>NW_022103899.1:8035406-8091713 GCF_000313985.2 Echinops telfairi | reverse complement strand
GGGGGGGGGGCGAACTGGAAATAAGGAAGGAGATGACAAGGAAATGCAAGGCAGAGGGTGATGGCTGAAGGACTCAGAACTTTCTATTAGTACTTGTCTGTGATTCAGGTGTGAAAAACTCCAAACTACCTTCTGCTTACATTCCACCATGTCTGCTATGACTCCCAAACACAGTAACAGAAGAGAAAAAAGGCAGCAGATCGTTTGCTATGTCGGGAGTCTGCTTTTCATGTTTGTTGTTAGGTGTTCTTGGTCGATTTCGCTGGCCCAGCCTGTGCCATCTCGTAACCTATCTTTGAGGCCATTGTTGCCACCACTGTGGCAATCCGTCTGCTCGGCATTAGTCTCAATTCTTATCAACTTAGTTTCTCGTATAAAGCATATGTTATCCTACCACACTCCCTCTTTATGTGAGGGTTAGAGAATTGTCATTGTCACATCATTTAATCAATTATTGGCAAACTTTTTCTGCCTCATTGGCAGAATTTGAATTCGAATTTGCCACATTTGCTTCAGGAAAATAAATAGATCTATTTCATGAATGTATTATCTTTGTGGATGACATCAGTTTAAACAGCTGTACTTCTTCACTAATTCTAATTTTTAAAACTGTCTGTAGCCTTTAGCTAGAAGTATGTGGAACACTTATTATAAAACATAATTTGTACATTAATTTTATATATACATTTTAAAATACTTATCAGATATTTCCTGTAGTCTACACAACCAAAGCAAATAATTATTTAATTTTTACATATTAACTTCTACTAATATGCTCCTTATCATTTTATTTTCATATCTCATTTCCTTTAGCAGTTAAAATTTGATGAACTTTGGGTTTTACCCACTTAAAATACTTAAATTTGATTTTTCTATTGCATAAAATATTTCAAAGGTATCCTTAATGCAGTATTTAACTGAAGTTCATGACCAATTCCCATATAAGCAAAAATAGGGGAAAATTTGAGGGGAGCATGAGAAAGTTATTGAGAAGTTAATAATTTCAATAATGAAAAGGAATTTGGGAAATATACTTTTTAGAGATGGGTCTTAAAGGTAACAAAATAAAATGGAAGAGATTTTATTCTCTTCCATTTCATAAAAATGCTCTCGTTTTCCCCCACACTGGTTGCTAAAATGGACAGTAACCTATTAAAATCTCCTTTGCAATTTGCAAACATTAGAGCAAGAAATGCCAGACCTTGGTGTTATGCATATTTATTAAGCCATTCCAGTGAATATTAGACAACATTAGGGCTTCTTTACCTGATCCAACCATTATGTTCAAGGACTGCTTGGTTAGGTCATACTCTTCTCATTTCATACTCATGCTATTTGATAACCACTCACATGTTTCCCCCCAAATTTCTTCTACATTTTGACTTTGTAGCATTATAAATTTCAATATATTCTTATTGGACTATCTCCAATAAAACCATTAACCACTGTGAAATTATGTAAAATAAGTATCTTCTTTCATTCATAAATCTCTAAACAGGTAAGCCTGCCTCTCAGTTATAGAAAAAGTTTCATTTCTAAAAGTTACAAAGTATCAATATACACATTAAGTACATGTGGGCATCCAAAAACCAGACAGTAATGATTTTTTACTAATTCAGTTGGAAACATCCTATCATTGAGGGTCAAGTATGTTTTTGTTACTAAAAAAATGAAAGGCAAATTGAACTACATTTTCAAACTTCTTTCCACTTTACGCAGCCAGATTATTTCTTAGAATCAAAGATGGTAAGAGAAAGAAAGCCATGCTTGGTCTAGAGCAGTGGTTCTTAACCTTCTTAACGCGTGACCCTTTCATACAGTTCCTCATGTTGTGGTGACCCCCAACCATAAAATTATTTTCGTTGCTACTTCATAACTAACTTTGCTACTATTATAAATCATAATGTAGATATCTGACATGCAGGATGCATTTTCATTGTTACAAATTGAACATAATGAAGGCATATTGATTAATCACAAAAACAATATGTAATTATAATTCATGAAGTGTCATTTTAACCCCAATACTGCTGCTTTCAACACAGTAGCTGCTCTCTACACAATAGCTGCCCTCTACACATGTGTGACTGGTCCACATAAGTACATTAAGGCACCAACCCTGTCACATACACCTGTATTTGTATGGGGTGTATGTGATGGGGTTGGCGCAATGATGTCATCACGCCGAGTACTCGTAGGTGGACGTGTGGCGTCTTGGTTCCTAAGACCATCGGAAATACAGTATGTGTTTTCCGATGGTCTTAGGTGACCCCTGTGAAAGGGTTGTTCGGCCCCCAAAGGGGTCACAACCCACAGGTTGAGAACCGCTGGTGTAGGATCATCAAAAACGAGGGAAACTCTCCAGAGATGGACCAACACAACAGCTTCAACAATGAACTCAAGCATACCAGCAATTAGTGCAGGGCTGGGCAATATTCTGTTCATTACATTTATGAATCAGTGCTGACTTGACAGCAATGAACAGCATTCCATTTTGTATAACTTTCAGTAGTCTTGACAAACGTAGAGGAGTTTAGCATTTGACACTAGATCACATATATATATTTAGCATCCTAAGTAATATTGTTCAAAAAAATGAAGCTTCATTCACTCAGCTTTACAAATTCAATGATTAAATATTTGCATAACTGGATTCTGTTCCAACTTTGCCCATTTTATCTGCTCTGGATATCTTAACCTTCATACAGTTTCTCAATTTTCTTGTCTCAAACATAATTTACTTAACAATTGCATAGTCATTACAATTGATGCATGGATTATTATAAGAGTTGTAAGAGCCCCCTATAAAATGATCTTTTAAAAAATGCAGTCTTTTCTAAAATGCAATGATTATTTACAGTGCTCTAGGAAAGAACTATTAAAGGACAAAGTCCTATATTAGAGACTAATTCAATACATTTGACACCAAGTTCAGAAGGGGAAGCAAAATTAAATGTATATATATAGAGAAATAGACTTACATTTGCCTAAGACTTGAAACTAAAACATTTTTAAATGTGTGATGATGTAAGAGGAAAGCTGAATGAAGATCCACATCTAATGCAGTTTATGTGCTAGTATCTCTGATAGCCTGTGTTTTGTACAACGATATCACCAGGGCTCTAAAATCCATCCAATATTCTAATAATAAATATAAATGTAATAATAATGTAATAAATGTAGCTGCAATAATAATGTTACACAAAATGTAATAATGTTAGAACCAAGCTAGACAAGCATTTAAAAGAAAGAACGGACTGGATTTGGAAGTTGACCGGGGAACAGAGGATGACAAGCAAGGAGAAGGGGGTTAAATATTATGTCGGATTTGGGGTTGGGATTTTTAGACACTGTTGGATTTTGAGGTACCTGTTAAATATCCAGATGGGGGGAGTTCAAGACTCATCAGCCTCAGGAGTAAAAGCATGACTGAAGATGTAGATGTGAGAATTGCCAACCTCTAGGTGGTCAACGAATCGTGGAAAGGTGAGCCACCCAGGAAGAGGCTGGAGAGCTGGAGCTCCAGAGGGTCAAGGTGCTAACTCTTAGGTGGAACAACAATTAAGGAGTAGACTGAGGAAGAGGGGTCTCAAAAAAGCTAAAGGGTAATTGGGGATGCTTCACTGATAACCTTTTTGATTAAACTGTTCTTATGAATAGACATACATTTGTTCTTGGTCATCCACTACACATTTAAGCAAGTAGCACCTGTGAAATGTTTACACATGGTCTTCTGTTGATTTCAATTATTTATAGTGTACCATATCTGGGCATATATTTGGCAAAAAAATTTATAAATATCTCTTATTTTTTCATGTTCTATATCAGATTATAATATAAATAACACTGGAGCAGATAAATAAGACATTCTTCTGCGTCTTGTTTTGCTTACTAATAATTTCTTAAATACTAGTACATTTGAGATTGAGTGCAAAACAGTCATATTTCAGGCTTTTTTTTAATGAAGTTGGCAGGAGGTCACGGTATCATAAGACTCCTTGGAAATCAGCCTTTGTAAAGTAAAATGTTGGTGGTTTAAGAAAATAATTCAAGGACAGATGGGTCCAATTTAGTTTCACAAATATGAATTTGAATATGAAGTGGTTGACCAAATATATTTTACATGTATCTAAATATAACTCCACGAATAAAAAATTGGGGGAAAATGCTTATTTGAATGTTCTTTTGCTTTTCAAATATTTGGTCAGAACCCTTTACTAATCAGTTATTTCTTTAGTGTCTCCAGTGGTTTACAGTTCAGAGTAGTATAGGTATATATTTTTAAGTTCGGGATAAAATTTAAAAATAAGTACTTTCTTTAAAGTTTCTTTAAAGATTGCTTTTTGCAGTAGCTGTTCCATCTGCACCCCATCAAATCTGACCAACCCATACTGACCTCAGTCATATCTTCAGTCAATGGTTCAAGAAGAAGTCAGGGCCACTTTTACTGACTGCACGTGTCCTATGCCTTCAAATGAATAGCTTCAGCTTCTCCAACTTTTCTCGTGTGGTTTCACTTCTATAGTCTCTACTGTCTTGTTTATGCTCATAGTTTTATGTTCTCTCTAAAAATACAGTGCTCAGAATTGAGCACAAGATCCTTAATCAAGTCACAAGATATAACTTTGGTAGTGCAGCAAAGACAGTATATTCTTGTTTACTGCATGCTCTATACATCTTTCCAAGGGCACTTGAAGTTATTGCTCCTGGGGAATAATGGTCAGCCAGTGGAGATCTGAAGTTAGTGGGGGATGCTCTGGTATCCTGGTCTCTGGGTGAGCAGCTCTATCTGCTTCTGAATATTCCGTAGCCATAGCACCCACAGTGACAATGAATCTTTCTCTTTCTCTGTCTTAGTAACTCTTGCCCCCTGGTAGCACATCCCAGAAAAACTAAGAACCAAACCAAAAGCAATGCTATCGAGTCAGTTCTTACTCACAGTGGACTTGTAGGACGGAGTAGAACTACCCCGGAGGGTTTCCAAGCCTACACCTTTCCAGGGAAATCAACAGCCTCATCTTTCTCCTGTGGATTGGCTGGTGGGGTCAAAGGCTGACCTTGTGGCTAGCAGTTCAATGCGTAGCCTATTCCACCACCAGGACTCCTGCTACTTCTACTAAAAATCCTTCCCAAAGAATCCAACAAAGCCATCTATGTGTACCATTTGATTTGAGACACATAATGAAATATACATGAAGTTAGTTGAAAACAGTAAAGAAGTATTCAATCCTATTTTTTTCACCAAACCAGTAGAAAGTTTAAAAAGTGCCATAGTTTTTATTGTAGTTCAGGGTTCCTCCTCAGCCAATGTGATCACAAAGTTTAATGAACTCAATTAATAAAGATGAGTTTTAAAAAACTGCTAAAGTGCAGTGTATATGCTAAGAATTGGAAGGGCAGAGAGTTATATTCAAAGAATAAAAAACAAAACAAAACAAATGACCCTCACTACTCAATTGCACAAAATAATTATAAAACAATGTAAACATGGAAGAGAAGATAAAACATTATAGGTACATAAAGAACATAAATATTTAGAATTGGATGGGAGAATTAATGGACATCTACTTGAAATTTATACTTAAAGCAAGAATTCCTTACTGTGAGTCCTATCTAACTAACTAACTGCCTTTGAACATCAAGCAATTTCAATAAAAGGAATGAAAGAGGGCAAAATAAATAGATTTTAAGTCATCCATTTTAAGTCACCCATAAAAGAAATTAACTGCTAGGGGATTTTTTTCTGTTCTGAGCTAAATTCCACCTACCCGGAGCTTCTGCCTACATCCTCATTAGTTTTTCCAGTTGTTACTACTCTTAAAAGCTCCTGTTCAGAAATGAGTGTGCATTTCAAGACATTATAGTTCTCGCAATGCTTTAAGTGCTGCCATCGCTGGTGTGCACAATAGGCTCACAGAACATACTGCCCTTGCCCCTTAAATCTGTATATATGATTCACACCAATGATTTTTCTCTCTTGTTTGTACACTGAGCTATTGATGGTTAAATGCTGAGTCTCAGATTCTTCGGTGATATCTTTCTTATTAAAAGGGTTTCAGTCCATTCAAACAGCTGTCAAAATCCCTTTGTCACCTAAAGCCTGTTACCTGAGGCCTACATGTCACCTAAAGCCTGCGTGTATCTTCTCAGGTTTGGGGTTGTTTCCTGACTTAGGTCACCAGTAAAAATATCAACATAATGGCTGAAAACAGGCAAACCACTAAGATAGCTGGTTTCATTGATTGATCTCCAGAGTACAGCCAGACTAGGTAGCATCATGATAGACAGAGAAAAGACTGATGTTGTAAAGGAGTTTGTCTTGCTTGGATCCACAATCAAGTCTCATGAAAACAGCAGGAAAGAGGACAAACCACACCCTGCGTTGGGTCACTCTGCTGCACGTGACCTCTTGAAGGTGTTGAAAAGCAAAGCCGTGACTTTGAGGACTCAGGTGCACCTGATCCAAGCCATGGTGTTAGCAATCACCTCATATTGGCAACCCTCTCATCAAGGGCCTTCCTCTTCTTCGCTGCCCCTCGACTTCACCGTGACATCCTTCTCCAAAGAGTAATCCTACCTGATAACAGGTCCCCAAAGTACGTGAGCCCAAGTTCTCGCCAGCCTGCTTTCTAAGCAGTGTTCAGGCTGCATTTCTTCCAAGACAAATCTCTTTGGTCTTTGGCAGGCCAAGGTACTTTAAGTATTCTTCCCCAGCACGATCCTATAAAGGCATCAGTTTTCTTAGATCTTCCTTATTCAGTGTCCAACTTTCATACACGGACGAGGTGACTGAAAAGACCATGGCTTGGATCCGGTGCAGCCAATGGGCTCAAGCACAAGAACAACTGGAAGGATGGCTCAGGGTGGGTAGTGGCTCGTTCTGTTGGACATCGGACTGCTATACGGCGGAACTGACTCTGTGGCCTCTAACAACGCAAGCAGCAATTGAAAAAGCAGGCCTCCAGTGAGTTTACTGGCAAGCTGAAATTTCAAAAACCAAATTATAGTACTTGAAAACGTGTACTCTTTTCCATAATGTACTCTATGAACTTGTACATTTTTAAGTTCGATGGATATGTACCATCCAGTACATTATTAATTTTATAAAGCGCTCACTCTTTTTAAATTTAGTAATAGAAAAAAATACTGAGCTAAAAATTTAAAGTTGGTGAAATTGAAATAAATGTTATTTCAAAGAGAATAACTCTTTAAAGATAACTATTAACATTATGGAATAATATTTTTAGTTAAGGGGGAATATTGTTTTAAATAGTATTTCAAATAAAATTATTATCAATTGATTATACTCCAAAAGATGAAGATGTTAGCATGTTCCTTTCCTGTAAATTTCTTCCATAACACCTAAACATTATAGTTCTATTTTTTTTTAATTTTCAGGGTATATAATAATTATATACTCTTATAAAATACCATTTTCGCCACTGTTTACTTCTAAAACAATAGAGATGCTTATCAACAATTTCTATATCAAAGCTTTTTTTTTTAATCTCAGAGTTGTTTCAATTTCATAATACCTCTGAATTTTTGCATATTTCAGAATATCATTGTGGTTCACAATGATAATTTAGCTGGCTTAAGCTCTATTAAGTCAAACTTTTCTTTAATATAGGAGTTGTCCCTGCAGTCTTCTGATACTTAATGTTATGAGGAGTCACTGTTTCATTTTTAAATTTTTACCTGCATTTACCTGAATAATTTATTCATTATTTAAATTTAATAATATAATTTTATCTTCATCTCACCATACAAGCTTCTGTTAGATCACAATATACTCCTTCACTTTTCAGTCATTCCTTCCATTATTATAACAAAAAGTGCTGCCCGAATAGCTTTGAATTTTTATTGTTTTCTTTTGGTGAATGGGTGGGATAATCCTCAAGTTGAATTGGGTCTTTGCCCTCTCTGAAGTTTTCTAACTTTTTAACGTGCCTTTTTCCTCCACCCTTACCCTCAATATAGTCAATTACTGAGCACTTACAAAGTGCGGGTCAGTGTATGTGGTGCCTCAAGTGTTGACTCATTTGTTTACAAAGATCAAAGTCTTTTCACCTGCATACTTTCTAGTATTTATTTACTGTCTCTGGATCTGATTTCTTCTGAGCCTACTAGCCGCATTCTGTCTTAAGAGTTCTTCTTTCCAATAGAAGTTTACAAAAAGCTGAGATACATAGGACTAGCATGTCCTATTGAAGATTCTAAAAATCTTAGGAAAATATCAAATACCAATTTGATAAATACTGCTGAATGGTGTGGAACCACCTGAGCAGAGGATTCCATGTAGAAAATACTTCACAGGATCTACGTCTGTTGACTCCCCAATCAACGCAGCTGGCTGCGTGCCACATTTTCGAGAAAAAAGCATCTAGAGGCTGCTGGGGTTTCAGATTCATTTGCATTCCAGCGCACCCTTTCTCACAGGGGAGACTTTGTTACAATGTGACGCTTCGACTGTATTCAAATATGTCCCTAGAACGACAACCCACATGGAGCCGACATGAAAATGGTGCGCCTCCCTAAGCTATTATAAAATCCTGTGTCAGTGGAAAAATAACATTCGCATTTTTATGTAAGAAAACATTTGTTTTCTTTTTCTAAATTTATTGCTAATCTCTACTGTGCTTTTTCTTCAAAATCTATGACATTCCCCTACTAGAAAATAGACTGTTCTGTTTTTGTTAGAATAAATTGTTCACTGCCACTGCCAGAAAAGTGTCAAAATAAATATGCAATTCTATTAGTCTATGATATACATGTATTCAGGAAGTTGTTTTGTAAAAAAATCCATTTCAAAAACATTTTATGAGTAGCCATGAGTCACTAGGTGCTAGTCAAGGTCAGATGTATTTCTGTGTCAGAAGTAATCCACACTTTTTGAAGTAATAATGACAATTTCCATGTAAATAAACTCAAAATTCAAGATACGTTTTCGAAAGTTTAGCTCTCTTAGGGGTTACATACGTATTGGGCTGCTAACCGCAAGGCCAGCAGTTTAAAACCACCTGCCCCTCCAAGGGGGTGGGGGCAGGAAAGTGCAGGGAAAGGGCTTTCTACTGCTGTAAACAGTGACAGTCTCAGAAAGCCACAGGGGCAGTTCTACCCTGTCCTATAGAGATGTTATGAATCAATTCCATGGCAGTGAGAGAAACTTGCTTTGTGGAAATAACTGTCAGCAAGCAGTGATTCAGCTCTCTGCCATCTTTAAAGCTATCTCAGCCTATAAACATATCTGTTGGTGTACACAAACCACACCTTTATGAAACACCTCTAGTAAAATTCTAAAGCAACAACCTCATGGCTCCGAACAATAAATAAAATTATCCTTAGAATCCAAACCTTTGGATTTCAGGAGGAACTTGGATATCTGCCAAGAGTAAAATATCATCATTGTCCCTGAGGTAATTAGATTTCATGGCAACCTGAGTTTATAGAAGGGTGGGGTCCAATCTGTCAATCAGGTCACAGCCTGATGATGTCTCCTGGGAGCTGTGAACTTTTTATCCAAGAGACACTGGGGACCCCTTAGCTCTCTCTCACCACCTTCAGCCTCCTGCTTGCTGAGAGTCTGCCAGCACTCTGCGATGTTTCCACTGACCTTGGATCCCCATGACTCTGCCCCCACCAGCCTATGGTCCTCCTGCATGTTGCTTCCCTTTTCTGCATCATCGGCCTGTAGCCACGTGAGTCTGCAGAGGCTTGAGGTAGCATCAGACCCATGGACTTAAATTGGACTGGGCTGGGATGCCTTCTGGACGGAAGATTACTTCTTGATATAAAGCTCTTTCATATACATATATGTGTATCACTGGTTTTGTTTCTGTAGACAATCAAGCACAGGCTTTCTCATCTTTAAAATGGAAATTGTTGGAATAATTGGAATATTCATTGCCCACACAACTGAGAGAATGAAATAAGGCATATAGTAGTTCTTTACCTGCAAATCCAAATTCAATGAGCATATTCTAGTAAAATAAGAGAATATTCTAGTAAAATAAGAATAGTATAAGCTAAATAACCTGAGTTCAATGAATACACATGTAAAAGTTCCACAACCTTGAATATCTTATTATTAGTATCTGAATCCCCCAAACAAGCATAAAATATATGAAAGGAGTTCTGGGAGTTTAGCACATGTGAAATATATATATATATATAATTCTTTGTATTATAGTATAAAAGACAATGATTACTTAAATATGCAAATGCTAAAGAAATGTCTTGCTTCATTCAAAGAGTTAGATGCTAACTGAAAGGTCGGAGGTTTGAGTCTGCCCAGAGGCATGAGTTGGAATTACCTCCACACCTACTGTGGTTTGGTTGTGTTTCTACTGGTTTAAATGTGCCAAAGAGAGCACATAAGCTATCAAAGAGCTGACAGGCATGGCAGTTTATAACATGAATTCCCAAGTGGTATAAGGAGTAGATATTGGAATCCTGGGAAGCCACCATGTATTTAGGGTAGTGGAGACCGAGGGCCATCAACCATCGTGTTGAGAAAGACATCACCCTTACCTAGAGGGCAAAAGAAGGCACAGGTTCATGAAAGCCACGGTTGGGGAGAATTTCTAAGCAGAGATTATGACGAGTTTTATGAGTGAGAGACCAAGACAGATAAGCACAGAAAGGACATATGCCTTTGGATAAAGGAACTTAGAGCAGAGATACAGTGAAAGCCAAATTAAAGTGGGGTGAGTGGTTAATGAAAATCTACAAGTAAGGTCAGACCAATCTTTTGAGTCATAAAGTGCCAGAGAAGAATCAAGTAGGTGTGGAAGTGGTTGCTGAACGTCAGGTCATGAAGTTTGTTTTGGTTTGTTTTCTTGAAATATAGGATCCTATTTATGTTTAAAGAAAAGGGAAAGGAGTGAGAGGGGAGAGGGGAAATAAGATACAATAGTGGATCCAAGTTAAAAAACTCCTATGATGAAAGCAGAGAAAAGAATCCAAGAATGGGAGAAGCTATACATTGAGAGTTACCTGGATTTTTTTCTGGAGAATATATCTGGTAGTTCCTAATTGTACACTTTCTTTTTGCTATTGTTATTATTGTTGTTTTATTAATTGGGATTTAATACTTTTGACTTCCTTTCGTTCTGGTCCTTGGAGACCCAGTCTATTAAACTCATAAGACTTTAGACTCTGTCCTTCTGAAGCACACAACACCCTTCCTAGGCCACATCAGAAGGACTCAGTGTGGAAACCCCACTGAATGGACTGGGCTTTCCCTCAAACTCACCTGAGGCTGTTGAGAAACAGATCAAAAATAACTTTCAGGTAGTTCAGGGGGACCTCAAAGCAATGAAGTATTATGAAATTCTCATTCTTCACAATGTTATCAATAATATTTTCTTTCGCCTAAAGAAATTATCTAGTACATAGAGTCTGATTATAATTAATTTAAATTTACTATGACAGGATTTGGGTATAATTATGTTTTCATTGCATTTGATAAAAGAAATATTCAGTAATGTGCAACAGTTATGTGAAATTTTTGTCTATCTTTACCATGAGAGAACAAATCTGATCACTGTAATCAAAATGCTTGACTTTAACCCTATTGTTCCCAATTATCTATAAATAAAATTATCCATTAAACAATGCAGTGTTAGATTTTTCCACCTTAATATAATACATGCATTAAAGTTTAAAAGCTAACAGTAAAGAAAATGAAAGAACAATTTGCTTCATCATCCACTGTATTTTAAAGCCATCAATGATTTTTTTCAATAGTTACCATTTTTTATGATGTTAGATGTCTATAGTTATTGCATGTTCACCTTATAAAGTGAAGGTGCAGGGCTAGACTTTGTGGAGAACCAAGATGCAAAGATGAATCCCAAATGCAAAGAAGCGAAACTATCGTTCAGAGGTTCTCTATCACATTGACTGAAGGGAGGTCGTTTCGAAGCATGCGAAAGCTGGACAAGGCGTGAAAAAGGAAGACCGCAGAGAACGAGCGCGTTGGAAGCAGGATGACGGCAAAGAACATTCAAAGTACCATCGACCGCCAGAAGAATGGACCAATCTGTGTTGGAGACAGGACGTCCCTTGGAGACAACGATGGAGAGCCTGGCTGTCACATATTTGCAACACGGTATCAGGAGAGACCAGTCCCTGGAAAAGATCTCCATGTCGGTAAAGCCGAGGGTCTGTGAAAAGGGGGGAGCCCTCCGTGAGATGGGTTGACACAGTGGCTGGGGTCAAACAAACCACGGTGAGGATGGTTCAGCGCCGGGAGTGTCACTCTGATGCGCAGCGGGGCCAAACACTGACCGCATTCCAGAATTAGGGGCGCTGGGGAACGCAAAACAGTTACGTACCTGACGACTAACCAAAAAAGTGGGAAACTGAAACCCCATCCCCAGGGGAGTCTGAAGACAGGCCTGGTGGTCTGCTTCCGAATGGTCACAATAAAAACACCTGGCCCGCGGGTCCCCTGTGGCACATTCTGGGTGGCAGGCATCAGAATGAACTCAAAGGCAACTGTTGTTTTCGGACTTTTGTTGTTGTTGCTCTAGGTCAGCGGTTCTCAACCTCTGCTGGGTCGCGACCCCTTTGGGGGTCGAACGACCCTTTCACAGGGGTAGCCCGATTCATAACAGTAGCAAAATGACAGTGATGAAGTAGCAATGAAAATACTTTTATGGTTAGGGGGGGGGGTGTCACCACAACATGAGGAACTGTATGAAAGGGTCTTGGCATTAGGAAGGATGAGAACCACTGTCCTAGGACCCTGGAATTCCAGTGTTTAAAAGAACTTTATCCTCTCTCATTCGGAAATAACGCCTTTTTGTGTGTGCAAACCTGAAACTGTAACCAAAAACAGGGAGCAAGGAAAAGTAAGTGTGAATTTTATAAAAAGTTACAGAAAAACTAGGAGCTGAGAAAAAGGTTATTATGCTACTGGTTTCACACTATGAATTTGGGTGGATAATGAGTGCAGAGTTAAAATATAGGAGTCTGTTAGATAGTCCAGAATGCTTGGCCACAGTGCTCCAGCTTCCTTAAAGAATTCCTGCAATGGCATATTTACTTTACATGAGGTAATGCTCCTTTGTGTTTTTGCACAAATGTCCTTTCATTCTATCTCGGCTGAGCAGGACTTTTACCAGGAAGTGCTGTAACAAAGTCGTGAAGCAATTTCCATTTTACAGGTCTTCCTTAATCTAGAAATCCCCACCCAGGCCTCTAGTTGTTTGCTCCTGCTCCCAAGCTACATCATTTTTCTTTGTTCCCATATCCTTTCTCCCCCTGAATAGGAGTGATTATCTGTGTGCACGTGCACGCACGCACACGCGCGCACACGAAGGTTTAAACTTTGATTCCACTCTAATTCTAGTACTTCCCAATTGAATTTGGTTTTTCTCTTATTTGACAAGAACTGAAAACTACAAAATCAAACTCATTGCTACTGAGTGTACTCCAATTCACAGGGACCCTATAAGACAGGGCTGACATCCGCAATTTTATTATCTCTGCAGGTCTATTTAGATAAGATAGGCTGGATAAACAATGTGGAGAAGAAAACAACAGGACCAATGGTCCCAGGGAGACATGGGAGAGTGGGAGGTGGGGGAAGGGAAGAGGTGTTGGCCAACCCAGGGACAAGGGAACAACGAGTGGTTCAAAATCAGTGGCAAGGAGGGGGTGGGAGGACTGGTAGGGAGTGATCAAGGGCAATGTAACTGAGAGGAATTACTGAAACCCAAATGAAGGCTGAGCATGGTAGTGGGACAAGAGGAAAGCAAAAGGAAAAGGAGGAAAGAAGGAGGAGGCAAAGGGCATACATAGAGGCCTAACTACAGGCATGTACATATGTAAATATATTTATAATTATGGGGGAAATAGATCTATGTGTATATATTTCTAGGTTTAGTAGTAGGGTAGCAGATGGATATTGGGCCTCCACTCATGCACTCCCGCAATACAAGAACACTTGGCTCAACTAAATGGTCATTCCATGATACCCACCTTCCTGACACAATCACTGAAGACAAATGTGTGCATAAGCAAATGTGGTGAAGAAAGCTGATGGTGCCCAGCTATCAGAAGATATAGTGTCTGGGGTCTTAAACGCTTGAAGGTAAACAAGCGGCCATCTAGCCCAGAAGCAACAAAGCCCACATGGAAGAAGCACACCAGCCTGTGTGATCACGAAGGGTTGAAGGGACCAGGTATCAAGCACCAAAGGAAAAAAAAAATCATATCATCATGAATGAGGGGGAGTGCGCGATGGGGACCTGATGCTCATCTGTAGACAACTGGACATCCCTTGAAGAGGGGTAGTGGGTAGTGAGTCACTCAGGGTGCAGTGTAGCATTGATGTAACACACAACTTTCCTCTATTTCTAAACCACTTCCTCCCCTCACCCCCCTCCCCTATCATGATCCTAAACCTGGTTAGACCAGAGGAAGCACAGCAGTGCAGCTAGGAACTGGAAACACAGGGAATCCAGGACAGAAGAACCCCTCAGGACCAGTGGTGAGAGTGGTGATACCAGGAGGGAGGAGGGAAGGGGGCTAGAAAAGAGGAACTGATTACAAGGATCTACATATAACCTCCTCCCTGGGGAATGGACAACAGAAAAGTGGGTGAAGGGAGATGCCGGGCAGTATAAGATATGATAAAATAAATAATTTATAAATTATCAAGGGTTCATGAAGGAGGGGGAGCGGGGATGTGGCGGGGAAGAAAAATGAGCTGATTGCAGGATCCCAAGTGGAAAGTGAGTGTTTTGTGAATGATGAGGGCAATGAGTGTATAAGTGTGCTTTACACAATTGATGTATGTGTGGATTGTGATGAGATGATTAAAATGATTTAAGAAAAAAAGACAGGCCAAAATACCCCTGTGGGTTTCTACCTGTAATGGTCTCCAGAGAAAGCCTGTCTTTCTCCCCTGGAACAGCTAGCTGATGATTTCAAACAGCCAGACTTTGTTGTTAGCAACCAACTCTTAATCCACTACACTACCAAGGTTTCCATTTGATGTCAGTCATACCTGACATCTACTTTTACTAAAAAAACACAATGCCAGTATCTTCCTCATATCTAGCCAGCGTCTAAATTACAGCCTGCCCAGGCCTGGTTTGGACTGTACTTTGGCTCTGCAGTTCACGTTGATTTCCTTTTGTCGAGGAGAGTACATAGGCCATGCCTTCATTTTACAGATGAGCAAAGCCAGTACCGAAGCAGGCTTATTAACTTTCTAAAGAGCATAGCAAATTTGGATCAACCTAGATTATGTCTACCGCTGTTACTAAGTAAATAAACATATAAATGAACTCCTGTAAAAAGTTAGGGTCTCAGAAACGCCAGGGACAATTCTGTTGTCCTATCAGGTCACTATGAGTTGGTATTGACTCCATGACAGTGAGTCTTTTGAGTAGGAAGTACTTTCAGACAGGTAAAGTCTTTCTTAACCAGATTACTACATTATTGTTAAATTCATACTAAATAAATCAATGCCATTAGATGCAGTTATTCCAATTGGAATGTCTACCTTTAGGAAAACGTATAAAATTGTTTTGGCCTCTCAGAAGTTTAGCAAAGACTTCAAAGGAGGGAGACTCCACAATCATGTGTTTGTGATGACAAGGAAAGATCCCTCTGGATCCTGGATGAAAGTGAGATTATAACTTTAGTTCTGTAATTGGAAATTTGGCTATGAATCACACAAACTTAATATTTAGGGCCTGGGTTATAAAGATGACACAAAAATTAAACACGTCTTAACTACTTTAAGTAGTTAGATGAGGGATAAGTGCAATTCACCTTAAATCGGGCCCAGCCTTTTATTATTAGGTATCAGAAATGGAGACCAAATTAAAGATTTGGTCTGACCACTGATTTCCGTAGCTTAAAGAAGCTACCACATCACCATGTTTCAACTATGGAAGCCTTGGAATCCACTGCTCTTTCAATTATATATAACATAACTAGTTGTATAAAAATGCCAAAATAATCAACTTTTATAAAGAAAATACAAGGAAAAGGAAATTAATATTTCATTAAACCACTATGCCAATAATTACATTTTTCATTTGATCATCATTTAAGATCAAAATATGGTGAATAGAACAATGCTATTTTCCAGATGTAGGCACTGAATCTCAAGAAGAGCTATGTAACTTCTCTAGGACCATCTGGCTGCTAAGTGGTAACATTGCACCTTTGTTCCCCTAGTCTGCAGGTGGTGGCTACTGGCTTGTGCTTTTAACTTCAACCGTGCAAAGGAAGAAAGGCCTGGCGATCCGCTCTGGTAAAGATGACAGTCCGGAAAACTTCATGGAGCAGCTTCCCTCAGGAGCACGTGTCACCAGGAGCAAGGCTTAATGGCAAAAGGTTTGATTTTCCTATTTCATTCCTAAACGCTCACTCATTGTAGTACCAGTATTTCTCCATCATTAGTCAGTTCTGACATAAGTTGAAATTTCTCTATGCCTCCCCCAGTTTTTATAGTCATCGCCTTTTAACTCAGTGTCTTTAGAAATCCTACATGTGAACACTGTGAGTGAATGTCTGAGGATGCGAGCGCCAGCACTTTATTTGGTGCAACAATGAAGGGAGCATATATTAATCATGCCGCGGTTTGTCCTGAATCTAATCTGTCGTAAAACAGAGTGTGTGTACTTTCTTCAATGGTAAAGGCATTACAAAAGTACATTTTTATAAGTTTTCTTTCATTGAAAAGTATCAAGAATGATAGTAAAAAAGCATTTAATATAATTTTAGAAATATGAGTCTATTAAATCTGTCCATCAAGATTTTCCCAAAAGCAGCAACAGTGACTTTGAAGGGCTTTCCATAAAGCATCCAGCATATGAAAATGTACCCATATCTCAGACTGAATAGAACTTTTATAAATATGGGCATGATTAGGTTGAAAATAACAAACTCACATATCTTACAGATAAAGAACTTATTGATTTCTCTTTTTAAATGCTTTTTATATTCTGAATCCTGTCAAAACTTTTCAGGCTATATATTTTCCAGAAGCTCCAGATAAATCTCATAGTGCCCAGGCATTGTGCTTCTACATATAACTGAAAAATAGCCCAGGGATAAAAAAGCTCACCAAAGCCACTTAGCTCGTGAATGTTAGAGCAATGCCCACTATCATCTTAGTGCCTTTAAATTTACCACTACATGCCTCAATATGACAGTATTTCAAAAGCACACATTTTTCATCTAAGGCATTATGTACAAGATTTATTTGGGGGGTTCCCATTCAAATCAGAAGTTTCAAATTTAGTATGAAATTTTAATGGGATATTAAATGAAATTTAAAGCCAAAACCAATAAATCATTAAAATACTATTTCAAAATATAGAAAAGGGAGCATTGAAAAAAATAAATCAGGAAAATTTATGATAATAAAAATCACTACTTCATGTGAAGTGGCAAGTAACATAGGATAAAAAAATTCCTTAAAAAGAAGAAAAGGCAGGAGGCCTAACAATAGCTGACCTCAAAACCTTTTATATAGCCACAGTAATTAAAATGGCCTGGTACCAAGACAATGATAGGTAGATAAACCAGTAGAACAGCATAGAAACCCCAGAAATAAATGCATCCACCTATAGACAAGGGATCTTCGACAGAGGGTCAAAAAACATTAAATGGGAAAAAGACAATATATGTAATGGTCTTGGCAACATTAGATTTTCATCTGCAGAAGAATAGAATAGGACCCTTACCTCACCCCATGTAGAAAAATGAATACAAGTTGGATCAAAGACCTGAATGTAAATTCCAAAGCTATAAAGATCATCAATAAGAGAAATAAGGACAACTTTGCAATACATACACCTACTATCAAATTCAATGGAGGAAAAGCACACAGAAGACAAAATAGATGATTGGGACTGACTAAAAATAAGGCACATACAGGCATCAGAAAACTTCATCAAAAAAGTGAAAAGAGAGTCTATAGACTGGAAAAAAGTTTTAGCAATGGTCTAGCAGATAAGAGACTAATCTTTCCAATCCATAGAATACTGCAATATCTCAATAAGAAAAAAAAAAAATCATCTGATTAAAAAGTGGGCAGGAAGCCTGAGTAGACATTTCATTAAAAATTGCATTCATATAGCCAACAAACATGTGAAAACATGCCCGTGGTCATTGGCCTCCAGGAGAAGCAAATCAAATCAACCATGAGACGCCACCTCATGCAGTGAGAGCCCAATTGCACCGAGACCACCCAAATGCTGAAGAGGGTAGGGAGAGTTTGGAATTCTCATACACTGCTGATGGGTCTGTAGACCTGTACAACCATTGGGGAAAGTGATATGACACCAACTCAAATAAACGGTAGTGGAAATTCAGATGATCCAGCACTGATGCGTGCTTTGAACTCCTGAATACAGGGTTGATGGTCTGAAATCTAAAAATTCCACATAGGCAGGATTTTTAAAACATCATTTTTTTCAAAATGGAAAGGAAATATCACTAAGGTATTATTAGCATTGGTAATGGTATTTGTAAAAACAGATAACTCATAATCAGAAATCATAAGATGATGCAACATATGTAGACAGGCTGGGCATACATGCATGAGTATACCATAAAATTATTACATTTCAGCACAGGAAAAGGTGAAAGAACGCATTTCATTCAATCTCTTAATTTCATAGATTTGAAAAACATAGCTCAAAATCATGAAGTGGTCATTTTTTCACACAGCTAGATCATGTTGTTGTCATTCGGTGCCCTTGGATGGGTGCCAACTCATAGAGTCTCTATGTACAACAGACAGAAATGATGCCCGATCCTGTGCCCTCCTCACAACGGTTACGTTTGACCCATGGATGCAGCCACTAAGACAGTCCATCTTGTTCAGGGTCTTCCTCTTTTCCGATGTCGAGTCCATGGCACAAGTGCATCAGCTCTTCTTTGGATTGCCTGGCTCAATGTCCAGCATTCACATGCATGTAAGGTAATCAAAAATACCATGGCTTAGGTCAGATTCACCTGAGACCTCAAAGGGGCCTCCCTACTTATTATTCTTCAACACTTTAAAGAGACCTCATGCAGACCTCGCGAAAGGCAATGCATGGTTTGACCTTTTACTTCTGCTTCCATGAGCATGATAGCATGGCTGATGCAAAATCCAGAATTCCTGCCAACCAGTATGCAAGTGCTTGTTTTCTGCTCTGTTATTTTTAATTTATGACTCTACATTAATAAAATAGAAAAAACGAGTAGCTAAAACACCAGAAGATAAGCAATAATCTAACCAGTATTTTTTTAAGCAAGGAAATGCCTACCCTACATTCTTTTGTAGCTCAATATAAGGAGTATTCTAAAAGCCATTAGCAAATAGTAAGACGCCAAGTTAGTTAGTTCACATCCTGAAAATACAATGTTTATTCAGTCTATGGCTGTGACTTTGATCATTCCTCAAGACTTTAATCTTCTCGCTTTTTTTCTAAGACCTCAAATACTTCAATAATGGCTCACGAGTAGGGTGGAGTTACAACTTCTTTGTGTTCCACTGATGATGACACATGGTGTCACACACGTTTCAACACATCTTTAGAAGAGGTAACTGTTTAAATTCAAATCATTGCCAACAAAAGAACGAATTAGGTAGAAAAGAAGTCAAGATGCTTTTAATGGCAATGTTTCAACAGTTTCCTTTAATTTGGTTTAAATCTGTAGTTACATTCAGCAATAATAATCGTCCTTCAAAACTGAGAGCCAACAGCAACAAAGCAGGCAACTCATCAGCTTAGAAGGAAAGAAAGAAAGAAAGAAAGAAAGAAAGAAAGAAAGAAAGAAAGAAAGAAAGAAAGAAAGAAAGAAAGAAAAACTTTTTATTCTGTCAATGCTCTCTGCACTGTTTGTGTGGGTCTGATTAACTTTTAATCTACTTTTACTCTCTTTCATCTTTATTTTCTGACGAGGAAAATTTAAAATGAGATTCCTTCATGGAACTTCAGAAGGTTCTATTGAAAATTAAAGTAAATGTCCTTGAGTTTTCATAACAAACTCACTTTCAGATTTCATTGTGTCCTAATTTTGTCAGTAAAGATCTAAGCAAAAATAATAGAAACTAGTCCAAACCCTCTTTCATTGATTTTTAAGTTGCCAGTTCAGTAATTCTAACCAGTGTTGTTTGGGGACACATCCTCCATTTCATATAATCACCATCAGACATGCCAACAAGTACAATGGCTAAAAGGGCAGGCTCTTCAGTTAAGGAAAAGAAAGAATACATAATCTTTGTTTCAACATTATTAATGTTTTATAATGATTCTCTGACTCTAATATTGTTCTATCATAATAACAAACTTCTTAATTCATTATTTTCATCCTGAAAACAACCCTAGATAGATATTATGAGGTGCATCTTACATATGTGCAAACTGAAGCTCAAAGGGCCCCGGTGACTTGGTTAAAGTAACAGAGCTAGTAAATGGCAGAGTTAGGATTCCAGCTGAGCTCTTTCTGATTTCAAAGGTTACATGGTTTATGTCATATTGCTAGAAATATATTTTTCTATGATTTGAATACTAGTATTTTCCCCCTAAAATTGGGATGACTGAGTAAAGAGTGTAATCAGGTAAGTATTTGAGGTCCAGAATCAGAAACAGATTAAAAATGACACAAATGATAGATAGATATGCATACTTGTTTGGGGCTTAAAAAGCTAAAACAATTTGCTGCCTCTGAGTTCATAAATATTTAAAACTCCTAAGATCTACACTTAGATCATTTTTGTAGCCATACATGCTCATTTGGCTAAAAATTGAAACTGAAAAGGTTATAAAACTTATCAATGAAGAAAATTACAAGAACATTGGTCTTCAGATTTGACTGGCTTGCATAAAGAAGGGGTTTAATTCAGAGCTAGCGATTTCTTGGCGCCCATGTTTGTGGAACTACTGAGTGACAGCACCCAGGCCTGAGCCTGTATGTCAACATGCTAGTGACTCAACCCATCAGTAGCTGTCAACGGGCCATTTTACTTGCTGGCCTAATGATACATATAGCTAACTGGATTTACTCTGATGATTAAGGGTAGTAATGATTTCCTGAGTAGTTGAGTAGTTGTACTAAGCATGTAGTAAAGATATTGCCAACATTTTAAAAGTAATAATTACTTGATAAACATATCCCCTTTTTTAGAACCACATTGTGTTCACTCTAAAATGGTTCCCTAGTAAATTGGTTTTTAATACCAAAAGTTCTATTATTGAAGCCTTACTTTCAGGAATATTATGAATATTTCATATGGAATTAGAAAGAAAACTATTTTGTCTGCATTATCTAATGAGTCATGTGTTACATTCTGAATTCATGACTATCTCCCACCTCTCCCCAAGTGGACTCTGCTTTCTTAGGAATGGCTCTGGGTCTATTTACTATATAAATAGTAAATCTGTTTTTTACTGAATCTTCTTTCTCATCTTCACCTCCCCCTCTGCCTTCCAATTCATCACCAATCTGAATAATAAATCTGGAGAGTTTATTGACTCCTCAGATTTTCTCCTTCAAATTTATCCTTTATCCAGGATTTTTTTTCAAATAAAATGTGAGCATGTGAGCACTTCTGCTTAAAACCATTTGGTGATTCACATTCCTAACTCCTTAGAAATATTTGCAATGTCACCAACATGACACACATAATTTCCACCACCATCTGATATCATTCTATTCACTTCCTTGAATCTTCATTGTCTTGTCCTGATTCTGTCTTTTCCTTTGTTTGTTCCTTTGTCTTAAATAATCTAGGGTGTTGTGGTAGTTACATAATCTCATGTCAACTTGCGAAGGGGTGGAGTCTAGCCTGTCAATCAGGTCACAGTTTGATGACCTCATTTGGGGGCACCCAGGAGATAAATAGCTCGCTGGAGGCCAGATAGAGGCACACTCCCTGCAATACATTCTTGATGACAAGACACATGGAGCTACACTACAGCCCTGGTGCTGGAAGAACTGCATGGAGACCCATGCCACTGAGTTGCTTCCACCACCACTGGATCCAAAAGACTTTCCACCCACTGACCTGTGATCACCCTGGATTCAACATCATTGCATAGCTGCGTGAGTCTAAAGGAATTTATGGACTAGTATTGACATATGGAATAATATTGGACTTGTGGCCTTGTTCTGAACTGGGCTGGGAAGTTCTCTTAATGTACAATTGCTCTTTGATATAAAGTTCTCTCTCACATGAGTGTCTGTAAATTTGTTTCTCTAGTAAACCCAAATTAACACAGGTGTCTTCAAATTTCTGCAAAACATCCTTCTTTTGTTAAAAATTCTCTAACTGAAATAGCTATTCCTACTGTGTGCTTCTGTGGTAGGGGTATGTGTGCAATTGCAAACGCCATCTCCTTTGATTGTGAACCCTAGCAAGTATAGTAGCTGGCCCGCAGTAGATGCTCAACAACAGTAAAATGAGAAAATGTAGGTGCTGAACTAACAAATTTGAGTGTCCCTTCAGTGTACAATGGTGAGAGGTCTACAAATTGTATCCTAAGCACTGAGGTGAATGTAACAGAAAACTGTAAATGCCAAGACACAGAATAAATAAAATGTCTGTCTCAAAACATTTTCGGTTCCCAATGGGAAGAAAAGTTATACTTCTAAACTCTGAGAAGGAAATACCAGAACCGACATTTTAAAGATGTGGGAGGCATATTTTAACTGGATGCTAAGCAGAATTTTCTAACAATTAATGCTGTTCAATTATAACCACAATGGTTTAAAAAAAAAAGCCAAACTTCTTATCACCAGAAAAGGTTAGCGTAAGTGGGAGCTGATGTGTCTTCAGTTGGAATTCCTGCAGAATATAATTCTGGAAAATAAAATAGATATGATAGTAGGCACTGTACTACTTTCACTACATGTTCTATTTGCTTGTCGAAAATCATCCATAGGTAGATAAGATTATTTAACTAAAGCTGGGCCTTCAAAAAGCTCATGAGAAAAATGAAAATAAAAGATTAGAAATTTTCCACTAGTTGTTTGAATTTCCCTTGTATTGAATGCTCATTTTGTTCTCAATGATTATTTAATGTGTGCAAGGTTAAAATGGTATAGTTGACCTGCAGGAAAAAAAAATGGTGGCAATTTGTTCAAAATCCTAGAGGTTGACTATTGGATTTATTACATTGAAAATGCATAAGGCTGCTTTACATTTTACTCTACTGGAGCCCCTATGGGATACACATAGTGCTTGGCTATCAACCAAAAGATGCCACTTCAGACTCACCCTGAAGTGCCCGGGGAGTCACAGCGATGAAAATGCTGTGAAGCAGAGTTTTGTGAGTGGGAATTAACTGGACTGGGTGGGTTTTATTTCAAACAAACGTGTTCAAGTGTGTCTCTACAATCAGTAAATGACTGCAGACAAGCTCTTTCAGTACTATACTTGTCTTAGCCTGGTTATGGTGCCATTGTCAAAGGATACTTTTAGGGCCATGGGTGTGGAGAACCATTTGATGTCAGGGCTAATATCAAATTTTTAACAAAATTCAAGGGCTATCTCCCTAAATCACTGAATCTTTGCAGTAGGTCTATGGAACTGCTGCCCTACATGAGATCACAGTTTTTAGATCAAGCGTGTTAAAGATCACTGAGATGACTCCTGAGATGAGCCAAAAGAGAGAAGACTGTCAACACTGTGGCTCGAGTCTAGAAACAGGTAGAAGACTGTAGAGTTATCAATGATATGGTAGCTATTGAAGATGGAATCGCAGCATTTTTAACTTTCAGCTGGATGGATGGTTGCATGAAGAGCAGCTACCTCAAGGAGCCGATCAGTCCCTTAGTCTTTAAAGAAGACGGGAGTTCATAAGATACTCTTACGGGATGAATCGTAACCAAGGATACATTTTGGATGTATCAACATGATCAGAGAGCAAAGTCCAATCAAAACTGGCTTCCGAGGGGCACCTCCTGGGCCACTGAAATGGAAAGCAGCGATGAGCACCTCAGCAGGGAATGGTGATCGTGCTTTGAGACTCCAGAGTAGTAACCGTGGTGGATTTGCTTGAAGGACACAGGACCATCATGGGAAAATTAGATTGGTGAGAAAAAGGTACCAAGGAACATATATTTCCCAGTCATCACAATATACTTGTTCATTCTTCAAGGATAGCAAGGCCAGTCTTACAATGAGTTGTCTTACAAACATCGTGTTTAACATAATGCTTCTTCGATTCCATGTTTTGTGGAGATTTCGTAAGGCTATTTCTCTATTTGTACTTTGGACAGAGAGTCGTTACAGCACATACTCTCCATGATGAAGAATGTTAGTAAGGAACATTTTTACCTTTCATTTCTTAAAAAAAAAACTAGCTGATGGTTTTTATTATCTTAGGTATTTTCTTTTTCTCCATCAAAACGTTCAACCAAATTTATAACAAAAAACAAGATCCCACCCAATAAAAAAATGGTGCTATGAAAATATTAGCATTCAAGAAAAATTTGTAATAATGAAACAAGATCACAAATTTCTACTTTAAACCCATGATCTCTTGTTAATTACATTAGTGACATTATTTTTTTATTTCATTTTTTAATACCCAAGGGTGCTAATGTTTGGAAGAACTGCATAACTGCATAACCAAGTGACATTTTCCAAGTGACCAAAAGCATGATATTCGCAAGTCTAACCGAATCCAAACTCACTGCCGTCGAGTCAATTCTGATTCTTCTTTATTTTAATCATTTTATTGGGGGCTCATTCAGCTCTTATCACAATCCATACATCCATCCATTGTATCAAGCACCTTTGTACATTTGTTGCCATCATTATTCTTAAAACATTTGTTTTCTACTTGAGCCCTTGGTCTCAGCTCCTCATTTTTCCCCTCCCTGCCCAGCCCCCACTCCCTGCTCTCTCATGAACCCTTGATAATTTATGAATTATTATTAGATTTTCATGTCACACTGTCCGACATCTCCCTTCACCCACTTTTCTGTTGTCCATCCCTCAGGGAGGGGGTTATGTGTAGATCCTTGTTATCTGTTCCCCCTTTCTACCCCACCTTCCCTCCACCCTCCCAGTATCTCCACTCTCAGCACTGGTCCTGAGGGGATCATCTGTCCTAGATTCCCTGTGTTTCCAGTTCCTATCTGTACCAGTGTACATCCTCTGGTCTAGCCAGATTTGTAAGGTAGAATTGGGATCATGATAGTGGTGGGGAGGAAGCGTTTAAGAACTAGAGGAAAGTTGTATGTTTCATCGTTGCTATACTGCACCCTGACTAGCTCATCTCCTCCACATGACCCTTCAGTAAGGAGATGTCCAGATGGGATTTGGGTACCCACTCTGCACACACCCTTATTCACAATGATATGATTTTTTATTCTTTGATGCCTGATACCTGATCCCTTCTACACCTCATGATCACACAGGCTGGTGTGCTTCTTCCATGTGGGCTTTGTTGCTTCTCAGCTAGATAGCCACTTGTTTATCTTCAAGCCTTTAAGACCCCAGATGCTACATCTTTTGATAGCGGGCACCATCAGCTTTCTTCACCACACGTGCTGTGCACCCACTTTGTCTTCAACAATCGTGTTGGGAAGGTGAGCATCATGGAATGCCAATTTAATAAAACAAAGTGTTCTTGCATTGAGGGAATACTTGAGTGGAGGCCCAATGTCCATCTCCTACCTTAATACTAAATCTGTATATATATGCACATAGATCTATTTCTCCATCATATATATAGTTTTATATATGTACATGCCTGTATTTAGGCCTCTATAAATGCCCTTTGCCTCCTAGTTATTTCCTCTTTTTCCTTTCCTTTCCTCTTGTCCCACTATCATGTTCAGCCTTCATTTGGGTTAAGTAATTCCTCTCGGTTACATTGCCCTTGATCAAGCCCCGCTAGGCCTCTTACACCCTCTTCACCACCAATTTTGGATCACTTGTTGTTCCCTTGTCCTTGAGTTTGTTAGCACCCACTTCCTTTCCCCATGCCTCCCCCTCTCCCATGGCCCCCTGAACCATCAATCCCATTGTTTTCTCCTCCAGATTGTTTATCCAGCCTATCTCATCTAGATAGACCTGCAGAGATAATAATATGCACCAAAACAAGACAGAGCAAAACAAAGCAACAAAAGAAAACAAAACAACAACAACAACAAAAAAACCAATGACAAAAAATAAATAAATAAATAAATGAAAATAAATTAAAAAAAAAACACCAATGACAAAAAAATGAAAAGCCTATAAATAGTTCAAAGTCTCGTTGTTGACCTTTAGGAGTGTTTTCTTGTCGGGTATGATGGGGTGCCATGCCCTGGCCCTAAAGTCTATTTTTGGTATATCCTGGGGACTTCCTTGCTCTGCTCCCCTTGCTGCTCTGTTGCATGCCTTGGTGTGGTGGGTTCAGATCAGGTAGAATTCCCACACTGTGTCTCCAGTGTTGTTCCCTGTAGGGCTATGGGTCAGTGAGGGATGTCATATTTCATATTGGGGCCAGCCCTATGGTCTTCTCTGTGGATTGGCTGCTGTGAGCGGGAATATTGTCCTCAAGGCTTGGGGGGCCCAGGATGTGCTCCACTCTCTTTTCCTCCCCCTTCATTTGCTCCCATGTGCTCTGATCAGACATGTTCCTCTCCCTGAGCTGCAACTTCGGTGCTGTCCTCTGAAGTAAATTCTTCCGGGGGAGGGGCGGCTGTCCAGGTAGTTGGGATTGGGGCCGGGCCCTCAGACCTCTCTACTGGTTCCCTGCTTCATGGAGGTTCAATTCTGATTCTTAGTGACACTACAGTAGAACTGCACCCTTGGCTTTCTGAGGCTGCCTGTCTCTCTGCAATTGGGCTGCCTCATCTTGCTCCCTCTCCAGAGCAGCTGATGAGTTGCAACTGCTGACCTTTGGGTTAGCAGCTCAACTTGACCGACTGCCCCACCAGGGCTCGAGCTCCTTATTACAACAGATCTGGTAAAACATCTACCCAGAGGTATCTCAGAAGACACGGTTGGTGATCTTCTTGTGAAAGGTCCCAGCCTTGAAAACTCCAGGGAGCAGTTCTCTTCTGTACACCTGGAGTCCCCAGGACTCAGGATCAAGTCATTATGGTACCCAACAACAACCACCACAAGTCAAGACCCCTTCTAAGGGCAAGAGGTTCCAACGCGATGCGTAAAGAAGGTGCACCCCTAGATGAATGGACGCAGTGGCTGCAGCAGTGGCACAGACGTAAGAACAAGATGAGGATGGCACGGGACCAGGCTGTGCTGCGTTCTGTTGTCCGTGGGGTCGCTATGAGTCAGAACTGTCTTCGTGGCACCTAACTACTAAACCAGGCTGAAATTTATGAAGGAGTGGCATGAAGCCACTTTCCAAGGAAGAGCACGTGAAACAAACGCCACTAGGAAAACAAAGAGGAGACTGTCCACCTCTTGCCACCCAACAAGAGCAAGGGCAAGATACGTTCCAAAGTCAAGCGGGGTTTCTTCAACAGGGTTTGAAGGGTTCACAGATAGGCTTTCCAATTTCAGTTTGCAACTCGACTGGGCGATAGGGTTGGAGGAAGGCTTATTGAGAACCTCTGATCTGCCGATGACACACCCCTGCTTGCTGAAAGCAAGGAGGACTTGAAACACTTGCTGACAAAGACTGAGCACTACAGTCTTCAGTATGGATTGCAGCTCGTTGTAGAGAAAGCCCAAATCCCCATTATTCATGAAATATTAATCTAGTAGTGAAATACAAATGATGTCTCAGGTTTTTTCACTTTTTTGTTCTGGTTTTATTTTGTTTCATGTTCAGTTTCCATTTATATCTTAGAGTGTAAGATTTGGAAAAAATTCATATTCTATGGTCCCTTGATTTATTTTGTGTCAAAGCTTCAAGCTTATTTCATATCTTATTTTCTCATAGGGCTTTGATGCTGAGGCCATGTGGATGTTTCACTGCAGTAAAAGTGTTAATAAGTCCAAGAACAATGTACTCAATTCCAAGCTTTAACTACTACACAGAAATATGTAATAGTAAAAGGAAAAAAAAATCTTGATAGAAAGTGGGCTGTGATCTGTCTGTAGACACTGCCAAGAAGACTGTCAAACTAAGTTAGAAATGAGGAAATGGAGTTGGTTCCTGCAATGAGCTCATTGTTATATAACAGCAGTACGCCCACAATGATGCGTGTTAATGAGTACCCAGATAACAGAAATTCACTGAACACCATCTTATCTGACCCAGTCAGAAAATAATCAAGCCGCTGGATGGTTCTAATGTGAAGCCATATATACATAGACATGCAAATAGCTCAGTGGGGGCCAGTCCTTTGTTTCTATGGTTTCCTTGTGCAAAAAAGTGAGGGAAAGGAATGATCAGGCACAAGGTCCACTCTAAAATTACTTCTCTTGTCATCATTAAGTTATGTTTACTTACACATTTGACATACAAAACCAATTAAATGGATTTGGTGGCCAAGTAGTACAATTTTAAATGCTTTTGATATATAATGAACTGTTTGATTTTCAGTATTGACTACAGGGTTTCTAACTATTCCCTGATAGCTTATTGCTAAGAAAAGCAAATAATTTAAGAAGAACTACCCGACAAAAATATTTATTTTACGATGCAAAGGAAATGAAAAGAAAATCTCATCTCTACTTATCAAGGTTCATAACTCTATTCAACAAAGAGGGAAAGTATCTATTCAGTTAAAGAGATACTGCCACTATTTGATCATTTTGAATTGAACTCTTGAACTTCTTTATTCTAGTGAGAAAGGAGCCAAGCTGATTATACATTCTTTTTTCTAGCATTGTTAGTTTTCTGATGCTTTAAAACCAGATTGACTCTGAAAGCAGCAAAAGAACAAAACTGGTCTTTAGACAAAATATATTCAGATTTTACAGTCCCTGCCATTGACACGGTTCTGGCTCACAGTGACCAAGAGAACAGAGTAAGACTACAAGGAAGCGAACTACCTCTTCTGGTTTCCACAGAGAGGTTGGTGCATACAAACCACTGACCTTTCAGTTAGTAGCCATTGCATTGCCATGACTCCCGTTGGTCTTTAGAGTGTTCTCCAAATCACAAGAAGTTCCAGTGTTACCATTTCACACAATTATTGATGCATCTGTAGGCACCAATCTCCTGCAACACTTAATCACAGTATGGATAAACCAAGCAGTGTATTAAGCATCTCAACTCCTCGAGGACTGAAAATTTTCCTTTCTGATTTAATTAAAAAATTGTTTTCAATCTATTTGTGTGTTACACTTTATATTATGTCCACGCATATGTACAGTAGGAGTTCATGATTCATTGAATTATTCATCAGCATTTGTAGGTAGTTGTGAAATGTAAGAAGAAGGATAAACCATGGGAATAATTAGCTGGTCTCTATTTTCTTTCCAATCTAAGAATTGTTACTCTTACAGCCTAGCTCTACTGAGCCAGAGAGAGCTGAAGTTGGTTCTGACTCATAGCAACCCTGTATCAGGGTTCTAAAAATTCTCTCCTGTACACATGACAGGGCCACTATACCCAAATCGTCCTTCTGCTGACCCACATCAAAATTTCACACTCCTATAATCCTTTCCTTCTGGGCAGAAAGTAGGTGACAGAAAGCAATATGACATACTATTTGGAGCACCCATCTTAATAGGTTCCAGTAACTTATTAATTCTCCTGGAACAAAGCCTGGCAGCTAGAAGGGCACGTGCACATTTCATGACAGATGGGGATTTGATATGAGTCTGGGAGGATGAGAACTCCAGTGGAGGGTAAGGGAAGATGGGCAGTGTGTGCACTGTTCCGTCATATCTCAGTCCACTGAAGTTCAAATGTGCACGGTTACCCCTCCAGATAATATTTTAAGTCAAGACAATGACTTTCTTAACTATAAATATAGAAGGTAGACAGCCAAAGAATAAATAACCACATCTCATTCTAACCATGGAATGATGGGCAATATTTTTTTCTGTATGGTTTTCTGGTATGTTTGGTACTTAATTTTGAGCATGAATGACATATAAATTTTTAAAATCCATCAAGTTTCAACTCTAATGAGATCCCCCTTACTAATTAATCTCAAAGAACAGGGTATATTATTATCATACCAGAACAAATTTATTTAATTTGGAAGACAGAACAAAAGCATCCTCAGATATCACATTAAGGAAACTCTTGCATAAGTAAGTGATGGTGCACAAGGCACTACCCATTTGCTTCCATGAGGAAGACAGGAAAATATCAAGAGGATGAGGTTGCTCTCTGTAGAAAGAAAAAGAAGAAGAGAAAATGGGAAACACACTGAATTGGGCATTTAAAAAAAAGCTATGTTTGAATGTAGACGTATTAATGTCCAAGCTATTTGACCTTAAAGGGCCCATCTTTCATGGCTCTTTTGTAAAATGAAGGTTGTAATAGTCACCTCACAGAGTTGGTGAAGCGCTATCCTATCAGTGAAATCTATTTGCAAACTATAAAAGTACCCAAAGTAAGATACGCTATTACTGCTCCATTATATTTGCCTTTGGGTTTATATACTGTGATTTTTTTTAAATCATTTTATTGGGGGCTCATACAATTCTTATCACAATCCATCCATCCATCCATTGTGCCAAACACATTTGTACTTTTGATGCCATCATCATTCTCAAAACATTTACTTTCTACTTGAGCCCTTAATATCAGCCCCTCATTTTCTCCCTCCCTCCCCACTACCCACTCCCTCATGAACCCTTCATAATTCATAAATGATTATTATTTTGTCATATCTTACACTGTCTGATGGCTCCCTTCACCCACTTTTCTGTTGTCCATCCCCCAGGGAGGAGGTTATATATAGATCCATGTAATAAGCTCCCCCTTTCTATCCCACCTTCCCTCCACCCTCCCAGTATTGACACTCTTACCACTGGCCCTGAAGGGGTCATCTGTCCTGGATTTTCTGTATTTCCAGTTCCTATCTGTACCGGTATACATCCTCTGGTCTAGCCAGATTTGTAAGGTAGAATTGGGATCATGATAGTGGGGAGGAAGAAGCATTTAGGAACTAGAGGAAAGTTGTATGTTTCATTTTTGCTTCCCTGCACCCTGACTGGCTCATCTCCTCCCCGCAACCCCTGGGTGAGTGCAGAGTGGAGACCACAAGCCCATCTGTAGGCAACTGGATTTTTTTCTTTTTAAATGATTCTATTTTCTGCGTAGATGGAGTTTTTTCATTTCAGTTCCAAATATACTTCAATTTTAGAAAGCATGTCAAAAACTGCAACAAAATCATAAAAATCTTCATAAAAATATAAAATGTAAAGCTTTTGTTTCTTAATATATTCTTCATCTAAGTCTATCCCTTCTGAAGGCACTGTTTCCTTGCCTCTAATCTTCTCTAAAGATTTCTGGACTCCTCTCCAATTCGCATCACATGAAAACCGCAGTTTGGGCATCGTTGAGGGCCTCAAACCCTGTTGTCTTTAACCATTCACTGAGTGTTAAGAACAAAAAGAAGTCTGGAGAAGCCCAGCCCTGGCTGTAATGTGTCTACGGTGATGGTCCCCAGTGACATTCCCAGAGGACAGGTCCTGTTAGCCTCAAAACAGGAAAAGGCGCCCTGGCGTGATGGAGAAAACTTCTCCGTGCAGCTCTCTCTAGGCACTTTCTTACAGATAACGTGGTCAGTTTTCTTGAAAATTCTTTCTAATAATCCCCCTTGATCATCCTGTATCCTCTGAGAAAATCTATTTAAAATTAATACTTTGGTATGCTAAAAAATGGTTGTCAAAAATGGCTGCCTGGGAAAAAAAAGGTTGCCTGACCTTCTGACGCTTCAACCTTGAATTTAGCTCAGCCGATTCCCCCTCAAAATGCAGTTTAGTTGGCCTTTTTTGTTTTTAATTTGACACTAATGGGACTAAGACAAGTATACTACCAAGAGAATTTGTCTGCAGCTCTCCACTCATCACAGAAACATGTTTAAATATGGCCTGGGAGTTGAGAATGGGGTTGAAATAAGTCCATGTGTGCATGGACTAGAACCCTCCCAGCTTTTGACGCACCCTCATCATTTGAAAGTGCTCCTTGCACGGTGAACGTCGCCATAAACAGTACGTTCATGTCTGCCTTAGACTCTACCAATGGCTGGGCAGGATAAAATTAAGGGGTAAGAATAGCTTCAGCCATCTCCAACCCAATAAGTCAAAAATAAAGTCAAATAAAAATAAAGATATCAAGTCAACTGTACATCAGTTCAATTCCAACTCATAGCATCCCTTCATAGAACTTCCAAAGACTGCAAATCTTTATGGAAAAGACAGCTTTATCTTCAGATTTTCCTTGTAGCTATCCAATACCTCACCCACAGCATTCTGGTTATCATTGTTAGGTACTGTTGAATCCGTCCTGACTGAGAGCAACCCCTATGCACAAAGACTGAGACACTGAGCGATCCTGCACCATCTTCACAATTGTGCTTAGGTTTGAGCCCATTGGTTCAGCCACTGTGTCAATCCATCTGTGGAGTACCTCCCTCTCTTTTGATGCCCCTCCAGTTTCCCAAGCACGATGTCCTTGTCCAGGTCTCTTCCGATAACATGTCCAAAGTACATTAGACATAGTCTCACCCTCCTTGGCTCTATGAAGCATTTGACAGACATGGTACTTTCAATATTCTTCACCAACACCATAGTTCAAATTCATCAATTTTTCTACAGCCATCCTTATTTAATGTCCAACATTCATATGCATATGAGAAAATTGAAAAATACCATGGCTTGGGTCAGGCGCACCTTAGTCCTTAAAGTAAACTTCCTGCTTTTGAATACTTAAAAGAGGTCTTGTGTGGCAGATTTGCCCAGTACAATTCATCATTTGATCTCTTAACTGCTGTTCCCATGGCATTGATTATGAATGCAAGCGAGAACTCCTTGACAACTTCTATCTTTTTCCATTTCCCAATGACAATGTCTCTCCCCAAGATGGATGATTCATTTTGGTTAGAACTTGACTTTTACATAATAGCAAGAGGAGCTCACTTCCTATATTTCATTATTAAGCTTCCCATTATATCTAAGAATCAGGAACATTATAAACCAATTGAGAAGATAAGCTTAAAGCAATTAATATTCAATAACCTTAACTTAAAAAAATACTTTTTGACAAAAATATATGTAAAAACATAGCCATTCTAATGGTATCTCATGAATTTCAATTGTGGTATTAATTTTTTCACTATTTGTGACCTTTTCAAATAATATAATTAGTCTTTAATCTACTGGTTTTGCATTTGAAGGGTTAGACATTTTTTTAATCAATTTATTGGGGCTCATACAATTCATTACAATACATAGATCAATTGTGTAAAGCACATCTATACATTTGTTGCCCTCATTATTCCCAAAATTCGCTTTCCTCTTGGGTTCCCGGAATCAGCTCATTTTCCTTTTTCCCCTCCCCTTCCCTTCCTCCTCCCCTGTCCCCCATGCACCCTTGATAATTTATAAATTATTATTGTATCATATTACACTGTCCAGCGTCTCCCTTCACCCACCCCTCTGCTGCCCATGCCCCAGAGAGGAGGTTATATGGAGCTCCCTGTGATCCATTCCCCCTTTCTTCACCCCCTTTCCCTCCTGGTATCGCCACTGTCACCCCTGGTTCTGAGGGGTTCATCTGTCCTAGATTCCCTGCGTTTCCAATTCCCATCTGTCCCGCTGTGCATCATCTGGTCTAACCAGGTCTGCAAGGCAGAATTGGGGTCCTGGTAGTTGGGGGGAGGAAGCGTTTAAGAACTAGAGGAAGGTTGTGGGTTTCATTATTGCTATACTGTACCCTAAGTGACTCATCACCCCACTACCCCTCTGCAAGGTATGTCCAGTTGGGGTTAGACATTTTTTAAATGAGATTAACTTTTAGAATTTTCGCTAGAATTTACAACACTTTTAGAGAAATGTTGGCAGTCCTGGCCCATTTCCAGGTCAGGTCACTATGTACATGTGGACCATATTACATGAATAAGTATCCTATGTGGGTTTGCACACATAGATGAATATCTGACTTGTGCATGCATGTATGTACATGTTCGTGCCTGTATGCATCTATGTGCATATTTTGTAATAGTCTGTTCATAATCATTAGGAAAGGAGGAAAGCCTACAATGAGTTTACCCCATTGAGGCAATTATTCTAAGAATTAAAATTTCAAATAACTGTTCTCTTCCATTTTTTGCATTCAGTTTTATTTTTTACAAATAAATATGGTTTTGCATGCAAAGGTCCATATGCTTTTGCATGCAAAGATATAGTTTTGAAAATTGTTTCCATAATGGTAGAAAATTGTTCATGGAAAAATGTTTTTATTAAAAAAGATTATAAAAACTTCCTAGCTTTTAGGACACACAGTACTCTTTTTATTCACTACCACTGCCAAGGTTGAACTATAATTGTATCCTCACCAGACTGTTTGTATATTTTAATTGGATTATTTAGATTTTGGCAACTGGTTTTACAAATAGGCACTATAATTGTCACTATATCAAATATCACTAAATTATGTAAAGTCATTGAGTTAACTTAAAAGGTGATATTCTACTTGTAGCACAAAGAAGAGTCACACACACAGACTGTGTGTGTGCATGTGTGTGTGTTTCTCAACACGGGCTGGGAACTGCTGAAATACTAGGGAAGATCTGAAGAACATGAAGGGATTAATGACATAGTATATGAAGAAGGCATGTCAACACATTGGGAAGCCCTTCATCTCTGCAGCTGGGACTTTTGCTCCAGGGCGCACTCCTCCTGGCACCTTGAGTGCTCACAGGTCCTTCTGAGCTACAGTGAGGCTACATTTCCAAAGTGTCCAGAACTGTGTGTTACATCTCACAAGAGTACTTGTGCTTTAGAAAAGTATTAAGCATAGATGAGAGACCCTGGGTGGTACAAGTGGTTAACATGCTTAAAAGTGTTTAAATGTAAATCCAACCAGTGGTTCCTTGGAAGAAAGGCCTGGCTATTTAATTCTGAAAAATGGGCCATTGAAACACCTATAAAGCTTAATTCCACTTTGATGTATACTGAGTTACCATGATTAGAATCAACTGGATGGCATCCGGCTGCAGGACAGAGGAGGTATAATAGATAATGACAGCAATAATACCAACTTCCGGTGGTAGAATTTAGGTAGTATTGAGATTAATTTAGGGAGCTATGGGAGGAGGGTTCCAAAAGGTTGTGGAAACATGAAATTAAGAGATAAAGAAGACTTCAAGACCAAAATCCCATGACAACTTACTACACTGCACTGGACACTCATCTGCCTGTGTTCTAGCACACTTCCGTTTAAGCATCTAGAAAAGGATGCTACAAACTGTGTCTGGGATTGTAGGAATAGTAGCAAGTAACTGCGTGGAATTGTTGGAATAGTAGAAGAAACTATAAAGTAATGGATCCATGCTTAGAATGAGAAAGGTAGACTGTCTCGAGGCTTGCCATTCCAAAATAAAGGTAAGGGTAACACTTCTCCCTTCTGCACACTGCCATAGCCTAGGGAGATTGTCTGTTCAAGGTCAATGTTGTGGTTAGGTGCCATGAGGTCGCCCCATAGTAGCCCTTTGTGAAACAATCAAACACTGCTCGTCGTGTGTGTGTGTGTGTGTGTGTGTGTGTGTGTGTGTTCCTCCCTATTGTTTCCATGCTTCAGCCATTGCTGCAGCCCCTGCATCAACCCAACGCACCCAAAGCCTTCCTCCTCCTCCTCCTCTCGGCCTGTCCTGCCCTGAGCACGGTGCTCTTTCCCAAGGACGGCTCTCTCCTGATAGCATGCTTAAGGACTGCGAGCCCCAGACTTCGCATCCTCGATTCTAAGGACTATGTTGACTGTAATTCTTACAAGACAGATGGGTTTGTTCTTCAGGCAGCCCTGGTACTTTTAATATTCTTCACCAGCACCGTAATTCAAGTGTAGCCATTATTCTTAAATCTTCATTATTCCATGTCCAACTTTCACATGTTTATGAGCCATTTGAAAATACCCTGGCTCGGATCAGGGGCACCTGAGTCCTTAGGGCAATATCCTTGTTCTTGAACACTTTAAAAAGGTCTTGTGCAGCAGATTTGCCCAATGTCACTCATTAATTTCTTGACCGCTGTTTCTAAAAGCATCGATAGTGGATCCAAGCAAGATGGAATCCTTGACAATTTCAAACTCACCTCTACTTCTCATGACGCTCTCTTTTGGCCGAGTTGTGAAATCTTCAGTTTTCTTGACATTGAGTTGTAGCCTATACAGACAGCTACGGTCTGTGACCTTCATCAGCAAGTGCTTCAGGTCCTCCTCACTTTCAGGGAGCAAAGTTGGATCATTTGCATATTACAGGTTGTTCATAAGTCTGTCTCCCATTTTGATGCCACATTCTTCTTCACACAGTCTAACTTCTCAGATGATTTTATCAGGTTATGAAGCCTTGTAGTAAAAGGGTAGAACCCTGACCCCCACCATAAGGGCAAGCATGGTTAGATGTGTATTTTGTAGCTTTGAGGAGCTAATTTTGTGTCTTAATTATAGTATGCGTCTAAGAAGTTTAATTTAAATAGGATTTAAGGATTTTTTTAATTTGAATTTAATAACCCATGGATATAAAAATTTTACTATGACCTCCAAATACTTGAATATTTAAAGACAAAAGACAAGAATAAGTCATATGCCTCCTTTATAAAATATTGATCAAAACTATATACCTCTATAGCCCATTCATAATTAATCTTACCCTGATCTGAGAACTTGGAATTTCTATTATTACAGAGAACAAAACAGTAGAAGCACACCAGCCTGTGCATCATGAGGTGTCGACAGGATCAGGTAACAGGCATCAGAAGACCCAAAACAAACAAACATGAAAACATAATGTTGAGAAAGAAGAGGGTCAAAGCAGAGATGCAAAACTCATCTGTAGACAATAGGACATTCCCTCACAGAAGGGTCTCAAAGAAGGGATGAGTCAACCAGGGTGAAGTATAGCACTGATGAAACACAATATTCCTCTGGTTCCTTGAGGCTCCCTCACCCCCCACTATCATAACCCCAGTCCTGCCTTTCACTGTGTGCTAGACCGGAGCATGTACACTGGTCAGAAATCCTGGTCAGAGAAATTCCTCCGGAGCAGAAATGGGAGTAGCTATACCAGGAGGGTAGGGGAGAGGTGGGGATCAAGAAACCATGGGGGAAGGAAGAAAGTGGTCAGTGTAAGATATGAAAAGAATTTATCAAGGGGTCATGAGGGTGGGAGGGGGGAGGGAAGGTAAAAAGAGGAGCTGATACCAAGGGCTTAAATAGAATATAAATGTTTAGAAAATAATGATAGCAATATATGTCCAAATATGCTTGATACAATCGATGTATGGATTGTTATAAGAGCTGTAAGAGCCCCGAATAAAATGATCTTTAAAAAAGAAATCTCCAGAGAGAAATGCCAGTCCTGTAGAAAGAATTAGTAATAAAGAGTTACCTCATGATGGTAGCAGAATAATCTGGAAAAGGATATAAATAATGGCTGTACAGCAAGAAGAGTATAATCAGTGGCACTGAGTCATACATGTAGAAGTTGTTGGAGAATGTCTTGTTGTGTATATTTTTGCTACAATTATAAAAATAATTACATGAATAACAATGAGTACAAGGAAGAAGAAAATGTTTTAGAATTTATAGTGTTGACGATTGTACAACTCTTCTTGGTATGACTGAATTATTGAATTGAATGACATGTGGATGAAGTGTCAATAAAGCTGTTTTTAAAAAGACAAAAAAAGAAAGAAGAGAAAAAAAATGAGGCTGTCTTCTCCAGTAAAGATTTACAGCCTCAGAAACTCGACAGCGCAGTGCACTCTGTCCTATAGGATCACGATGAGTCAGAACTGACTCAATGGCAATGGACTGGGGTTTGGGTATTGATTGAGATCTTCTGTTCTTTTCCCTCATCTGACCAATTGCCACTCATTCTTTAGATTTTCAACTTAAATGCAGCTTTTTCATCTGAAATGATTTTCGGTGATGGCATTATGTAATTTGCTTTTATGGCACTTATACCAATGAAAAGTAGATCTATCCAATGTTTCTTTTTTTGTGGGGACTTTAAGCTCTATCAGGTAAGAGACTGTCTAATTTTTTTTTCCTTCTTGTAGCTAATAAATACTGGGTAAATGTTTGCTGAAAGAATAAATGAATGAATAAATTAATGAATCAGAAAAAAAAAATCACTGCCCTGGAGTCACCTGCAACTCATAGTGACCCTATTGGACAGAGTAGAACTGCCTCTTTGGGGTTTCCAGGACCTCAACTCTATACAGGTATAAACAGCTTCACCCTTCTCCTGTGGAGAAGCTGGTGGATTTGATTCACCGACCTTTCAGTTAGCAGCTCAGTGCATAACCCACCACGTCACCTGAGCGCCTCATTACAGGGAACAGTGCATTATTACTGGAGAATGTATTGTACCACGTGTTCCTAAAGGATTGAGAATATGGATTTAATAAATTTGTGCTAAATTGAATTGAGAGTATAAATCTCTTTAAGTGTTGAAATTTGGAAGAGAGTGTTGGATTTAAATAGCCAGACAATGGGTCAGGTTAGCTGTGGAAAGCGTTTGAGATTTATGTGAGTTCAGCACTGCAATTTAACTAAAAGAAATTGGTGAAAAAGATAGAGCCTAATGTACACAAATAAACTAGACCAGGTCTTGCACAACCAGAATGGAGCAAGGAGAGAAGAATTTGCCAGAGTAGAATTTGGAACAGCTAAATGGAAGAAAATGAAACTAAAAAACAAGCAACCAAATGAGTATTTGCTATATTGATTATTTCTAAAGGAGTTTTATACTTAATATACAACCTATTTTCTTCTCACATACTATTAGAATACTGATTTCATGTTCAGTAAAATTAAAACTTGCCATAAAAATGTTTACTGCTCATTGTGTTTTCATAACTTTACATACATCAGTAGCATGTTATTTTAAAGAAAATTCTGAAGGACTCTTTCTGTGAAAACTATATTTGTAGAAAAGCTATATTTGGTTGAACCAATAACACAATATAGGATACATAACAATCTCAAGAGTTCATTGACAATCAAAGTACATTCTCTGTTAGATAAATTAGTAACTAAGACACACTTTTTTTTCCTTATCAAATCCCCCTTTTTCTCTTGAGGAAGCTAGTTGCCTCTGCCTAACACAATCAGAATGGGAAATGAGCCAGATCATCTTGTGTTGGGAAAGGTGGGTTTCAAAAGAATTCGAGCTTTTCTCCACATGGGCGTATGATGCAGGGAGGTTACATGTCTTCCACATCTATTTGGTACCAGGCTTGGTGCTAATCATCGACTCTCACCTCAATAGCCTACAGAAGAAAGAAAGAAACTGAGCCCAGAGGGCCTATGTAACCATCCAATCTCATCACAGTCACTGGCAAAATTGGAACCCAGCCCTAGGTCTTACTCCAGAGCTAATGCTTGGTCTCCTACAAACACCACCTCTCTATAGCATACAACGTATTCTAGAAGTATTTTCATCTCCTGTTCCCCCACAAGCGGGGAAACAGAAACCAAGAAGCATGAAGTGCTTTGGCTCTATCGTCATTCTGTCATGTATTACTTAAATTGCTGTTAATTGTTTTAAAGCACAAAATGGGGTAAATAACATGTTCATTATGTGTCATTACTCAAAATGAAAATTCAGCCATTTGCAAATATAAAGTTCATAGTTATGTAATTTGCCCTTGCGTATTTTCTTAAATTAATGTGAAGGTCACACCAGTTCCTTTGAACACTTAAGTAGAGAAAGTCGTGGCATTGCTAAACTGGTAAGCTCTTCTCTGGCTCACAATTCTACTGATTGGCTATTTAGATGCACCATTTGAATAGTTATGGGAAAATATGGCAATCAATTTTACAGTGCATGAATCTCTGAAAGCCATATGCATCATTTGTCTTTAAATCATGCTATATGGTTTGGCACTCAATGACTCATAGAACCTAATTCTAAGGAGAAAAAAATAAGCTATTCTGATAAGTCCTTGAAATTGATACCAAGTAACTCTTTGAATGATTTTCAAATGTTAGCCTTTTTTTTGTTTTATACTGTCATTAATGCTGAAAAGGCAAAATAAATGCTAAACTGTACTTATATAAGGTTAGGAAAATAGATCTATGTACATATATTTATATGGTAAGTGTTAAGGTAGTAGATGGACATTGGGCCTCTACTCAAGTACTCCCTCAATGCACAAACATTCCATGATGTTCACCTTCCCGACATGATTGACAAAGACGAAATGGTGCATAAGCAAATGTGCTGAAGAAGCTGATGGTGCCCGGCTATCAAAAGATACGGCATCTGGGGTCTTAAAGGCTTGAAGATAAACAAGCGGCCACCTAGCTGAGAAGCAACAAAATCCACATGGTAGAAGCACACCAGCCTGTGTGATCATGAGGTGTCAGTGGGATCAGGTATCAGGCATCAAAGACCCAAAACAAAAATTCATATCAATGTGAATGAGGGGAGTGCAGAGTGGAGACCCAAGGCCCATCTGTAGACAGTGGGCAGTGTAATTCATATGTATGATATTTCTCATTTCAACTAAGTTTTAGAATCCTGCATTTATTTTTATTCCTACATTCTAAGAATACATGGAAGTTAAAAAGAAATTCAATATTTTCTAAATTCAGTTGTTCTAGGAAGTTCAGAAATAGCCTCCAGAAAACATTTTATGTTTCTCTTGTCCTGCCCTTTAGATGTACAAAATTTTAAATTATGTCAAAACTTCTAGGTACTTACCCAAATCTTCAGTTATCTCCAGGATTCCAACAGCTCACTCATGCTTAGCAGTCATTAGGTCCATTAAGTTTAATTGTAACCACACTGTCTCTGCTTAACAGTAAGTGGGAAAGAATTGCTACCACAGATTTAATAGTCAGAAGGTTTGGTCTAAGTTGGCATTTTACTGGAATATTGTGTCCAAGTCCAGGCTTCAAAGATGAGAGAAAGGAGAATTTGGCTAGAGTTCATTAATAAGGTCCTTATGGGGGACTTAGAATATTCAATTCAGAAAATAAAATAAGAAATAATGTTTCTGTGTATTTTGGGCAGTCTACAGTATTTTCAATCTCTCTGTATAACACCAAAAACTAATACCACTTTCTATAATCTATTAAATCACATATAAAGGGGAGAGGAGGAGTTGTAGCTAATTCACTTAGCAATGATTGCAACTCAATGATTTCATCAGATGAATTGGAAAGATTTGTTGATTATGTCTCTGTAATGGAGAATCTAATTGTCTCTGCTTAATTGACACTAAAGAAGGATTTTTCAGGGATTGGAATTTTAAACTGAATTAACAACAGGTGGTTCATGAGATATTCATTTTGTCAGCTAGACAACATAGAGGAATTTGAGGAATTTATTTACTTATTCGTTATAGCTATATCATTAGTTCTACATAGCAGTATGTGATTTTTGTGTCAAATATTGTATGAGATCATTATTGTTAAAAGTCAAGAAAAGGTTCTCACACTAAAAGACACATTCCCTGATGGCTATCAGAGGTGGGGGAGAATGAGAAGGAAAATCATTGGCTAGAGGCTGGACATGTGTTCCCTTGGGGAACTCAATATAGAACCGGAAGTAGTTTGGCAAAAATGTATGGCCACAGAAGAAGACACTAGGAGTGGAGCAAGAATGAAAGGCACCAGAGGTAAAGAGTGTTATATACAGGATACTGCAATAATGGTGATCCACAAGTAGATGCACGGCTGAACACATAGGCATATACTGCCATTATGTGTAGGTTTGACAGAGGGAATTTCTACATGAGTATATACTTTTGCTGCAACTAATGTAGTGAATGTGGTGGGGCTTACATGGGGCAAGCTTAGGAAACATCTCAGACACAGCTAATCACTTGAGAGAAGGAATGGCTGGGCCCAGACACATAGGAATCTAGTCAAGGGGAACACCAAGGTCACTGAAATAGCACAGACCACAAAGACAATGTACATCCTACTTGGGTGAGTAGAGAGTGGGATCTTGAAAGTTCAGGAGCAACCATCTAAAAGCACTACTCTTGGTCTCCTCTTGTCCGGAGGAAGGAAGAGTGATGAAAATTGAAGACACATGTAAACAATAGGTACAATGGACTAATGGATCATGCCAATGTCAGTCCCCATAAGCCAGAGACCAGAAGAACTAGATGGTACCTGGCTACCACTACCAACTGTTCTGAAAGGGTTCACATTAGAAGATTTTGAATGAAGTGGGAGAGTAATGCGGAACAAAATTCAAAATCATAAAAAAGGCAAGGCTTGCTAGCCAAATAAAAATTTGGTAGAACCTCTGACCCTGTGAGGTGTAGTCACACTTCCGGTCTGGAACGGAACTCAGCCCTGTGGCTCAATTTTCAGTCAAACAATAGAAAGGTCTACAAAGGGACCATCAACACTAGGGAAGTATAAACACCTTAGAATAATCAAACATTTAAGATCAAAAGGGCAGTGTTTACCCAAAGGCAAAATTCAGACAGAGTAGGAAAAGAAGGTGCATCTGAAGCAAGAAACAGGGAGTAAAATAAATGAGATTCCATTGAGCAGATTACAATCAATGCAATGAAACAAAATATATATGAGTTGTTGAATATAAAGCTGATAATATGCTCTGCCACCCTCTATCAAATTCACAATAAAATTTATTTAAAGGTAATTAAATAACTATTTAGTGTCTAAAGGGTAAATTAAATATTGAAATGTATTTTAAAAGCTTATAGTCATAGATGAGGCTTTACATTTTGATATTTTTGTCAAATAAAGGTTTCTGATTTTGTAGCAATAATAAGAAAAAAAAGCATATCGGTTTTGAAGGAAAGGAGAGCAATGACTTAAGAAAGGGCATTTAATACATACATTTTATTTTCATAATTTTTGGTTGAGTTCAGTTCAGTTTGAAAGAAGATATGTTCAAATAGCATTGAGAGCAAACAAAATTACTGAGTTATACAGAAATATTTAGTACTGGCGAAATTGTGAAGATTCTGTTCATCACTTTATAATATATCTACACTCTTAAATATAACATGCAAAGGTAATATTCAAAAGTATAGCCACTAATGACATTTAAATGTTATGTTGAATTTTGCAAGTTTAAAGTATGCTCACATTAACTCTTTGATCATTACAATTGCCCTATTAGATAGGTAGATTGCCCATTAAGGTCTCTAATCGATGAGAAAATGACCACGTAGCTAAAACAGACCAGGTTTGGTTTGTGTCCTCTTGTTTTTATTTGGTTGGTTGCTTATGTTCATAGAGTTCCTCCCTCAATTATCATCGCCATAGATCCTCTTTACGGGATACACTGTCACACTAATATAAGTGCTACATGGGGGTAAGAGCAGATCAGTCCCTTGTGAGCTTCTATTTTTCACAGGAGGCTACAAGGAGATGAGTTGCTAATATGATGTAATTCCGGTGAGAAGCTATTTGCATCTAGTTCTCTCCAATTGTGCTGAAAACTAAGAGGATGGCATCAATTTTGGGAATAGGTCAATGCCATCTAATGATTGGCAAGTCTGGTATGAAGAAGGCTTGGTTTCCAGGGATATTTAAATAGAATTAAACACACTTTTAATCTACCAAACTATGTGGCTCAGACAAAGGGTCCATTTAAAGTTAGAGCTTGTTTGTCTCCAGAAGCAGAAAGTCTTGTTACATGTGCTGCGCCCTTACTCTGCCAGTCAAAGAAACTTTCAGTGCCAGCACTGTGCCATAGGTAATGCGTGTGCTCTGGAATGGTAATTGTCCGAGTTTCTCTTTGGGTCTGCCATTTGTAGGAGAATATGTTAGTAAAGATCACTTCAGCTCACTGAGAATCATTTCATCAATTGTCAAGTGCACGTATTTGAGATTCAAGAAACAGTAGCTACTATTTTCTATCTCGAATGAGAGCCACAAAGGCCACTGACATGACTTCACTACTTAAACACAGTAACCATGCCTGCAAACCTCTGAAAGGTGCTCTTGGGTAGATTACAAGGGCATGCCCAGGCATCTGGAAATCTACGATGGCAACTCTCTTCAGGACTAGCCTAAGGAGGGGAGTGTCAGGACAGTGTGGAAGGCCTGCCACTGTCAACAAGCAGGGAGGAAAAGTACAACAAGCTTCCCTCAAAACTGAGACAATTTAATTGTTGTGATTCCATAGTATATTTACTGATAAGCTACAAGTATCTATATTTGTACTTCTTGTTAAATGAAATATAACTAAATTAATATGGGGTGGGCAGAAGAATATATTTGAAAATGATTTTAAAAGATTACCAAGCCACATTCACTGCCACTGAGTTGATCCCTATCATGGGCCCTTGGCGTCGAGTGTCGGCTATAATCGTGCCAGAAGCAGTCTCACCTTTCTCCAGAGGAGTGACTGGTGGGTTTGTGTTTAGCAATCCAGCACTTACCTGACTGCACCACCAGAGCTTCTTTTAAAATAATTATATTTGAATATTTTAAAAATATATTCAAATGATAATTCTTTGTTTTCAACAGGGACTAATTAGCTTACATCATTCCCATCAGCGACCCATTTCCCTGTATTTGGACACAGTAATAAATAGGCTATAAAGACATGACTTTCATTTCATATGCTCACTTCTTTAACTTTAAGTGAAATTGCACTTAAGATAAAGGCATCTGCAAACATGTTGTTAAAAGTAAGTGCTGGTGAAGAGTCTTTGAATGTACCATGGACTGCCAGAACAAAGTACAGCCAAAAGTGCTGCTGACACATGATGATGATGACACTCAACCTCACATACTTAGGACATGTTATCAAGAGAGACCAGTTCTTGGTAAAGGTCATCCTCCCGGATAGAGTAGAGGGGCAGAGAAAAGACGCTCAACAAGATGCAGTGACACAGTGACTCAACACAGAACTGAACTTAACAGTTGTTGCAGATCTCGAGACCAGGCAGTTTTCTGTCTACTACATGTAGAGCTCGCTATGAGTCAGAATCAAATTAACAACACTTAACAACAACAATAGTGAGCAAAAGTCAAGAAATATTTTGCCCAGGAATTATTAAAACATACGATCCACTATAACGTATACTTAGATATATAATGTTTTCACTAATCAAACTCTTTTTTGTTCGCTTTATTGTTCCTACCTGGGAAAAAATTCCAACTCCAAGGTCGGCCTGCTTACAAGTTAATGTCGTGACCTTTTCCATCCTACTTGTATTTCTAGAAGCAGCACTTAACCGTGAGATGAAGTTCACGCCACGCAGTAGGTAAATAATGTCTGTGCATCAGAGAGAGATCACAGTCCTTCAGCAAGAATACTAAAGCGGCTTTACTTTTGCCAGGAAATGGAAAATAAAACCTCAACAAATGGATGCAACCCTTTGGAATGGCTCCCAAAGGGCAATGCTGAAAATCGATCTGATGACTTGTCAATTGCATTATACAGAGATGACGTCAGCGCCAAAGCTCACTGCCCACCCCATGATCACATTCCATAAATAGAAAATCTAGTCTGGGAAGATATAAGCATCTACCACTGTAATTAGAGCTTTGAAACCTAATTAAACAACTCTCTACCAGTCTCATTAAGAAACACGGGACAGGATTCTGTGCGAACACCTGAGCACATGACAGCCAAGGCTGACAGAACGTTGCACAGCCTCTCATCGTCCGTGTGCCACTGTAGAGCAAAAGCAGGCGTGCGGTGAAAGAGTCCCCACAACATTTCTCTTTTGCGGTGTTCATGATCCGTCCCGGAGCTGGGCTTGTTGGATCACTGCTCACTGACATCCTGAGCTGAAGCCTCTTGGCAACGACACACTCTTTGATGTGCATAAAACAATCTATGCCATTCTATCACAACCGAGTGCTTCTTTACCTGGGCTGTTCTGTTCATTGAGAATCACGAGTGATGCTGGGGTGGGTCTTCTTTTCCTGATCTGTGAACAACAAAGGCCCAGGAAGCATCAGTGAGACTCACATTTCTCCCGGGGTACTCTAATCAAAACCAAACGCTCTGTCATGGAGGGGATGTCAGATTATAGCTACTCTACAAGACATGGTAGAATTGCCTCTGAGTTTCTGAGACAGTAATTCTTCACAGGAGGAGAAATCCCTGGCTTTCTCTCCTGGGTTACCCTACAGTTTGCAAATTGGCCTTCTCCAAATATTTCCCCAGCATATAATTGCAGCTGTCTGTAAGGCACACAGTAGGTGTTCATGAATTTTGAAAGAATAGACATACAGGTAGTAAAATATCAAGCATGATTCTTTCCCCCAACTCCACACCCTCCACTTAAAAAAGAAGCAGTCATCACCATATATTGACACAGCAAATCAACAGCTGAACAATGCCACTAAAGATATGGGGATGCCTTGCCAACTTAACTGCCTCTCATAATTCAGAAGATGCTTTCATATCCATTGCTTTCATTTCTAAACATGGTTAGAGAAATTTGGAGAAATCAAATTTTGAGCAGTTACTATTATTAAAGTTAGCAGAACCAAATGTAAATTTAAATTTACATTAGCTTTTAAATTTTTCTAATACAATAGCTAAACAAGTGAGAAAATTGGAAATGCATCTGTATCTTTAGATAATGCATACTTCACTTAAAACTAAGAAGTTTAGTGTTTCTTATTTTAAGTTACAGCAAAAATATCATGATTCACATCTTGAATACATCCTTGATTCTTTGAATATATTTGTTTATCAGTAAGACCCTAAAATGTAAGTGAACAGAGTAAATGACAAACATTTACCAGAGCATCTGCTAGAATAGAATCAATGCCTGATTCCGCACAGCGACATACTCAGAATGGTGTTTCTATGGTCTGATGTGAATTTACTCTAGATTATCCAAACATTCTAGAAAGTAGTGAGTCTTAGATGCAGTGGTTATATTTTTGGCTTTTACCAAATATTTTAAAACATAAGCAGTGATAATTTGAGTCTTAAGAATTTAATGAATTAAGTTGTAAATTTGTTTCCATTTGCCTTCTCACAATTCCTCTTCCCACAAATGGTCTTTGAAGTGGTATCATGGCATCAAGAGTCTAAATAAATCTCAACATAAAAGGTGATGCAGATATAAATCAATATCACATTCTTTCTATAGCTGTATAGCAAAAGAGAGAGGTACAGATATATTGCCATGGAAAGAATAGTTCAGCAAATATTAAAATATCATTTATAATTGTTAATTAAATTGTTTTAAAATTCTAAATATGCCTATAAAACCAATAATATATATTCAGAAATGTACTAGTGCTTTCTATACATAATTAAAAATATTTAAATAAAATATTAAGTAATTGCATGATATAGAATCATTCTAGCTTATAGCATATTTGTTGCAAAATCATTTTTTATTCTACAACAGCTAAATAAAAGATGGCTAATGTTTTTTTAAGTTCTAAAAGCTGTACTTGTTATTTTAATAGCTGAAAACATTTTTTAATCAAATACAAATTGAGAATACAATCACTCATATTGAGCATGATTTTATCTCAAAGGATGCGTAATCTTTTAGTGTTTAATTTCGCCAGTGGAATCAAACAAGTATGTAGAGAAACCAGTCTATTTGTCATGCACTAATTCTCAAAGTCTTGAGTTCGGCATATTCAAGAGGTAGCAATCTTCCCATCCACAAAAGAACGCATCCGGAATTAATTTCAACCTGGGAACCCTGGTGCCCGCTCCATTTCCCTTACCTGCTCGGCGGCTTCGGGTGCGATCTGACTCTGGAATACAGGCACCGCGAATTGTATCTTTTTGGGGCTGTTGGGCTCCATGCTGTCGACGAGAACCACTAGAAGACAAGAAGGCTCAGGACGCTGTTGCCAGTGAGCTCGGGGGTGTTTCCTCGGGCGCCCCCCACCAAGCCACACAGAGCTAGGGCTGCGCACTAAACAGCTGTAATTCCAGAGGATGCGAGGGAAGATGCCGCGGTGTGAGTAACTCCCTTCCTCCACATCCACAGTGATGCCTGCCTTGCCTGTTTCCCCACCAGCCCCTTCGATCCTCTCAGTACCATACGGAAAGGAGCAATAAGCTAATTGTGTGCCTCTTCACTAATACACATGCCAAGCATTCACTCAGCAGCTAATTGAAAATGCAATGCTAGCCTTGAAGGACCCACTGCCCTGGGATTTGAGAGAAACGCTCTAGCCACTGTACATTACTAACCGGCTGTTCCAAAGTGCAATGTAAGCTCCCTCTGAGTATTGCAGGGATGGGCCATTTATTATTGATGGACAGAAAGCAGGAAGTTCTGAGAGGTGGGGGGCAGGGCTGGGGTAGGGAATCGTTGCATTTCTTTTGTAGCAATGTGTAAGTCCGACACATTTGCCGTTTCGTATTCAGCCACCAAATAGCTGAATGGCCATGGAGGGTAGGCCACAACCAAGAATATCCGTTACATTTATGCGGCAAGAGCTTGTTACGTTGACTGAGACCTGGAGGCAGAGCATCTGCAGTAGGGTGAGGACAGTGCGGCCCCAGGGCTCGGCAGACCTCAGCTCAAGTTCTCGCCCTACCATTAGTGCGCTCTGTGAGTTCAAGCAAATCACAGGCTTTGTCTAGGACCCCTGTCTTCATCAGGGAAAAAATGAGGGGGTTGGATCCAATGACCTTTCAGCAGCCAGTCTGTTTCAACATTCTATAATTGTAGTTCAGTTTTTATTAGAGTGGAAAATAGCGGACAGCTAAATTCAGCAAGCAGCTTGGAAATCATGGCTGCTACAGTGACCTCTATTTTGTTTCCTGGTGGACCCAGCGATATGCTCAGACTTGCATGAGTAGGGAAATGACAAGAAAACATCCGTGGAAACCTAATGGTAACCAATACGGTGGTCTGTTGGCAACAGGGGGCACATGTGCAAGCAGAAGCACTTGAGAAAAGCATGAAAGGGTAATTCCAGAATGATGGAAGATGATGGCACATGGGTTTTTCATACGGGAAGTGGGAGGCACTAGTCGGCTCTCCACACCGGTTAATACCAAAGAGTAGACAGGTAGAATAGCCGAACTGCCTTTATGCTTTCAGTGACGTTTGTAAAGGAAACCTGGAAATGAAGCTACATTGATGGAGAAATAACTTCAGCTCTCTGCTTGCTTCCTTATTTTAGAGAGCTAGTTGGATGAATGTTAGATTTTCTGGTTTGGTTTTGCTTACCTGCCTATGGATTGATTCAATGCAGTTAGAGAGTCATGAATATTCTAGGCCATTCCTCTATGGTACAGATTATTTGCTCTCAGCTATTAACCTAAAGGTTGGTGATCCAAACCCGTCCAGCATGGCCTCAAAAGAAAGAAGCCTAGTACTCTGCTCCCCTAAGTATTTGCTGTTGTTAGTGGTCTGTCAGTCAGTTCGAACTCATAGTGACCCCATGTGTGCAAAGCAGAACTACGCGATAGAGGCTTAACCTTTGGGAAGCAGGTCACCAGGCCTGTCTGGCAAGGTGTGTCTGTGAGTGAATTTGACCTGTCAACCGTCCACCTAGTAGTAGAAGGCTTATCCATTTGCTGCCCAGGGACCCTCCATAAGGGTTATATGACAAAACCAGACTCCCTGCCAGAGAGTCAGTTCCGACTCATAATGACCCTGTAGGACCGGGGAGAACTGCCCCTGTGGCTTCTGCAGCTGTAACTCCACTCCTGTGGAGTAGCTGATGGGTTGGCATTGCCAACCACGGAGTCAGCGGCACAATGCAGAACCCGTTGTGCCATCAGGGCTCCTTAGAAGGGGTATAGTTCCGTTAAAAAGTGTTGTTAATTGTTGTGAAGTGCCACCAAGTTGGTTCCACCCCATAGCGACCCGATGCGCAATAGAAGGAAACACTGCCCAGGCCTGCATCACTGCACAATTGTTCCCATTCCTGGGCCCGTTGTTGCAGTCACTACATCAATCTATGTCGTTGACGGCCTTCCTCTTTTTTGCTTAGGGTCTCTGAGTAGAAAACTTGGTCTTTCTCCTGTGGAGGGACTGGTGGTTTCAAACTGTTGACCTTGTGATTAGCAGCTCAACTCGCATCCATTAGGCCACCAGGCCCAGGACCAGTTCTACTCTGCAACACACGGTGTTTTCATGAGTGGAATCACCTGGATGACAATCGATTTGCTTGTTTCTTTTAGCCACTTACTTATTTTCTGTTCTGGTGTTTACAAGGGGAACTTGTCTTTTTCTTCTCCTTTTTAAAAATTCTGATCCCTTACCAAGAACCCATCTTAATGATTTAAGTAGGTGATGTTCTGGTGAAAGAATATAGAAATGATATGCATTATTCAAGTGGTGTTCTACAGCCACTAGGGAGCAAGAGCCGCTGAAGCTGCGTCTGGGAAGGCACTCGCCGTGGGGAACAGTGCTGACCAGCAAGGAACCTTGTGATTTCCCCCTCCCAGGGTCAAGATTCATCCTTCCAATCATGAAGGGGAATTTGTAAATTATAATGATTGATCTATGCAAGAGTTCATAAAATCTCCCCAGGAAGAAAATCTGAATTACTATCGTTCATGAGGCTATGTCTATAAAAAAAAATTTAGTAAGTGATTAATCCAAAATTTTCATGTAGGATATTTACGAAGAGGATGGGATTGGTAACCTTGAGTCCCAGCTTCGGCTCAGCTCCTGGGTAAGCTTACGGGCTTCGGGAGTCATGGAACGCTCTTCCCACGAGGCTCAGGGGTGTTTTTTCTAAAAGTGCTCCCTACAACGTTGGCACATGATAGCTACTCAGTGAGATAGTTGTTCATTTTCTTTCAAGTAGATTATCAGAAAGATGGGTGGAGCATACTTGTGACTTAAATGACAAACAAGCTCGCATTTCTGTATACATTTTATGTCAGGTAGGACAAATGGGTGAATGTTCATGTATTTGTTATGGTGAACATAAAAATAAAAAGATGCTCAGTGACGACTTTGAATTATTTGACCAGCAATGACATCAGAAAGGGAATCTCAAAATGCTTTATATATCTTGCTCTTCAAAGGCCAACCCCTGTGTGTCCTTCAGGACACAGGCAAGAAGCACAGCTTCTGGAAGCTCCTATAGACATACTTGTGCTGGTGTTGGGTTTAGGCCACCTCCTCTGTGTTCTCACAGTCCCCATCCTACCTCTACTTAGTACAAGAACTGCCTGTCTGTCAGCAATTCCCAGCACCTCTCACTGGCACAGAAGACGGTGTAGTCTAGCATCTGCTAGCATCTGCTCCACGTCAAGTCCCATGCTAGAGCACGAGGCGCTGTAAGTCACTAAGAGACAGGTTGTTTGAGATGTTTGAGGTTGCTCCAAGAGAAACTGTTCTTCCAAGAAGCTTTTCACATGCAACCCAAATTTGAAAAGAAAATACAAAAGTATAAATATGACGTGTACATGGAGAGGTACAAAACAACATCAACTCCAAACTCACACCCACTGAGTCATTTCTGACTCATAGTGACCCTATAGGACAGAGTAGAACTGCCCCTGTGAGGTCCTAAGGCTGTAAATCTTCATGGGAGCAGAAAGTCTCGTCTTTCTCACCTGGAGTAGCTGATGGGTTTGAATTGCCAACCTTGGAGTTCATAGCTCAGTACACAACCCACTATGCCATCCGGGCTTTTGGAAGGGTTATCGTTATATTAAATAGCGTTGTTTGTTGTTAAGTACCATTGAGTCGGTTCCAACTCATAATGACCCTATGCACAACAGAGCAAACCCCTGCCCGGTCCTGGACCATCCCCACAATTGTTCCTATACCTGAGACCGTTGTAGCAGCCACTGTGTCAGTCCCTCTCATTTGGGCCTGCCGTTTATTTCACGGCCCCTCCACTTTACCAAGTATGATGTCTTTTTCCACAAGTGACAACATGTCCAAAGTATGTAAGACACAGTCTTGCCATCTTGCATCTAAGGAGCGCTCTACTCAGATTTCTTCCATGATATATCAGTTAAATACTAGGTGTGTGTTTTCTCCTAAAAGGATAATAATAATAATAGCTAGCCCTTATATGAAATTTGCTATGTGCCAGGAAATATTCTAAGGGTATTTACCTATATAAATTAATTTAGTCCCAGCCCTTCGAGGTAGATATTAATTTCGTACTCTTCTCTAATTTAAATGAGAAAACTGAGAACGGTTTAGATAACCTGCCCAAAATTACCCAGTTCCCATGTGACAAAGCTGAGATTCAAGCACAGCCAGTCTTGTCTAGAGTCTGGGCTCTTGATCATGATGTCCTGCTAACATAAAAGGCTCTGTAGAGAAGTCTCAGAAGCCCTAGTGCAGTGTTTGCAACCTTCCTAATGCTGTGATCCTTTAATACAGTTGCTCATGTTATGGTGATCCCCAATCATAAAATTATTTTGTTGCTACTTCATAGCTGTAACTTTGCTACTGTTATGAATCATAATGTAAATATCTGATATGCAGGAAGTATTTTCATTGTTAAAAATTCAACATAATTAAAACAGTGATTAATCACAAAAGCAATGTAATTATATCTTGTGAAATATTTATTTCTAATTCCAAAGAAATGAAATTTTGTCTTGAAGCATGGTGTAGCATGGGTAACAGTCTTTATATAACAACAGTAAACTTCATTGCCACCTTTTGCGACAGTATGCATACCCATAAAAAGCCATCAGTGCTAAAGTTGAGATAGAGGAGTGGTGTCTCAGTTCCTAAGACCATCGGAAATCTGTGTTTTCTGATGGTCTTAGGCAACCCCTGTGAAAAGGCGACCCTCAAAGGGCTCATGACCCACAGGTTGAGAACCACGCCCTGTTGGCATACTGAGCTATAACTTGAGCTGTTAGTGCAAGATAAGTGGTTCAAACCTACCAGTGGCTGCTTGGGAGCAAGACGAAGCTATCTCCTCCTAAGAGGATTTAAGTCTCAGAATCCATGAGTAAAGTTCTACTCTATCTTATAGGGTCCGTGTGGGTCAGAATCAATTTGTTGGCAGTAGATTTTTCTTTTATAGAGAAGTCTACACAAGCCACCAAAATGTTTATAGCAGTAAAATGTCTATCTACAGGGATTGAATAGTAAAAGACCTTAGGACGAGAGCAAGGCATTGCCTTCCTCTGGTTCACAGGCATTTTTTACTTTGCTTACAGTGTATGCTTGTTATCGTTATTGTTAAGTGCTGTCAAGATAGCGCCGACTCATCGTATCCCTATGCATAATAGCACAAAACATTGCCCAGCCCTGCCCCATCGCCCCAATCATTGTGTTTGAATCCACTGTTGCAGCCACTATGTCAGTGCATCTTGTCCAGGGTCTTCCTTTTTACACTGCCCCTCTTCCTTATCAAACATGATATCCTTTTCCAGAGACCGAGCTCTGCTGATAACATGTCTGAAGTGTGTTATCGCCATCCTCACTTTCCGGCTGCACTTCTTTGAAGACAGATTTATTAGGTCTTCTGGAAAAGCAATATACTTCACCAGCACCATAATTCAAATGTGTCAGCCTTCAGTCTTCCTGATTCAATGTCCAACTTTCACATGCACATGAGGTGATTGAAAAGGCCATGCCTTGGGTAAGGTGCACCCTCGTCCTCAGTGCAACATCATTGCTTTTCAACCCCCTAAAGAGGTCTTGTCCGACCAATTTGCCCAGGATGCTGCATTATCTGATTTCTTGACTGTTGCTTCCATGGTCATTGATTGTGATGAAATCATTGTCAACTTCAATCTTTTCTCTGTTTATCATGATATTATTTATTGGTTGTTTTGAGGATATTTATTTTCTTTACATTGAGTTGCAATGTTCTCCATACTGAAGATTGCATTTTCTCATGATTGATTTTTCTCATCATTGAAATTCTATTTTAGATTTGGGGTAAAAATTATGTCCATTTTATGGTATCTATATTTTTTTAAATAATGACTATGCAAATATAGCTCCACAAGATACTTTAAAACACACAAAAATGGTGTATATAAAAAGATACAGCTCCTCATGGAAAAACTGGTGTAGCAATGCTGAACACTTATACCCGCAAGATCCTAAATAATCACATTGCTACAAAACCACCCTCTTTAACCAATGTAGTAATTTCCACATCGCCACAGCTCCATTTTCTCCATCACAGTGTGTGTGTTCGCATCCATTCACAATTAGCTTCTCTGAATGCATGAGCTGGAGAAAGCCAGGCACAAACTCATTGTATACCACGATACAAAATGTGCAATATGTTGCAAAGGCAATGAATAAATTCCAAACTAAATACTAAACACACCGCCATCTAGTTGATGCTGACTCTCAGTGACCCTATAGGACAAGGTAGAACTGCCCTTGTGGGTTTCTGAGACTGTAACTCTTTACAGGAGAAAAAAGTTTGTCTTTCTCCCATGGAGTGACCAGTTGTTCCAGACTGCTGACTTGGTGGTTAGCCTTCCAATGCATAACCAATAGGTCACCCAGAGTCCTGTGAGAAAAAATGGAGAGATTTAATGAAAAGAGTGTTTTTATCTCATTTTGATTTTAGAATGGTCATAGTGTTGCCTAAACAGAGGATGTACTGGAAAAAGTCAAAACAAGAGGCAAAAATAACTGAAGAAATTACAGTAAAGTACTCAAGCAATGGCAAGGATGAATAGAGAAAGTTGGGCAGGATATGGGTACCTAATAACTGCTGGATGGCAATAAGGGAAGAAGTATTGATGAATCCAAAACTTAAGAATGCTCAGCCGTGTACAGGGCATTAGCTCACTCATTAAGAGATAGTATGAGGATGATCAGATAGAGATTTTAAAAATAATTGTTCTAGACTTGTGCTAGTGCCAGGGAATCATCCAGATGAAATGCCCTTTGCATCTTCTCATCGTTGAAAGTGGTAAAAAGTAAGGGTAAAGGTTATAGGTGTAGTATAAAGTTAATATTTTGCAAAGACAGCTGCAACAACATCTCCCATTCCTCGGGTTCTTCAGCAATGTTACCTTACTACACGCCGTGAGGAGGTGACATCCAGTTACTTCCCCTTGATCCGGAACCAGTTTTCACCACTTGTTTGTACCCAGCAACATGCAGTAGACGTGGCACTCCATGACTACTGAAGCTCTGAGTCAGTCATAAGAGATCATGCCATTACTACTAGGTTTGCTTATAACTCTTGATCCATAGGCCCTCAATCCATGAATGCTTTTTCTCAGTAACAAGCTACCATACGATGAGAAGTCAAAGCCAACGTCACATGAGAGACATTAGGAAAGTATTCTGGCCCGTGGCTCCACCTGAGTCTCACCACCTATTTGCGCTGCTGGATTTATTACTCAGCATTCCTAAATAGATGAGCGTTTTCAGAGAAGGCATTAGGAGTGTTGCGTCTTATTATAATATAATAGCAAAAAATAATAATGATAGAATAGCAAATAAATGAATAAATAACTTGTTTATAAAATTTTTCTTATGAATAAGCTGTGATGGCATGATGATAAGGGGGTTTATATCCTCATATGATTGATGTCTGACACAATCTTGATAGTCATCAAAAGGGCAGTGGGCCTTGTAACCCTTTCTTTCACTGTACAGGCAGTTTTTAAAATCATTTCGCATACTACTTTTATTGAAAGACTATTTTAAGGAACAATTAAAGAAGACAGGAAAACACTGCACTCATAGTATATTGAAGCACTTTAAAGTATATATAAACTTTTCATGGGAACTCGGGAAGAGCTTACAGAAGATTCGGTAAACATTAGAAGCTGTAGCCACTGGCCTCTTCTGATCATTCTACTTAACATTCTCAGGTTAGGGACTTCCAACTCAAAAATCGCCCTCTGCAGATGCCCATCTTCCATCTCATCCCTTCACACTTGCACATGACAAGCCTAGACACAACAAATTTCCCAAGTAACCTTTTGTGTAAGACTGGCATTGAGGTGATTTTAAAAACCAAATGAACTATCATGGAATCAATTCTGACTCATAGCAATCCTTTGGGGCAGGGCAGAACTGTGGCATGGAATTTAAAGGCTTTAAATCATTACATGCATGGTTTAAAAATCAGGAAATGTGTGCATCAGGGTTGCAGCCTCTCTGCATATTCTATCTGGTGCTGAGAAAATAATCAGAGAAGTTGGATTATATGAAGAACAACGTGGTACCAGAACTGGAAGATGGCTTAGTTACAACCTGTGATAGGCAGATAACACCACGTTGCTTGCTGAATATGAGGAGGACTTGAAGCACTTGCTAATGAAACTCGATGACTGCAGCTTTTTTTTTTTTTTAACATTTTATTAGGGGCTCATACAACTGTTATCCCAATCCATACACACATCAATTGTGTAAAGCGCATTTGTACA
>NW_022103899.1:7996739-8033566 GCF_000313985.2 Echinops telfairi | reverse complement strand
TGGCCATGTGGTCCTCTCTGTGGACTGGCTGCTCTATTAGTATGGATGGCAAACTCAATATGAAGGAAACCAAAATCTTCAGAACGGGACCAATAGGTAACATCACGGTCAACGGAGAAAAGAGTGAAGTTGTCAAGGATCCATCTTGCTTGGATCCACAATGGATGCTCATGCAGTCAAGAGATCAAAGGATGCAATGCATCGGGTAAATCTGCTGCACAAAGCCTCTTAAAGTGTTGAACATTAAAGATGTGACTTTGAAGACTTAGGTGTGCCCAATCTAAGCCATGGTATTTTCAATCTCCTCATATGCATGTGAAAGTTGAACATTGAATAAGGAAGACTGAAGAATTGATGCATTAAAATTAATGGTGCTGGAGAAGAACATTGAAAGTACCATGGACTGCTAAAAGGGCAAACAAATCTGTCTTGGAAGATGTACAGTCAGAATGTTCCATCATCTCACCTACTTTGGGCATATTGTCAAGAGAGACCAGCCCCCGGAGACACACATCACAGTTGGTAAAGTAGAGGGGCAGAGAAAAAGAGGAAGACCTTTGACAAGATGGATTGACATAGTGGCTACACCAACGGACTCAACCATCAGAAGGACTGTGAGGCCTGCCCAGGATGAGGCAGGTTTTCATTCTGTTGTCAATAGGCATTGGGACCTATTCCACATCACCGAAAACGATGACATAAATTCTTACAGAAAGACAGCCTCTTTCATTCTGTCCCAATGTTCCTGATGTGTTTGGACTGCCAAGCTGTGATTAGCAGCCCAATGCTTACCTTATTATGCCACAATGATTCCTTGATATGTTTTAGAGTCATCTTCATTCCAGGAAAATCCCATCTCTAAGTAGGACTCCAATCTTCTCCAATTACAGTTTGTGACAAGAGTAGATCTGAGCTCTATGGTGAGGTTAAAATTAATATTTTTCCTTGCTGTTTGTTTTCTTTTGTTTTTCTGCAAAATGTTTTAACAATGTCTTCTCCTCTACTGATGTGCATTGGCAAGTATGTTCTATAGAATTAAAATTGACATTTAAGTCACACTGAGACCAATATCAAGTCACTGAGGCCAATATCAAGTAAGAAAGAAAGCTGCATTTTCCTGTATGCTATTTTAATTGATAATTATCTCTTGAATCTGTGAGAGAACAAGATAGCGCATACATGATTTAAATCAACTCGTTATATTTTACAGTTTTCTTATTTTCTTTCCTTGATTTTTTTATCTTAAAGTTCTCTCCCTGTCTCTCTCCCCAAGTTAACTGGTTTAAGCCTCATCTTTTATCCCTAAATCTCGTCTTGGGAAAATTCTAATACTTAGGGGAATGTTTAAAAGGCAAGATACAGGAAAGGAAAGACATGCAGGGCATGTCTGTTTAAGCCACAGTTTAATTAGTCAATCCCAGAAATAGAAAGTTGGTGTTAAAAGCAATTGACTTGACAAACTTCACAAGCAATACTTTTAAGAAAATAAAAAGTAAATTTGAACTAAATACGCTTGAATTGAAAGTCTCATATAATATACGTGTCATTATATAATGACCTCATATATATATATAGTCTATTATTATTGAATATGTTTTTACTTTGTCAAGAAATTGAGCAAATGTCTTTAGAATGTATTTTTGGAGTGAGGCTCATTGATTTTTATATTCACGGTGTCAAAGAAAGATCTATTTGACCAATAATCCATTTTTTGTCTGGCTTTTGGCCACAATAAATGATTGGCTCACAGGTTGACACTTGAACACTCATTGGTCGGCCTTCTCTCAGGTCTGTTTCTGTTCGCGTCTGTCTTTCCTGTATGGCTGGTGTGCACACATGCAGCACTCTGTTTATGTTATCTCAGCTTTAACTTTCACTGAAACACAAAGAGTTCTTACAAGATGAATGCAAGCCTTGGCTTCATGGTGTCACAATGTAGCTGTCGTCTGGCTCTGAGTGGATTCAAAAGAAAGTGATAGCCATCCCTGAGTGTTTAGTTATGTGTCCATGATTTATATCACAAATAATCTTAGGTAATGGAGCAGTAAAAAGAAAAAATTACTGATGAGCGTGACTCATCACCAGCAAAAGCAAATATCTTAGTACGAACATGAAACCTGTACTAGTATCTAAAGGCATTTCCCATTTTTTCTAGGTCTTGTTGACCTGGAGTGATTGATCTGGTCTGTAAGTCAGAGTTACTTGTTTCATGGTTACTTGTTTGGGGGGAATCTTTAAGGTCACTTCACAGTCGCATTTCTTGAAAAATGGAAATACTGCATACCTGATTTATGATTTCCTAATCACAAAGTTTAATAAGTATACTTAACATATGACTCATTATCTCGCTTGTGTAATACATGCATGATGATTTTGGAAGCAAAGAGATGATTCTTAATTCAGAAAGAACATGAAATTTCTAGCAGGTGATAATGTGCTGAGTTTTATTTTCCAGTAAAAATAATGAGTCACAGTGTGAAATAGGTGCTAGTAGTAGGTAATTAATTAAGGAAGGGATAAGAAAACCAACTTAGATCATCATCTGGTGCTTTAGAGAAAACAGAATTAAAAATACCTTAATTTCCAGACTTCGAGGTCCCACACACTGGAGCCCTGCTGAACTTCTTTCTCTGACATTAAAAACCCAAGTCCTTTCACGATGCTGTTCTCATTGCGCAGGTGGTCATTTTGATTGAAACATTCTTTGCTAACTTGACAAACATTCATTCCCTTAGGACTGAATTCAAACGCACCTTCCTCTGCAGCATCTTCCCAGAATTCTCTGAGTCGTTTTGCTGCCCAGTCTTCACTTCAATCACGAATGAATAGACAAATGTTTTCTGTATTTCTGTCCCCATCTCCACTTACCTATCATGATGAAGGCATCTTCTACTTTTCCTTTCCAGTATGTTTTATTTTCATTTATTGATTTATTAGCCCACTCTTATTCCTATTTTTCTTTTGTCTTAGATTCATCTCTTGTCTTGTTAAAATGTATTGTTCAGTAAACATTGTCGAGATAATTTGTAGATATGCAAAATTTTCTAAGTCATTAGAAAACCTTTGTATATCGAAATATGTCTTCTTTTTTTCCTCCCACATGAGGGAGTTTGGCTACATAGAGAACTGTAGGGCTTCTCTTTCTTTCTTTCTTTCTTAACCTTGATAATATTTCTGTCATCATATCCAGTGTTATTGATTTTCATTGTGTGAAAATTCTATCATAAACAAACTTCCCTTTGAAAAACTTTTAAGAATTTATCTTTAGTCTTGGCGTTCCAAATTGCATTAGTATTTGAGTAGAGGAAAGTAGTGTTTTTTACTTTTGCTACTTGGCAACATTTTGGATCTTCTCAATACTTGGAATGACTCACTTTTATCTTGTTGAATTTATTCAATTAGTTTTGTGACTTGAGTTCCTAAATGTATATTTACTTGTGATTGAGCATCTTTACCAAACAGAATGGTTGCAATATATTTCTTCAGGCCAAGTGAGAACCTCTTCTAGTCTCCGTGAATACAAATTAGTCATACAGAAGCTTGACGGAATGTTTGGGGAAGGGGAAGGCTGAGAAACCTGGTAAGGATTAAAAGAGTTTTTATTTGGGGTCTGAGGGTTCCCCCATGAAAGTGCTCTAATCATGCTGGTTATTATGTTATTGGTGTCCTGTGTTCAGAAATCCTACTTTGGAGAGCCCCACTTCCAAATGATCTTTATCACAAAGGAGAATCAGTAGTTCTCGTTCCTTCTCATTCCTAATGGTGAAGGCAGAGGCCCCAGGGGAGCTCCTTTCTAATTCAGCTCCAATGCTCAGACCAGCACTTGTCCTTGGGAGTTAAGTCGTCGTGTCTATGAACCCCCCCACCCCACCCCCAGGCTTTATCATGGACGAACACTGATGCTGAGAACTGTTCAGTGTGGAGGGCAGAGAATAGCTTGAGGAACAGACCATCAGCCCCAAATTATCAAATGACATTTTTACTTCATTGTACTTATCACTGCCTCGAGGGACTCCTGTTCTGTGATTTGTTCAACCTGAACTTGAAGTTTCTCTAGATGGTCCTCAGAAATGGCTGCTGGAACAAGTTAGCCCTTTATCTTCCAGCTGCCTTGTATTTCTCTCTGTTTTGATTTCTGAGCAAGATGGTTATAGCTTCTCTTTCCCTGCTAAGAATTACTCAAAATTTTTGGTCTGCGGACTCTATCTTTATTACATTTTTATTATCTATCCAAGTATTTTCTTTCATGTAAATGCATTTTGGCAGAATTTTTGCACTTCGAATAGGTGCTGGAGTCCATTTTGACTCATAATTTTAGTGAATCCACTGAATTGTACTGTAGAGTAATTGGTCTGTTCTGATAAGCCTCTGGGATCTATCTAGAGAATCCCAGATGGCAACAGCAATGACTCAGCAGTCCCCATTGCCTAACACCCTTGGGTGCAAGTGGAGTGACCGCAAGAGTACAGAAATCGAAATCCAAGGGCTCATGACTAAAAGAATTCCGAATTTTGTTTTTAAGAAAACACAATGAACTCTACTAAGAGAGTATGTATTCAGAACACCTAAAACTCTAGAATGATGCAGAACATTGCATATGGCATTGTAGTTCTTCTTGGCCCACTTATATGCCTATGAAGGCCCTCTAATCATGCTGGCTGTTATATGTTACTGGTATCCTGTTCTCTCATTTGGGAGGAAGATGCTGGATGAGAAATTGACAAAGGCTTGTTTTATCACTCTGTTTGTATATTGACTAGAGGTTGGGTATCACGTGGCCTTACCATAACACTGATCTAACCACTGCCTCCGTACATTTGTATGCATCCAAAATAAGCAGGTGGAATTATAAAGAATGTGCTCATTTTGTTCTCTATTGCATAGTGTGAGCAGCTCTGTCTTCCCCCTTGAGCAACCTTCCCCTGCATGAATCTTCATCCCCCTGACCCTCCTTGAAACCATCATTTATTTTGTGGCTAATTCTACAAATCTCGGTTAAAGCAGTAATTGATAAGAATTTGTAGCTAAAGCTTGAGAGCAGATAATTTCTAATTACATGTAATTTGTGAGAGAATGTTTATGTTTTCATTTTCACGGCCTTGTTATATATTCTTCAGTTGTTAAGACAAAAATTAACATACACAGCATCTTCCTTTGAACAAATCTTCCATCAGAAGGTCAGTATTTCTTTTCTAAAGATCAGTAGGCTATATGTGACCTCCTCCCTAGGGGACAGACAACAGAAAAGTGGGTGAAGGGAGATGTCGGACAGGGCAAGATATGACAAAATAATATTTTATAAATAATCAAGGGCTCATGAGGGAGGGGGGATCAGGGAGGGAGGGGAAAAATGAGGACCTAATGCCGGGGGCTTAAGTGGAGAGGAAATGTTTTGAGAATGATGAGGGAAATGAATGTACAAATGTGTTTTACACAATTGATTTATGTATGGCTTGTGATAAGAGTTGTATGAGCCCCTAATAAAATAATTTTAAAAAAACAAGATCAGTAGGCTTCTAATTCTACACAATGACTACCCGACTTAATAACTGAAGTCCTAAAACTTTTAAACAGATAAAGTTGTACTAGTAAAATAATTTTGTTATGACTGTGTAGATCATTTAAAAATTGTTTCTATTATGATTGTGGGTCATAAAAAAAATGTAGCTAGTCCTGAGATGCATGGGAAATCCAGACCACTTCATTGTGCTCGTGAGGAACTTGTATGTGGTTCAAGAGGCAGTTGTGCAAATAGAACAAGGGAATGCTGCATGGTTTAAAATTATGAAAGGTGTGTAGTAGAATTGTATCCTGTCACCATACTTGTTCGATACATTATGCTAAGCAAGTAATCAGAGAAATTGAATTATATGAAGAGAATGTAACATTAGGATTAGAGAAAGCTCTCTTAACAGCCTGCGATTTGCAGATGCACAACCCTGGTTGCTGAAAGTGAAGAGGACTTGAAGCACTTGCTGAAGAAGGTCAAGTATTTCAGCCTTCAGTATTGATGTCAATTCAATGTAAAGAAAACCAAAATCTTCCCAACTGGACTAAAAGATAACATCATGATAAATGGGGAAAAGATGAAAGTTGTCAAGGATTTCAGCCTGCCTGGCTCCACAATCAGTGGTCATGGAAAGAGCAGTCAGGACATCAAACAACGCAGCATTGGGTAAACCGGCTCTCTGAGACCTCTGTAAAGTGTTGGAAAGCGAATATGCCACGTTGCAAACTAAGACGGCCTGAAGCAAGGCATACGATTTTGAATCGCATCATAAGCATGTGGAAGTTGGACTCTGAATAAGGACGACCGAGGAAGAACAGATGCATGTGAATTAAGGTGCCAGCGAAGAATATTGAAAGTACCATAAACTGCCAAAAGAACAAACAGATCTGTCTTGGAAGAAGGACAGCCAGAATGCTCTTTCAAAGCAAGGATGGTAGTAAGGCTTCATGTCATATACTTTGAACATGTTATCAGGAGAGACCAGTTCTTGGAGAAGAATATTACACTTAATGAAAAAGGTGACCCTGAATAAGATGGATTGGCACGATGGCTACAACAACAGGCTCAAAAATAAGAACAATTATGAGGATGGTGCAGGACAGGGCAGTGTTTTATTATGTTGAGTATATAGGGTCATTGTTAGTGGGAAGTGACTCGATAGCACCTAACATCAACAACAGTAAAATAATGAATAAACTAGCAACCAGCTGGTGCCAAGTCAAATCCAACTCATGGTAACTCCATAGTTATCAGAGTAAAACTATTCAATAGAACTTTTGCTCTAAATGTTTTATAATTCTCTTAAATCATAAGGTATATGTCACTTATGCCTTACAAATTCATAAATACTGATAATATGAACTTAGAAATTCATTTTCTCACAATTTAAGAAACTGAAAGTCTGGGTTCAGGGCTGCAACTCTACAGGAAGGCTTTCTTACTCTACAGGCTCCAAGGGAAGGTTCTTCCCCACAAAATTCCCATGGCTGCTGAAGTTTCTTGGCAAAGGGACTGTGGGACCAAAGGATGTGTCCCACTCCCAGCCCCTCGTTCTTGGTGGTAAGCGATCCTTGCATCTCCACTAGCTTTTTAGTTTGTACATTGAAAAGGATGCAGGCCACATCCCAGGGAAACTCCCCTTATATCTGATTAGTGTTGTGACCTAAATAATAGTGTTTTATCCCGTCCTCATTCCCTTACAATCTATTGACTAATCATACACATCAGATTGCATCATGGAGGATGAACATGTGCTTACATAACTGCCAAATGCCATCATTATATAACTGCAAAATCCTTGAGAATCACTGTCCAACCAAAGTGACACATATTTTGGGGGGAGCACAATTCACTGTCAGACACTTCTCTCATTCCTGCTATTGGGTTTCATTAGACATAAATGATAACTTCTTAATAATCTAATACTTCACCCAAAATGAGATTTTTCCCTCGAATTAACATGAAAATTAGACAAACCCTCCTGTTAACATTCTTAGAGATCTCAAATATTTTCAGCTAGCATTGCACGAGAGCCATAAAGTTAAGTTAGAAGTGCTAGGCTGAATAAAAGTGAGAATAAAATACTATGTTGACACCACAGCCAAAGTTGCAGATCGTCGCAAACCAGGTTCCTGCACGACCCAGTCCCTGCAGGCCCTCCCAGCAAGCACCCAGTCCCCAGGGCCATGGATAGGTGTGGCCTGGATCTCTCCAAGCTCATGGATCATCGCTGCCCAGGCCCCTCCCAGCCCACACACTAAGCAGAACCGTGGACAGTGCATCCTTCATCCAGAGGGCATCCTTACTCCAAATCTAGCCTACCTCTTGAACCAAGGGGACCAGCGACCTGGTTCCAGGAGCTTCTCAGCTCAAAATGGCCGCACCACCGTGGACCCCAATGGGGTCTAAGGACACCCACCCATTGGCCCCCTACAGTCCTATCACTGTACCGGGAGCTATCCACCAGTCAAACTGAGTTCCCCACCACTGTCCCCACAGGTGCTTGTAACCTCTCATCACTGTTGACCACTGAGTCTCCGTGCACGTGCCTTGAAAACACTGTTGCCAGCAACATTGAGAAAGAACACATGGCCTCTTGGTCTCCCAGAAATTTGGCGCCCAATGCTTCAAAATCATCACGTAAACAAAAGCATACTGTACTACTCCAAAAAAGAAAACAAGAAAGATAAATCACAACAAGAGAGCTATCAGTGCTCATAGAAGAATCTGACGTGGATCTGCCACGAAAAGAAATTTTTGGAAGGCTGCTTGGAGAAATACAGGAGATGAGAGAAGCTATACAGACCAAGGATGCAATGATAGAGGATATGAAGTGATAGAGGGGATGAAGTCCACAATAGAGGGGATGAAGTCCATGCACCAAAGGGAAATGCAGGATCAAACAGATGAAGTAGCAGAAGCTGCACACAAAATCACATACAGACTAGAGGAGGCAAGACCAAATCAGTGACCTCAAAGACAATCAGGCAACCCTCAGCAAATGAGAAAGTCAGTCAAACAAGATAAAAAAGGGGGCAGAAGAAAACCTGAGATCAATGACAGATGCTACGAGGAGAACACCATTTGAATTATTGGCCTACCAGAATAAGGTACAGTGAAGATGTTGACAACTAAATTAACAAGGGAATTTCAGGGGAAAAAACTTCCCCACCTTAATGAATGAGAATCAGTCACTCATACAGGAAGCAGAGAGGACAAAATCAGACTAAACCACAGGAAGAACTAACCAAGGCATATAATAGTTAAACTATCCAACTTTGAGGAAAATCCTAAGAGGAGCAAGAAAAAGGAAGACGGTCACATACAATGGCTCTCAGGTAAAAATGTGCTCAGACCTATCAACAGAAATCATGAAGAGGAGGAGAGAATGAAGTAACATCTTCCAAAAGCTGAAAGAAAAAAACACCTCCCAAAGAATCCTCCACCCTGCCAAAGTATCTATTAAGATAGAAGGAAAGATAGGGTCTTCCAGGGCAATGAAAACTTAAAGAATGCACTGCAAAACACCCAACCCTGCGGAAGATCCTTGCCGACTCACTATGCTCAGAACTATATGTGACCTCCTCCCTGGGGGACAGACAACCGAAAAGTGAGTGAAGGGAGACGTCGGACAGGGCAAGATATGACAAAATACCAATTTATAAACTAACAAGGGCTCATGAGGGAAGGGGGAGCGGGGAGGAAGGGGAAAAATGAGGACCTAATGTCGGGGGTTTAAGTGGAGAGAAAATGTTTTGAGAATGATGTACAAATGCGCTTTACACAATTGATGTGTGTATGGATTGCGATAACAGTTGTGAGCCCCTAATAAAATGTTTTTTAAAAAATCAGGATAGAGTTGAACCATTGGGAAGACAAAAGAATGACGTAGAAGATTAATGCAGCAAAAAGCTGGTTCTTTGAAAGGATCAACAGAATCGACAGACCACTGGCAAACCTAACCAAAAAAGGAAAGAGCAAACAACAATAGCCAGGATGAGGAATGAAACGGGGAATCACAACAGACTCTAATGAGATTGAAAAGATTATCACAAAGTACTATGAAAGTCTGTACTTAAATGAATTCAACAATGTGGAAGACATGGACAAATACTTGGAAAAACAATCCCTCTCTAGACTATCCCAGATAGAGTCAAGAACCTAAACAAACCCATTGCAAAAGAAGAAATAGATATGGTTATCAAGAAGCTACCAAAAAAAAAGCTCCCAGACCAGACGGCTTCACAGGATAATTCTACAAAGAATTCAGGGAAGAGCTGACACCAATCCTCCACAACGTATTACAGAGTGTAGAAAAGGAGGGCCAACTCTCAAACTCATTTTACAAAGCCAGTATAACTTTGATATCAAAATAAAGCAAGGATTCTACAGGAATAGAAAACTAAACACCGATATCTCTAATGAACATAGATGCAAAAATGTTTAACAAGATACTGGACAATAGAATACAAAAGTGTATAAAACGTATCATCCACCAGGATCAGGTAGAATTCATCCCAGGGATGCATGGATGGTTTAACATATGAAAATCCATTAATATTATACATCACATTGATAAGAAAAAGTATAAGAATCATATGATAATATCTATAGACACAGATAAAAGCATCTGACAGCATTAAACACCCATTCCTAATTAAGATGCTCAAGAGGATAGGAATGGAAGGTAATTCCTCAAGTTAATACAAGCTATCTACAAAAAGCTGATAGCTAACATCCTAGTCAATGGAGAAAAGACTAAATCAATCCCACTGAAAAAGGGGACCACAAGGATGTCCCTTGTCCCTACTTCAATATCTTACTAGAGGTCCTAGCTAACAACATAAGACAATGGAAGGACATCAAAGGTATTCAACTGGGAGAGGAGGAGGTGAAATTATCGCTATTTGCAGACAACATGATTCTGTACATTGAAAATCCCAAAAGCTCCACAGCTGGAGTACTGACAGCAATAGAGGAATGTGGAAGGGTGGCAGGATACAAGATAAACAAACAGAAGTTGGTTGGTTTGCTATGTACATCAGACAAGACCATGGAAGAGGAGATCAAGAAGGCAGCACCCTTCACAATAGCCAAGAACAAATTGAAATATCTCGGGATTTATTTAACAAAAAAACCAAAAGACCTATACAAGGAAAACTACAAGACCTTATGACAGGAAACCAAAAGCAACCTCTACAAATGGAGGAATATCCTATGCTCATGGACCGAAGACTCAATATAGTAAAGATGTCTATCCTACAAGGGCACTTTAGAAGTTTAATGATATTCTGATTCAAATGCCAACAACCCTCTTCAAAGAATTGGAAAAAACTGACCACCAATTTGATATGGAGAGGGAAGAAGCCCAGAATTAGCAGAGAACTCCTCAAGAGGAAGGACAAAGTTGGAGGGCTCGCTTTACCTGACTTTAACAACCACTACACAGCCACAATGGTCAAAACATCATGGTACTGGCGTAATGACAGAAACTCAGACCAATGGAAAAGAACAGAAAAGCCAGAAAATAAAACCATCAGCATATAGACAACTGATCTTGGACAAGGGGCCCAAAAGCTCAAGTGGGAGGATGATGCCCTATTTAACAAGTGGTGCTGGAAACAATGGAAATCCACATGTAGAAAAATGAAACAAGATGTCTACCTCACCCCATGCACAAGAACATCCTCAATGTTGATCACAGACCTGGAAGTAAAACCCCAAACCATCAGGACTATTAGCAAAGGAATCAGAGGACTATTAGCAAAGGAGTCAGTACAAACCTAAGAACCTTGGCCCAGGGAATACACAGGCTAACAGCAATAGGGCAGGGTACACACACACAGGGGAACCTGAAATCGACATGTGGGATTTACTAAGGATAAAACAACTGTGTGCGTCAAAAGACTTTACCAAGAGGGCAACAAGGCAACCCACAGACTGGGACAGGATTTTTAGCAATGACACAACAGACAAAGGGCTTATTACAAAAATCTACAATAACCTCCTTGCCTGCAAAAAGAGGAAAACTGTTAACCTCTTGAAGAAGTGGGCAAAAGAACTGAAAAGAAGTTTCACTATGGAAGAGCCCCATATGGCCAATAAACTATGAGAAAATGCTCCCAATCATTAGCCATCAAAGAAATGCAAATCAAAACAACCATGAGATACCATCTAACACCTTTGACGCTAGTCCAAATCAGAAAATCAGAGAGCAACAAATGTTGAAGGGGGTGTGGCAAGATAGGAACTTTGCTACATCACTGGTGGTCTTGTAGATTTTACAGCCACTATGGTAAGTGATCTGGTGATACTTTAAAAAAAAAAAAGGGAAATTGATCTACCTTATGACCCAGCAATCCCTCTACTGGGCATATACCCAGAAGAGGTAAAAAATAAACCATGACCAGTCATATCCGCTCCAAGGTTTATTGTGGTGAAATTGACAATCGCAAAGAGTTGGTAACGACCTAAATTTCCATCGGTAGATGAATGCATCAGTAAACTCTGGCACATACACACAATGGATTACTATGCATCACGAAAAAGCACTAATGAGCACATGAAACATGTCTTTTCATGGGAAGAATTGGAGGAAATTATGCTAAGTGAAGTCAGCCAATCACAAAAGGAGAAGTACAGCATGAGTCCCCTGAGCATCAGGAGTGGGCATGCAGATGCTACCATGGTGCACCAACGTGGCCACATAGAAGAATGCATGAAAAGAGAGAGCTACTGGGCTGGCCCCAACCAGAGCCAAACTGACCCCTTCCCTAGAAATAGATGTGACAGAGAACAACGCTAAACCCAGAGGTTGGGGAGAGGGGATGACATGCCACACCTGCACAGAAGCAGACCAGGAAGGAAGAAAAAAAAAGACAGAGCTGGACTGGACCCCATGCTGGCACACCAGGCCTGGAGGATGACATCCCTGTGGGGAGCTAATGGGACACAGAGGGGACTGGGTGGCTTGAGTGACTCCATGTAGTCACCACTTGGGTTCTAGAAGCTCACAGCTGTAAACTTCTTCAGAGGCCTGCTCTTGGGGGCCCTTTCTGCCAGGCTTGCACAGAGATGGAAGTGTCAGGGAGTGTATGACTAACTGGAGAGGAGTGAAAGCCAGTCCTTTCCTTCTCGAGTGGACAGTCTGCAGAACTCCCTGAGGTTCAGGTAGGCTGAGACTTGTTTAAAATTACTCTGTGCTTCGTGTCTTCCCCTTCTCTGTCCTGCTTCTCCTATTGCCTATAATGTATTTCTGGGAGCCCGTCCTTAAGTCCGCTACAGAGTCTCATCTCAGGGTCAGGCTCTGGGAATAGGATCTTCAACGGCCATAATAGAAATCCAATATCACAGGGTATAGTTGCTTTTGTCCACCAGTCTTCAAACTACTTCAACTCTGCTCTCTTTATGCGTTCGTGTTTATACCCCAAACAATCCTTTTTAGGGATTTAAGGCTTGAGCTGTTTCCATTAATTAATTACACAAACTGGGAGACATGGCACAGTGAGAATTTGTAGATATGTTAAAGATGCAATTATCTGATAAGACCTTCAACCACTAGGAGACTCTCCCTTGGCTGCTGAGTGGGGAGGCAGAGGACAGTGTTCAGAGAAAGTACAAAGCTTCTCCAGAAAAGGGGTTGGAGTGGGGTATGAAAAACAAAACCCTCAGTTGTACAAGAGGGAACATTAGATTTCCATCCCCTATGCATGAGCAAAGGGGCCCTGGTGGCACTGTGGACTGGTGGCACTACCTTAAAGGTAGTGGTTCAAATCAGTCTCTCTCCAAGAGAAAGATGCAGCTGTCTATTCCTGTACAGATTTATGTTCTCAGAGACCCTATAGAGTGTTACTCAGAGTCAGAATCAATTTGATGGCAGTGGGTAGGCGTGGGAAGAGAAGATAATTTTGAGCACAAAAATAATTCAACTTTACAAATTCTGCCCAAGTCTGTTCCTAAATTGATCAATGCTTTTTTAGTGATCGTATAAACAATGAAATAAATGTGAACTATAATAAGCTATAAGTCACAGGTACTTATGATGGAATTCTATTCTGACGTCCTATGGTGGAATCATGGTACATCAATTTAGACATAATACCTCATTTGTTGTTTTTTTCATCATAATTGCCTTTTACTATCAGTATCTTTATAAATCTAATTTGTATTTGTTGTTGGGGACTGGAAACATCAAATATGGAACTACTTATATACTATTTTTAAATGGTTTTAAGAGCTTACTTGAAAAGAATTAGCATAATTATTTGGGAGAAAACTATCTTCATACTACTTACTCCAATTCAAACAGCTGATCAGATTTTGATTTCTTTGCTGTATACCCATTTGAACGTTTGACAATACAAACTTTTTGATGTGAGCTTTAAGATTAATTTTGGTATGAATGAATGAGAATACAATGAAATATTTCAGAAAGAAGTGCCAGAAATCCATTTAGGCATATATACATCACAATTTCAACTTAATTTTAAGATCTAAAATAATCTTACCTTAACATTTTTATATAACTTGTAAAAAATAAAGGTTACATTAAGTTTTAAACTGGAATTAATGCTAACCAAAATGTTTTAAACTGGATGTTTTAAACTGGAATTAATGCTAACCAAAATTAACTAAAGAAACTGATGTTGAATAAAAATTAAATTATATATACAAACTATAAAAAGGTTCATAGATACAAGCCTAGACTAAAGCAAACCAACATTTTAATAGGGTTCATTTGTGTGTTATAACTTAGGGTTTTCTTTTCCTCTTCACAATCAGGAAAATTGTTGTTTATTAAAAGAATAATGTATAAGAGCCTCTCTCTAATTCAAAGTTCCCTCAAATAAAGGCATGATGGGGGTGAACTTCACATGAGCATGACATGAAGACATAGTATTATAGAGGCTCATTAGAATTTAGGTAGAGAGGTTTACTCTGATCTCTTTGAATTCCTCTATACTACTTTGGAAAACAGTCTAAAGATGTAGAAGGCGAGAAATTTTGGAACAATTTTCAGAGAAAGGGGACAGTTGACAGGAAAGCATTCTTACCAAGATGGTTTTCCAATATCACGTTTCCTTCACATTGAAAGGTACCAGCTGGGCTGGTACCATTTAGCTCATACATTGCACTTCCTGTGAGTCACACCATTCATCTGAGCATCTTAGAGTATTTTATAAACACAAAACCTCAATAACATCTGCATTATGGTCTCTGTTTTATAAATGGACAAATAAGTCATCAAAGATCTTGTAAAGTTGACCAAAGTCACCTCAAATGGATTTGATTCTGTAAAACACCTCTCTCCAGACTGGTCTTTCAGGAGCATCTCAGAACTGCCCAGCTTCCCCCGGAGCATATTCTAATCCCATAAAGCCATTTTCTTACCTTTCTAAAAAGAGGTCTGGTATGGAAATATCTCCGGATGGGGTAGGGAAACTTCTCTGCTAACACACATACAGACAGAGACCATTTGTTTAGATATAAATTTAGATATTATTTAGATATATAGAACGGTTCCAACATTTTGGTAGTAAAATCACAATAAAGATAAATGGGGTCCTGGCTCTTGACCTGTGTTACATGCTTCTGTTGACACAGCTGAGAACACAGCAGGAAAGTCTATAGGCAATCGATAGAAAGGTGAGTCTTTGGAAATGTTTTTTGCTTAGCCCTTTAGCAATTTCAATCCAGCTGACATCTCTTAACTCTTAAATAGAAGTTCTTAAACTTTCTTTTTTTTTTTTTAAATCATTTTATTGGGGGCTCTACGCCTCACAATCCATACATGCAACCATTGTATCAAGCACATTTCTACATATGTTACCATCATCATTTTCAAAACATTTTCTATATAATCCCTTGATATCAGCTCCTCATTTTCCCCCTCCCTCCCTCATGAACCCTTGAAAAATTGTGTCCCCCACCCCATGTCTTACACTGAACTGCTGTCTCCCTTCACCCTAGGAAGGGGTTATATGTAGATCATTGTGATTGGTTCCCCCTCTTTCTCCCCACCTTCCCCTTACCCTCTTGGTATCTCTGTTCTCATTATTGATCCAGAGAGGTTTATCTGTTCTGTATTCCCTGTGTTGTGAGCTCTTATGTGTAGCAGTGTACATGCTCTGGTCTAGCCGGATTTGTAAGGTAGAATTGAGGTCATGATAGTTAAAGAACTAGAGGAAAGTTGTATGTTTCATCAGAGCTATACTGTACCCTGACTGGATCATCTCTTCCTTGTGACCCTTCTGAAGGTGATGTCCAATTGTCTACAGATGGACTTTGGGTCTCCACTCTGCATTCCCCCTCATTCACATTAATATTTTTTGTTGTGGGTCTTTGATGCCTGATAATGGATCCCATCAACACCTCATGATCATACAGGCTGTGTGCTTTGTTGCTTCTCAGCTAGATGGCTGCTTGCTTATCTGCAAGCCGTTAAGACCCCAGATGCTATAACTTTAGCTAGTCTGGCACCATCAGCTTTATTCACTACATTTACTTATGCACCCATTTTGTCTTTATCAATTGTGTTGGGAAGGTGAGCATCACAGAATGCCAGGTAATTAGAACAAAGTGTTCTTGCATTGAGGGAATATTTGAGTTGATGCTCAATGTCCATCAGCTACCTGAATACTTGACATACAAATATATATATAACTAGATCTTATTTCCCTATCGTTATATATAAATATATTTTCATATACACATTCCTGTATTTAGACTTCTATAAATGTCCTTTGCCCCCTAATTCCTTCCTCTATTTCCTTTTACATTCCTTTTGTCCCACAATTGTGTTCAGTCTTCATTTGAGTTTCAGTAATTCCTCTCAGCTACACTACTGCCCTTGATCAATCCCCACCAGACATCCTATATTCTCCTCAACACTGATTTTAGATCACTTGTTGTTCCCTTGCCCCTGGGTTGGTTGACACCGCCCCCCCATTCCTTTCCTCTGTCTCCCCCTCTCCCACCTCCTCTCCCATGTCCCCCAGAACTGTTGGTCCCATTGTTTTCTCCTCTGGATTGTTTATCCTGCCTATCTTTTTTTTTTTTTTTTTAATAGTTCAAGAACTGTTTGTTGGCCTTTAGGAGTGTTTTCCGGTCAAGTCTGATGGGGTACCACGCCCTGGCCCCAAAGTCTATTTTTGGTGTTTCCTGGGGACTTTGTTGCTCTGTTCCCCTTGCTGTTCTGTTGCATGCCCTTAGTGTTTTGCCTCGGTGTGGTGGGGTCAGATCAGGCACAATCCTCACACTGTGTCTCCAGTGTTGTCCCCTGTTGGGCTATGGGTCAGTGAGGGATGTTGTGTCTCATAGTGGGGCTGGCCCTATGATCTTCTCTGTGGATTGGCTGCTCTGAGCAGGGATATCGTCCTCAAAGCTCTCTTCCTCCCCCTTCATTGGCTCCCGTGTGCTCTTATCTAGGTAGACATGCAGAGAAAATAAGCACAAAAACAAGACAGAGCAAAACAAAATAACAACAACAACAGCAAAATAACCAATGACAAAAAAAGAAAAGCCTATAAATAGTTCCAGGTCTGTTTGTTGACCTTTAGAAGTATTTTCCAGTCCAGTCTGATGTGATGCCATGCCCTGGCCCCAAAGTCTATTTTTGGTATTCCCTGGGGATTTTATTGCTTTGCTCCCCTTGCCACACCCTTAGAGTTTTGCCCGGTGTGATGGTGTCAGATCAGGCCCACTAAGCCCCAACGATGATATTCCTTTTCAGAGCAAACTTTCTTGATTATGTGATTTCTTAAACCCAAAACAGAATCCACTACTGTCTCAGGAAATATTCAGTTTCACATAACAGTTCATTTTCCCTGCTGTCTGGGACAAACGTAATAGTAATTTTCATGATATAGGGCAGATGGCACTGTACTTTCCTACACATTTTTTAAAATATCTCAGTGTTCCCTTGTGAACTCCCTGCAGATTCCTTAGGCATCTCAGTACAGCTGGCAAACTGCCATGGCTCTAGATAACAAGTGAACAAAGATAGCGTGAGTAGCAGAAGTAGGAACGCTGGTGGTGTAGTTGTTAGGCATTAGGCTATGATCCACATGGTCAAACAGTTTGAAACTACCAGAAGGTCTGTGGGAAAAAGACTGGGCTTTCTACTGCCATAAACAGTACAGTGTCGGAAACCCACAGAGGGTTTCTATGAGTCAGCATTGACTCGATGGCAGTGATTTGGTTGTAAGTAGCAAAACTGCACATGATAGCTGGCATTTGAAAACAGGTGAAAGAAAGAGTAAGTGCTTTGGCAGGTAATAAAGAAGGAAAGGCAAACTTTTATCCTTATAAAGCTAAGCCCTGGTTAAGTTTATGTCTTACAACTTAGAAGCAATCAGGGAGATGTGCAAGAGATTCACTTTGCTCTTGGGACCTCAGTTTACTCATTTTAAAGAGACGGTTGGACCACAAGATCACTAAGTCCTAACGTTCTGATTCTAACAACATACAAAATTCACTTCAAAGTCAGCAAGAGAGTCGCAGCAACACAAATAGACTTCAGAGTATAAACACTATGCGTTCCAAAGGGAAAACATAGAATGATGGCAGACTACATGTTTTAAAATAAACTCATTGTGGTTTTCAATTCTCAAGTCCAACCTTGAGTTTTATGAGTATTGATTGCCTAAGAAAATGTATCTTCCTGAAGTACCTTTCTATTCATTTGAATTAAGACTATCAGCATTTTTTTCAGGTTGAATATCTCTTAACTTTCAATGTAATGTCCTTTTTATACCCTCCTCAAAAGGACCTTTCTTATGTAACACCAACACACGCACACAAGTCTTAGTTTTGGACACAGGGAAAGTTATAGTTTGACATTTACTGAGTATTGAAATGAATACATTAATTAAAGGGAAAAAAATCTCTCTTGTGAAATACTTCAAACATTGGCATGGCGTGTCATTGATATCACAGCTGGATGAGCAAAATTAGGGACAAATATATGAGATAGCTATTTGCTTTAAGAAATATTGTTGTTTTAAATGCCTACCTCATTTCATCTTATCTTACATATTCTGCATAGTAGTCCTACTGGGTAATTTTCCCACTCTAGACATGAGGAAATTTCAGAAAAAGCTTGTAAATGTTTACGCCAGTACTAGATTCAAAACTAGAGCAACCGACCTCAAAATATCTTGCAATTTCCCCCCAATGTAACATGGGATTGTAACACATAAACTATACTTTCCAAATTGTACAAATTCTGACAAAATGAATAAAATTTATATACCATTAATTTTGCTAGTTGAATAAGAAAGAGGCAGTTGTAAAAGTAGGATGAAGAAAAGAAAGAAAAAACGTGTTTCCAAAGATGGCACGGTGGTCACGTCTGACCTCCTCTGGCTACAGGAAGGAACAGGAGAGTTGAACTTCACCCAGTTGTCTAAAGGCAGAGGTCAGGCCTGGCTCTACCCTCTCTCCTTTACCGGATTCTGACACCAACATTCCACCCACGACATGCTCCTTTTCTGCTGGGTTCGGTAAGCCATTGCAGTGACCTCCCAGGACTCACACAGAACGCTCACAATCAAAGAGGTTTATTCGGGAAGTTAACAGGTTACCACGAGGAAGGATTTGTAAACAGTAAGGAGAGAGTCGTTGGTCCAGAGTGGCACCTTTCCACACTCAGCAGCCACGCCTCTAGTCTTAGCCTCTCAGCCACATGGTCCCTTGACATCTGCTTCTGAGGGCCAGGTAGTCAGCCCACTGCTCTGCCTGGCAGTCTCATGGTCCCAGCACTGCTTCTCCGCTCTGACATACGGCCTCCTTGCCTTGGCCTCTGGTTTGGCTTTGGCTCCCAACTTCTGTCCCAAAGTCCTTGCCTCTGATGCTGGTCTCTACCACTTCAGACAGATATTGAGTGTGCTTCACTGAGGGCTCTTCTTTCCTTCTGGTCCTAGGAGTCTCTCTGTTCCTGCTGCTGAGATGGCTCATCCTTATAACCTGAGTGGCAACTACAACTGACCGATGCCCTCTCTTCGTGGTATACACACCCGATTTGCAGAATCTCACCCAGTCATTTGGTGGGAGTTTGAGAGACATGGATATAGGGCCAAATTAAGAAATTTCACTGTACCAAAATGTTAAAGAATGTTCATTTTATTGCCCCCAAATGTTTCCAGACTTTTAAACTAGCCCTACCCAACCTTGTATTTTAATCAAATGAGACCACTGCAGTTCCTGGAACACATAGCGTTCCAGCCTTGGTTTCTTGGTTCAGTATATTCTCCTTTGAGAGTGCTGTTTTTCTCATCTCTACCTACTATAAACCTATTGATCCTTTGTAGTCCATTTCTTAAGCCACTTCCCTTCCACCAAAACTGTCTATTCCCCTGAGTTAGACAAAATCCTTCCCACCGCCAAATTTTCTAATTCTTCCTTGGTCCTTGAAACACAGTGAACAATATCAAAAGTACATGAGTATTAAGTTCATTAGCACACTTCATAGAGCCCTATTTTATGATAATTCATTATAAAGTATTAGAAAACATAACCACTTTGAATCTGATTTCCTCAAGGGCAGAGAGGAGGAAGAAAAATATCTATTAAAATAGCTTACACTTTCTAACATCTCTGTTCACCTACTTTTCTTTTGTCTGCCCCCCAGAGAGGGGGTTATATGTAGATCCTTATGTCGGTTCCCTGCCCCTTTTTTTAAAAATCATGTTATTGGGGGCTAGTACAACTCTTATCACAATCCATACATCCATCCATTGTGTCAAGCACTTTTGTTTTGTTTTTTGTTTTTAAACATTTTATTAGGGGTTCATACAACTGTTATTGCAATCCATACACACATCAATTGTGTAAAGCGCAATTGTACATCATTCTCAAAACATTTTCTCTCCACTTAAACCCCCGACATTAGGTCCTCATTTTTCCCCTCCCTCCCCGCTACTCCCTCCCTCATGAGCCCTTGATAGTTTATAAATTGGTATTTTGTCATATCTTGCCCTGTCTGACGTCTCCCTTCACCCACTTTTCGGTTGTCCATCCCCCAGGGAGGAGGTCACATATAGTTCTTTGTAATCGGTGCCCTCTTTCCTACCCATTCTCCCTTTACCCTCCCAGTTTCGTCACTCACACCACTGGTCCTGTAGGGCTCATCCGCCCTGTGTCAAGCACTTTTGTACATTTGTTTCCCTCATCATTCTCAAAACATTTGCTTTCTACTTGAGTCCTTGGAATCAGCTCCTCATTTTTCCCCTCCCTCCCCTCTCCCCCCTTCCCCATGAACCCTTGATGAGTTATAAACTATTATTATTTTGTCATGTCTTACACTGTCTGATGTCTCCCTTCACCCATTTCTCCACTGTGCATCCCCCGAGGGAGGAGGTTATATGTAGATCCTTGAAATCTGTTCCCCCTTTTTCCCTCACCTTCCCTCCACCCTCCCGGTATCACCACTCTCACCACTGGTTCTGAGGGGTTCATCTGTCCTGGATTCCCTATGTTTCCAGTTGCTATCTGTACGAGTGTACATCCTCCGGTCCAGCCGGATTTGTAAGGTAGAATTGGGATTATGATAATGGGGGTGGGGAGGAAGCATTCAAGAACTAGAGGAAAATTGTGTATTTCATCGTTGCTACACTGCACCCTTAGTGGCTTGTCTCTTCCACGTGGCCCTTCTGCCAGGGGATGTCCAATTTCCCACAGATGGGCCCTGGGTCCCCACTTCGTACTCCCCCTCATTCACAATGCTATAGTCATTCCTTCTCCAACTTTCTCCCCGAAGTCCAATGGAAACAGCAGGTCCCAAAGCTTCAGGATTGTAAAATAATGGGCGTTCAACATACATCAAATTATTAATATAAACTCCCTAGATATCCAATGCCTCATAGATACAAAGAAGCTCATATTAGACAGGACACAAGTACTCAGAAGTCATCTCCCAGAACATAGGGCCAAATTGAAGACCTTGGGAATGCACAGTTAGAGCATTTCAAAATCAATCCTTTAAAAAGTAAAATAGCATGCCTTTATATATCTTTTTAAAATATCCTTTTTAATAACGTAAGTTTAGTACCACACCATCTAAACGGAATTATGTAAGACACAAGGAAGTAGCCATTTCTTCCCGTATTACTTTCATTTTCTGCTGCATAATCTACCGTATTTCTTTTCATTTTTATTTCTAGTATCCATCAAACTTGGAGGTAATCATCACAGGCCTTACCTTGTGCTAATTGCTTTTCATGGTATGGAAGACTTGGCAAACAATATCTTATTTAATCCTCGTTATAAATGTGTGATAAGTACTATGATACAGATGTTATAGATAAGGAGATAAATTCGGCAGTTCTAAGTCATCAGGCAATCTATGATCTGATGCATGCTGATACTCAAGGTCACATTACAATAGAAACTTTATTGCACTAAAGATACATATTTTAATGACTATGGCCATTGTTGGCACAGAATTTACCTTGTTCTGAAGTATAACACAAACTGCTTTCAACACTGTGGAAAGAAATCAAATTTTTTTTCAGGAAATAATTTCAGGTATATAGATTTTTAAATCATCTTTCTTCAGAATTACATCTTTGGATAAAATTTGTGCTGTCACTCATTTAGAAGAAATTAATCTTTTTCTGCACAATTTTTTATTCTTGTAAAGAGATATACAACAAAAAAATTTGCCAATTCAGTGTTTTTGCCATGTATAATTTAGTGATATAAATCCCATTAATCATGTTTTCAGACAGATAATTCTGTGGGTCCTTTGGGAATTCTCACGGAAGATTTTGAATGGAGCTCCCCTACTGGCAACGCTCTCATCTGACTAGTTCCATTTTTAGCATTCAACAACCAGCCATGTTTAAAAAATGTATTTTAACCAGCTCTAATGGTACTTTAGGAAGTGATTCTCTTCTTTTTTAAATTATAAAGTAGGTGGGGATTTACATTTCAGGTCATTAACTTGTATTCAACAGTTTAAGCTACCCTTCAACCACCCCCACCCACCACCACCACCACCGGTTTGCTGCTCCCCTACTCCTTAATTTCCCTCTCTGTGGATCGCCATCCACCACCTCACCCTCGTTCTCTGCCAAACCCCAAAGTCCGTTCCCTCCGGTATGAAAGTTCTTTTCTGGGTTTTCGTTTTTGCTTTTCCCTAATAGCAGTGACCTCTCATCGTATTTGGCCTTTGGGGTTGGCTAACTTCTCCCACATCGGTTCTCCAGGTCCATCCGTTCCACGAGGTGCTTCCTGGCTTCCTCATTGCCTTACCGTGATGCACAGTATTCCATGCTATGCACGGATAAAATTTCTTTCTCCATTCTACTGACGAGCATTTAGGTTGTTTCCATCTTCTCGTTATTGTTCTTCTGAGAACATGTTGGGAATAACCCTCACTCGCCCCCTGAGTTTTCAGGAAGAAGCACATTACCATAGGAGTTGCCACAACCGTCTTGTGACCACAAGGTAGAAGCCGGCTGAAGGAGAAGATGACTCTGAGGGAGACAAGCAAGAGACAAAAGACAACTGGAGCCCTGAAAGCATAGTTGAGCAGCTGACTCAACCAATCCCGAAGCCAACCTAGAAGTCAATTTCCGGTCACACGAGTAGGCGCCAAGAAATCCCTTTTGCCATGGGAACCAGCTGCAGCTGGATTCCAGAAGCCCTCATTTGTAAACTCATCAGAAACACTAACGTGTCAGAACAAACTTTCAGAAAGGTTAGTTGTTAAATGTTCTAATGATTCCTGAGGGGAAGTATTGAAAAGACTATAAAGAAGGAATCGAGAATTTAAATGCTTCAAAAAGAAGAGGATAAAAGCAATAGACAAAGAGCTCTTTAGGAATAGACCAAATAAGAGGAAAGCTAAGTGACAGGAGTGCCAAGATGTTTGCCATCAATCCTCGGAAACGGGCTGATTTTGCAGGAAGAGATGAGAGTGAACCCAAAAGATGCCATATAGGTTGTCTTCTAATAAATTCCATGTAGGATATTATTCTAAATTTCTCCACAATCGACGAAGAAATTCTAATAGGAATTGAGCTGTAAAAATTACTATTCTACATATTGTTGTTGGGACGTGACATTCAGTCAGCTTCAACCGACAGCAATCTCACGTACAATACGAATCACCGCCGGGTCCTGTACCATGCTTGAAGTGTCCGTTATCTGCAAATCCACTGTTGTGGCCACTGTATCAGTCAATCTTAAGGGTCTCCCTCGTCTCTGATCTTCTACTTTACCAAGCATGATCGTTTCTTTCTCCAGAGACCAGTCTCAAGTGATAACTCACCCAAAGTATGTGAGGTCAAGTCTCCCCATCCACACATCTCAGGAGACCTCTGGCTATCCTACTTCCAGTCCCGATTTGTTCATTCTTCTGGAAGTTCGGGGTATATTCAATATCCTTCATTAACACCATAACCTAAATGCACCACTCTTCTTTAGTTTCCTTACTCATTGTCCATCCTTCACAAGTACTTGAGGTGATGGAAAATACCATGGCTTGAGTTAGGCACACCTCAGGTCCCAGCGTGACATCGTTGCCATCTAATACTTTACAGAAGTTTTTTGCAGCAGCTCTGTTCATTAAAATGTGTTGTTTGACCTTTTGACTGTGGCTTTCATCCGTGGTGATTATGGACCCATGTGAAAGAAACTGTTGACAGCTTCCATCTTTTCTCCAGTGATCATTAGTCCCGTGGTGAGGGGTTTTGCTTTAATTAGTTTGGGCTGAAGTCCATATTGAGGTTGTAATCTTGGAACTTTATCAGGAAGTGTTTCAAATACTCTTCGCTTTCAGCAAGCGATGTTATGTCATCTGCATCTTAGAGGTTGTTAATGAGTCTTCTTCCCATCTGACACCACGCTTTTCTTCATATAGTCCAGCTTCTCATACTTGCAGAATACGTAGATTAACTAAGTGGTGCAAGGACACCACCCTAGTGCACACCTCTCCTGATTTTACACCACACTTACTTTATTAGGAACACTGGTTCTCAGTCTATGGAAGGGTGCCTAGTAAGCACAATGCATAATTGTGGACTTTGCATTCTTTGCAATTGTTATTACGAGCCACACCAGTGCCTTTACACAGTCAAGATACTTCTTTCTAATACTCTCTACTTTCAGCCAGCATCCATCTGACATCAGCAATGACATACAGCCCTTGATCTTGTCCTCTTCTGAATCCAGCTTGAAGTTCAGGCAGCTCCCCATCAACATACTATTGCAACCCTGTAAAAATTCTCCTCAACAACATTTGGGTTGTTTTTTTGGTAAGTAAATGACTTTGAGTGCAGCAAAAGTAACTAATTGTTAAAACAATCGAAAGCCACTTATACAGAGCTTACATACAAATGTGAATTCATATACCGGGGCGGAGTTCCTGTATTCTCTGATAAACAAGGGCAGTGTGCCCACACTTTAGGTTCCATAAACAAAGATGACAGGAAAAAAGGATGAGCTGTGGATGTTTTTCCATTTCGTCCTGTGAGCATTTCACTCTGGATATTGTCGCCAGGCTTTAGATCTTGTTTTCACCATCAGAAGGTTGTTTTACAAGGAATGCAGCTCAGCTGGTACTTAGTTATTGTTGACACTACAAATACATAGTGCACATGGAAAGAAATTCTTCGTCCAGGGTTTGATACAATTCCAAATATGTACCTGCTGCCATCCCAAATGTCAACAGCAAAGGAAAATATTTCCGATACAGTTAGACAGCAATGCTCAATCGTCTTCTCAAATTCAATATCATTGAGGTAAATAAAATACAGGGAATAAACTCTCATCCCTATTCAAGCAGGATTCGGACAATATTGACTGTTGCTATTGACCACATTAAGCAAAACATTTGCTTCCTCTCTCATTTCCCCTAATCAATAAACTGTTTCTAATAGAGGTAGTTGACACAGTTATCTTTGTCTGAGATTTATGACTAAAGATCTCTGAATATTTTTTTTAATCAAACCACTTCATAAAACAAATACAGTCTCCACAATCATCAAGGAAAACACAGGGGCAAACATAAAGTGCAAACAGTGCTGACCTTTGATAACAGCAGCACACACTGCCCTGACATTAGGTGTAATCCTGGTCCATATTGTTTAAGAAGAATGAAGGCAGAACATAGAGAAAAGAGACACATAAATCACTGGCGAAACGTGGACTTGCAAGAAAAGAGTAGGCGGCAACCACATTTTGAGACAACTGAACAGTCTGGTGTTTTTCAATGTGAAAGTCTGAGTAACATTTTATTTGAAACATTTAAAATCACTAAAGGATTGGATTGGGGTAACATGGTGTTCTTTAAATTCCACTCATATTACAAATAAGAAAAAAAAAGTCTTTAGTAACTGACACATGGAAATTAAAGACCCATAGAGGGAGAGATACTTCTCCCATGCTAGGGAATAAATAACTTGTATAACATAAAAATAGTGTGAATCAAAAAGGCCTCTTTCCTGCTTCTGAAAGTTCAAAGACCCAAAGGCCTCTTCATTCTAGACTAGATAGTCTCTCCTCCTGTTACTTTAACTTGATTCGACACTTTAAACATTCCTGTGAGTTTCTTACGTATCATTTATAATCAACAGCATTAGACAAAAGTCTGATCCACACAATTCTTCAAAAACACAATTTTTGCTTATTCAGTGCTTCCTTTGAGAATACTGTGAAAGAATACAATGGAGGGTTTTAGAAACCCTGTTATTACACAGAGAAGATGTGATGGAGCAGTCCCTAAAAATCTTTAAATGGCTCTTCCTTTGTCTGAGAGGCTTTGAGTCATCGTCAAAAACCCTTCTGAGATATTAACCTGTGGTTTTATGGACTCTCCCTGAATTTGATCCCTTCCCAGAAGTCAATTTAAAAAAATAATTATTGTTTTCAGAGTGGCTAAGAATGAGAAACAGTTTTATTCCAAACCTGGCAAGTCCTAGATGTTTTATATTTAATAGTTTATTTTAACTAATCTTTTGTCTCACATTTTATCCTTGTAAACCCATGTGACAAAGTTGATCTACAGCATAGGGTTGACTTTTGTCTGGTTTGTCGGTTTTTTTTATTGGGTGAAGGTTTACGGAACAGATCATCAGTTTTATATTTTAAAAATTCATACACATTTATTTCATTTCGTTCATTACAATCCCTTCCAGGTATCATCACTCATCCCTTTTCCTCCATTTCCGACGTCTACTCTCTTTCCTAGCGAAGGAAACTTTAAGCCTGGGTAGTAGATGTTGCCCTTTTGATCTTACAGAGATGGTTATGCTAGGTCTGGCGTGCATCCCTCACTCTCATGGTGTTATTCCTCATTGTCCCAGAGCATGTTCTAGGCTGCGATCGGGGCTCTGCAGGATCAATTGCCACAGCTTTCTTCTGCAGAGCAGCTGGCGGGGATTAAAGCACCATCTTCCTAACAGTGTTTCACAGTTGCATCTCCAGACTCTCTATCCTACTTCTAGTACAAACGTCAGTAATAGTTGTCTATTGATACATAAACTATTCCAATACTTGGGGAGTTAAAGCAACTGCAATAATGAATCTTGCCTGTTTATGTTCAATTTGGAAGAAAGGAGGTTTCTAAGCCCTTAAAGAATTACAGTCACAAAAACCCACAGGAGCAGCTCTGCTCTGTCCTGTAGGATCACTCTGGGTCAGAATTGTCTCAATGGCGGTAGATTGGTTTGGTTTGGGTTTAGCTCCAGTTTATCTTTAATTTGGGCGGTGCTTAGCAGGAACAATCTATCTCAAGTCTAGAGAGTGTCCACTGGGGTGGTTTGACTAGCAGATCGAGAATCTACCTTCAGTATAACACAACCCCAGCAATGGTAACTGGAGCTCTGATGACTTAGCAGGTTACACATTGAGCTATTTACCACAAGGACAGTGTTCAAACCCATGAGCTCCTCGGTGAAAATGGGGTTGCTTGCTCCTGTGAAGATTTGAAGTTTTGGAAACTGAAAGGGGTTTCCAAATTGAGTGAGTTTGGTTTTCAGGACTGTTTTTGGCAGCTTTACTCAGTCACTAAGACACGGGGTTTTCTTTTATTGCGGTAATGTCGTAAATGATGTTAACTGGGGGACCAGAGGTTGTTAACATAATCTCTATGAATGATGTCTTATAAAAAGGAAAACAGACTCAAGGAGAATTACATAAAGGGGAAAACACCATGTAAGGATTAATTAAAAGCAAAGACTTCCAAGACACAATTGGGGGATAGACCTGAAGGAGACAAGCATCCTACTTAGAGCCCATGGAGAGAGAGAGAGGCTAGCCTGGCCAGTGTTCTGCAGAAAGACACAGAACTTTCCAAACTGTGAGACAATCAATTCCTGTTTTTAAAACCACGATCTAATAGTATTTTTTATTGTTTGTTTGTTAGTTTGTGTCTTTCTGTGTCTTACATCTCTTATCACAATCCATGTATTCATCCAGTGTGTCATGCACATTTTTAAAAATCATTTTATTGGGGGCTCAAACAACTCTTATCACAATCCATACATACATCAATTGTGTAAAGCACATTTGTACATTCATTGCCCTCATCATTCTCAAAACATTTGCTCTCCACCTAATCCCCTGGCCTCAGCTCCTCAATTTTCCCCTCCCTCCCTGCTCCCACCTCCCTCATGAGCCCTTGATAATTTATAAATTATTATTTTGTCATATCTTGCCCTGTCCGATGTCTCCCTTCACCCACTTTTCTGTTGTCCATCCCCCAGGGAGGAGGTTATATGTAGATCCCTGTAATCAGTTTCCACTTTCCACCCCACCCTCCCTCCACCCTCCCGGTATGGTGACTCTCACCACTGGTCCTGAAGGGATCATCTGTCCTGGATTCCCTGTGTTTCCAGTTCCTATCTGTACCAGTGTACATCTTCTGGTTCTACCCAGATTTGTAAGGTAGAATTGGGATCATGATAATGGGAGCGAGGAAGCATTTAAGAACTAGAAGAATGTTGTATGTTTCACCTTTGCTACACTGCACCCTGACTGACTCCTCTCCTCTCTGTGACCCTTCTGTAAGGGGAGGTCCAGTTGCCTACAGATGGGCTTTGGGTCCCCACTCCGCACTCTTCCACATTCACAATAATATGATTTTTTGTTCTTTGATGCCTGATACCTGATCCCTTTAACACCTCATGATCACACAGGCTGGTGTGCTTCTTCCATGTGGGCTTTGTTGCTTCTGAGCTAGATGGCCGTACATTTTTACATATGCTGCCATCCTCATTTTCAAAGCGTTTTCTTTCTAGTTGAGCCCTTGATATCAGCTCCTCATGTTTCCCCCTCGCCCCCACCTGTCCTCCCTCATGAACCCTTGATAAGTTATAGATTACTATTTTCATATCTTACATCATCCTCTGTCACCCTTCACCCACTTTTCTGTTGTTCATACCCCTGAAGGGGGTTCTATGTTGATCCTTGTGATTGATTCCCCCTTTATTCCCCCACCTTCCCTTTATCCTCCTGGTATCTCTATTCTCATTGTTGACCTTGAGGGGTTTATCTATCCTGGATTCCCTGTGTTTCGGGCTCTTATCTGTAGCAGTGTGCATGTTCTGGTCTGATCTGATTTGTAAAGTAGAATTGAGGTCATGATAGTGGGGAGAAGAGAACATTAAAGAACTAGAGGAAAGTTGTGTGTTTCATCAGGGGTATACTGCACTCTGACTGGCTCACCTCTTCCTTGTGACCCTTTTGTAAGGGAATGTCCAATTGTCTACAGATGGGCTTTGGGTCTTCACTCCATGGCCACCCACCTCCCCATTCACATTGAGTCTGATGTTGTTCTGGGTCTTAGATGCCTGATACCTGATCCCATCAACACCTCATGATCACACAGGCTGGTGTGCTTTATTCACGTGGGCTTTGTTGCTTCTCAGCTAGATGGCCGCTTGTTTGTTTCCAAGCCTTTAAGACCCAGATGCTTTATCTTTTGATAGCCGGGCTTCATCAGCTTTCTTCACGACATTTGCTTATGCACCCATTTTGTCCTCAGCAATTGTGTTGGGAAGGTGAGCATCACAGAATGCCAGATTATTAGAAAAAAGTGTTCTTGTGTTGTGGGAGTACTTGAGTCGAGGCCCAATGTCCATCTGCAACCTTAATTGTTAACATATAGATATGAGTACATAGATCTATTCCCCTCTCGTTATATATAAATATATTTACATATGTACATGCCTGTATTTAGACTTCTATAAATGTCCTTTGCCTCCTGGCTCTTTCCCTTTATTTCCTTTTACTTCCCTTTTGTCTCATTATCATGTTCGGCCTTCATTTGGGTTAAGTAATTCCTCACTGCTACACTGCCCTTGATTAAGCCCCACTAGGCACCCTATGTCCTTCTCCCCTTCACACAATGTGAAGATGCTAAAAGTGATTAAATTACACAGTAAATGGGAAAGTGATCTTTTTTGTGGAATTTATTACAGTATAATAAGCAAATAATCGACAAACAAGGGGCCTCTTATACAAGCCTGTTAAAGAATACATCCACAAACTATCTGGTTCCAGACTCCATGGGAGAGGTGAGCCTTTGCATGCCTTGTCCAATATGTCTTTAATTTTTCCCTTTCAATTACACAACTGCTCCTTAGGGCCCTATCATTTGGGAGGCTGGTTCCCCACAGATGTATATTCATCACCACAATCAGTTCTAGATCATCCTCCCCCTTCTTGTATTTATTATTTGTTCCCCATTTCTGTCCAAACTCCGCCCCCCCACCCACAAATCTCTAATAAACCATTATATTGGTTATTGTCTCTATATATCCCTCATGCTATTTTTAATATAATGGAAAACATAGATACACACACAAATAAAACAGAATTGTTTTCAATTTGTTGAGAAAAAAGCAGAAAATAATGGAAATAAGAGCAAATTCAAAATGGGTCATGAGGGACATCAAATGACCAGGTATCACATTTTAACCTAATCCCGTCTGCAATAATTGAATTTACAGTAGTCTTTCATGTCTGTAGAAAATGACCCCTTCACAGGGGTCGCCCGATTAATAACAGTAGCAAAATTACAGTGATGAAGTAGCAATGAAAATAATTTTATGATTGGGGAGTCACCGCAACATGAGGAACTGTATTAAAGGGTCATGGCAGTAGGAAGGTTGAAAACCACTGACCTAGACTGTGGTAAGAAAGGATTCACCAGAGATTTATTCTATGTGGGGACCCTGCAGTTGGATTTAGGGTCTCACAGTCATCCACAGCCTTCTGAAAATTGGGTGTTCACAATTTAAGCCCTGATAAATTTCCCTCCTTCAAATTTGGATTTTATTTATCATCCTCGGATCACACAGCCTGAGGTGTTTCCTCCATGTGGACTTAGTTGACACCTCACTTTGTGAGCTCCTCATTTGAACATTAGCCTTTAAGACCCCAGATGAAGGGAGAACCGATCGAAATGATCAACACACAACCACACACCCTACCCTCCAGGGACACAAACAGCAGAAATGTGGGTGTAGGTTGACAGTGGTCGGTGTAAGATATGAAAATAATAATCATTTATCATTTATCAAGGGGTCACAAGGGTGGTGGGGAGGGAGGGAGAAAAAAAAGAGGAGTTGATACCAAGTGCTCAATAGAAATTAAACGTCTAGAAAATAATGATGGCAACATATGGACAAATATGCCTGATATAATTAATGTATGGATGATCATAAGAGCTGTATGAGCCCCCAATAAAATGATATTTAAAAAAAATTTTTTAAGGCCCCAGGTGCTAATCTTTTGGACAACCAAGCACTATCTGCTTTCTGCACCACACTTTGCTATAGCACTCATATCATCATTAATATCTTCACACAGGCAAGCATCGAGCAGGGCCATGTCATAAGAACTCATTGTTCTTGGACTGGGTCTAGAATGAAGTGCAAGACCCAAATCCATCCATTTGTCTATGTAGGCTCTGGCTTGTTTTAGAGACCTTGTTATCATTTTATGACAAGGAATATTATCAGTCATCCTCGGGGTATAAGGTAATTCTTTTGATAGTGTCATTACATTATCCAATGGCATAGAATTTACGGTAATAAGTTGTATGAGCCCCTAATAAAATGTTAAAAAAAATAATAATGAAAAAAAAAAAAAAAAGAAAATCCCTCCAGGAGAGGGACATCCTGGATGTCTCAAATACAAAAAAAAAAAGAAAAAAGAAAAAAAGAATTTACGGTAATATATTGTTGACAGAGGAAATTATGCAAATATAGGCCAGCTCTAAACCCCAATCAATGAATTGTTTATTTGTACAGACTGAACTCTGAAGTGATTGAACACTGTTTATATTGAACATGAAGGTTGGTGATAAGGGAAATTTTCCAGCAACTTTCATTCACAAGGAACATGCCTTTTATAATTATTTATGTAGTTATAAGTTCTTTAGTTAACAGAGAAAGAACAAGGAAAGGTGGATGACTGGATTGACATCAGAGGGTGATTTCCTGTGGCTCTGCTATCAGAGGGATAACTAATTTGTTTTGAAGTAAACCATAGGAAGGAGCGGAGCACCTGCTGTATCTGGGCTGTTTTAATCACATTGTACCAGAGGATTTTGAAGATCCCTTCAAGTTCCTTGTTTGAAATAGAAACGAGGAAGCTGGCAGTTCTCATCACTTCTCAAAAGTACTACTTCTTCCTTTTTTTTTCTTTCTTTTTTCTTCCTCTATGTAATCAGATGGCAAGCTCATGAAATACCTATGTCCACATTTCCTGATTTTTAATATCAAATATAGACCAGTTATGATTCAGTATTACACCCCTAGCAATCTTCAGGGCCTAGACGGAACATTCTCCCATCGAGAGTAGATGCTGTCTGTTGCACTGTAGAGCTTTAGCATTTTAATGTCTAAATCATTTGCAATACCTGCTATTTGAACATTTTCAACTTTCGATTGCATATCTTTTAGAACTACATGAACTTGCAAACCTCTTGGCAATCTCAAAAATTGTAACTTTAATATTCTGCATAGCGGAAGCTCTCAAAGGGAATATATTATATTCACAATGTTTCTCTGTTGCTAATAAAACAAGTTATTTTGATCTGGATTTATTGTACTAATCAGTATAAATTAGGATTGGGTTAATTTGTCTACCAAGTTTTTCCCAAATTCTTGACCCATATCTCATGAAATTAGAAGCTTCTAAGAAAAGCTTTATTTTTTTTGTATTGCCAAAGACATTTTTCCTGAATAAAATATAATAATTTTGCATAAAATTTCATGTATATGCACATAGCACACAAAGGACAATAAATCAAAAAGTGTTTTTACTAGGACCCCAGGTCATACTTTCATGAGTTTATTTCGCACAAACCATGTTTAAACATGACTCTGTTTAAACACTCAATAAAACACTTCTCTTGGTCTCACAAAGATTTATTGTCAGAAAAGAATATAATCAATGGCAGCGAATTATACATGTAGAAGTTGTTGAATTGGTGAATGTTTTATTGTGTATATTTTTGCCAAAATTGGAAAAAAATTACATGAATAATAATGAGTGTGAGGAAAAAGAAAATGTTCTAAAATTGATTGTGGTATCTTGATATGGTATTTAATATGATATCTAATTTAAGTATTTAATTGTATGCATGGATGAAGTGCCAATAAAAGTCTTTTAAAAAAAAAGATTTGCCGTCAGAAACCCTCTATAGAAGTTGCCATGAATCCGAACTAACTTGTTGGCAGTGGGCTTTGTTTTGGTTAGTCTGGCTACTCTCAGCTCACTGCCATTGAGTTAATGCTGCTTCATAGTGACCCACTGTGGGTTTCCTAGATGCTAACTGTATACAGGAGTCGAAGCCCAAGCTTTCTCCTGCAGAGCTGCTGGTGGTTTTGAACTACCGACCATGGAAATGCCAGCCCAACTCATAACCACTACACCAGCAGGGTTCCTAGAGTGCCTTAAAATGGAATTGAGGATGGGGGTGGGGTGGGGGTTGTTCTGAACCAAACAATGACTTCTGAGAGAATCTTCTGGAGCAGTTCAATTCAAAACAGAGAGCCATCTATTTCCTGAGTTTCTCAAAGGAGCTAGGATGGTCGTGAGAGCTTATTAGAACTTTTGAGAAAATTGAAAAACCTATTGGTAATAAAAAGACAGGAAAATTGCACAGAGGGTTTGTATTTGTCCCCACCCTCACCCCATCACAATCAATACCTGCTCTTTCTTGAAGAGTAGCAAGGTCTGCCTCATGAGATTTTGTTGGGAAACCTATCCCATCCAGCCACCAGCTTGGACATTGTCCCTCCAGACTTCAATTTGTTTCCAAAACTCAAGGAACATTGAAAACGAACATGATGGGGTCCTTCCAGGATGGAAAACTACCATTTTGATGGGGTATCACTTAAAGAGCCCAGAATTACTTGGAGAAAGGTGAGAAAGTTAGAAACATCACCTTCAGAAGTATAGACTGCTGGAATTATAGAAACAATAGTTTTAGGTTTGGGCATTTTTTGTTTATTAAATGTCTGGGATCTTGTTGAAAACTTTTACTTATCTTCGTATTTGATAACTTCCCTGGCCCACTTGAGAATTATTATGTGAGAGAATTTTTAAAATCTCAGTTCAATTATGTATTTAAGAAAATTAATAACAGAAAAAATAGAATAATGCTAACAGGATGTCAGTATCAAAAGCAATATTATTTTTAAGGGCTATTAATGTCTAACAGAATGTAAATTTTCTTCAGTGTCAAATCCTTTAAATAAATGATGTGTCATTGACCATTATTTTAACTGAACATTTATTATGGTAGCAAGTAATATCAAGACATCTTAATACTTCCCATTGCTATATCTTTAGTTATTTTTCTATTTTTGTCTGATTTCTTCATGCTAACAATAGATATTTTTTTAATAATCATTTTATTAGGGGCTCATACAACTCATCACAATCCATACATACATCATTTGTGTTCAGCACATTAGTACATATATTGACTTCATCATTCTCACAGCACCTGCTTTCCACTTGAGCCCTTGGTGTCAGCTCCTCATTTTCTCCCTCCCTCCCTGCTCCCTCCTCCCCCTGAACCCTTGATAATTTATGAATTATTATTATTTTATCATGTTTTACCCCATCCAATGTCTCCCTCACCCACTTCTCCACTGTCCGTCCCCCAGGGAAGAGGCCATATGTAGACCTTGACATCTGTTCCCCCTTGCTCCCTCACCTTCCCTCCACCCTCCCGATATCGCCACTCTCTCCACTGGGACTGGGGCGTTCAACTGTCCTGGGTTCACTGTATTTCCAGTTCCTATCTGTGCCAGTGTACATCCTCTGATCCAGTCGGATATGTAAGGTAGAATTAGGATCATGGTAGTGGGGTGGAGGAAGCATTTAGGAACTAGAGGAAAGTTGTATGTTTCATCGTTGCTACCCTGCACCCTGACTGACTCCTCTCCTCTCCGTGACCCTTCTGTAAGGGGAGGTCCAGTTGCCTACAGATGGGCTTTGGGTCCCCACTCCGCATTCTTCCACATTCAATGATAGATTTTTTGTTCTTTGATGCCTGATGCCTGATCCCTTTGCTGCCTTGTCATCTTACAGGCTGGTGTGCTTCTTCCATGTGGGCTTTGTTGTTTCTCAGTTTGATGGTCCCTTGTTTATCTTCCAGCATGTGGGACCCCAGATTTTATGTAATTTGACAGCTTGGCACCATCAGCTGTCTTCACCGCATTTGCTTATGTACCCGCTTTGTCTTCAGCATTTGTGTCGGGGTAGGCTGGTGTGCTTCTTCCTTGTGGGTTTTGTTGTTTCTTAGCTAGATGGACACCTGTTTGTCTTCAAGCCTTTAAGAACCCAGATGCTGTATCATTTGATAGCCAGGCACCATCTGCTTTCTTCACCACTTTTGCTAATGCACCCCCTGTGTCCTCAGTGATTCAGTAGGGGCAGGCTGGTGTGCTTCTTCTGTGTGGGTTTTGTTGTCTCTCAGCTAGATGGTGCTTGTTTATCTTCAGGTCTTTAAGGCTTCAGGTGCTATATTTTTTGGTAACTGGGCACCATCAGCTTTCTTCACCACACTTGCTTGTGCACCCATTGTCTTCAGTGACTTCAGGTGTTATATCTTTTGGTAGCCAAGCACCATCCGCTTTCTTCACCACATTTTCTTGTGCACCCATTGTCTTCAGTGATCATGCCAGGCAGGTGAGCATCTCAGACTGCCGAATCATTAGAACAAAGTGTTCTTATGTTGAGGGAGTACTTGAGCAGGGACCCACTGTCCATCTGTTTTCTTAATACTCAACCTATAAACATATGTACATAGATCTATTTCCCCCTCGTCATATATAAATATATTTACATCTTTATATGCCTGTATTTACATCTCTATGACTACCCTTTGCCTCCTAGTTCTTTCCTCTATTTCTTTGTACTTACCTCTTGCCCCACTATCATGTTCTGCCTTCATTTGGGTTTTAGGCATTCCTCTCAGTTACATTGCCCTTGATCCATCCCTGCAAGGCCTCCCACACCCTCCTTGACATTGATTTTGGATCACTTGTTGTTCCCTTGTCCCTGTGCTTGTGAACACCCTCTTCCTTTCCCCTGCCTCCCCTACCCCTATGTTCCCCGGATCTGTCATCTCGTTGTTCTCTCTTCTGGCTTGTTTATTCCGCCTATCCCTTCCAGGTAGACATGCTATTACCATCACCAGACTGAGTGTAACGAAGGGACAACAGAAAGTAAAACAATGGCTACAACTACAACATATGCACACACATGCATGCATATATAACCGTATTAATAGTTCAGGGTCTGTTTGTTTTTCTTCGTGTGCTTTCCAGTCAAGTCTGATGGGGGGCCATGCCCTGACACCACCTCTATCCTTGGAGACCTCACCTCTCTGCTCCCCCCGCTGCTCTGATGCATGCCCCCAGAGGCTGGCAATTGGCGTGGTGAGCTCATGGCGGGTACAATTCCCAGTGCTGTCCCCAGTGGTGCGATGGGTCAATGAGGAATGCTGTGTCCCGTGGTGGGGCCGGCCCCGTGGTCATCTCCGTGTAGCTGTTCTGAACAGGCACATTATCCCCAGGGCTCGGGGAGCCTGGTTGTGCTCCACTCTTTCCTTCTCTTCCCCTTCCCCCGTCATTGGCTCATATGCGCTCCGACCAGACCAGTCCCCCTTCCCCTCTTCCTGAGCTGCAGCTTCAGTGCTGTCCTCTGAAGTGAATTCCCCCTGGGGGAGGGTGGTGCCGTGCACCCAGTCGTTAATGGGGCCGGCCCCTCAGGCCCCTCCATTAGTTCCCGGCTTCATGTCAGTGTGTTGCTTTCCGGTCTTGGAGCTCCAGGTTAAAGTCTGGTC
>NW_022103899.1:7987226-7994133 GCF_000313985.2 Echinops telfairi | reverse complement strand
AGGGATTGTTTTTCCAAGAATTCATCCATGTCTTCCAAGTGTTTGAATTCATTGGAGTACAGTCCTTCATAGTACTGTGTAATTATCCTTTTGATTTCACTATAGTCCGTTGTAATATTCCCTCTTTCACCCCTCATCCTTGATATTGAAATGCGTTCCTTTCTTTGGTCAAATTCACGAGAGGTTTGTCGATTCAATTTATCCATTCGAAGAACTAACTTTTAGCAGCATTAATTTTTTCCATAGTTTTCTTGTTTTCTCTCTCCGGAATCTCAGATCTAATTCTTATTATTTCTTTTCTTTTTCTGTTCGTTGGATTTTCTTGCTGACTCCACTCTAGTTGCTGTAAATTTTGTGTCAGTGTATCAATCATATGCCTCTCCTCCTTCTTTCTGTGTGTATGTAATGCTATGAGACTACCTTTGATGACTGCCTTTGCTGTGTCCCATAAGTTTTGTATGTTGTGTCTTCATTCTCATTGGTTTCTAGAAATTTCCTAATTTCATCTTTGATCTGAGTCACTAGGCTCTCCTTTTGCAGTAGAGAGTTAATTTTCCAATGGTTTGCCCTTACTTTCTTTATCTTCCTTTGGTTTATTTCCAATCTTATGGCACAGTGGTCAGAGAGAGAGGTCTGTATGATATCTATGTGCTTGAATTTATGTAGATTCGACTTATGCCCTAGCATGTGGTCTGTTTTAGAAAATGTGCCATGTGGATCAGAACACAATGTGAATTTTTTTTGTTTGGGTGGAGAGCTCTGGAGATATCTATTAGGTCAAATTGTCTAATTGCAGTGTTTAGATCTCTAGTCTCCTTGTTGAGTTTCTTTCCGAGTGATCTCTTTCTCAGAGAGCAGTGTATTGAAATTACCTACTATAATTGTTGAGGCTGTGATTTCTTTTTTCATCCTTTGAAGTGTTTGCTTGACATATTCTGCTAGATGCTTATTTGGCGAGTAAATGTTTAGAATGCTTATTGCTTCTTTATGTAATACTCCCTTGAGCATTATATAGTGTCCATTCATATCTCTTTTTATGGTTTGCACTTGGAGGTCAATTTTATCTGAGATTAGGATTGCAACCCCTGCTTTTTTTGTATTAGAGTTTGACTGATAATGTCTCCATTCTTTGATTCTCAGCCTGTTTTTATCTGTAATGTTGAGATGTGTTTCCTGTGGGCAGCAGATCAAGGGTTTGTGTTTCCCAAGCCAGTCTATTAGCCTCTGTCTCTTAAGGTCTGAGTTCATCCCATTAATAATCAGGGTTATTACATCTATCCGTGGACCCTGTGATGTCATTTTATCTCTCTTGTGTTGGGTGTTTTCCTGCCTCCATTTCTTTTCCGTGGATTGTGCATATGTATGTTTGCCATTCATTCTTGCCTTCTTTCCATCATTGTGCCAGTTTTATCTTGGGGGCTGTTTTCCCTTTGATGGTCTCTGGGTGGAGTTGTTCTGTGTGGTGGTCTCTTGTATGTGCTTGGTGAGTGTTGTTCTTCTGCCCCTACTGGGTCAGCGAGGATTTTTTGTAGTGCTGGGTTACTTTTAGCATATTCTTTGAGGCTTTCCTTGTCCGGGAAGACTCCCACTTCTCCATCTATTTTGATAGATAGTTTGGCGGGATAGAGTATTCTTGGGTTTGTGTTACTTTCCTGCAATTTTCGGAATATGCTGCTCCACTGTCTCCTCTTCTTCATAGTGTCTGCTGACAGGTCTGAGCATATTCTTATTTGCTTGCCTTTATATGTGGTTGCCTGTTTTTCTCTAACTGCTCTCATAATTCTCTCCTTTTCCTCATAGCTGGACAGTTTAACAACTGTATGTCTTGGTGACTTTTTCTGGGGATTCAGTCTAGCTGGCGTTCTTTCAGCCTCCTGGATAGTTGCCTGGTTTCATTCATTAATTTAGGAAAGTTTTCCTCCAAGCATTCCATCACTATTTTGGAAGTTGGTTTCCTTGATGTGGATTCTTCCTCCATGCCGATGATTCTGATGTTGTTCCTTCTCATAGTGTCAGACATAGCTCTGAGGTTTTCTTCAGGTTCTCTGATGGGCTTGTTAGACTTTTTCTCACGTTTATTAATTTCTGCTTGTGAATCTTCTAGGTCACTGGTGCAGTTCTCTGCCTCCTCCATTTTCTGGGCGAAGTCCGTGAGTTTGCTGTTAATTTTTGTTATCTCGCCCTTTAACTCCTGTATTTCCCTTTGATGCATAGCCTTTAATTCCTCTATCATTTCATCCTTTTTCTGTAATGCTTCCCTTACATCCTATATGGCTCCAAGCAGCATTCTGAAGATTTCTTTTTGTGGGAGGTCAACCTCTGCCTTTTCTATGACTGTTGCTAGGTCCAGGTGATCCTCTGGCATTGGATTTTGTTTCTCTTTTCTTGTTGAAACTGTGGAAGTAGCTTGATATTTTTTTGTTTAATTTGTGAGCACTTGGTTCCATTTTCTTGGGTGTCTCAGAGCCCTGAACTCTCTTTGGGAAGTTGGTGCTTCAGCTGGCTGTCTTTAACCAACTGCCTTGAGGGGTTGTGCGTCACCTTTGTCCTGCTGGGGATTCCCTCTCGCCTTCTCCTACGGTTTGTGCTCCAGCCACCTTCAGGTCTCCTTTGAGGCTCTTTGCAGCTGTGCAAGCTGCCGTCTGATAGAAAGTATTGGCCCCAGTGGAGGGGAGCATATTTTGGGGATGGGTTGGGGATTGGGTGATCTGTTTCTGGCTAGGGGCACTTCCCTCAGGTAGGCAGGTGGGAGGGGGGCCGCGACTGGTGTGCAAATGCACCGCTTAGAGCCCAAAGGGTGGGACAGAGTGAGCAGGGAGAAGGGAGAATGCAGTGATAAAGCCCCCAAATCTTGGGTTCCTATGCCGCAGCTGCAGAAATTCTGCCGGACTTGGGTCCTCTGCTTGGCTGGCCTGAAGCGATGTGGCAGGATGGGAATCTCTGAGTGTGTGTATGTGTCCCCGTGAGTGCACGGGCCTGCGCGTGTATAGGGGGCAGCTGGGGGTGGAGTCCCAGGGAGGGGGCTGGCTGGCGGATCTGCAAGGAGTTTGGTGGTGGGGTGGGCTCCTCTGGGCTATGACCTCTGAGCATGTGAGAAGGTCTGATTGGCGGTTTGTGCGGAGCCCAGACGCAGGTCCTCAGTCTCTGCCTTCCGCCTGGCTGTGGCACCGGGAGCGCAACTCCAGAGAGAAGGGGGGAGGGGCTGGCCTGCTGGACCATGAGGAGTGCCCGGTGGGGCCCAAATCTGCAGGGGGTAGGTGGATATGCTGGTTGGAGCACACATATGGGCCCCCGGTTCCCTGATGCGAGGTGGGGGTTACTGAGTGGCGGTTTTGCGAGGAGCGCCGAGTTGGGTGCAGCCTCTGCAGTGCACCTGGCTGCCTTGTGGTGCAGGTCCTGGCAGAGCGGGTGCGCAAAGTGCCACACCAGAGACCACGGGTGTCCGCGCTGAGCCCTGGATATGGGTAGGAGTCCACCTCTGGGTCCGAGAGATTCTCTGAGTGTTCTTGGGAATCGAACAGACAAATTTGGTACCCCTACCCCGCCCCCAACTCTCCCCACTCACTGATCTTCTTGGAGCTCCGGGTGTGAGCTTCCTATCTGGCAGCCATCTTCCCGGGATCCTCCAACAATATTTATTGAACTTTCTATATGCCAGGCACTATACTAAGTATTCTTATGTTGGTACACTTTGTTCATATCCTTAATGAGTCAACAAAGTAGATGATTTCATTATTTCTCATTTTACGGGAGAGGTTTAAACAATAATGTGGCAAAGCTAGATATAGAAACAAAGTCCATTTGCCTCTAGATTAGATGTTTTAATGTTTATATATTCTGTTCCCTTTCATTATGTATATTTTTAGCAATTTCTTTTGGTAAAAACAAACAAAACCATGAACATAGATGTCTTTGGTTCTTAGCAAACTCTATACACAAGACTCAAATATTCAGCCCCGATGACATACAGAATTCCCTTGTAGTCAGTTTTGGATTTGTGCTTACTCCTTTCCCGGATATATTAGCATTTTTCATAAACCAAGAATAGTTGCACTCTTTGAGGATTTCATTGATGTTCTAGGTGGAGTTCCAGGTTATTGTTTTATTGTTGTCTTTTTGTTTTGTTTTTAATGAAGCTGAGGATCTGCCACTGGGATTTCTAAGGGAGAAAAATGTTAATTTATCTGGCAAAGGAGGAGGCACAAATCCATACTCTGGGAGCTTAAATCTATTTTAGAAAAAAGACATTTACATTGTGGCACTTCTGTTTATAACGTTTCTGTGGTCTTGCTGAATATTTTTACTTAGCTTCATATTTTGATAACTGTCCCGGCCTCATTGAGAACCATTATGTGAAAGTTTTAAATCCAGCTGTTATTATTAATTTATTTAGAAAATTAGTAACGGGAAAAGAAATGAGAATCCAAATCTTTACTGTTCATGAAAACCTTTCATGACATATCATCCCCACCTACATTTTCCAACTCTAGGGTTTAGTGGGAAACGGTTATCCCACTTATAGTGTGGGCAACCATCTGATAGGGACCAATGTACCTGTGTGAATCTGAAGAAATGGTCCTTACCCACCACCTACAGCACCAGAGAGTCTGCTCAAGACATATGTGCCCCATTATTTATATAAAAATACTTATTTCATCCCAAAAGAGGTTTTCTCTATTTCATTCAGCATACCTTCCATTCCCCAAAACACATGGTTACAACAACAAATGTAAAGAAGAAAACAATCTGGTGTTGAAAGGCATAAAGCTGTAATCTAAACCTCACACTGTGTTCGACTACAAAAAGTTTCCACCAAAATACACATCCAGCATCAAGGAATATGAGCATCTCCCAGGAGAGAGGCCATGTCATTCATTTACCTTTTCTAGAAGAGGTACTTTAGTACCAACCAAACATGCAGAGACTGTCCTAGGAATCGAACACCTACTTTTAAAATGGTTTAGACAAAATTATTCATGCTAGTCTTTTATGTTCTGCTGCTTATTATATAGCACCTGAAAAATACCAGCAGCTGCAATCAAGTGAACCAAAATAAAACTTCACTTTGTAAGTGTGGAAAGACTTGCCTTTGGCAAAACAAAGTGAGCAAAACAGGTAATGGTGAAGTCCAAAGTTAACTTTGTTGTTAAGGTCCTGTAGTTAACAGACCTACGTTAAATGTTTGTTAAATGAATTGAATTCACTCCTTAGATTTCACTGATGGCCTAGTTGACTCATCAAGGTCAGTTTTTGAATGAACTCCTCAGATAAGATTTAAACCTCAAGACTGCAGAAATAATGGAATTGTTTGAAATGTAATGAACGAAACCATGAATTATCTGTACCTGGATTTACTAAACAATTAACTCAAGAACACCAATAACAAATTAAGTGTCCCGACACAGGGGTAATGATGTAATCACTCTTTCCCAAAATGAATGGCAAAGTTGATACCTCAGCTAGATGGCTGCTTGTTTGAAGACAAGTCTTTAAGATGCTAAACTCTATTTTTCTGATAGCCAGGAACCATCTGGTTTCTTTGCCACACTTTGCTATTGCACCCATATCTTCAGTAATCTCTTCATGCAGGAAAGATCGAGTTGGGTCATATCATAGGAACGCATTGTTCTCAGATTGGGGAGCCCACAGTTAAGTGGAAGCCCAAAATTCATTCATATATCTATGGCTTATGTCTTTCACTTTGGAAACATCAGTATCATTTTATGATAGAGAACTTTATACAGCATCCCCCTGAGGCAAAAGGAATTCTACAAGTAGCATCATTAAGTCAATGGTATAAAATTTAAAACATTGTTGAGAAAACAAAATTACACATGCACAGGCTGGCTTCAGACCTCGATATATGAATCGGTTGTGAATCAGCCTTGCTATCAGAGGAGCTCCGATGGAGCAGCGGTTATGCATTGGGCTGGGACCTGCAAGGTCTGCAGTTGGAAACCAGGCCTCCTCGGGAGAAAGACTGGCCTTTCTACTCCTGTAGAGTTACAGTCCCAGAAACCCAGAACGGCAGGTCTACCCAGTCCTAAAAGGGATCTATGACTTGGCACCAGCTCAAGGGGAGTGAGTTATCGAGTGCCTTAGTATCAGAGCATTGTAGTACCTTATCATTTGATCTCCCCTTTGAGCCATTTTTAAATGGTTTCAGTATTTAATGTCTTCTGCTTTCAGTGGAGGGTTTTCTCGATTGATGGAGAAAAGATTGAAGTTGTCAATGATTTTGTCTTCTTTGGATCCACAATGTTGATGGAAGCAGCAGTCAAGAGATCAAAAGATGAACTGCATTAGTAAATCTGCTGCACAAGACTTCTTTAGAGTACTGAAAAGCACGATATTTCTTTGAGGACTACTGTGTGCCTGACCCAAGCTATGGTATTTTCAATTAGCTCATACGCACGTGAAAGTTGAACACTGAATAAGGAAGACCAAAGGAGAATCAATGCACTTGAATCATGTGCTGGTGAAGAATATTGAAAGTAGCATGGTCTGCCAAGAGAACAAACAGATTTGTCTTGAAACAAATAGAGCCAGAGTCCACCTTAGAGGCAAGGATGGAGAGCTTCATCTTCCATACTTGGATCATATCACCAGGAGAGATCAGATGCTGGAGGACATCATGCTTGGTAAAGTAGAAAGGCAGCAAAACAGAAGACGCTCAACAATATGGATTGTTACTATGGGCTGCAACATGGGTGCAATACAACTACGACAAGGGGCTCAGTCAGCAGAATGATTGTGAGGATGACACAGGAGTGTTTTGTTCTGTTGTGTATAAGGTAGCTATGGGTCGGAACCAACTCAATGCCACCTAACACCAATCTTTTTTTTTTTTTTAATCATTTTATTGGGGGCTCTTACAGTTTTTTTTTAAAAATCATTATGTTGGGGG
>NW_022103899.1:7941446-7985988 GCF_000313985.2 Echinops telfairi | reverse complement strand
TTTCCTCTATTTCCCTTGACTCTCCTCCTGTCCCACTATCATGCTCAGTCCCCACCAGGATTTCAGCACTTCCTCTTGGTTAAGTTCCCCTTGATCCTGCCCTACCAGGTCTCCCACACCCACCACCCAGGGGCTCAGTCATCAGAATGATTGTGAGGATGACACAGATAGGAGTGTTTTGTTCTGTTGTGTATAAGGTAGCTATGGGTTGGAACCAACTCAATGCCACCTAACACCAATCTTTTTTTTTTTTTTAATCATTTTATTGGGGACTCTTACAGCTCTTATAACAATCCATACATCCATCGTGTCAAGCATTTATTTGCACATTTGTTGCCATCATTCTTGAAACATTTTCTATTTGAGCCCTTGGTATCAGCTCACCTGTTTCTTTCCCTCCCCAACTCTCCCTCACTCATGAGCCCTTGATAATTAAATTTTGTTTTCATGTCTTACACCAACCTCTATCTCCCTTCACCCACTTTTCTGTTGTTCATTCCCCACCCCCACCCCATGGGGTATACATTATGATCAGTTCCTGCTTTCACCCCCCACCTTCCTCTACCCTCCTGGTATGGCTACTCTCATTATTGGTCCCGAGGGCTTTATCTGTCCTGGAGTCCCTGTTTTTCAAGCTCTTTTCTGTACCCATGTACAAGCTCTGGTCTAGCCAGATTTGTATGGTAGAATTGGGGTCATGATATAGGGGGAAGGAAGCACTTAATAACTACAGGAAAGTTGTGTTTCATTGGTGCTATCCTGCACCCTGACTCATCCCTTCCTTGTGACCCTTCTGTAAGGGGATGTGCAAATGTCTACAGATGGGCTTTGGGTCTCCACTCTGCCCTCCCCCTGGTTTGCATCGATAGGATTGTTTGTTCTGGGTCTTTAATGCCTGATACCTGACCCTGTTGACACCTCGTGATCACACAGGCTGGTGTGCGCCTTCCACGTGGAAGCAGTTCACTGGGTCTTCATGGAGCTGCTGTTTGGGTTCCGAAAGCCAACCTGTCACTTACCAGTCAAGCACTTTTCCAGTTTGGTCATCAAGCCAATCTTTCCCATTAAATATATATATTTTTTAAACCACCAAAAAATACAAAACATACCCTAAACATGCAAATCCATTGCCATCATGCTAACTCATGGCAATTCCAGGAAGACCAAGTGCCAAAAGGTTTTATAGAAACTGACTGAATGGCCTTTCTTTCAAAAGACCCCTAAGTAGGTTCATTTGTCCATCTGTTCGGAGTTGTGCACAAGCCATGTGTGACTATACCTGGTGATGTAAACATTCTGCACAACCCTTGCTAATGGGCTTGAATATTTGAACTTGACCCCTTCCATTTTTCCTTGACGTTTCAAAAACCACATCTCTGGGTCCTCTGACTACCTTAAGCTACGTCTTAAAAAATTATCCTACTTTGCATTTGGTACTTCTAAACTTAACCATACATAAAAAATGCTTTTTGCCATCTAGTTTTTGGACCCCTTTTCATTCTACATTTCTATATAATAGTTTTCAGAGATGCAGTGTGTACGCTATGTAACTGACTTGTCCACCATTACAGTTGTTGCAACTACAACTGGCTACAAAGCAGAATAGTTAAAAATCAATGGTCTCTGTATGATGTTAAGATGGGGTTGTTTGGTCCATACCCATCATGATTGCTGTTAGAATTAACCGGTTAAACTGCTGAGTAATTTCACCATGGACTGTAAGAATATTTTAATATCTCATGTGTGATTAATTTTAGTTTCTAGAGGAGTGGCATGGGGTCTCAGATGGTACTAATTAGGACCGGAGAGCCAGAGGAGACCAAACGGCATCACTACGTGCTCCCTCTCCGGGGTGGTCTATAGTCTGAACTATGTATTTTAAGCATCATAGCAGCCTCTGCAAGGAAATTGAATCAAAACCTATTTTGTTATGGGATGAAATTCTTTTAAATTTTGTTGTAGATCATATCTAATCCAAATCCTTCAAGTTGTGGTTCAAGTAAAGAAGCTACTGATAAACATGTTAGGCAAAATAAATACTTTATTGTTTTAATTATTTTTTTTTTTTTAGAAATCAGCCTTTGTGTGATAACTCAAACATTCATAGACCTTGTAGTTATTCTTTCAAAGAATACTGTTAACATCTGAAGAATTTTGATTAAAATTTTACACACAAAGAAACATGAGTTGAAAACTATAAATGCTAAAAGAATGCCAATAACATTTGATTATTACTTTATATATCTATCTAACACATATAAAACCAAATAGGGCACATTTTCTTTTTATATCCCATAAAAAGTGAATTTTTTCTAATGGTCAAACCATGTGTGGATGAGAACAGATCTAAATTACTTCCAATTTGAAAAGGCTAAAACCAGCTTATCATATTTATCCATTCAAGTTGTAGGCCCTGTTGCTTTGGCATTACTCCACGCTTGTGTCTGAAGGGCAGGAGAGCCCACTCCTTCTAATAAAGAAGTCTGGACAAGGCAAAAGGCACATAGTGTTTAATATAAGGCATTCTACACCCAAAGAAGATGACTATGCAAGCTATGATAAAATTACACTTGAGTAAAGGACAAAGGCTTACAGTGTAAGAACATTAAGTAGTTGGTAACCTCATATAATTCTATCACATTGCTATTAGTAACCTCCTCAAGAATTATTAATTTTTACAACAGAACAGTTTTTCTTCTTGGAAGTGACACTAATTAACAGTAGTGGAGGGAAAATCATTGGTTGCTTCAAGCTCTCAAAAAATGATTTCAGTTATTGCACAGTAAATACCTCATAGAGGTCAGTGTTTTAAGAAGCTATTCTGGAGAAATATGTTATTTATAAGTTGGTTAAGTCTGGAGGTCTTCAAGTTTTAAAATTAATTCTACATAGGGGATCAATTAGAAAATATTGAAAAACAAATAAATATTAGGTTTTCAAACGGCTACAGTTTTGATAGTTCAGAAAAGTGCCTAAATCGCTATGTATATTTGAAAGATATGCCCAGAAGAAACAAACACTGTACATGTATACAGTAGCCCAGTTCAGCAGCAAGTATCTTCTGAAACACAGATAACACCTCCACCAGTGTACAATGGTAACTCCAATATGATACAGCTAATACGATCCATGTCAACCTAAAAAGAAAGAAAGACAGTAACATTGAGTATATTTTGACTATTACTAGAAAGTTCTTTGACAAAGGAAAAGAAAATTGTTTTTTTCTGTGATCTCTATGCCTTTTACTGAGTGCACTTTTCCTTATGGTTAGTTTTGAAAAGAAAACCTTCGGGCTTTTAATAACTTAACTCATCAAATACTTCCTAGTATCTACAGATGAAAGTATAGATTAGTTTATTTTTATTTTGAAAATTTATAGAATGCTTATGTCTATTACTCTTGCAATGTATTATTCTTTCTGCACTCACAAAGTCTTACTATGAGCAACTACATTATAAAATGTAGTAAGAGCCTCAAAAGAAAACTAATTTTTAATTTATTTTACTAAGTAAAACATCTTTATAAATTATGATAATTATATTTGGACATAGTATTTTGTCTTTTAAAGAGACATTTACCCTAAGATATTAAGAACCTGTTACTCTGAACATCATGCCCCATAAACTATATATGAAATGCCATTACAAGCAATATTTTCACAATGTTCAGGCTTGAAGAACTAAAATAACTCAGTCTCTCTCTCACTGCCACTGAGTCCATTCTGGTTCACAGTGACCCTCTGGGGCAGGGCAGAACTGCCCCTGTGATGGTAACTACTCAAAATTGGAACTCTTATGAAAGGAGAAGGCCCCATCTTTCCCTGAGTTGCTGCTGGGTTCAAACTGCTCACCTTGCAGTTAGCAGCCCAACTTGTAAGCACTATATTACTAGGGATCCTATATAGTCTCTTGGAGATTAGTATTATAGGAATTGACTTGCTTGTATTTTTAATGGCCTTGTATGAGTTTTCGTAAATTAGATGCATTTTAAAAAGAAAAAGTTAGCTGCAGAAACAGATTTGTCTACTAAGAAACAAACCATCAAAAAACCTAAGTGCTAATTTATAATTCAACTAAAGGAAAACTTACCTGTAAATTCTATTTAATGACTATTTATCTTGCTTAGAATTAGATGCTTTACTTGAAGATACTGCTGCCAAAAGTCCACTTACAATTTCCCGTCTGATTTCTCCAACAATAGACTCTTTAATCTGTAACAGAATAAGAGAGAACAATATTATTGAAATTAATTTTCATATTTTCAAAAATAGAAATAAAAAGAACCCATTGTTGCAATCAAGTAAACTGTACAGATAACAAGATTCAAATGAATCTTCATATGATACAGATAGGTCAATGGAAAAGAGTGTCTACCGGTCCTCAAACCCAGATCAACATCACAATACTTAAATTGAGAACATTAATATTATTTTACAGATTTAAAAGCTTTCAGTAAAGCAAGAGTGAAAACTCTAGAATTAGTGACGGGGTGAACTTATGGTGGTGACCTAGACATTCTGTGTCATTTCTCCAAAATAAAGATCGGAGAAACCAGTGAAAGAGATACATCAAATGAGAGCATAAAGAATTGGATCAAACACTGGAGGAAACAATTAAATGAAAGCTATAAACAAGGAGACAGGGCAGGGGTGCCCTGTCAGCTGGTCTTGTGCACCATGGCCATTTTAAGAAACTGTGACTGCATTGAAAGGACAATGGAGTAGAACTGAGTAATGGAGGGCAAAATTAGCTAAATAAAAGGCAAATCCCTTAGTACCATTCTGTTAGAGTAATTATAAAAAAAGAAACCAGGTTGAAATTACAATAGAACAATTGTTTTCAATTTTGGATCTCCAGAACAGGCCATATGTCAGGCCACAAAGCAAGGTTCAGTCAATTTAAAGACACCCAAATAGTACATACAACATACCTTCTCAGATCACAACACTATAAAAGTAGAAATCTATTAACAGGAGGAACATGGAAATAACCAACTAAGAACTATTGGGCAGTATAAGAAATAAAAAAAGAAAATGTAAAACTCTAGAATCAAATAAAAAATGATAAAAAAGACCAAAATTTTTGTGACACAGTCAAAGCAGTGTTCAGAGGTCGATCTGAAATAATAAACACACACAGTAAAAAAAAGGAACGAACCCAAAGATCAACACCTCCATCCAACAGTCCAGCAACTAGAAAAGAACAAAAACAGAGGAAATAATAAAGGTTAAGCATGACTATGTGAGACAGAGGCAACAAACAGAATCAACAAGACTAGAAGTTAGTTCTTTGAAAGGATTGGTGAAATGTTAAAACAACTGAAGTAAAAAGGGTAACAGCAAGATAAAGGAAATGAGTACATTTCTAGAAGAACACCTAAATACTGATCGAGGTAGACAAATTGAACCCATAACAAAAGACCATAAATGAAATGGACAATAACAAATTGGCTCAGATGGCCTCACAAAAGAAATCTCGTAAACATTCAGAGAAGAGCTGATGTAAATTCTACTCATAATTGTCCAGAAGATAGAAAAGGCTCGTATGCTCACAAGTCCATTAATAACGTGAGCATAACCCTGGCACCAAAGCTAGAACTATTCTATTCCGGCTCAGAGTGACTCCATCTAGGCTTTCCCAGACGGTAAATCTTGGCAGAACAGTGTGTTTGACCACCAATTTTGCAGTTAGCAGCCCCAAGCTTAAGCCACAGCAAGGCAGGCTTCTACATCCTCAAAAAGACAACTAAAAAACAAAATTATAGGCCTATATCTCTCATGTACATAAAGGCAAACATTTTCAACAAAATCCTAGCCAAATGAGTTCAACATCTTATCAAATATATCAATAATGCATCATGGCCAAGTGAGAGTTATACCAGGTATGCAAGGATAGTTCAACATTAGAAAAGCAATCAACATAACCTATCACATAAATTAACAAAGGAAAAGAGCCATATAATCATATAAATCAATGCAGAAAAGGCAACTGATAAAAAATCAAACCTACTGTTTGATAAACCTCTCAGCAAAATAGAAATCAGAAGGGAAATTTCTGTATGTAATTATGGGTATGTACACAAACTAACTTAAGACAGATCAAAGATCTCCCTGTAAAACCTTAAACTGTAAATAAACTAAATCACTAGCCTACAAAATAGTAAATTTACATCAAAAGCCTTCTTGAAAAGAGTAAAAAAAGAACCTAAAGACTGGGAAAATCAGAGGAATAACAACATATCTCACAAAAACTTAAGATCTAATTTTAGAAAACTTCAACATCTTCAACAACAAAAAAGAGAATTCAATTTAAGAATAGGTACAAGACACAGACACTTCATGAAAAAAGGTATTTAGGTGGTTAATAAAAATATGATGGTATGTTTATAGTTATTAGCCTTTAGGAAGATGTATATCAAGCCTACAATGAAATATAATCTTACTCTTACTCTGACACCAATGGCTACTATGGTGGATTAGATATCTTCTACTATGGATTAAAAAAGAAACGTAAAGTAATAAATATTGGCAGAGATGGAGGAGGGAGATTGCAATTCTTATACACTGCTAATGGAAATGAAATTCCTTAGTAAAATTAGAAATGGAAATACCATATTATCCTACAATCCATTACTAAGTACCCAGGGAAGCTTAAGAAAAATTTTTAAAAATTAGAATTCAAAGATAATGGAAGAGTACTGTGTTAGTCCAGTGCACTATCTCAAGTACCATGAACTTTCTGATGCCTCTTCATATATCTGAAGAGAAATATGAGCCATGACACAATAGATCTATGCACCCATGCTCACTGTGGCACTAGTCACAATAGTGAAATCATGGAAACCACCCAAGTGTCCAACAATGGATACATGGATTAACAAACCATGATGCATACTCAAAATGCAATACTGCTCCAAATTAAAGAATTACGATGAATCAGTTAACACCTCATAATATGGAGCAAAGAAGATTAAAAATAATAAAAGCTCAAGGAAACAATTCGTTCAAAGGACTAATGGACCACAGCCTGCACTTGGCTGAGACTAGAAGAACTAGATGGTGCCCACCAACCACTCTGGTAGAAATCACAGTAAAAGTGCCTGGACAGAATGGGAGAAAAATGTATGCCTAAATTCAAAATAATTAAATAAAACAACAAAGATGTGCTGATCTGATAAGAGATTGGTGGAACTAAGCCTAACCCTGGGCACCACCTTTCAGCCACGCAGAGCAGCCTCTAAAGGGAATAATCAGCCACAGGAAACCACAGGGGCACCGTTCACGCGACACCAAAGCCCAGAAGGCAGGCAGAGGTAGGAAGGAAGGATGCAGGAAACCCGTGAAGCCAGGCAGAAGGCAGCAATCTGCATAGATAGTTAACTCGAAAACGAACGTGCTCGGTCAACGTTCAACCAAATCACAATAAAACGTAAAGAAAAAGGTACATTCACTTTTATGTTTTTATTAATATTTACCTTAATAAATATTAAGGTAATCAAAAGAATTAAGTCATGTTCTCATTGCAAAGAAAACTCATTGTGGGAAACAGAAGGATTTCTCCCAAGCTGTCCCCCAAATATATGCCAGACGTAGCTGCTTGAGAATGACTATACACTTGGAGGTCATCAGGAGTGGATTGGGGGTCATTCTCCCTGAGAGCTATCAGCTGTCTAGACCAAGCAGACACCACTGTTTATCCCACAAGTAGGGCCCACTCGCTTCTGATAAGGATAGTAGTGTGTTTCCTTGTAGGAGACACCAGAGAGGTCAAACCCGCCCAAGGATGAACAAGATTAGACTGCCATCATGAATCTAGGGTCCGCCCATCTTGTCACATGTATAATCCTAGACCTTCCCATTCCTATAGGCACAACCCTAGCTCATCCCTTCCTGTGACGTGTGATTCTGTAATCATGTCCCCCTAAAGTGATATAATGCATGGTTAGCTATAAAGAAAAGAGGCTCTCCCCAATTCCCGGGGCCCTCGGTCCCCGAGGCTGCTTCTGCTCTCGTAGCCGGGGTCCCCTCACGAGGACCACCAAGTGGGGCGGAGGTGAGCAATGTTACCATGTAATGTATCTGACTGCATCATTGTAATTATCTCTCATGCTCTAGATGACTTTAATATAATATATATATCAACCGTACAATTGGGCTTACTGAACCCGTAGGTAGTAGTAGTGGTGGGGGCTGGCCCCCCACCCCCCCCACATTTAATTTAATACTACAACTCATTACCAGCAAAATAATATACAGGTATATTCTCTGTTTATATAATTAAAAGCAATTCATCTGAAGAAGTTATAGACGATTTTCACCAAGGACTCAATGTATCCTAAAACATAAAAACATCCCCTAAACAACAAACTCTAAAGACAGACACTTTCTTTAGTTGTTAGGTACGTTTGCCACCTGCTTGAAATGTTTGCTTCACATGAGAAAAAACAGCTCGTCTGGGGTTTGGAAAAGGCAAATGAGCGGAGAGGCTATTCCATCAAGCTTTTCTTCTCCAGGTGCCCCCAAACTACGCATGTCTATCCGTTCCGTTTTCCCTCTGATGATGTATCATTTCCAAGTAGCCCTCTGTGAAGGCCTTACATACGCACCTCCTGAAATACACTGATAACGCCTTCCCAAAGTCGCCCTCGAGACTCTCTCACCCAGCTTTAAAAGTCTCCATGTCCAGTTTCCTGTCAGCCTGATCTAGTTCCTAAAAATGATCCAAGTACATCCTGAACACATTTCCATTGAAGTCTTTCCAAAACTGGCGCTGTATTAATATGTCATGTAAAATCGGTACACAACACATAGTTACTTAAGAAAACAAAATGCTCCCTCGCTACCGACCATCTGTACTGGAACGTATTTCAATAAACATGACCTTTTCATTTTGCCTTCTACCGTTAATTCTCTATTAGCATCAAAACCTTCTGGTGTTCAGAGCACCTCAGATTCACATTTTACATGAATCTGTGTTGGACACCAGTATTTTGGAAACCAAGATCCCTCCCTTAGCCAGAGTGCAAATGTGTTGAATGAGAACACCTGCAAATCCACATTCACAAAAGGCAGCATTTCTAGTCCTTCTCGCAATGTAACGTGGTGACGTTTACTATAGTTCCTCCTTCTCAACATGAAAAAACCAAACCAACGAAAAAACATTTTTTACCAACTAAAAATGTGCCAAAATTTCTAACACACACTGTTTGAACAGGCCATAAACATGGTAGGGTTCTGATAGAAATAAATGTTCCATCAGAAAGCAGTTGAAAAAAAATCATTCAATGAATGCATAAGAACAGTATATAATTATTAAAAGAATTCAGTATTACCTAGAAGTGGAAAATAAACCTTCTTAGAGATGGGCAGACGGTACACAGAACAGAAGCAACATTGCCGCTGCGCCAACTCCACCTCGCAGCGTGGCCTCTGTGTCAGAGTAGGACTGCCCCTGTGGGTATTAGAGACTAGAAATCTTCACAGGAGTAGGAAGCCTTACCTTTCTCCTATGGAGTGGCCAGTGGTTTTGAACTGCTGACCTTACAATTAGTTCCCCAACACATAACCCACTGTACCACGAGGGTCACACAAAAGATGATGAGGGCAGAAAGTGTCACAGAGGAGCATAGATCATGAGCTAGAGCAGGGAGGAACCAAGTGATAAAATATGAGGGGGTATCCCCCAAAACTGGAATTTTTTCTTTCAAAGCTATGTATTTGACATTTTTTACAAAACAACCTTGTCAGCTTCAAAGTACTCTATATTATACATTATACATTTATCTAATCTGTGATTGCTTTCTTGGAAAACATTTTTCAAACTCATCTGTTTGGATGGCTGACAGCACCTCCCTCATTTTTTCTTCACCAAATCGCTGCCCTTTCACATCCCTCTTCACTTGCAGAAACAAAAAGAAGACGCATGGAGCGAGGTCATGTGAGGAAGGCCAAGAGAGGCATGATTTTTTTTGCCAAAAAACCGGCGCACTGTGATGGCTGTGTGAGCAGGTTCATTGTCATGGTGGCAAAACCAGTCTCCCATCTGCCACAAATCGGGACTGCTCACAGGGACTCTGCCCCCTGGGGTTTCTAAGGCTGTAATCTTTACAGGAGTAGGTTACCATGTGCTTCCCACCCTACCCCCAGAGCAGCTGGTGGGTTCAACCTTATGACTTTTCAGTTGGCAGGTGACCACTTACCACTGTGCCACCAGGACTTCTTCCAAGAAAACCACTAAGACAGATGGCAATATGGCCTTGACCCACATAACTTCCCCCAAAGTGGTCTAAGCTGAAGTCAGGCTACTTGAGGTTAAGAAAAACCACCGCAAACCAGCTTTCACTGAGCTGCCTGTGGCTTCTAGCGACCCCTATGCAGAACAGAACCACAGTCCAGAGGATTTTTAATGGTTGTGACCTTTCCAAAACAGACCTTTCTTCTGAGACAGAAGAACCAGAGTTGGGTTGAACGACCAACCTTAGTTAGGAATCGAGCACTTACCTGTTTAAGCCAACCAAGAACTCTGAGATTAAGCAGAGAACTCCCCCATTTGCTCCAAAGAAGAAAGCAGTCTGCTCATGTGAAGACTGGCAGTTTTGGAGACAGTTCTACTATGTCCTATAAGATTGCCGCGTTGGAGTAAACTTGATGGCACTGGGTTTGATGTCAGACATTGTATTAGGACACAACTAAAAGAAGTTACAGGAACACCAACAAATCATGCATGTACCAAAACACATGTTTAAAGCGTGTTATATGTACTGCAATAATGATCAAACAAGAAGCATTCTCAGGAACCCTGGTGGTACTGTGAGTGAAGCTTTAGGCCCTGTAAAGATCTACAGCCTCAAAACCCGAAGGGACAATTCTAGTCTGTCATACTTGCAATCAACTTGATGGTAGTGGATGGTGACTCCTAAGGAGTTCTGGCGGTGTAACGGTTAAACACTCAACTACCAACCCAAAGACTGGCCCTATGAACCCACCAGGGCTCTTTGGGAGAAGGGCCAGTGATTCCTTAAGATGATTCCCAAGAAAACCCCGTGGGGCAGAGTCCTGCCTTGTCAGGTGAGGCCCCATGTGCTGGAATTGATTTGGTACACTCAACAATAAAAGTAACTGTAAACAGGTGCGGGCTACTGATCACATACATGACAGTCCACCCAGACAAATTCTATGACAGTGTACTATACACATCTAAGCAAAACAGGACTATCTTTAATCTGATGAAAGTTTAATCACTGAATTAAATATGTGCATATAAACACTAGTTTCAATATTACCCCTTTCTACTCTCCTACAAAAGAATTCCTCCTAATTAACACATTAAAAACAAGGAAAGCACTCTGTTTGAAACCTCCCCAAACAAAAGGAATGAAGCAAGAGCCTTAGGGACAGCATTGTGCGCTTGCATCCAAGAAGGGCAGCACGAACCCTTCCTTCCCTGAAGTGTCTGCCAAACAGGCTTAATCCTCACCTGCAAAACTCTCCAATCCAAGATCAAAACCTTGCCTGACTGAATAAGTGCTTTGTTAGTGAGGTCAGGAGCCTGGAGTTTACTAGGAAGAGAGAATCTAATTTCTTTACAGCTGTTATGCCAAGGTTTAATTTTTTAAAAGAAAGGAATTCAGTACCTTGTGTCCTTGAGTAACGCGATTACAGTAACGCGAAGGGAATGGAATCAAGACTAATCTGAATTTCAAATATTTTGTAAACAAAAGTTTAACAGAAAAGCACAGTAACTGAGAAAATGATAGTAATACAAAAATTTTTAACTGGCTTTAGTCTAATGTCCATCGGTATGTGCTTGTATCTTGCTTCAGTCTAGTCTGTTCTTTTAAATACATCAAATTGCTTTTTAAATCATGTTACTGATTGATCATACAGTCTACAACAAGAAGAGCTGTATATTTACCACCACAGTCAACTTCTGAACATTTTCTTCTCTTGCTCATTCTTGTTGGTGCCCCAGACCCTGCCCTGCCATGCCTAGCAAGTATTCATCCAGTTATTGTCGCTACAGATTTACCTATCCTAGATTTCATAACCAGAAAAATCATATAAAACACAAACAAGAACACCCAACAATGACCAAACAAAATAGAGAAAAATCGCACAATCACAAAGAAAGTAGAAATTATTAACACTGACACAATTTAAAAATGAGTCTAAAGGGAGATGAAATGATAAGGTATTACATTCTCACCTAACCGTATCTGCCAGAATCGACTTGCCGATGCTGTCTGACAGCGAGGCTGTTCCATTGACATCAGTTTTAGACCTCACTCCCTCCCAACTACACCAAATTCGGAACAAGGGAGTGTCTAGCTAATAAATGAGTAACAGGTTCTGAAAAACTTCTCAAATACTTTCCTTACATATTAGCTTAAATGTCTGAAAATTACAACATCTTTCACAGTTTATGGGAGGCTCCCATGAGCATGCAGTTTTCTAGGTCCAAAACAATGTAATAAGCTAAATTTTAAGCAACTACAGCTAACTTACAAAAATATTTACCATTATAGAACCAATACATTTACAGAAGACCTCAAACTTTTAAAAATTATTAATATTAAACAGAGTCGAACTGACCAGAGGGTTTCCATGACTGTCAATCTTTACAAAAGCAAACTCTCTCTCACGGAGCAGCTACTGGGTTCAAAGTATCCTTTCGGTTAGCAGTCACACTCTTTAATAGTGGCAACACCAGGGCTCAGGAGGGATATAGACAGTAGAGACTGGCTAGTTTATAGAGGCTCCCCCTTTTCAATGAGGGATGGGATATCATTCCTGCTAATTATCTGACTCTAGTTCTTATATTCATTCTGTCAATTAATCTTCAACTGTTGACTATTAACCTTGCTAATTATTTCGCAGCCCTGTTGAGGTTAGCACTGTTCTACTAACACAAAGTCCACCTTTCGAATCTACCCGTGGCTTCATGAGAGAAAGATGTGGCTGGCTGCTCCCGGAAGGTACACAGCCTCAGAAAGCTGACAGCGCAGTTCTGCTCTGCCCCATGGACACACTCTGGTTAGGATCAACTGGATGGTGGTGCTTTGACGGGCTGGTTGGTAACCCAGCAGTACAGTTCTTACGCTTGGAATAAACTCATCTTTCCATTCTATTTTTTTTTCCTTTGAGCATCTTATAATTTCCACAATTCTCTACCCACCAATGAAATCAAATTCTTTAAACTTAGTTATATTTTAACACACCACCACCACCACCACATTACAACTCTATTTTCTCATGTCAACCACTAAATCACAGATTTTAAACCTGGCACGATTCAATTCATATCACAAATGTGGCATCCAAGGTCCAAACAGTTCACATATTTATCAATACCAAGCCCTACAAACACACTTTTCAATATGAGTATAAAGAGTTTCAATTACTTTATACAACGGTGATAAAATTTTTAGAAATGCATCCCCACGATGAATATGCCTAATAACCACCAAGGGGATCAATGAGGCAATGTTAAAATCTCTTGACAATTCGTATAGTGAATACAAAAAACCCAACGCATCATCGATACCTGTTCAGATGAAAACTCCCTTCAGACAGACAGATCTCCACACCAAGCACAGGCGCACTCACCTCCCGGATGACTTGCTGCAGCTCGTCTTGCTCCGCATCTTTATGTATTCCTTCAGCAGCTGGCAGTGATCCTGGCCCTTCTTCCACTTCAGGGTTAGGCCCACCGGCTGCTGAGTCTTCTTCAGCTGCTCCAGCCTCGGCAGACCTCTCCAGCTCCGGGGGGGTCTGCACGGAAGCTGCTCTGGATGGAGCTGTTGGGGTGAGGGCTACTGAAGCCCGGAACACTTTCTTGCCTGGCACCACGTGGGGTTTGGGTTGACCCACTGAGTCACCAGAAGGTACTCCAGTTCTTCTGTTAGCATGGGCGGGACCAGAACACACAGAAGATGATTCTGAAGTTTCTTGGGAGAAAACTGATTCTGAGCTCTCTCCAGGGGGAATCCCAAACCCCATTTCTCCAAGTGCGAAGCCCAATTCAGACTTCAGGTATGACTGTTCCCGCATCAGCTCGGTTACCTAAAGATCAGAAAAATTATTTTTCTCCCTTCATATTATGGTTGGTAATTGCAAAAGAAGATTAAAATACATGGCCCCGAATCAAGTAGCTTCTTAAGGAATCATTCGAATTCATTAATTAAATGCCATTTGATTTCATTTGCAAAAACACCCAGTATAATTTAAACTTACAGTGCCCTCCACCACCAATATATGCAACTACAATAAACAGGGCCATTGATGTTGGGTCCGTACCCACTCGTGGGGAGGGCTCTATGGAACAAGTACAACTACCCCGAGGGCCCCCAGGCTGAGATGCCTGGGCTCTCCTCCACAGAGTGACTACCCGGCTGGAACCCCCAAATTGGGGTCAGCAGCGACCACAGTGCCCCCGAGTACCTAGACTGCCATCATTAGTCCCAATGGCACTTGTTTTCACACAGGTCCAAATTACTTGTCAAGAAGTTGGTTTTCCATTGGGACCCAAAATCACTACTTGCAGTGCTTTTGTCCCCAAATGAATTTCATATGCTTAAACTATAATAAGTAAAAATCCCACCATTGTTCCCAAAGCAGTCATGTTACAGATTCAACTATCCCTAAAGGACTTGTGCAGGCTCAGACTGTGAATGAGTATTTTCCCCTGGAGTAGAAATGGAAAACGTTTTATGGTTCCTTAATTATCTCCGTTAGGCCGTCAAGATAAATCACCACTACGAGTAGGCTGGGTTTGTAGTGGCAAAGAAATTTCACAGAAGTGCCAAACTCACTTCAAATCAATTAACTTATCAAAATATGTCAAAATTGTATGTCAAAAAGGTACATTACATCTAACTAGGAAAACGATGTGTTGGTGAAGTGTTGGATCATTCCCTTCCCCAGTGACTTAAAAGGAAAGAGTCTTACTGGTTCCATTACATTCAATGGAGAAGGGCATGACAAGTTATCAGCGCTTCTACTGCCATACATCCCCTGAAAAAGTAAGAACAATATATACATTTTGTCCCCAAATTTCAAGTGTTTTCTAATCAAATTAATGTCCTAAAAATAGAATAGCATTATGTCACGTGGTTATACTCAGTACTAATGGAATCCTGTAAAATTGGTCCTATGACTAAGAAGCTGTTACTAAAAATGTGTAAGCTTTCTGTTTCACTGACATCACCAACACATTTCTCAGAAATGGTAGGTGGAAACCTTGCTATGGAAACACACCTCATAAATGACTCAGCATATTCTAACTCTACTACAATTCCAACACACACTTTTATTTGATTCAATTTACACTGTGTATGTGTACACATTTATTCCTCCAGTTATTTTTTAGCAAAATCGAATGTGATATTCAATTAACGGTGAAAAGTTCACTATTTCAGCACCTCAAGACAACATATTCTACTAGTTCAAAGGTATTAACAAAAATGTAACTTGAAACCAAATGCCATGGAAAGGAATATTAGTGTCTTTTTATTGTTGTACATGCCTTTACGGGGTTTTGACTTAAAGATCCAGTTTACTTCCTCAAAAAGAAAAAAACATCAAGAATGTGAAATAAACCCAAATGAAGGAACATTTGAGAAAAGTGCAAAGCAAGCTAGTAAATAAAAAAAAAAAGACTGCGCGAAGTCTCCATTCCGCCCTTTGTAGTTACATGCCAAGGTGAAGATCTACATTAGTCATGCCCTTACTATCACTTTTCCTGAAAAGTCCTAGACTTTCCCATTTCCTATTATTAAAAGTTTCCAATATACTTCTAAATATTTAAGAAAATGAGAACGTTGAAAACTTGCCTATTCCACTGATCGGTGAGAAAGTTCCTTTAATCTTTTGCTTCCCTTTCCTCCTCTCAGAGTACAGGTTTGTAAATGAAAGCACTGTTTCTCACCCACAGGGAATGTGCTAAAGAAATCCCAGCTGGCTGTCAAAGTACCTACCACCAGCGCTGAGGACCGGAAGGGAGAGGGCACCCGCATGCTCCGCAGCTGCTCCTCCAGACCCAGCAGGCGCTCCTCCAGCTGCAGCTCCAGGTCCTGAAGCTCCATTCGGACCGAGTTCCTTAAACTCTGCAGCTGGTCCACTTCATATCTACGAAGAGAGAGATGGGCACAGGCTCAAAAGAAGTCATTAGGATTCCTATGTGTAACTCTCTTATCAAGTAATAAAGGCTACGTGAGGGTACTGAACTTCCAAGTTCAGTACGCTAGCACAACAGCATTTGCTGTTAAGTTAATTGCCAGCATAATTGCTCTTTCTTCTCATCCTCCCTCACCAAGACCCCCGACAGTAACTCACGGCCACCAGCTTCCTCACGTGAAGGCAGCAGACAAGTTTACATGGCGGAAACTATGCTAGAGGTTATTTCACTGGGTCACAAACAGACTCAGGATACACAGCAGAAGAAATAAAACTTCACTGGAAGAATAAGGCTGATGATGCTTTTCAGACTGAAAGACATCTTTAGTTACACTACTATGACAAAATGCATGCTTACCTTTCCTCGTCGGTCATATGATGGTAAACCAGGGTTTGCTGACGCAGCATTGCCAATTCCAAATCCATCATTTGTGTCCTAAACAAATTCAGGCTCCGCCTCATTACTTGGAGCTCCTGGAAGGTATTCTAAAATGCAATATAACGAATGACCACGTCTGTCATGCAGACTGTTTTGTAACACAAAGACTCAAGTGAGAACTTACTTCATAAAGAGGTAGAACAGATGATTTCTGGGTACTGTATGGAGAAGCAGCAAGGTCAGGCCCTCTTAGCATCGGGTACTTCAAAAAAGGGAAAATAAAATTAAAACCAAGGTTAAAGTGTCTACTCTCAAATTCTTTAACGTGTTAAGCAGGTAGTACTTTGAACCTAGGTATTTTCTTCCGACAGGCAAAAAAAAAAAAAAAAAAAATCTTCATATTGTGAGCAGGAACGAATGAAATCAGTTCCCAATGCTCCCGATCCCTTCTAAGTATTGCCCGTATAAAGGTAAATGAAAGGAGAAAGGGGCGGAGGAAAGACTATGGTCCGTGTCTTTATCTAAGAGGCCTTCCTTTTTGTCTACAGAAGGTCAACCAAGCTCACTGCCATCGCGTCCATGCTGACCATAGCGACCCCCTGCTCATGGGAGTAGGAAACCCAGTCTTCCTCCCGAGGAGCTGCTGGTGGTCTCGAATTGCCAACCATACCGATAGCAGCCCAATACATAAGCACTACACCAACAGGATAGGAAAACAACAACCAAAAACAGACAACGGCAAGCATCACTCGGAAATGACAGTCATCTGGGGCAAAGAGCAAGCAGTCTTCGTGGTCATTCCTAGATTGTTCACTAGGTGCCATTCCTTTACACAGTGAAACCCCAGACAATCATTCCTCGACTTAAGAGGAACTCGCAAAGCCAGAGAACAGAGAAAGGGAAACACATGTACAAAATAATAGGAGGAAGAATGCTAAAAAGGAAAAGAGCAAACAAAAATCTCAGTCAGGTGAGTCAGGGAAGTCTTCCCAACAGTGGTGCCACCAGAGCTGTCTTATGAGTAAACAGGATTTGGTCTGGCATAGAAAGGCATGGCTGGAGCATTCTGGCAAAGAAAGTAAAACATATATATATATATCATATCCCTAAGACAATGCTGTTTAGAGACCAGCCTGCAGCCCAATATGGCTGAAGCACATTGAATGAATCAGACTAGAGCCTCTGTCTGTTGCCCTGTGTGTGTGGGGGGGGGGGCGGCTGTGGCGGTGGTGATCAGTTGCGATGTTGATGGCACATCCCACACGAGAACCACGGCTACGACAGAACCAGCTGGCCTAGAAACCAGAAAGGTACCCTGGGAAGGGGACAGCTTACAGCTAGGCCCTCCCATCTTCACATTAATCATAGCTGAAAGGTGAAACATTTCGCCCTGAAAGAACTGTATGTTCCAAAGAGGACAGCGAGAGACTCTCATTCTGGTTAGAGAGCAGGCCATTAGGAAACTGGTCCTAAGACTAAAAGCAAGTATTTCAAGAAGGCCTATTTTGTTATAAGTTGGGAAGTTAGATTTAATATTTGCTTTCAAAGTGGCTTTCTCATCTGCCATTTTGTCATCACAAGAGACCCACTGGCACATGCTGGGCTGCCCGACAGCTCGCTGAACACGCTCACCAATCCACTGCATGCTTGCCATCATCTTCACGTCCTGTTTCCTCAATACTAGTTAGATCCCCAGAAAGAAAATCTGCATGAAAGCCAAGTATGCTGAAAACATAGTAATTTTCAAAGCTTATTGAAACAGTGATTCCAGGTCTACTAACGAATCTGAGCAGGGTGACTTTAAAAGTGATATTCACATGCACACTTTACCTGATTTTCTTCTGTTCTGGGACAGTCCCAGTCCATGAACCAGTGAAACTGGACAAACTTCCATAGAGTCAGGAGGTGAAGGGGAAAGCTTAGAGAAGTGCCAGCAGAACCAGGAGAGAGTGCTGCCCCAGAAGCCAGCGGGGAGGGCACTTAGAAAAGAGAGAAGTAGTCAGCACAGGTGGGGGGAAGTACCCTCAGAGGAAAGATCTGTTAATAATAGAGAAAACTTGACAATGTCTCTCGACTAAAAGGCAGATAATGGAGGAGAAACCGAAAAAAAGAGACTATTTAATGAGCAAAACCTCTCATGGAGGAAGGCAGGGGAAATAGGAGCAAGGAGATTAGTTACAGCTTTTACCTTGAAATACGAGGGAACTGTACAGGAGAAGGGTCAGTCTGGACAAGTTTAGGTATATAAGAAAATGAAGTTCATGCCTGATGGGTCTTAGCTTCCCAGTGAATAGGGGAGTTTTTTCCATACCTGTGAAAGATTCTGCAGCGAGTTTCTAATATCATGCAATACTCTCCGCAGCTGCATCTCAATGGTGGAAGGAGGGTTTGCAGTGCATGTCCGGTAAGGGGAGGCAGCATGTCTATGTGAGTAAAGACACCCAAAAGGAGACGAGAAGGCACTACAGGTGGTGCCGGATATGTTGGGGACACTGTGAGTGCTCAGGGTTCTCATGTGCTCACACAGGGGCCTCTCCTGCCATTCAGAGGGGACAGAGTGAAGGGAGCAGGTGGACTGCGATCTGGGTGCTGACGCACAGTAGGCGCAGGTGGGAGTCCTCCGGTGAGGACATTCCTCCAAGTGGTTCACCTCCTTCTCTGAGACCACTTCCTTCTTCCCAGATGCGGATGGAGAGATGAAAATGGTGGATTTGACGAGAGAGTGGCCGTCAGGCTCGGGCACCTCTCTTTCCATGTCCTGCTCCTCTTCAGGTGTGTACTTGTAGGTGAAGGAAGGTGGGCTGCATCTAGTCTCCTTCCCCGGAGACAAGCGAACGTTGACAGCAGACACGACCCTTACTGGGCTCAGTAATGTGGTTGGTAAGGACTGAGACCTTCGTAGGGGATAGCCAGCTTTTGCAAATAAGTACCTCTGTCTCAGCAGATCTTTCGATTTTATCAGGCTGCGCCCTACTCTTTGACCAGAGAGACCGAAGGCCTTCATCTGAGCTCTTTGCAAAGCTACATTAACTCTGTCCACAGAGGAGGGAGTTGGCACAAGCATATCTTCAGCGCCCTCATCGTGACATCTCGCTTCAATGGAAGCCAATGACTTCAGAATGTGGTGTGTGGTATACTGGGCATATTCACATTCACTGCTTCTATCCACGTCGCTTTCGGCACTCTCGTCCCTGGGTAGCTCAGTTCTCTGAGCTTGAGGCGACTCTTGGGTGCCAGGGGTTTCAGTCATGCCCTCTTCCTGGCAACAAGTGGACTGTTCATGGCCTTCAGGCTCAACGGACTCACACGTGGGGAAACGCTGCCTCTCTGGCCTTTTTCTGTCAGCGCTTGCTGCCGTCTTCTCTTTCCCTCTCTGAAGAGGGACCAGAGACTCCTCCTCAGACTCATTGAAATAAGGCTGGTCTTTTGCTGTTGGTGTGATAAGCTCTTCACCAAAGGAGGTGACTGTCGCCTCGCTGTCACAACTGTCAGCACTGCTCCCCATGGCTTGCAAGGGCTCCTGAACCTGCGAGAAGAAAACAGCGGAAGGGTGAAGAACACACGACCAGCATTCACACACTCACGGGAGGCTACTCTGCATGTACTGCTATGGCCGCCCTTCGGGGAATGGCCCCGGTCATGTTCCAAGCTGCCTGACCCATATAGATCGGCACGCAATGTTAGCTACTAAATAAGTACCATATATACTCGTGTGTAAGCGAACGTTTTTCAGCACAATTTTAATGCAGTTTTTGTGGCAAAATTAGGTGCCTTGGCTGATATTCGGGTTGGCTTATACTTTAGATGCAGCACTAAGACACAGTGATGATAAAACAAATTTTTAAAAAGAGAACGAGTTAATGTGCAAAATATATTCGATGGTGTTTTGAAAATAGAGGTTGCTTTCTGCGTTTTCTCGTAAAGAGTATTCATTCCATGTGGGCGCTATTTCCTTTAGACCATCTTTCCCACACCCATCTGCTGCTCTCTGAACAACGGGCACTGCCTCACAGAATGGAAGCAAGCTGGCAACAGTTCTGAAAGTTCTTCACCAGCACCACACTTCCCCAGGCCGCTCTCCACTGTCCCCTTCGTCTTTACTCTGAAGGAGACCTAGAACTGTGAGCAGCCCTTCTTTTCCAAGCGCATTCTCCCAGCCTGCACGTCTGACCTCTTCAAGGCCAGGGGATTTCTCTACAGTTTGGTTGCAGACTTTTCTGGATCACACTCTTCTTCTCTTGGAGCCTTTTCACTTAGCTGAACTGCCCCCTCAAGTCTTAAATGCGGCAAAAGAATATGCCACCCTGAAGCTACCCTGTTTCTCTAAAGTAGAGTTCCAATTCCTATCTTCCCTCTCCTGTTTCCTCTTAGTTCGTTCTCCAACTGACTGCAAGCAGTGCTGTGCCATCAACGTCCACGGGAGCCACTGATGGTATAAAAATGGAAGGGGAGCCTTTTCTTTTTCACACACATGTAAAAAATATTCTGTCAAACAGATAGCGAATTGATCAACGTAAAATCTGTAGTTAAATGCTTATGTAACATCTGCATCCTAGAAATAGTTTCCTTCTTCCTGTCATTTGAAAAATAAAGATTTCCGTGACCAGTCTTGAAATACACAGCTGTGGAAAAACACTACCTTAAAATGAAGACAATCACAGAGCCTCTGACAAAGAAGTTTACCTGCAGATGATTAAGAGAGAGGCAGTCTGTCGAATCTTCAGCAAAACCGCTGCTATCAGAATGCTGACTTGCAGTACGTAATAGATGATCTACCAAAAGAAATAAAAGCAGTTACACAAAACTGCTAGGTGAAACTTCAGTGAGGGCACTACTACTACAGACGGATGATCACCCACGGCATGAGCTTCATCTGGAAAAGTGTGCGCCACATATCCAATGTCATGGCATTACAGCAGAAGGGGCACAAATGCAAAGGAACGCTGACTCGGAGATCCAAGCCTAAGTTCTCGGAGTGCAGTTGCTAACAGTGCTGTAAGTTTAACGCATGTTGGCAAATCGAGCAGTGTGCCCTTTCTTAAAGGGGACGGCACAGGCAGCAGGGTTTGTTCTGTCGTACACAGGATCATGCTGAGTCATATCCGACACAACAGCCGGCCTAACAACAATTCTTAGAAGACAATTGGTTGGAATTTTAAAACAACAAAAAAAAATGGCTTTAATAAAAATAGAAGTCCCAAAGTACACAATTTCTTTTATGTAAAGAAAGATACTTAGTCTTTGTAAGTAATACTAGAAGTTTAAGTATACAGCATCCAAAAGTTATACTATTTTTCTAATTAGAAAATAAGAAGGCAATTAAGGCCAATATAGTCAAAAAACTGTTGCCAGCACACTTATATTTCTCTTATGTTTCAACTAATTCAAACATATTAGGGAACTTCAAAAAGTTCATGTAAAAATTCCATGATCATTTAAACCCATCTTCCCACAAAATTTTTGAAAGAATTCTTTCATAATAGTTAAAAATGTCAGCTCTAACAGAACATTGTTGATTAGGTAGAGATCATAAAATCAGCTTACTTCCTATGCCTCAATGCTCTAATTCCTGGTTATTACAACCTGTAAAATTAAAACAGTATATAAAAATCCACTAACACTTAAGTAAGGTGACCAGATTTAAAACGGGACACCAAATTGGGGGTGTGTGGGAGGGGATTATTGATTAAGAACTTGGTCTATATGAACCAAATAGACTGTTCCCTAGCTTGTTGTGCATTCTTTCAAAAAAATCGGGACTTTTTAAAGTGCCCCAAAGGGGGACGTCTGATCACCTTACACTTAAGCTAAGAAAGCCTGCTCACACCCACCCACATTGCCACTGTGGGAGAGGTCAGCACCACCACTACTGACTAAGGGAGACGCTTCATCGGATAGTACAGTTCTTCTGAACTGTCAAAGCGCAGGCTAAATAAAATATGCTTACTAAATCTGCATTCATTTAAAAACTTAATTACACAGCGAAGGAGACAAGTAACATCAAACCTAAAACCAATTAAAGTTTGTCTGAGTTTGAAAAAATCCAACTTTGCTTCAAGTTCAAATGGAAACAATATCAATGGGAAACTTTTCTTTTCCTCATTGCAAACTTAGAATAATTCTGTAATATAAACTCTACATCAAACACACTGCAAACGAACAGGACAGGCAGAACCGCCCCTGAGGGCTTTCTCCAGATGAGAGGATGGTGGTTTTGAATAATGACCTTGAGGTCATGCTTCCAACAGTGTAACCCACTAGGCCACCAGATCATAAGCTAATTCTGCAATACTTTGAAATTAACCCCCCAAAAATGCATAGTGCAGTATCAGGAATTATGAATCCAATTATGAAATAATTGTGAAACTGAGTTGTAATAAGCTATTACCATAGATACTAATTAGATATTACCTGAGAACATGACTAATCAGAACCTTTTCATTATATTTTGTATGTTTTTTCCTTCTGTCTATAATAGTATGTGAATAAGTGCTTTTTGAAGCAGTAACAGAGGGAAGCAGGGTTTGGATTGTTTAGAATGAAGACAGCCCATCTGACTGGTGACGGGCAGCTGCCAGGAAATCCTGAGAGTTGCTGCGTCTGCAGGAGCACCACTGCGCCTGCAGGAGCACCACGTAGGGCACGTTCCCCTGGCATTTGTTTCACACTGAATGGGAATTCACAGAGGAGTTGAGCAGAATGCTTAGAGTGCAGAGCAGGTGTAGGTAGTTAAAAGAACAAGAAGGCCTGCACCCACGGTTCCTGCTTTGCCTAATCACCATGCCAGTAGTATCTTCCTCCTGCAAACCGGGGATACTGAGCTTTCTATCTACCCTCGACGGACTACTGAAGGAACTAAGAAGACAGGCAAACTCTCTTGCAAACTATAAATCACAATCTAGGTCTTGAGTCAAACGTTTTTATTTCACCAAAAACATAATTTAAAAGTCCATTTCTCTACAGTAAAAGGTGAACTACAAAGGCGATTACACTTTCATCCTAACTGAAGATTAAAGACAGTATTTTCAATGAAGTACTGTGAAGTTAGAGGCAACATTAGAATGAGACAAAACAAAATCTGAAACCTTGTCTAGGAACACTGTCTCTCTGTCACAAAGAGCCAAACCAGAATACATGTCTGTAACATGCGAGCGTCAGGGAGCCGTTGAGAGAAGGGGCTGCCAGGATTAACGTGGGGGTAGCACAGTGAGGTAAATCAACCCCTACACGGGAGTGCTGTATAGCCGTGGCATCTGCCTGGCCCACGTCAGCTCGGTAGAAGTGCCGCATGTGGCTCTCCTCAGCATCCTCTCGGAACCCTGGCCTGCATCATGTGTCACCTGGCTCTGCGTATTGCCTCACGCACAAAGAAGCACCTCTGGGACCCATGTCCAAGGAAAAAACTGGGCTACAGACACATTGGGAACAGATGAACTCGGGCTACAGTTGACCACTTCTCAAAAGTCACACAGAATGTCGCTGATAGTACTCTGTCTTTTGGCGAGCTTTTGTAACAAATAAGACGCTGCTCATGTTCTCAACACAGCCTCACTGCTCAGCATACTCCCCACCACCCACAGCGCCTCAGGTCCATGAGCCTCCTCTCTGGTGTCCACAAGCGCCTAGAGATGGCGCCTAAGGCCAGCACCGCAGCTGGGAGGAAGACATTGAACAATGGCCTGAAACACACTCCTCTTCCTTCAGACTGGCTTGTATAGCTTCAAAGCCTAAGAAAATCTATGCTTTTCCCATTGACCACCTCTTCACCCATCTTCCACTCCCAGCACCAGCCTGCTGGCTTCATTATATCTCCTCTTTACCATGAAAGTACTTCATGTCTTCTTTAATAAGAAGACATCGGCTCCACATCCCCTCAAAAGTCAGCTTCACACATGGGTGCAAGTCACCAAATCTCTCCAGACCTAGACTTGAGATTCAAACTATTTCACTTCAAAAGTCCAGCTACTAAGGGACAAAGTAGTTTGATGCATGCACTATCAGTATTTTTGCCAAATTGGTGCAAATAATATAGAATTAGTGATTCTAATTCAGCAAGTACTATTGATTTAAGATACTCATATATCAAATTTACTAACTACCTTCCTAAATTACTATAATACTATACTGTATTATCTCCCCTCTCTCACACATGTACACACAAAACTACCGTGCTGTTAATTTATAACAATCTCAAAATGCCACCAGGAACAAGAGAGCCGGTATTGAAAGAGGAAAACCCAGATGTAAATACAAAATATAGTCTCCTCATTCAAAACTGATTGGGCTTTGTCTTAATAAGATCCTAAAGCTTTGAGTTATCAATCTGTCCTTTGACACGCAGTGAGCTGTTTTTTATTTTTTAAATACAATCCCTGTCTATCCACTCTAAGCATAGACTTTCCACTGGCTATGAACTTTACCATGTAACTTACATCTCTGAAGACCACAGAAATTTTCTTCCAGAAATCTTGATGAAACACAGGCATGGGGGATCAGGGACTTACTGAGGGAAGACAATGTAATAGGATAAGCCATCGCGTCTGACCCAAACTGTAGTGACCTGGGGGGAGAGCAGCTCCTTTCTCAGCAGATGGCAACAAAAGAAAAATTGTATGCAAATTGTCTCTTACTTCAGAGATCAGGAGAGAACAAACATATAATTTCCTATTTCAGGAACATACATATGAATTTTTGTTTAAAAAAAAAGAAACAAAAATAGGGTGGATCAGCATGTGGTTTTAAAAATAGCCAGCTCCACCTTCAGTGGTCATTTTAGCTTCTTTCCTTCCTCTCTCAATCTACAAAGTTTTGGGAATTTAAAGATCAGTCGATTCTTTTTTTTTTCCCTTGCTGCAAGTTAAAAGTAGAAGTAGATTCAAAAGGTTTTTGGTCAATAATTAATAATTCAGGAGAACAGGAGTAACTGCAACTCACTCACCTTTGGTCTCTATGGCTTGAATTTCATTTAGCCACGTTTAGCTATGGAAGAGAGATTGGTATTTTTGCCAGAAGCAGATTTAATGGCTTTTACCTAGAAGCCTTATTTGAATAATGAAAACCCAAAAATAGGTAATGCAGGGGTATTTTCAGTCCTGACAAGGTAAAAAGCAGCCTGAATTGTTGCCCTTTTTATCTTCCTCTGTTCTAGCCCCGAGGCACGGCTGAACAAAACTTCAAGAGTACATAGAATGGTGCAAAGAAGCCACAGCAGAGCAAGAAAACACTAGGTCACAGACACAACAGACTAGGAAATACAAAGCAAGATTCCATACAAAGCACGCTTGTGTTCCTACTCTTCTTCACTTACAAGGATTTCAAATATTGATTTAAAAAACACACAAACCCTTTTCCAAATCAACTAGCAACACCATGGGACTACTCTTGGGAATGAGTGGATAGTGTTCCACTTACCTCTTTTGGATTTGGTCAGACCTAGCTGGTAGGTGGCTGGAACAGGAGGAGCCTCTCCCTCTGTACTTTGAACCTAAAAGGAGATTTCGGTAGTTAAAATTAAAAGAATGTATGCCAAGGAAGAGCAAACTCATGATGGTGACTTATTAAACAAATCAGCCTGACTGAAACACCACCAAAGCATTTTATATTTAAATACAGCCTCTCCTCCCTTAGCAACACGGTTAGGTTACCCAGGTTGTTATAGAAAATCAATATTATGTGAAAACCGAGGTTAAGCACATGGGATCACAAAAATGGAAGATGACTACATCATCACATAACTACCAAATCACATCATTACTTATGTGCCAAATCTCTGAGAATCACACTCCTGCCAAGGTGGCACATAGCTTCAATCGCTACAGCCAGAGCTACATTCACCGAGCACCTTGGCATTCCTTACTGCCAGATGCATGTCCTCGCTACACAGAGCAGCCAGCATGTTTGACATTATTGTAAACACAAAAGGTCAGATGGTAAAAGAGCTGATCACTGAGGAGCAAAGTAAACACAAGAGATCATAAAGGGGCTTCAAGCAGTTCATAGAAAAACGGAGTTAAAGATACTGGGTTTTTCCCCCCACAAATTTTCTGAAGCCCTCTCAGACTTCAAAACTGTTAGAATGTGCCACAAGACAGTCTTCTGATTTTCTGGTTAACAACAGCACTGAATGCATAAAATACTTCATTTTAAAAAATTACTATTGGAAGAAAAATAGGTCTATAACAAAATCCTTCTTTTAACTTAGACCCCAAAAAGTGGTCTATTTGTTCTGTAACATTTTTTTCAATATGCATGACTACATATTTAGAATTTCAAATTCTTCACCTCTACCCACCAAATCCTCAGTTTGGTCTAAGATCGCTAACACTGTAAGAGATTAAACATTGGGCAATTAAATATATTCCCATCACTTTACCTGATAAAAGATTAATATTCAAAATAGTAAATCCTAGTAATAGAGACTAATGGGTGCATGATGGTATAATGGTTAAGTACTTAGCAGCTAGCCAAGAGGAAGGTGTCAAATCCACCAGCTACCCTGCCAGAGAAGGATGTGCAGTCTGCTTCTGTAAAGATGATAGCCGGGGAACCTTTGGGGCAAGGCCGCTTTGTCCTCGGGGGTAGTGAGGAGTTGGAATCTGCATGCTAGCCACACAGTTTGGGTTTTTATGGTTGGTGGGGGGCGGGGGTGGGGACTAACAGACAAATTATGACTCTATTTAAGTATAAGGAATACTATTTGTGAGTAATAGATATGACAAAATAATGATTTGTAAATTATCAAGGGTTCATGAGGAGAGGGGTGGGGGGAGGGGGGATGAGGAGCTGATGCCAGGGACTTGAGTGGAGAGCAGGTGTTTTGAGAATGATGAGGGCAATGAATGTACAAATGTGCTTTACACAATTGATGTATGTATGGATTGTGATAAGCGTTGTATGAGCTCCTAATAAAATTATTTTTTTTAAAAAGAAGGAATGATATTAAAAGAGTTCCAAAGGTTAAATATATTATTACCCAATTTAAAAATTACTATGGTTTGTGGTATTTTTGTTCCAGTTTGATGAACCCAAATTTATAAATCTTTGAAAACCCAAACACACTTAAATCATCACCCTCTATATCAAATAGGATGAATTCTACTATTATTATTTTAAAATTATGTTATTCAAAGCAGCAGACAAGTTCAACAGGAAAACCATTGTTTTGTGTACAAGGGAACAAAATGCATTTTCTTTTTATATTCAACAAAAGGTCTATTATTAGTCTCTATCCAGGCTTAATTCACTTCAGAGTTATCTGTAAAGGCAACATCAACCATAGTAAAAGAGTCTAACAGAAACCCAATTGCCTCTTTCATTATGTGCTAGAAATCTCGGTTTAGGCAAAGCATAGTATTTTTAAAAGATGTAGAATTGCCACATTTTCTGACTCTTCAGACTTATAAAATTAGTCATAAAAAAGCTAAACTTTAGTGAAAATATACCCTTAATATACTATCCTTTAAGATGAGGATCCTATTGAGAGAGAGTTGGGGGGAGGATGTCTACACTGTCTTCACCACAAAGGCTACAATTGAAGGGGGAGGAGCTAAAAGGATCGCATCTTACTAATAAAAGTAAAAATTACTCGTCTCTCTCTCTAGATGAAATCACAGGGTCACTTGTTGTATAGGCACAGGTGTTGCTAATGATCATGGTTGGATTTCTTTGTGTATGTTTTTTTGTTTTGATCACAGTTGTACAAAGAAAGCAGTCAGACTTCAGATGGCACAAACCTCAAAGAAAGATGAATCAAATATAGAAGCTTGGTTTATACAACAGATGTTCTCTTCAATAGGTGCAAACCTAAGACATTTTCCATGAGCTGTCTTTCGTTAATTGAACAATAGCCAATTATTGATAATAGAAATGAGAAATGGTTAACACAGTTCACTGTACTACTCTAATATTAGGGTACCCTTAAAATTTTTCATAATAAAAGTGAGGGGAACCCACTAAAACAAAATCATGTCCTAACACTTAGTCTCAGTATTTTGGTATGACAGGCTCACAGGAAGAGCTTTAAAGTTTGGGTTCCTTCATTTTAAATGTTTACACAACACATAGAATATATCTTTCACATACAATATCGTGCTAACACAACAGGTATCTACTCTGTTTGTTAATAATCTGTGACATTTATTGTGACCACGACCCATTATTGTGTTCTATAGAAAAGTTAATTATGTGCATGTGTTAGTGGGCCCTTACAAAGTTCAAAAACACCTTGTATAGAAGAGTCTATAAATCTGAACTAGAGCTTTGGAAATTACAATTCAGTTTAATGTCATCTCAAAAGTGTTCAATGAAAAATATTTTTCTAAAGTAGTAATGTGAGGCTGTTTGTCAGAAGGCTTGAGTGCTTGTCCAAAGTTTGACTCTAACAGCCAAACTGACCTGTAACAAATTACACGATTTCATCAAAAGTAGCAATATTTTATAAAGATGTGAATTCTAGTCTTTTCATGCCATTTACTAGCTATATGTCTGGATGACCATCTCAGTTTTCTCTGAAAACAAAATATTAAAATGACTACCTCCTAGGTCTTTCCAATGATCCTATTAATTCATAAGGGTAAAACAAAAACAAAAAAACACACAGCCATCAACTCAATTTTGACTAATAGCAACCCGCTAGGACAGACCTGCTCCATAGGGTTTCCATGGCTATCAATCTGTCCGGATAAGTGGGTCCTACCAACCTCTCCATTTGTAGCCCAGAGCTTACCCCACCCCCGTGCCACCAAAGGTCCCTTATAAATGAAAGTACTCTGTTTATTTCTAGTACAGGCACCAATGCTGCCAGAAGAACGAGCAAAGACATCTTGCTATGTGTTAAGAGTTGCATGAGCCCCTAATAATATGATTAAAAAATAAAATAAAATAAAAATTAAAGAAGCTGGGCTAAGTCAGATTTGAGAGACGAAAACTGTGAATTGAGGCACTAGGACTTTTTTGAAAGACACAGTGGAAATGAACTAGAAAATGATAAATTTGGGAGAATTTGAAGTCGAATGTTTTTTCACTATGGCATGGCTTTAAATAAAATCATCTTCATGCAAAAAACAACAACAAAAAAAGAACTACACCCAGAAGGCTTCAGCTAGGGTGAGGAGGCTTTGTCTAATGTACTTTGGGCATGCTATCAGGAAAGACACGTCCCCGGGAAAGGATATCATGCTTGGCACAGTGAAAAAGAGGAAGAACTCAAGGATAGGGGTTGGCACAGTGGCTGCAGCAATGGGCTCAAACGTAACAACTGTGAAAATGGACAGTGTTTGGCTCTGTTGTACAGAACTAACCTGACGGCGCGTAGAACAGGGCTGTAGATCAAGAGAGCCCCTCCCGTAACTGTGTACACCGCCTAAGGTATCCTGACCCCACCTCCTCCTCAGTGAGGGTCTGATATCAGAGGGAACAGTATCTCTCGCAGAAAAATGGTGAAGAACTATTGCTGTAAATTAATTATCAAAGGTTCGAAAATACGGAAGAACACTTCCTCACCTGCAACGTGAGAAAGCGAGGTAGAATCCAAGATCCCCTTCTGTATTAATGTAATTTATCATTCTGAAGTTTCTCAAGGGTTTTTATCTTATAAAAATCACTATCTTTATAAGAGCTGTTAAGAGCTCCCAGTAAAGTGATTTATTTAAAATAAACAAATAAATAAAAAGCACACTCTTTAACACATACACATCTCTGTAGCTTTTACTGTCAGGATATGAGTTAAATTTTTTTTTTAATTAACTGGAGTCTTTTGAAGATCAAATAAATAATAAACGTAATGGTTAACTGGGATTTGAGATATCAGACCTCAAATTCTATTGCTGGCATTGTGGATACAATCCTTTACTTCCAAAGACATACGGTTAAATTCGGAAGGCCAGAGGAAAAACTTACCTATTTGTCAAACATCGGATTGATCTGCCAATCATTTTAATTCAGGCCAGTAAAATATTCCAGAAAAGAATGTTGATATTTAACAGCTACAAATAAGTAATAAGTTACATTTTTAAATCAACAATCAATGTGAAGACAGCACTAGGGCCAGTTCCTAAGTATTTCTTAGTTAAAAAAAAAAAGTCTACCTAGTCAAGAGTAGTTTTATTTGAATATAAGTTAATTTATAGAGTTACAATCTGCTTGCAAGTAAACACAGGTAAAAGTTCTCCTTCCTCTTATACCTAAAAGGTAAGGAAAATTGTCCTCACCCCTAAAACAACTGCTTATGGAGTAGGGGCTCCCTTGGCTTCCCGCTGAAGCACCCGCACAGACTAATCTATGCTCCAGAAGGGCCACAGTGTATTCAAAATAAGCCAGGCAAAAAAACACCACCCAGACAAGTTATTAAGAAATTAGAAAATGCGAAAGTAGAAATGTACAAGTTTCAGACACACTGAAAGGATTTAAATAGTCTAATAGTTAAAAAGTAAACTGGCTTTTCCTTGAGAATAGTCACTGGCTCTTTTATCATTAAATATTAAGAAATGGCCCATTTCCTTTCACAAGGCCTGGGTCAGACAACTATTTAGGTCTCTTTCTGTTCAACTATCTCCTCCTCTTGCTCCCACAAACCGTCAAATCAGCCCCGCAACTTCTTGCAACTGACAATCCTTACCTCCTGCCTCATGGAGACTAGGCGGCTCCCCACACAAAGTCACGCCTGCAAGGCTTGCTCCTACCTGGCTACCCCAAAGGACCTGACAACCGGTCATCTATCAAGACCCGGCTCACTGAGACAGAGAGCTCTCTCGTAGAGTTAGTGTTTTGACAGGAAGCAAACTCCCAATAGGAATGAGACCTCAACGGAAAGGGGTTTTAAAAAACTAACAATCCACTTTGAATGGGATTTAAAACTTTGCCTCAGTAAGATTGTTCTCTTCATTTGTCAATATGATTCAAATCATGCTTAGAGAAGAGGAAATCAAAGTAACACATATTTCCCTTCTTTATCCATTGTTTTATAAGCGCTCTTTAAAATTCCCAAAGGGATAGAAACAATTCTAGAAGGCTTTTCTCCTTATTTTAAGTATATCTGAAGAAAGGGATTCAGTACTCTCATAATTCTTCCATTTGCAATGTAGCTATTGGCCATATTCCTTTTCTGAAAACAAAAGTATTTCAGCATTCTTCAACCACAGAAGCATGTAATCTCGCATTTCAAAAAACGTCCACTTCAGTGCCATCACTTTAGGAGTCTGGTGGTAAAGTGGTTATACGTTGGGCTGCTAACCGAGAAGCAAGCAGTTGGAAACCACCAGCCACTCCTCCGGAGAAAGGGGAGGCAGGCTTTCTACTCCCATAAACAGTTACAATCCCGGAAACCCACAGGGCAGGCAGTTCTACCCTGTCTTAGAGAGGTCACTGTGAGTCAGAATTGACTCAATGACAGTGTTTTGTTGTTTTCTTTAAGTTTCTTTATTAACTATCCTTGCCAGTACAAAGCGCAAAAAGGAAAAACAATTTTAAGTCTATGTATATGTATACACATACACATATATCTGTTTATTTATGCAGAGAATATAGACTATCATGACCAAATATGAATTTACCACTCAAGTACATCTAGCACTTTATAAATGCTTAAAATAAATTTCATATACCATATCTTAATTTAAAAACAAAGTAAAAATTTAAAAGCCATAGCTTGGAATTCAAGGATTCTACAAATTATAAAAAGAATTTGATACATTTGAAAGTAACATATGTAAGTGTGTCTGAGTTGACAAAATAGATTTGTAGCTACTTCGCATGCTGTATTGAGATTTTTTGATTCTGCTTTGCAGTAAATAAAACAAGGAAACCAGTGGTAATCTGACCGCTATAGAAGAGGGTTTGCGATGAAAGGCAGAAATGTGTCCTTTAATTATGAGCACCAGGACAAGTTTTAGACCAAAAGAACATCACAAAGGAATCACACTGGGACATGGATTTTCAAACTTTCAAAGATCCCTATCTACCCCTGCAGGTACACCATTTCTCCATACTGTATCTAGTCCTTGACCAAAACTTACCCTCAAAGCCAGAGAAGCCCCAGTAATGCGATAAGCTATGAGTTAGGCTGCTAACCGAAAGATCAGCAGTTCCAAACTACGAGTCACTTCTCAGGAGGAAGAGGAGGCTCTCTGCGCTCTTACAGAATTACAATTTTGGAAACCCAGAGACGGTTCTACCTTTCCCTACAGGGTTGCTATGAAGTGGTATCAACTCAACGGCAGTGAGGTTTTTGGTTTAGACTTGCAGAGCCATCTTCACATTTACCTACTGAGACGTGTTAAGGTAAGCTTTCTCCAGAGCACGCAGCAATGCAGTGGCAGAGACAGAACTCAAACCCCTTCCAAACCTGTGTTTGTAACTATTACGCAAGATTGATTTGAATTTGAATATAGTCTCTCGGGGCTTTCTTGGGCATCAAAATTGTAAACAGAGAGAAAAGGGGTTAAAGTTCAAATACCAGCTAGTAGAAAAGAGAAACCGATGAACTATCCCATGACCCTGACATCACTTTGTCCTTAGCCTTGGTTGTGAAACAAAATGAAAACCGAACGAAGTCAAAATTAGGAAGTCGAATTGAATTTTTCTAGCATAAATTAAATAGCCATTTTTCATTGTACACATATTTTCTCGGTTACTTTATACACATTTTTTATTTGTGAGGGCACAAATACGAATTCACTATCAGGGAAGTCCCAATAATTTGTTACCTACCTCTTCCATTTCAAAGGAATCCTTCTGCTGGGCCATTATGCTTCGTATGGAGGGGTTCGTCAGCAGTGCACATGGCTCCTTCCCAGGTGGGGACAGAGGAGTGCCTCTCAGCTCGGTGCTGCTTTCTAGCTCGCTGTGGCCAGGCAAGTTGAAATCACTATTTAAATCAGATTTGACAATACCAGCTTCCTCCTCCAGTCTCTTCTCATTACTTTGAGATGCTTTACTTTGCTGATCTGAAATGTCCCTATTAAAGCTACTGAGGGCATCATCAGGTCTACCCAGGTGGGCACTCTCCGTAACAGTCGCTGAACTACCTGATGACTCTTCTTTCACTGTAGCCAACAAGAAAGAGGAGTCTTTCTTCTTCATGAGTTTTTGAACCTTTTGATCATTTTTATTAACACTTTCTTCCATCACCGCCACACTTAGAACTTTCCCTTTGTCAAGCGTGGGGGAAGGACTGCTCCCTTCTTTCTCTCCTTTATCAACACATAAATTGAGTTTTGATAGTGTTTTCATTAAACGATTTGCAGTGTTACTTCGAGTTAAGGGTGGAGGTGAATCGGTCTCCTTCACTGAGGCCCCCGAGGACAGACTTCCAATTCTCTGCAGGGGAGTCCCAGAGACTTGGGAATATAAGGAAGAAAACGCATTGGCCACAGTAGTAAGCACTTCGATTTGTCGAAAGCGGCCTAAAAAAGAAACACACACACAAATATATGTTCATACATACGTACATAGTTATAAACATACATTTATAGATATGTACACATATACATAAGCACACACACATATATACATACATATCTAGATACACACAATCTTATAGTTTGAATTCCATTAGCTGATCTTAAACCCAAAGATTCTGAAAGACTTTTTTTTCTTTATCTAACACTTACACACTCTTTACCAAGTAGGAAGGGCGAAGTTTTATTTTACACTTAGGATTTACAGTTTTCTAAAAATTTCAAAGTAAACACAAACATGAGGACAATACTGAAAAAAAAATAGACCCTGAATAATTCAGTTTAGGTTTTGGAGTCCATTGAAACGCTTCCAAGTGCTGTCCTAAGGAAATGCACTTAAGTTCCTACTTTATACCTAATTTGAGGGTCATAGACCTCTAAAAGCCAATCCTTTGGGTCCCTAGGGCCTCCAGTTTGAGAAACTCAGGTCAGCAAGAAAAAAAAACAGGCTCTGATATGAGTCGAAATTATCCCATTATCCACACGTTATATCTCTAGAAAAGCACCTGGAATTGATCAACTTCACTGAATGTTTTAAAGTCCTTTCCCTTCTTGAGGAAACAATCTGGAGGTAATAATATATATACAATATATATATATTATATGGCACTGCAAGTCATTTACAGTAATGTTTAATTGAGCAAATAATTGAGGGAAGCAGGGAAGAACACTTCTGTAAATAGAAACATAAAAATCAAAGATTTAAGTAAATCACTATGGGTGGAAATGTAAAGTTTTTTGGTGAGACAGTTACTCGATCCTTTCATATGCTTATTTTAACTCACATTACTTATCATTCCAGTGTTATTTCTGGAAACCAGTAAAACTTCTAACTATTTGGCTATGGATGCTATAAATAAAAATAATAATCTGCAAATACTTAACAACCTTACTTGTTAAAGCATAATTTGGGTTTTCTACTTCCATCCGTTGCATCTGAGCACTCAAAAATACTTTAATATCTATTCCTCGAGCAAACGATGATGAATTAAAAAATCTTGGTGGGATTTTAGAAGCAATATCTGGTTCATCTCGTCCAAATCCAAGATTATAAAGAATTTCTTCAGGATCTTCCTCATAGAGTTCCAACAACTCTGAAACACTACAAAAAAATAAAACACATCACAATATGAAAGTACCACAGGCCGGAGGTCACATTATAGATGAAAACATATTCTTGCTTTCCTCAGGAGAAAACGCTTCTACAGCTTCAGCTCTGTAAGCAATTATGACTTCATCATCTTTAAACATTGTATATTAGATCAGATAGATAACCCTTCAAAAGAGTCCGTTTCTCAAGCAGTTTGTAATGGGGAACTAGGCATCTCTAAGAGCCGTTCAGAGGCTCTAAGTGAAAGAAGTCCGGAATCTAAGTGAATCTTTACCTTCCTTTTCTTGTCATTTTAAGAGATTCCCAGCAAAGCAGCTAAGATAATTAAAGGGCAGAAGGAGGAGAACAAGAAATAAACAGATGAAAGGAGAGGATGCTCTAGAGAGACTACTCTAGATGGGAGGTAGAACGTTGGTACTGGGGCACATTCTGCAGAACCTGAGCTTTGCTGCCGTCTTATCTTTGGCTCTCCTGGAAGAGGCAATCCATTTGGCAGCCTGATGCAGAAAAGGGAAGGAGGACCTTTTCCTTTTCCTCTGACCATTTCCACCACTCAGGAAGGAGGAGGAGTAAGGTGCAGGGAGCAGGGAAGTTACACAGGGGTAACTTCTGATCCAATTTCACAGGAAGTGAACAACTATGATCCCTTGCCCCCTCATTGTCCGCGTGCTAACCCAAGCCTCCTGAGTGGCATTGAGGGAAAGCTGGAACATTAGGCACGGAACTTAAACAGGAAGAATATTCAATTTATGTCTGGGAGAAGGCTCAGATTCCAGTAGTTTGGTTAACAATTAAAACTGGGCTTTAGGTTCATTTACTTGCCTCATCAGAGCATGTATTTTAAGGTCTTTATAAGGTTTGATGTTAGGAATATGTGCTTCAATGTAACTAAGATACCCAATTTCTAATTAAGAAAGGTTTGTTTGAACTTTCAGGTCAGAGTTCACTTATGTCCTAACAGGTGGAGAACTTTGGTCATCCACAAGTAGAAGCTACTCAACTAAGTAGTTCTTATTTCAGTCTGTTGCTGGGGCTCAAAACACTCATTTCCAGGAGCATGATAAGACTACTGTGGCCTTTCATTAAATCCTAATAGTCTTTAAAAGATGCTACTGTTAGTTATGCTGGTGCATGAAACAGTGGTTTCCTTCTGATTTCTAAAAGTTAAGAGCATGTAATCTATAACACAATTCCACCGTCATTTCATAATAAGTTACCTTGAAACTGTCCCACTACTTTTCCCAGAGCCAGTGGAATTCATACTTCTCCCTTTCTGATGAAACTGTAGTCTTCTCTCTTTGGCCAATATATTGTTGCTATAAGCAAAATCAGATTATATAAAACTTTATCTTCACAAATGCTCATTTTTTAAAAGAAATAGAACAAACTTAGCTACTTACCAGTTGTCAATGGGAGCATCACTTTCATGGAGGTGGTTGGCTACAGTTAAAAAGAATACAAGCAAAAGGCAATTGTTAGTAGGACCATACCTAGGGGCAGTCTCCAGGTGATGAACCAGTTCCATTTGTGTCTTTAAGACTTTATAGATCAGCCAGAATAGGTGCATACAGTTCTTATTTAACTTTAGTACAAGAAATGGCTAGAAGTCTTTCCCAGGATTTAAAAGCTGCATATGTAGCAAGCGAAGGTGACTGTGATGAAGACTTTGCTGTAAATTGACTCAAATGTGTGAAAGGGAAGGCAAATTTACATTAAATTAAAGGGAAAACTGTTGTTTGTCTGCAAATCAGATGCTCTTAAACTTGGGACTGCTTATACTAAGATACAATAGTCAAGAGAGCAAGTCCAATATTACAGCAAAACGTCTAATATGCCCAATTTTTGTCTTGGCTGATTAAATCTGTGTCATCAAAAATAATACACAGCATGTTCACTTGGGGTGGGTGTTTTCATTCTGTAGTAATCTAAAACTTCTACTTAAGTGCTTAAAATAAAAAGACCAGAGATAGCAAATTACATTTCTTTGTTTTACAATAAATAATAAAATACCATGTGACAGGTAGTATTAAAAAAATTTAATGTCTAGTAGAGAATATCTTGAAGACACAATAATCTAGCATTATAGTAGCAAATTTACATTAACTTATATTTTTAAAATTAAAAAGTCGCTCCAGCTACAACCAAATCTTAGCATATAATTTTTTAAAATTCTGCTTATTATGGCATGTTTCCTTTTAATAGTTATCTTTGATCCTAGATTAACAACCGCTGATCTGAACAATGCTATTAAGGTTCCATTTATGAAAAACATTCACTGCAGTTAACCTTATTAGGTAAATATAAAGAATGAAACTAATTATAAAAATAACTTCCATCATACTTGATGTGTATTTCCATACACACAAAGGGGCTTCTAAAAGTTCATGGAAACATTCTATTATTTTTCCCTTGCATCTTCCCACGAACTTTTTGAAAGCCCTCCTTGCGTGCGTGTGTGTGTGTGTGTGTGTGTGTGTGTGTGTGTGTGTGTGTGTGTGTATATGTGTACTCAAATGCCATTGAGTCAGTTCTCTCATGGCAACTTCTTATGTTTCTCTGTATTTCCAGTACATATACAGTGACCCTAGAGGACAAAGCTCTTTAGGATTTCCAAGACTAAAAGTTTGCAGGAGCAGACAACTTCATTTTTCTCCCATAGGACAGCTAGTGGATTTGAACTGCCAACTTCAAGGTTAGCAATACAATGCCTAAGCCACAGTGTTACCAGGGCTAAAACACCGCACTCAATACTTATGGGATGAATGAAAGTAGCTTTGAAATAATTGTCACTAAAATCTAATAGCTCCATGCTTTCATGGGGCTCCCTTTAATGTTCTGGTTTCCAATGAAACCATTCAATGCCATGATACTTCCAAAGCGAGTAGTTACAGCAATACCAAAATACATTTAATAAAGGGTTGACATTCTCAACTGTACCAATTAGGGAACAGTAAGTTTAAGGTCTTTAACATGTTTAGCCCTTAAAAATATTTTGACAAAAGTACTAAAAACAGCTTTACTAAGATACAGTCTAGAATTTTTAATATTCAACTAAAACAACCCCATTGCTGTCAACCTGATGCTGGCTCACAGGCCTGGGGGAGCAGCAGTTAAGCACCTGAGCTGCTAAGCAAAAAGATCAGCTTCGGAACTCGCCATCCAGTTGCACTCCCAGGAGGGAAGATGTAGCAGTTTTTCCATGCTGTCTGAGAGTCTCTAAATAAGCTACCTTACAGTTTGATGTAAAACAGCAAAAGAGCAAGGATGTTCAATTCAGTGATAAACTCACTATTTAGCAACTTATGATTTTAAACGATGTAATAAAATTCTTAATTCTTTTTTTAAGTACACTTTAATAAGTCAGCTGCCAACAATCTAGTCAACCCAATGAAATGAAACATGTTCAAAGGGCTACAAAATAACTTTTAAGAAACCAATAAAACAAGCAATAATATATATATGTATGTACACACACATACACACAGTTGGAAAGCTTTCTTATAAATCCAAGGAAAGGAATTCATAATCTGTGAACATTTCTACAAAGAATAATATACTTTTAAGATGTCAATGAAATCTGCACTAGCACCAGCATTTGCACACCTAATCAAATTCTACTGTTCTGTCTTTGTCCTTTAATCTTCTACTATCAGAAATTCGGCAGGAGGCACTTAGATGCAAAAAGAAAGACAAGCTGCAGCTGTAAGTATGACATCAGGCTACCTCACACTAAAAACAAGCTTCCATTTGGTTTCCTCACGTATAAATATTTAAGCTTCCTTCCTTCTGCAGCACAATTCTTCCCTCAGTTCTATCACCGCTGCTTGCCCCAAACAGCTCCTTTAAGTATTTAAATCCAAGGAAGACATACGAGCATTTTTCGCTGATTTTCAGATTCATCCTGCATGTCTCCTACAGATGAGATTATCAAAAGACGGGATATGAAATGTGTATGGGCCATTTGCAGAGCATTTAAATTTATCTCTGAAGATCATAAACCTGAAAGCACTTGACTTTCTCATTTTCTTTTCTTTCCTTTTTATATTTTAAATGGACGACAGGAAAATAAAGTCCTTCCACCACAAACCTTCGGCTCCCAAAGACAAATCATCTTCAAAGCTTCCTCCATTTCGCACAAGCACACCTGGAAGCAACATTTGAAATTTCAGAAGATTGATCTTGGGGCGCTTACTCTTTGCTAGCCCCCAGTTAAAATATTTGTCTCTGTTCATATCAATTTACCAGGCAAAATGTTTTATAAGTTAGCAGTGAGATATTTCAGCGCCCTAATAAACTCAAGTTATTCTGAACCTAAAATTCTAATACGCCACAGTTCAGAACTAGGTGAAATTCTCAGAAGCTGGTCAACACATCATTTTAGACTTCTTACTCCTTTGCAGATGTTCAATGAGGTAATATACCTTACCTGAGACTTTCACGGAAACCAGGTCCTGGAACAATCATTATCCTACCCCTCATATGGAGTCGGGAGAGATTCAGCACGATCTTCCTGATCCTGTAATTTTTTTCTTAATGTGCCTTGCCACTACCTGCACATTCTTGTTGTACTTTGAACTTTAGAATTCTGCCTTACGCAGGTGGTAAAATTTCAGGCGTGGCAACCTGAGCTAATGTAAGCACAGAAATGCGGCACTGAAGTTGACCTAGTTCACTCAAAGCATATTTTTCGCATACTTATCTATCCCCTTTTTAGACTGAACTGATCTTTGATGAGCTAGCGTGACAATAAGTATTGCAGTATCACATTATGGAAGGGTTTGGTAATCTGCTTAAAATCACTGTCATGACCAGGTGTCTCCCCTTTTGGCTTCTAACTCCAAATACCATTTTAAAATACACATAAACATCTCTTGTATAATTCATGTGTACCCCTATACTGTCACCCAGAGGGGGAAAAAATGACATAAGGTCCTCACAAAGGACAGACTTAAAGGCAACTTTCGCTTACCCTTGAGCGTAGTACCGCCACTTTGCTCATCCAGTGAGGCTCCCAGAGGTGTGCTGAAACCACAGAAACAGACGCCTTAGTCTTGAAAAGCTATCTGCAGAGCCGAGACGGCACAGCCTTACTCAAAAGGTGATGGCTAAGCAAGCTCTAATCACTGCTGAACTCTCCTTCCAAAACACACAAGGAACGCAAGTGAATTACATATGTAATAGGCTAAGAATTAAGCAAAAACCTATCTTTAAGTCAGTCCACCAGGACTGATTTAATCTCCCATCTGCTCTGCCAGCAATTAAGAGCAAGAATGGCAATTATAAATGGTATGAATCGGCATTTTCTTTACAAAAAGGAGAGAAAATACAATAAGCATCAGGAAAAATAAGGCAGGCTCCCCTCACTCCCTTCCTCAAAACAGGAAAAAGCATCAGAAGAAAGCAAAATAACCCTTTAGTAGTTGGTAAACTAATCTTAAAGCAAAAAAAGGTCAAACTCTAGTTAGAAATTGGGCTCCCGTTTCCACAAACCTCATCTATTTCTCCACCTCTAGTTTTTGGAACAAGATTTCTCTTTCATACCTAAGTGGAGAAGCTTGAGGTGCACGCTCTGTGTTTAAACTTATATATATATAGATATATATATATACAGTCTTCATTTAGCTTTAAAAAGAAAATGACCGACAAATTAGCTTGAGAATCAACATTAAGAACAATCAGCCGCTGTTAAAATGTTTTTCACATTCGTATAGTTCAAACACAGATCATTGAAAATTTTCTTTGTTTACACACAAAACTACTTTCCAAAGTAAAGTTATCCAAAACTAAGGTATCGTACAAGATACATTATTGTATGTTGATAACTGTTTTGTGATACAAACATATCTGCAGTTAACAAGTTATACCTGTTACAAATTTGTATGAGCTGTGAGCTTAATCTCCCAAATATCAAAGAAATATTCTTGAAATGCCAATTGTTAAATATTTGTGTTTGCTGTTTATGCAAGCAATGACAGTTCTTTGAAAAATGAGTGCATTTCAAATGCAAAATCCGTAAAGCCATCACATAAAGATATTACCATATCTTTAAGTTTTTGCTTCAATTTTATGTAACTGTAACTCGTGCCTTTAAAAAGCTGTTCTTCACTGGTGGCTACTTTTCGAGGCCCTAACACTGCATTCTCCTTTTACGGGTGCCTGTGCGGATTTGTGCCCTAACAGAAAATGGAAAATAAACAGAAGAGAACTTGTATTCTTCTTTAAGAAGTCTCTCACTCACACTGGGATGGTTACTCTCCTCCAAATTCGGTCAAAAATTCTATTGGCTTTGAGATGCAAGCAATTGGGGTCCACTTAGCAAAAAAATTTAAAAAAAAAAGAAAATAAAGCAAGAGTCCCTGTAAGATGGGGGGGGGCATCTTTATGGAGGATATGGAAAACAATAAGAAAGCAAAGAATATACGAGAACTTGTGAAGGGGTTAATACGCTCTTCAGGTCACTTGATTGATACGTACAAAATACATATACGAAGCTTTTGGAAAAAAAACTTCAATTGCTACCTCAAAAAAAAAAAAAATAAGGCACACATCTCCTAGGAGTCAAATCTGTGATAATGTGGTCAACTTGCAAAGCCCATTCGTTCTAGCTTTCCCGAGTACCAATGACTGCCACCTCCGTGTACAGCATGTGTGACTGCAGGGAACGAGAGGGAGACTTTTGAGGAAGCAGCAGCAGACTCCAAAATCTATCAATCTATCAGACCCCAACATAAATCAATAAGAACAACAACAAAAAGTTTTTTTCAACGATAATCGAGTCACAGTCAAAGCCAGCATGTGCCTGCTGTTTTCATCTTTCAAAACTGCACTTTAAAAATTGATTGATATACTCCTATTTCGTGAGCTCTTACACAATCTTAATTCATTCCTAGATCATAAACACACACAATGGGATGCTAAGTTTAATTTAAAAAAATTCTGAATGCAAACCCAAATTTAAACAGTGAAATACCACAGACTTATTTTGAATTCTACACCTATTTTAAGATACCAAGAGTAAACCGATACTCAGTACTGCATTTAAATCAAGACTGAGATAGAAGGTTCTGAAAGACCAGAGCAAAAGTAACAAGACATCTCTTTCAAGCACAGCTCTAAGAAGAGACTTAAAGAATACTGGCTTCACAGGCTCTCTCCTCCATGGTCCGAAACATGCTTAGGGTAAGTGTCACACTTTAAAAGTTTCCACTCATTTGGATATCTAACAAATAAACCATTGGAACACTATGATGGTTTCTTGATCCAGTGCTGGAATGGAATCAATAAGCCAAATTCTCTTAATTTCAAAGGGAGAGCGCTGGGTTAGCACTTGATTGTTAATCTGGGAGTCAAGGCCTCAAACTGGGTGAGCATATCTGCCTTGCCCCTGCGCAGCTTTAGAGAGAGAACCATAAAGAACCAGACCCAATGCCACCATCACTTCTGGCACCTAGTGACCACGGACAGAGTAGAACTGCCCCACAAAGCTGCCAAGGCTCTAAATCTTCCAAAGGACTGCCATCTTTCTTCAGCCTATGGAGCGGCACATCGGGGCTTTAACCACAGCCCCACAGGGAAGTGTCTGTATTTCACTCTCTCTCAGAAGAGCTATGAGATTCGCTAGAAAGGTTAAGAGTTCTGTAGTGAAGGAGGTACAGTGAGGCCCCTATATAGTCATCAAAACAGGACACCCAGAGAGTAAAAACCAAACTGCCACCCAGTCGAATCTGAATCCCAGCAACCTTAGAGTAGTGGCCAGTATTTATTCTGAAGTAAAATAAACTGGCTTATATGAGAACCCCTTAAAAAAAAACAAAAAAACTTCCTTGACACTGGAACTAGGAACAAAATAATGAGAACATAAGCTGAGAAAGCAAACAGGTGCTTAAAAGCAAACACCAAACAAAAAACGATAAAACGACCATCTTCACACAGACGTTAACAATGAACAAATAAACTGGAGACAGCAATTAAAACATGAGACAGGCACATTTTACTGCAGTCAAATGCTCTGGCAGTATGATTCATCTCCTCTGTATTTTATCAAACATGTTTTGTGCCAGTTGCCAAAGCATGTAATTAAAGCAGATTTATACAGACTTGAATGCCTTCAAAGCTCCATTTCCCGTCTGTGAATTCCATCGCCATCGGACAAACCCATGGCCAAGAAGTAAGCCAGAGGTACAAAGTTTGCAGGTTTTAATAGCTCCCCAAACAGAAGGAAAGCATAGAAATTTTTAAAAGCCCAGTTAGTGTCGTTACGTAAATTCCTCTACCACGCAAATGAAAGGAAAACGATTAGGTGCCAGATGCAGAGCTGCCAAAACCAAAGCAGGAGAAAATACTTGTTGAAATGTAAGAATGCCTTCAAATAAAAACAGGGGCACGTAATTAACACGGCATTATCGGTCGCAGGTTTCAGGGCAGCTGGGACCTAACTGTGGAAGCCATGCTATCGCCACGGCTGCCCCCACCAACCCCACTGCCACGGAGTTCATTCCAATGCATAGCCACCTACAAGGAGAAGGGAACGACAGACGGTCTCCCCTTCCCCCAGCTGAGCAACTGGTGGGGGCTTGAACCACCGACCTTGAAGCAAGCAGCCCAAAGGCTACTTAACCAAACCGAGCCACCAAGGCGCCGAACAGTCAACACAGCCGCCAACCATAAGTGGTCACAGTACTTCCATTTCTCGTCACTTAAGGAGGAAGCTATCGCCGGCTCCCTTTCCGGTGACAAGTTTACAGCGGCCTCGGGACGCACGAGTCCCCCGGCGGGGGCGTCACGTCTGCCGGGGGTCGCCGGCGGCACGCGCGGACTCACCGGCAGTCCTTGAGCCATATCGCGATCTTCTCGTTGGGCACGTTTCCTGCTGGGCAGAGCAGGGGACAGCTGGTTACTGATCCCAAAGGAACGCTGAGTGTGGGGTCAACCTGGTCACTCCCAAGTTGGAAAACCGACGGGGCCACAGCGCACGGAGTCCGAGCGATCTGTCCCGGTCTCCGATCCAGGGGAGACCAGGTGACACGGCGGCTGTCCGGGGTGCCGCGGGAGGACCCCGATAGGAAGTGCTGGGTCCCCCCCAGCGGTCGACCGCCCAGGCCCTGGCAGAGCCCGGCGCACGCCACGCTCCCCGCCGCCAGCCCGCACTTCCCGCTTCCCCCGCGGGCCCGGGCGCACCCACCTCTGCCCGCGGCCGCCGCCGGCAGCTGCGCGCTGGGGAGGTCCTCCTCGTCGTCCTCGTCCTCGTCCTGCGTCGTCGCTTCTGTGGACAGATCCTCCGTCTCCGACGCCTGCCAGGAGCCGCGGCACTTGGCCCAGGCCTTCCTCCGGCGACTCGCCACTTGCCACTCCAGTTCCTCCTCCGCCTCCGCCGACGAGGACGCCAGGGGCCGGTCCATGGCCGCGCCTCGGGCTCCGCGGCCGCGGCC
>NW_022103899.1:7886796-7941222 GCF_000313985.2 Echinops telfairi | reverse complement strand
CTGGGGGTTGCTCCAAGCCTCGCGCCGAGCTCAGCCTCCGTGGGCCCCGGGCGGGGGCGGGGGCCGGGGGCCCGGCCGCGCGGCCCTAAGGCCTGGACGAGGGCTCGGGCGGGCGGATCGCCACGCGGGCCCAGACTTCGACGCTCCGCTCCAGCTCCAGCCCCCGCACTGCGCCGACCTGCGGAGCCGGGAAGGGGCGGGGCCTGCTGGGGGCGGGGCCGGGGCGGGACCACCCATTTGCGGCCGGCCGGGTGGGCGAGATTTGTTTGTTTGCTCGTTCGTTCGTAATCTCCTCCTCCCGCGTCCCCAAATAGAAATACAGGGTGAAGGCCAAGCCTCGCAAAACGCCCCCTTTTTTCATTCCGTGAAAACAAGTGTGTGTCTGCCTGGACACCCAACAACTGGCTTCTCTAGGGGTGCCCCCGCCCCCAGCATGCGGAGTATTTGGGGTCCGAGGAATCGCGGATGAGGATAAGAGGCGCGTGACTGGTATTTCTAAACCTTGTCAAAGTGTCAGAATGAGACAAGACCGAGCTTCGTGGCGTGCTAATTGCACACTCAGGAAAGCTCCAAGCCTGGTCCTGTGTGAGAAAGAACACTTCATCGGCAAGTGTCACCCTGACGCTGGACAAGGGACATAGAACAAGCAGTGATTTGGAAAGTACGAGAAACAAGTGATGCCAAGGTTCAGAACGGCTTTAAAAACGACCTTGAGCCTTCCCTTGTGTCGTTTTCTTCAATCTCAGTAGCAGAAAGGCTCCATTCGAAAAGCAGACATAAAGTGACATACCAGTAATATTGTTCCCCCAAATGGTCCATCTAATTTATTTGTACATATAAACAAGGTTTCCAATGGACTACGAAGGACAAGCTGGACCCCTTTTAAATCTTGACTTAAAAGAATACTTTGCTCAGTTATCGCAGGACGAAATTTTTTCCCCATCACGTGAATTATTTCCAATGTTGAAATTTAGATCAAAAGTATGGTGAAGTTCCCAATGGAAATATTGGAGTTGTGTGCTGTGGAGCCAATTCCAACTCATAGTGACCTTACAGGACAGCGAAGAACTCTCCTGGAGGGCTCCTTCAGCAGTCTTGTTTGATGGGCCCAAAGCACTGCTTTCAGGTAGCAGCAACACACCTGAACCGTTAAGCCACCAGGACTCACTCCGAACATTAGAATTTTAAAAAGTGATTAAATATAATGTCCTGAGTAACTTACTAATGGAACCCATAACATTTGGAGAATTGTGAAGTAGAATGCCCCTGAGGTAGACTCGTACCTATTCCTTGAGCAGGCCCTTACATACTAGGGAAACAACCTATTCCCCTTGTCGTAGCGTGGATTCCAATTCATGGAAACTCCACTTGTTACAGGGTAGAAATGCTCCATCAAGTTTCTCTTGGCTGTTACCTTTCCAGAAGCAGATCACCAGGCCTTGCTTCCACAGGACTGCTGGGTAAGTTCATACCACCAACTTTTAGGGTAGAGCTGAGCACAAACCCTTTGTGCTACCCAGGGACCTCATGACATTCATTTATACCTCCCCTCTAGCACATTCCTTTCAACGTACTTCCCAGAACACGTCTCCTCATTCCTTATTGAAGCCAGCAACTTCTAATGATTTATCAATGAATACAAGACCAAATCACAAATAGAGACTAGCTTTCAAGAGCTATAATATTACCCTGGGCCTGATACATAAACAAATCAAAGGAATTTCAAGAGATGTGATACCAAACATAGCTTCTTGGATTGATGTTTCACTATTAGAGAATCTTTTCTTCCAGATTTCTTTTCTTAAAAGCTTTCTGAACCTTGAAGAGTTTCATAGCAAGTGCAACTAACAGTAGGCCAAAGTCTAACTGCCGGTCAGGAGATGGGAGGTAGCACTAAAAAGAGTGATCTATTTTCAGAAAGAAGAAACTATGCTGCCTTTCCAGCTTCATCCAGAGCCCTGATTGACCCCATTCTATCCATCAGCTGCTGCCAGCTTCGATCCTGTGACCTCCACCTGATGCTGTTGACTGCCCTCACCTCTCATTTCACTCCTGCTCCTTCCGTCCAAAGGCTTCCTGATCCCACTGACACTCCTTGACGGCCATACCTGCTCACATCTCTCCAGTTCCTGATCCATAACATGTCTCTACATTCATTTTGTGACCAAACTAAAAAAACACACACAAATGTACTGGCATCGAGTCAGTCCACATTCATAGCGACCCTATTAGACAGGGTAGAAATGCCCTTGTGACTTTCTGAGACTGTAACTGTTGATGAAAGCACAAAGCTTTATCCTTCTCCTGCAGGGCCGCTGGTGGTTTCAAATTGCTGAACTTGTGTAGTAGCTCCCTGTGCAACCACTATGCCACCAGAGCTCTTTTGATGACTACGTTGTGCCAAAAATAAGATTATTAGTCAATAGGCTCATGAAGGTACGTTTGATTACCCATCCAGATTATGCCTGTGAGAGGGTGTGTAGAAGATTTCTCAGTATGTCCTTGACCCCTATAAATTATTGTCAGTGCTGATTTTATAGGAGACAATGAATCCTTTTTGAAGTTTCCTATTCTTTATGATCTTCAGACTGGACATTAAAATGGATACGATAACATTTGCTTCACGTTGTTCCTATAAGGCTTATTATATTTTTATTTGATGTTGTTGCTTACAGTTTTAGACCACAAATAATTTCTGAGAAAATTCAACAGTGTAACATAATTTATATTTTATAACCAATCACCAGAGTAAAATAATAAAGAAAAAATGCTGTCAGGCAACGTTAGAATGTAGTATAACCACAAATGAATTACCAGAAGCACAATAATGGTGCTTTTCGGTTTGGGGATTCGCTTGGTCTACATGGTAATTTTTAATATAATATGATGAGGGGATAAAAGTAATAGAGAAGAAATCCTTTAAACAACATGCTATAGAGCAAAATATAAACTTGTTGCCATCAAGTAGATTCTGGCTCATGGGTTTTAATGTACTCTCAACTTTTATATATATATATCTGCACAAGGTGTTAAATTTATTCAATAATTAATGATACACACATGGAATGTGGACTTGTTTGTTCCTTCAAGAAGATTTTTTTTGCAAATAACTACTATATTGCTGACAAAATGCAAATCAACATTGCAACACTCTTCATATTCCTGTTCGGGCCACTGATGCTTACAGAATAGGGGAGGAAGCAAATTTATATCTAATGTGGATCATTCCATTCATAATGGAACCAGTAGGGTCTTTGGTGTTGGGTTGAAGTTTGAAATCTTTTTTTCACTTGCTAGCTATCTGGTCTGGACAAGACAGAGAATGGTCCTGCATATCACTGTCCATATCTGTGAAATAGCAATTGTGATAATTACCCTGATACACTGATGTGAGGATTACTTTAAATAAATGCTCAGGATTATGATGTTGCAGAAGATAAAAGGAATCAATGTTATATGGGTGGACGAGGATAATTCTGACCATCTAAATGGCATGGATCTTAAAGTTCATGCAGTTGAATTTTGAACAAGGCTTAAATGTAGGGAAGACAGAAAACACAATCAGCGGTTCTCAACCTGTCATCCGCGACCTCTTTGGGGGTCAAACAACCCTTTCAGAGGGCTTGCCTGATTCATAATATTAGCAAAACTACAGTGATGACATAGCAATGAAAATCATTGTATGGTTGGGGGTCCCCACAACATGAGGAACTGTATTAAAGGGTTGCGGCATTAGGAAGGTTAAGAACCGCTGGGCTCAATGAACTCAAACCAACACTCACTGCCTTGGAGCCAAATCCGAACCCTAGCAACCCCACAGGACAGGGAAGAACTGCCCACGTGGGTCTCAGAGGTGAAATTCTGTGTAAGAGTGCAAAAGCCACATTTTTCTCCAGCAAAAGGGTGGGTGGTTTTGAACGACAGCTTTTAGCAGCCCATCAAGGTAGCTACGCAGTTTTAAAAGGAAAGACTTTTATCATAGTGGAAATCCCATATATACTCGAGTATAAGCCGACCCAAATATCAGCCAAGGCACCTAATTTTACCACAAAAACTGCATTAAAAATGTGCTGCTGAAAAAACTCGGCTTACACTGGAGATCCTCTTGCAGAGGGGTGCGATGTAGCAACCACGAAAAATACAACTTTCCTCTAGTTCCTAAATGCTTCCTCCCCCACCCTGCCCCCCACTACCATGATCCCAATTCTACCTTACAAATCTGGCTAGACCAGAGGATGTACACTGATACAGATAGGAACTGGAAACAGAGGGAATCCAGGGCAGATGATCCCTTCAGGAGAAGTGGTGTGAGTGGCAATACTGGGAGGGTAGAGGGAGGGTCGGTTGGTAAGGGGGAACTGATCACAAGGATCTACATGTGACCTACTCCCTGGAGGACAGACAACAGAAAAGTGGGTGAAGGGAGACATCAGACAGGACAAGATATGACAAAATAATAATTTATAAATTATCAAGGGTTCATGAGGGAGAGGGGAGCGGGGAGGGAGGGGAAAAAAAAGAGGACCTGATGCCAGGGGCTTAAGTGGAGAGCAAATGTTTTGAGAATGATGAGGGCAATGAATGTACAAATGTGCTTGACACAATTGATGTATGTATGTATTGTAATAAGAGTTGTATGAGCCCCTAATAAGATGATTTAAAAAAACTTGGCTTATACATGAGTACATATGTTATTATGCTTGATTTAATTGGACTTTTGCTTTTCCAGAGCTAATGCATGCCTCAAAATTACAGAACAAAAACCAAAGGCATTTGGGTTCCAGTTAATGGTATTTCTTCTAAATATTTATGAATTGAAAATTCTTATTTTTGGCTTTGAAATCCCATAGTTTAGAATCTGGTCAGAGAGTGAAAGAGTTGCAGTTTTACCAAATTTTCACCTCACAACAAAATGGAGGGCTGGGATGTTATGAGGTACATCCATTTGCAGATTAAATAAGAAACATTTTATACTGCAATTGGATTTCCCAGGAAAAGGATTCTATACAAATTTGGGAAACTGTATATTTTAATTCCTCCTCCCCAGTCACAATGATTGTTAAAGATATGAAAACTACTCGTTTTTTTAAAAAAAATCGGTAAACCCAGTATGTCTAAAATGTATTTCGATGGAAAATCATTGGGTCCCATGAAATATACCGATTAACATTTTCAGGGATAGCAGTGGGTTAAACTGAAATAGGATAAAGGAGTCAAAAAGGGAACTGTTGACCACACTCCTCAAACACTTGGGAGGATTTATTTACAAACCATGTGATTGAACTATTAGGAAAGATTAGTCTAATTTAGATTGATCATTTGGCATATTCTGTAACTCCTGAGGCCTTACAGCATTAGCATTTCTGCTTATTAAAGGTGCATATGGTTTAAAATTTAAACCCCCTACGTGGGTTTATGGACCTTTCACATGATCACAAACACAAGGATTTCTCTCTTAGTTCCTTCCTTGTTCTCATACGTGAATGTTAGTGGCAATCCACTGTTTGACTCCCCTTATTTTCCTACGTACACACCAGAAGGAGAAACAGGTGCTAATAATAGTAAAACTTTGCTTAGCAATTTATTCATACAATCTAGGTGACTAGTTTATATTTCTGTTTATGTGTATATTAAAGACTTCATTTTACCACTCATTTTACCATTCCAAAATCATAATTTCTCCAGGCTTCTAAATAAGCTTAATTCACCCCCCTCTGTGTTGAAGCGTGGCGGGCAACTTGTTTTCTTTCCAATAGCCTAATTTTCTGATGTTACTGAGCAACAGGTAAGAATAGCTCGTCTTTTCTTCATCAACAATGGATTGAAGCAAGGTTATGTAACAGGAAAAGGCTTTATTTGGTCTGTTGCATGAATCCATGAAACAAATCAAAGGAACTTCTAAACGCTTCTTTACTGGACGGAGTAAGACATGGGAAAGCCAAGATGTTTTAAAATCATCTGTGAAGCATAAATGTTCAAGCTTGAAGTAATTTTTTTCATTCCCTTTTTAAGTCTTACTTGAAAATGCTGTCTTTGAAGATGTCTGACATTTTTTATCATAAAAGCTTTAAAAGGGGTTGTAGCTATTGGTATTGACTGTTGAATCTATACCCTTAGGTATTGTTATGCATACAACAAAATAGGGTGTCATGATCACATTCTCAGTTTTAACAATGACCTGTTCTGAGGCCCTGGGTGATATCAACGGTGAGGACTCCTGGCTGCTAACTGGAAGGTTGGTGGTTTGATTAAACCCAGATGTGCCTCAGAAGAAAAACCTGGTAATCTATTTCGACAAATTCAGCCCTGACAGTCCTGTGGAGCCTCACTTCTGCTCTGGCACACGTACAGTGGGCACACTTTCAACAGCAACGGGGCTTTATCCTGTGAGCAGCTCACTGAACTACTTTATCTTCCAAATTTGAGATATTTTCTAGGTGTTGGGGCCACTTGGGAGGTGCTGTGAGATATGTATTGGGCTGCTAACTGCAAGGTCAGCTATTCAAAACCACCCAGTGCTCTGCAGGAAAAAGATGAGCTTTTCTGCCCCCCGGACAATTTAAAGTCTCAGAATTCCTGAATATGGCCGCTGTGAGTCAGGAATCAACTCTGATAATGGGTTTTGGTATTTGGTTGAGGGCACTGAGATCTTTTAATTGTTCATTTTAATTAGTTTAATCAAGTTTAATTTAATTAAAATTCAGTGATTTAATATTTATTAGTTACATTTATTATGTCACTATGCATATATTTGGGATCATATTCTCATATATACATTTCCTCTACCACATTTCATGAAGATCAGGAAAAGGAGATTGGTGAAGAGGTGAATCATGTATATACTATTGACACCTTGAAAGGCTTCAAAGCGGTAAAGATATAAAAACAATTATACACACTCATACACACACACACACACACACACACACACACACAGTTTTTAAAAGCTGTGGTTTGGGAGTGTGTCTGATCCCGAATAAATATAAACTGCCCTAGCCTTGCCCTGTAATCTCCCCTCTGAAGCCCCTTCATGCTCACCTCTGAACAAACACAATCTGCATTCACAACAGGACTGTTTTCAAGTTGAATGGAGTTATTTGGGGTGAGTCACTGAGAAACACACTCCACTGAAAAATAAATAAATAAAGCCAAAGCGAACAAGGCTTGGCAAGTTTGAAGGTAGACAAAAAAGGAGAGAGATGGAGATGTCAGCCAGATTCACACATTATTCCGGTCAACAAGGTCTGGCTGGTTTCTATTTCATCAGTTCCCCCTACGATCACCACCCACAAAGTACCCTTTGGTAGCAGGTTATCGTGATTGGTAGTAACGGTTGAGTCAGCTCTGACTCATTACAACCCGTGTGTGCTGAGCAGAGCTCTTCCAGAGGGTTCCAGGCTTTGACCTTTAGAAGCAGACTGCCAGGCATGTCTTCCAAGGTGCCTCTGAGCAGCACGAACTAGAGCAAGCTTTCAAGCTGAGAGTCTAGCCCTTCGCCATTTGTACACATCAAAAGAAGGACACTCCATTTATCTAATACTGTGATGATGAACAGAACCAGAAAGCTATAATAGCTCAGCAATTATTTTTTTAGGCCCCCCCCCCATTTTTTTTGTAAAGCATATTTAGATTTAGAAGTAGAAAATATGTATCTCACATTGCCTTTTTTCCTGATCAAATCAGTATTTAATAAATAATAACAATTGAAGGTAGGTTTTTTTAGGAATATGACTATAGATTCGGTATGCCATTTTTTAAAATAGCTTTTTAAAATAAGTGAACTCCCATGAGAGTTAATAAAATATTAAAGGAAACAGAACTATAGAGACAGAGCAGAGAATAATGAGCCAATCCCCAGAAACTTTTCAATTTGAATTACAATGAATAAAAAGTCTGTACAATAGCTTGACACAATTTGGCTACTTAACATGCAGGTATTCAAGATTTGTGAGTCAATATATCTGAGAGGCTTCAAAAAGTTTGTGGAAAAATATCCATTCTCTTTTAATTCCATTCTCCACAGACTTTTGAAGCCCTTTCATACATCATTATTTATCCCTCCATAGAAGATATCACTCACCCGGTATCTTGCCAAGAACCTTCTTGCAGAAATTCAAGTACTTATTCTTCCACAACCTGTTACAAGTCCATCGAGGTTCAAATCTCTTGAATGAGTTGAAACCTGAAATGGATCAGGCAATGTTTCAAAACAGCAGGTGATAATTCCTAACCCTCTTGCTAGAAGATTCGATGGTCCCTATCATCGCCTTTAACACACAGTGACCTAGCACACTTTAGTGTGCTAATTAACCTGTTCTGTGGGCAACTCTGTAACTGGCATGTTCACCGAGTTCCAACCCAGATTGTGAGATGCAGCCGGGCACTTTCAAGCCCTCTCCTGAAACTCTCTGCAGATCATCCGCTTCGACCAGTCAGGGGGCGATTACTGTTGACCATCGAATGAAGAGCCCTGTGTTTGACAGTTCAACCCCTGTGGAAGCACTGGGGTCACAAGAAATAGACTTTGCCCGCTGCAGTTGAGAACAAAGCAAAGTACTATGTTTTCTCACACATGAGGGAAATTGTTCCTTCTTGGTGGTTTTTGTTTTGTTTTTCCCATGACTAAGCAACTGTTTTAAATTACAAAGTAAGTGTTTATATAGGCTTCAAAGTTCATCTCACCCATCTGAGAATTATTTCACCTTGTTAGGTACATTTAACTATAATCTACAGGTGATAAAAATTTAAGGGAAAAAATAATATCTATTTGATAGAACTCCAAAAACAAGCACTTCCCACACGATCTTATTTAAAAAAACAACAGAAATAAGGCAGACTTACACTGATGTTCCTTTGGGCGGAGACTAGCTATTACAGCTGTTAAGAACTTGAGTTTTATAGAACTACTCAGTCGTCTCAAGGTTGTTCTTATTAACAGACTTTTAAATTTAAGGGCAGCCTGCTAAAGGTCCGAACACAGATTGTTCTGCTTAATTTTTAAAACATCCCCCCCAGGTTCATGTCTTTTTTCAGTTTCTCTTTGCTTTTCAGGAATAGTGGGCTATGTGTTGTACTATTAAATTCAAGGTCAGCAGTTTGAAACCACCAGTGGCTTTAAGAGGTTGTGGGCGGTGGGGGGCAGCGGACAGGGGGTGGATGAGACTTTCTGCTCCCATGAAGATTTACAGTCTCAGAAATCCACAGGGGCAGTTCTACTTTGTCCTGTAATGTCTCTCTGACTCTCTCAATAGCAGTGAGCTTGAGTTTTTTTGACTGTTGTTTTTCAAATGAGTCGGTTCAAGTTGGTACATTTAAGCTCCTTTAATATGTAATCATTGAGAAAGTGCTGAAATTCAGTTTGTAGATAATCTATTAGAAGAGAAATTATTTCAGTGGATCAAGGAAATGTCAATAAAAATATATTTCTTAATCATTTTACTGGGGGCTCTCACAGCTCTAATCATAATCCATACATACATCCATTGTGTCAACACATTTGTACATATGTTGCCATCATCATTCTCAAAACATGTTCTTTCTACTTGAGCCCTTGGTATCAGCTCATTTGCCCCCTCCCTCACCATCCCACCCTCATGATCCCCTCATCATTTATAAATTATTATTTTTTCATGTCTTACACCGACCGCTGTCTCTCTTCAGCCACTTTCCTGTTGTCTGTCCCCCTGGGATGGGGTTATATGTCAATCATTGTGATCGATTCCTTCTTTCTCCCCTCACCTTCCCCTTCCCCTTCCCCTCCTGGTATAGTTACTTTCATCACTGGTTCTGAGGGGTTTATCTGTCCTGGATTCCCTGTGTTTCCAGTTCCAATCTGTATCAGTGTACATCCTCTGGTCTAGACATATTTGTAAGGTAGAATTGGGATCATGATAGTGGGGAAGAGGAACCATTAAAGAACTAGAGGAAAGTTGTATGTTTCATTGTTGCTACACTGCACCCTGACTGGCTCATCTCTTCCCCATGACCCTTCTGTAAGGGGATGTCTAGGTGCCTATAGATGGGCTTTGGGTCCCCACTCTGCACTCCCCCTCATTCACAATGATATGATTTTTTGTTCTTTGATTCCTGATACCTGATCCCATCAACACCTCATGATCACACAGGCTGGTGTGCTTCTTCCATGTGGGCTTGGTTGCTTCTCAGCTAAATGGCCACTTGTTTATCTTCAAGCCTTTAAGACTCCAGCTGCTATATCTTTTGATAGCCGGGCACCATCAGCTTTCTTCACCACATTTGCTTATGCGCCCACTTTGGCTTCAGGGATCGTGTCCGGAAGGTGAGCATCACAGAATGCCGAGTTATTAGAATAAAGTGTTCTTGCATTGAGGGAGTACTTGAGTGGAGGTCCAATGTCTGTCCGCTGCCTTAATACTTAACAAATAAATATATGTACTTAGATCTAATTCCCTATCATTGTATATAAATGTATGTATTTAGACCTCTATAAATATCCTTTGCCTCCTAGTTCTTTCCTCTATTTCCTTGTACTGTCCTCTTGTCCCACTGCCATGTTCGGCCTTCATTTGGGTTCCAGTAATTCCTCTCGGTTACATTGCCCTTGATCAATCACCACAATCATCCCATGCCCTCCTCATCAGTGATTTTAGATCAATTGTTGTTCCCTTGCCCCTGGGTTTGTTGGCACCCTCCTGCTTTTTCCCTGTGCCAAACCTTCCCGGCCCCTGGAACCTTCAGTCCCATTGTTTTCTCCTCTGGATTGTTTATCCTACCTCTCTTTTCTAGGTAGACATGCAGAGAGACTAATGAGTACAAAAACAAGACAAAGCAAAACATAATGACAAAGAAAACAATAAACAAAACAATAGCAACAACAAAAAATCAACAGCAAGAAAAGAAAAGCCGATAAATTATTCCAGGTCTGTCTGTTGACCTTTATGAGTGTTTTCCAGTCAAGTCTGATGGGGGACCATGCCCTGACCCCAAGGTCTATTTTTGGGATTCCTCAGGTACTTGGTTGCTTTGCTCCCCTTGCTGCTCTGTTGCACACCCTTAGTGTTTCACCCTGGTGTGGTGGGGTCAGCTCAGGCACAATTCTCACACTACAGTGTTGTCCCCTATACCCTATGGATCAGTGAGGGACGGATAAATATTTGTTACAGAGCACTTTCTTTACTACACACTGTATTTCATTTAACACCCAAAAAAGGAGCCCTGGTGGTGTCGTCGGGGGTTGTTGGGTTTCCAACTACGAGGTTGGCAGTTGGAAACCACTAGTCACCCCTCAAGAAAAAGACAAGGCTTCCTACCCCCGACAACGACGGTGATTACTGTCTCCACAACTCACCGGGTCTGTTCTACAGGGTCCTAGAGGATCGCCGAGTTGGAATCGACTGGATGGCAGTGAGTCATGAATATGTTAACATGAGAAGTGTGTAACTGCTTCCATTATTAATTAACACTTTCTAGTTAAAGAAGGTGAGCGGTAGGAAGGATTCATACTCGCCGCAGGCAAGTCACATTAGGTAGGGGCAGAGCCCTGGTTGAAACCAGGCTCTTTCACCTGCACAAGCCAGGTGGTACTGTTGAAGGGCGTCTCAGAGTGTCCTAGGCTCCCTGTTAGAGGAGGGGGTTCTGAACTCACAGCTGATGAGCTGGGATCAGTGTGGCCCAAAGTGGATAAAAGCCTGGGGAGACGACCTCATGCCATTACCCCCTTTGAAAGGGAGAAAACTGAGCCCATAAGCATTTAGTAACCTGTTCCAAGGCTACCCCGCAAGACTAAATCGCACTCTGCCACCAAGTCGATTCTGACTCACAGGGGCCCCATCAGCCCTAGCAGAGCAGTGGTACTGTGCTCACTGCTGACCGCAAGATCAGCAGTGCAGACCCACCTGCTCCTCCCCGGGAGGAAGACCAGGCTCTCTACTCCCGTAGCAAATTACAGTCTTGGAAATGTAGAGGGACCGTTCTACCTAGTGTCACCAATGAGGCAGTGATTGAAAATTGGGACAAGAACCTTCAACTCCATGGAATCACACAAAATTTTCTTCAAAATGCTTTAGACAACAATTACTTTAAAATATTTAACAATGTAACTTGAACAGTAGGGTAAATCATGAACATTTCTGAAGTATTTTAGATAAGCCTGCTGTAAGTAAACCACCAAAGGCAAAATGAATGCATTTCTAAGCCAATGCTAACAAGTAAATGACGTTAGAAACCAAAATACTTTGCAACAAGCAACCAGCACATGTTCTCAATATTTGCAACAATCGCTAAAAAGGCTTTTTAGGAGACTGAGAATCGCTTCAGTTTGTGACATCTGGTATTGGTATAATCAGGACATTTCTGGTGAAATGTAGAACTTGCACACAGAAACGAGAAAGCGTGTAGATGACATCCTTGCATAGTTATCTAGATGTAGCTCTTGAAGGAAAACCATCATAGACTTAGTTCTGCCCAGTAGACCCATACCTTTTGTTCCTTTATTTTTTTTATATGTTCATCCATTTATTCAAAAAAAGTTCATTGGATTGAGGGTGTCCACTATACCAGACACTGTAAAGCCCATGTGGCATAGTAATGGTCAAGCCAGGCTGGTCTTGCAATGCCATCCTACATTGGACCCCGGTCTGAATGCTCTGAGTCCTCCTTTTTCCTTCTCATGAGTGAGCACAGTCATTGTTGTCCTGCTTATGTAGGAAAATAAAACGCTTACATGCCCAATCACAGAATGTCCAGGTACATTGTTACAAAGCTGCTCTGTACAATATTGTCTAGCCACTAGGAAAAGTAGATCTTGAAGACACTTGAGCAGTGTGATATGTCAAGTTTTCAGTATAGCTTGCATGCTCCTGTTCAGTTGTACCCTTCCCTGGCCGTTGGCTAATTTAGTTCAATTTTATGTACTGACAGTCTTTGAAGTCACTATTTTCAGAGTTAAGACAATAAGGGAAAATCACTTTCTTTTTGACCGCATGTAGTCATTTTAAAAAGAGATCTGGTGTTGGAGTGTTTAGTGTTGGTTTGGGGTCCACATGGTTGGCAGTTCGAAACTACCAGCCTCTCTGCAGGAAAAAAAGACGGAGCTTTCCAGTTTGAGTGTTTCTTGGTAGTCATTTTAAAGAAGAGAAGTGATGTAATTGGAAGCAGAGAAGGGCCACAACTCTAATGTCATCTATTATGCTTGTACCTTTGGTGGAGAGACGAATAACCTTTACCACAGATTTTGTGTACAGTGCCACGAACTTCTATTTATAGCTTGGTTCTCTGATAAATCCTCTACTGCATATAGACACCAGAGGTGCAGTCACTCAGCAGCCAAGCAGTTGTCTTCTGTGGATCTGCCACTAACCCTGGCAAATGATTAGATCTGATTTGAGTTAGATGCTGCATTGTTTAAAATGTATGTATTGATTAATATAACCATAAGTCTAAACAAGTTATATATACTCCAGTAGAGAAAAATATATGTATAAGACAAATCATACCTAAATACTGCCAGGGGGAAAAGTTCCTTTCATATGAATCAGGTCTCTCAATAGCCCCACAAACATTCTGGGAAGACAGAAAACTGCTTTCATCTGTTCAATCTTCTGAAAAGCCTAAAACTCAGGAATGGGGAAGCAAGGACATTAATATTCAGGCTCATTATCAGCACATGTGGGAGAAAGATGTAGCAGTCTGCTTCTGTCGGTATTGACAGCAGTGGAAACGTGGACAGTTCTACTCTATCTTATAGTTCCCATCAAAGGCAAATTGACTCAAAGGCAAGAGATTTCATGAGCATGTAATAATAAAATTCCCTAATGAAGTTGCTACTTCAGAACTTACATTTACAGTTCCACCTGCCCATCTTTCTGGAAAGAACTCAAGGTGAGAGAGAGAGAGAGAGAGAGAGAAAAAACTTAAGCATATTACTCCACTTGTAAAGCACTCTGACAAAGGAAAGAGCCTCTTTACTGGTAGAGAAAAAATTTTCAGATTATACCACCCCTGACTTAGCCATATTCTTGGACTCAGAGAATTCCCCCAAGAAGAACTGTGACTCCTTTTCAGAAATTGAGGATATTGGTTTTCCAAACTAGAACTTCACCTTGCAAGAGAACTGCCAGCCTGAAGGTTTATGGCTTCACCTATGAATTCTACAGAGAAGACAATTCAGCCACAACTGGAGTCATTTAGTACATACATGATTATGCATGACTAGTTAAACATAAGAATACATACCCATGAACTATGAAAGCACTCCAGCAACGAAACTATAACAATAAAAACTGATCTCTAAAAAGACAGCTTTCACAAAAATCATATTGTGATTTCTGCAGTGGCACTGCCTATATTGTTTCTCATTATGAGCAATGCCTTTTAATTAGATGCTATCTCCATAATAAGGACTCTTCTTAGACATCGTTCATTACCCTGTATTTTCTTTAGAAGGACCTCATGAGAAATTGCTTCTTCAAATATTTGTTTCATTTGTTTTTCAAATCTCCTGGGCACTGGAAATTGGATAACTGACAAAGTTTCTGTTTTTATATTGGCTGCTAGAAAATTGAGAGCCAGAAGTGTGGCTCACCCATTGTGAATGAGTAGTCCCTCATGGTATGTAGGTTGAACCTTATGCTTTGCTCTGTTTTGTCCCCACCCTTTTTTCTTCCACCCTTTTTCTCATTACATTTTATTTTATTATTTTTGATACCTTTTCTGAAACATAATAAGAAATAATATTCAGGAAATCAACTACAATCATATGTTTACTATCCAAATACATATATTAATAGAAGAAAATTGAGAGGTGGGTAAATGAACAAAAATGTTCTGGTAAAGTGGCAGCATTAAGGTTAACTTTTTCTCTTTATTTCTCAACAGTTTTGTAATTAAATTTACAACTTACAGGGAAAAGATGAATTGCGCTTTAAAATGTTTCGCTGTATGAGTATATTTCCAAAGTAGGAGTGTGAGAAACGTATGCCCCACCGTACATGATGTACTTCAGTTTGGTTCTATTAAGGCAAGTGGGAAGCTCACACATTGAGGCTAGAAGGGTCTGAGAGCCACAGTCCAAAGGCATTTGTCTTCGAAGGAACTGTGTGGTTGCTGGTGAGAAGTGCGAAGCAGCTTTCGGTTTGGGACTGAAGTATGTTGCTGAAAGATAGGAGACCAAGTAGAACATACAAGAAGTCCTCCAGACAATGGAACCAGTGTGGAGCCTCATTCTGGGAGAGGGTGGTTGATAGAGTCACAGCAATGGAGATCCAGAACTACAAGCAGACTTGATTGATTGATTAAAAATTTACTAAGCACCAGTTTTCAATTATCTCCATCACCTCTCCTCAAATGCATAGCGAGGCCAGAGGACGAGGTAGAACTGCCCGTGAGGCTTTGGGGACTGTAACTCTTCGTTTTCTCTCCTGACACTGTTTCAGCTTCTCCTACTTCCCCGTCTTCTTCACAGACTCTTTTTCTTTGACCAGCTTTATTGTTGTGCTCCTGGTAGTTCCTCTTTTTCATTTTTTCCCTGCTTCACCTTGTATGGGTGGGAAGAGAACTCAATCATGTTGAAACGCTAGGGCAGTGAAGGACTTTGGCTTTGACTGTGAGGACAGAGGTCATTGGGTATTTATTATGATCTATGTTATAAATGGCCAACTTTGCCTGCTGTATAGACAATAGATGAGAAGATGAGAAAGAAGAATGGAGACAAACCAGGAATATTATGAAATAATTTAGCCTTAGTGTTTTTTTAGGGTGAATGCTGTGGAAATGGTGAAATTTATTGGGATTGTGGACATATATAGTATTTACTTATGGATTAGAACTGCAGGATAAAGAAAGGTGAGAGAAGCAATGTTCTAAAATTGGTTGTGGTATGATTACACAGCTCTTCTTAATATGGTTGAATTATTTAATTAAGTGATATGTGGATTATATGGCAATAAAAACAATTTATAAAAAGACTCCTTCATTATGGTTTTTAAATATAAGCAACTAGGGTTTCTGACTAAGAACACTGACATGGAGAGGAGCACAGAAGCAGGTTTGGGAAATCAGAACTCTGTTGAATTAGGTAAATTTCAAAAAATTGTCAAACATCAGAGCCAAAGATGTTGGAGTGGGTTCTATGATCTACAAGGGTGCTTCATATAAATGGAATTAAAAAATAAAGTATAGAGATAAAAGGAAACCTAAACTGGAATATCAATTTAGGAGTCACCAGAAAAATTGATACCACTGAATTATGATGTTGGCAAGAAATATTAAATATACCTTCTAAGGAATATTTAATATTAGACTATTCGAAGATCGAACACATCTGTCTTGGAAGAAGGATTGCCCAAATCCTTTTTGGCATCAAAAATGTTTCCCATGCTTTGCCTGGCATTCTATGAGAGACTAGTCCCTGGAGAAGAACTTCAGGCTTGGTGAAGTAGAAGGTCAGTGTCAAACAGGAAGCTCATTAATGAGATGGACTGACACAGAGCCGGGAACAATGGACTCATACATAATAACAATTGAGAGGCTCATGCAAGGTCAGGCTATGTATTGTTGCAGTGGACACAGGGTCATTGTGAGTTGGAATCAACTTAAGGGTCCCAAACAACGACACAAACGAAACAATCCAGTTGGGACCACTCAGAGATGGGCGTAACAAAAACCAGATATTCCAAGTACACTGCCTTGTGGCAATGCATATTTTAGAGACAGATAAACAAGGAAAATCCAGCAAAGAGGCTGGGAAAGATCAACTACTGCAAGAAAGTAGCATCCCAGAAGCCAAATGGGGAAAAAAAAAAAGACCTTACAGAGGATAAATAATCAGTTCTACCAACTTCCTGAGAAGTTGATTAAGCTGAAGACTGGGAATTGAACTTTTGGCAGCAGAGATACCATTGTTGACCTTGACCGTAATTGCTGTGGGATGGTGAGATGAGAAGCTTTAATTGCAGTGGGAACCTGTGGACAGATTCCCTTCAGAAGAGGGAAACAGGAAATAGCAGTATTACAACTGAAACAAGTCCTTGGTTAGCACGGACCAAAGGAACAGAAAAGCCATTATACAAATAGTCTTTCAGAACTACTAAAGTTTACACCAGGGTAAGGCAGAGGAACAGGCAATGTCTCAGGTTTGGGGCTCCTCTGGGTAGACTCATAATTGACTTTTAACATTAGACCTTTTTATAATTACTGTGTCTCAGCAACATCATAATAGAAGGGTAGAAACAGTAAATCTAAACAAATATTTTAATTTCAAGATATATATTTTTTGTTTGTGTTTGCCTACTAGCCTAAAGGTTAGCAATTCAAACCCGCTCAGCAGTATTTCTGGAGGCAGGAGAAGGCAGTCTATTTGTTTCTATAAAGATCCAGCATCGGAAACCCTGTGCAGCAGTTCTGTTGTGTGACCCCAGGAATCACCATGAGTTCAGACTGACTCCACAACAACTAGCAATAGCAGTCATTACAACCACCTGTGAGCTATGCATGCTCTTACCCATAGTTTTACACACGAGCACAATGAGAAGTGAAGTGGTTGTCTCATTTTCCCAAAGGCTCAAGTAAATTTGTTTCATTGCCATATAATTCACATAACATTTAATTAAACCATTTAACCATACTCAGAAGAGTTGCGCAATCTCCACAACAATCACTTTTAGAATATTTTCTTGTTTCTCCTATATCTCTCATCCATTGGGCTTAGGTGGTTTGACCCCAGAGTCTGTAGTCCTAGCCTGTTGACAGTGCTGCCTCGGGATGGCTGGACACTAGAGAAGGTCCTCCTGGCCGACCATAACGTTAGGTGGGATGCTCAGTTATCTAGGTTCTGAATCTGAAAGATCAATGTTTAGATCCACCCAGGAGAAGAGTCTAGAATTTGAATGTGATGAAAAGTTGAGACATCAAAGAAATGCAGGGTGATCAGAAGTGTGTGATAATAAACCATAGAATCTAGGCTCGGTGGAAGAAGTGGGGAAGGAGAGACAATTATAGTGCAGTTCAGAGACTTGCTTCTTTCCTATTTCTCCAAAGAGTTAGTTTCACAGAAATAAACAAGAGTGAGAGTTGAAAGCAGCAGAGACTTACATTAAGAACGCATAACTTTGAAGAGTAATTGTGGGAGGTGAGGAGTTGCTTTGGATGACTAGTAGCACCAGGGTGTGTCTCTGGTAGTAGATCATTGAAGTCCAAAGGAGTTAAAAGCCTGGGCCAAGCAGAGGATGTCAAGAAAGTATGAGTGTAGGGTGTTGGGTGGGGCATCTATATAAACACTGAAGTCACATATGAATCACTCAGGATGAGACAAGATGGGGTAGAGAAAACGTTGCAGAGGCCAGTGGTTTGCAATGTGAGTTTGGCAAGAGCCAGAGAGATGGAGCAAAGAGCCAGGCTGTCAGGAGTAGGGCAGTCGGTGGAGTCAGGCCGCCCTTTTGTGAAACCACCTGCCATTCACTGTAAAATAATGGGGAGGCCAAAGTCCCATGCCACTGAGAGGTGCCTAAACTGGCAGCATTCCCGAAGAGCTTTTTAAAGTTAACTTTTGAAATGTTGAAAGCCTTTAATTTCCTCAGAGGTCCAACACATTAGCGAAGTAAATATTAAAAAAGGTTTAGTTTATCTAGCTTATTTAAACCCATTGCCACTTAGGTACAAACAGAGTCGTGAGGATATGGAAAAGCTTGAAAATAAGGAAGGGAGCCAAAGAGAAAGAGAACAGAGGGATTTGAGGTGGTTGGTTGGGTAACAACCAACAGAGTGCCCTATCAACTAACCAGATGCACATGGTTAACAAGCCCACGTGTTAAATCCAATGACTGGGGGTGGCAGGGTGGGAGGTGGTGTGCCGCCGGGGGGGTTGGGGGGGGGTATGCCCCTACTCAGGGGCATGTTAGAAAAGTGGCTTGCTGATGTGATTTTGAAGTCAGCCCTTGAAAACTTTGTAGAACACAGTTCAACTCTGACGTACATGGTGTTACCATGGGCCAGTCATCCCTGACACTTCATTTGACCTCTCAAATCTTTGTTGCAGGAGGTCCATGTAGCATGTCTGCCTAGTTCACCGTCTTGCCAGAAGTCCCTCATGATCTCTTCACTCCAGTTTGCATGAACATTTTGAAAATTTTCTCTATTTAAGAAAAGTTTTGATTTGCAGAAACACGGGAATTACAGAGAATTCCCTCATGCACATCTTCCCTGTACACGGTTTCTCCTTTTAAAATGCTATTAGTGTAGCTGCTTCTCCCCTACAATTAATAATCATACCATAAACTCTTTTCAAGAAATATTAATTGAATTGAATTTGGAAGAGTATTCCCAGATCATTAACATCTTGTACTCCTGTACATTTATTACAATTGATGAGCCAAAGTTTTTGCACTATTATTAATGAAAGTCTGTAGCTTACAGTAAAGTTTACACCTAGGTCCACTATTAAAGTTATACCATAGAGTAATTTTGGTGCCCTAAAAATGCCCTGTTCTACATATTTATCTCCTCCCCACCCTTTCTCCAAGCCCCTTGCGACACTGAGCTTTTTACTGCCTCTATGATTTTGTTCTTTCCAGAATGTCATGTAGTTGGAATCATACACTATGCAGTTTTCCAGACTGGCTTCTTTAAGTTAGCCAGCATTTTTTTGAAAATTAAAAAAATCATAACAGTCATCAAGTCACTTCTGGCTCATAGTGACGCTAGAGGATAAAGTCAAACTGTGCCACGGGCACTCCAAAGCTGGGATTCTTTACAGACGGCGTCTGCCCACATCTTTCTTCCACGGAGCAGTTCATGGGTTTGAACCAGGAATGTGTTTGTTTGCAGTCAGTCAGCTGCTGCGTCACCATGGCTCTGTTTCACACTTGGCAGTTTGTATTCATGTTTCCCACATGGTTTGGGTTTGGGTTTTGGTGGGGTTCTTTTGTAACTTGAGTTTGTTTTTCTTATTGTTGAATAGTATTGCACCGTATAGCATTCGTTTACTCTTCTACTTCCTATGGCCTCCACTTGTACTTGCGTTTTAAAACACATTAGACGTTTATCTTCCACACTTTGGTCATCTCTCTACAGTTTAAATTAAAAACAACAACAAACAAAAAAACCCCACAAATGTAGCTCATAGAAGTTTGAATTTTAGTTACAGTCATGGAAAAATTACATTGATTAAAGGTGGAATTGCACATCCAATGAATGTAATTGCGATCATAAATTACACACTTGTAAGAAGTTGAAGTAGTAAAAATGGATAGACTATAATGTCACACGCACATGGGTGCACACACACAGAGAATAGCTACAAAGACTGCTCATTCATAAATATCTCATGGGCTTTTGTATCTTGATTTGGAGATCTAGAGTTATGAGATCATGGGATACCCAGGTAATTTGGCTAATAGCATACCTAATGCTTGTGCCCTACTTTCTAGTTTGTTGGGTAGTGCCTGCATCTTAAAAGCTTGCAAGCAGCATAGAAGGCAGCACAATTCGTTTTCATTCACTTGAGTAAGCAGAAGGAAAGGAGAGCCAATAACGGGGACTGGAAAGGAATGTGTGTCTAATTGCCTCCATGCCTCCCTGGCCGTGAGGTCAAAAGAACTGGATGGTGTCTGGCTACAATGACTGAATTTTTATCAAAAATTCTACAGAAGAATATTGATCAGCATGGAAGTGGGGAGGCAGACAGAATTTCAAGTTCTCGTGAACTTCAGACTTTCTAGATTCATGGAGGTTGGATAAACTTTTGGAATTATTGCCTTGAGATAATCTGTAAACATTTATCTCCATTCAAGAAACTCTCTCCCTTATTTTGTAGTTTAAATGTAATGATTTTCTCATGGTAGCTAGCAACAGTCATATATGTTCAGATATGGATACTATGCGAGTCTCCTCACCTCCAGCCTCTGTCACGGCACATGTGGCAATCAAGAGTGTTCTAATTTGTTCTTTCAAAACTGTTCTTTTTCCAAGTTTCAGATACATGAAACAGATGCAAGCGAAGTGGCTTTTTATGAAAGAAAAGTGCTCTGTGTGAGGGGCACCGGGAGGAGTCCTGCTTCCTTGGCCCTACATCAGCCTCACTGGTCACAATAGTGGGGCCTCAGATGATTTCCGGAAACATTCTGTAGACAGCAGAAATCCTGCCTTTGTCATGCCACCATCTTGTAGTGCCAATCTCTTCAATCAAATTATAAATTAATGCGCCTAGTCTTCAGAGGCCATTCATATAAACTGAAAAGTCTTGCAATACAAGCAACACTCAAAATGAATGGGCTGAAGAAGATACCTGGCCGACTAAATCGATCTATTGTTGATAGAACACACGGTCACAATTTCTTAGGAAAAAGTATATTTTTAGAAATTATCTTTGGACAAAGGGGTTTTTAGTTTTTGATAAAAATTAGTCTCGAGGTTTGATTAAATACTTAAACATGAGTTGTGATTGCTCTTTTGGTTTGTAATGATCTCATTGTCAGCAAATTTCAGTTTTAAAATTCTAAGGTGCATGTCAATAAAAGTAACCGGAATTTTTATTGGACATTCATAACTTCTAATCTGTATTACTTCAAGGAAGTGAGTAGTATAACACAGTGTTCCTACACAGAAACAATCTGGTATAAATATCTTTCAGATATTTGCTTTGGCGGTTGTACATTTAACAGAATGTGTGAAGAATTACACAAACCCAGGGTTGGGCAAACACTATTAAAAATATGTTGGTTAAATCAGGACATTGACTTTGGCTATATTTTTAAAATATTCCTACCAGGCACTGGTTTATTTGTAAATAGGGGAAGAAAGAAAGAAAGAAAGAGAGAGAGAGAGAGAGAGAGAGAGAAAGAAAAGAGAAAAAGGAGTCAGGCAAAATACCAAAACAGTAAGTTTTACTTGATTTAGAGCAATCTGTTAAACTATTGTAGCTTTTAACTACAGGATACCTAAATGCAACTGCCAACGTCTATAAATTTTTTTTAATTTCTGGTTTCTCCATCAGCTATATTTGACTCATCTCAGTAGAAAAATGTCTTTAGATATCAGTTTGACTTAATCAAAACAAGTGTTGGCATTATTCTTTTAAATTTAATTAAAAAGTACCTTGAAAATCTCAATAGAAGATCTAGTTTGTGTTATGTGCATGCACGCATGTATTTGCATATATTTAGATATATTGAATAAATACATTGCAAATGTATTTATACAATATACCAATTTTTTATCATAGCATCCTTATTAGCTAAAAGGTTATGTAAAAATTGTAAATGTACCTGAACTAAAATTTATGCCATCTACATGGTTATCCCTTCAATAAACAGCTATGATATGCCTTTTCTACCACATGATATGTCTGGTCCAGATACTGAAACCCTTAGGCCAATACTCATCACCCCACCACACCGTCCCTTCTGTAACTCCCTATTTGGCTCATGACTCACCCTTCTATTGTCCAAATTTTCCATCTTTGGAATACTGGTCATCCTAATTCCATCCCAAGACCCTTCTGCAAAGATTGTCCTTAAGCCCTTTGGAACTGAAGCCAGGTCCCAGGACATATGCACTTTATACATCAGCGTCTAGCTATGCACTTTATACATCTGCTATCCCTGGATCTAAGTGCTTTATACATATGCACTTTATACATCTAGCTATCCCTGGATCTAAGAATCACCACAAGGACACACATGATCTCACCTACCATTCTCCCAGCCTACTTTCAAGCCAACGGTCCAACTAGAGAACACCTGGGAGAATAGGACTCCTGAGCCGGACCTTGGTTTATGGACAGAGACAGAGTAAGAGGCAGGAAGAATTCGATCCTATAAGTCTAAAGAGAGATGAGACCCAGGTGCTCAAAAGGCCCCACACTGTTTCTTGTGTGCAATCAATAAAAACCTTTTCTGGTCCTTTTGCACACGATGTTTGCTTTAATTCAGTTGGTCCATATAGTAGGACAAGGAATTAAATTCTAAGATATTTTCCTGTTATCCAGAAACTCGCCAACGATTACAGAGCCTAGGCAGGACTTGCAGTACAGGCCATTTATCTGGGGGCCAGGCAGGTGTTTTAATATGATTTTTCTAGTGCTACTGGAATTAGGTCTTGGAGACTTGGAAAGCTTAAGCTAAAGTCTTCTCTTATTCCCGATCTCTCAACAACAAAATCCCCTAATTTGATTTTAAAACATGACGAGAAAAGAAAACAATTGAACAAAGACAACTCGGACTTGCCTCTTTAATTTAACTATGCCTCCTTTTGCTTCGTGTGAAGCAAGCAGAAAGGCAGCTCGTGAACGTATCTAAATAAATCAGAAATCAGTGTGTAGTATCAATGATGTTTATGCTATGCATGCTTTCAGAGGACTGTTAATCAAGCAAGTGGATTATCTAGTCAAAGGCATTGTAGGGAAAACAGATTAAGCATATACAAAAATTACCTTTTATGCAAAACAGTCGTGGCAAGATACAGTTCAGAACCAGACATAAACTACAGCAAGCTATCTCAACTTGCAGTGTCCACTCGCTCCCTTTGGGGGTCCAGTGGGTACCAGCTGCCAGCTTGGTGTTCACCCTCCTCGGCCCTCCCACTTCAGACCAGCTGCGCCCTTTCTCACTCTCAGGATTAGGCCCCATAGGCTGGGCTAGGGTGCAGCAAACTGCAGCTCTAAGCTATATGTGACTCAGTACAGACACGAGGCTTCGAAGTAAAATTGAAAAAAAAAATTTAAAGAATATTATTCAGACATGGTGATTTCATTTGTCTGTAAAAATATATTTATGGCTCTTGAATAATGGTTTAAACGTTGCGAGGGACAGAAATGGCTATTTGGTTTCAAAAGGTTGCCAATCCCTGGTCTAGGTCATTCAGGATTCCTTACCTCTGAGCAGCCAGCCCTCCGTCTCCTCATTCCTCTCTAACCTCTTTGGACCAGGTCAACAGACGCCAGTGGAACGTGTCCCAACTCCGCCCAGCCCTTCCTGGCTGTTTATTGCTCACTTCACTCACCAAGTGCACGCAAGTGGTTACCACAATGAACATGCCTATCAGACTGTCTACTCCAGGGGCTCCCCTTAGCTTGCAGTCCCAGAAGGGAGCTTGCTTGTATGGGCAGATTTTTTCTGCAAACCATTGCTCAAAATTTTTAAAGCCAGTGTTTTTTGCTTTTTGGTTCCGCCCCCTCGGTAGGTGGGTCATCCCTTCAAATGGAAATCTCCTGTTCTCTCAGTAGTTCTGGGCGGGGCTCCAGTTTCCACCTGATTCTCCAATGATATGTAGACTTCTGTCTGAAAATAAAGCCTGTTCCTTCTGGGTGATTCCTAATTCCTCTTTTAGCATATCCCATGAAGGACAGGCTGAATTCTGGCTTATAAACTCTCTGCAATCCTAAGAATGATATTGATTTCTATCACACATGTAGATTTTACAATACCAGGAAGGAAAAACATTCAGAATCCATAGTGCCGTCAGATAATCCTTAACCCTTCTAAAATACCCAACTTTAATCTCATCATCACCTCTTGGTTGTGTCTCTATGTACAAATCGTCTTGGGCCTCTGGCAGGAAGGATCCAGTAGGACCTGGCCCCCATCAATCACCTTGTTTAACCAGTCGGGCATTTTCCCTTGGCCACTCCAGAAAGCAAGTGTGCTCCCCTCAGTTATAGTATACCTCAAAACCAATATAATAAACAATAATCAAAGCAACCATTTAAGAATCAAAAGTTTTACTTCCTATGTCCTTTGTTCCTTCTCTTACAAAGTACCATGTTTCCAGTAAGTGTGGAGTCATTGCAAACGACCCCTTTCTGATGCCACCTGTAAGGGAAGAAGCCCTGGGGTCTGTGAGTCTGACTGCCCTGGGCTCCCCAAGAGGAAAGGGAAATCTAACTCCATTATCAGCCTCACCAAGGCCAATTCGATTAGGCTGAGGTCAGTCAATTGACAACTAACTCTCCCTCCCATAGCACTCTGTTTTATAGCTGACCTCCACAATTCATTGCAATGGCCACACAAAACTCATGGACAACACTCACGATGAGAGCACTTATTCAGGAAGTTAACAAGTTACAAATGCTCATGAAACAGTTATTTGGACAGGACAGCCTCTTCTCAGCTGTGCCAGTGGCAGGCACGGCTCATCTTTGGCCTCTCGGCCCCACAAGTCATTGCTAGTACAATGTTAGAAGACTCTTTGAGGCTGCCAATAAATGCCCAAAGGGCATGACACTTTACCATAAGCCTCAGCCTAAAGGTACTCAACTCTAACTTTGTGGTTCAGCAATCCCAGCTCCCCTAATTAAGTGCCTAGAAGCACCCCACTCCAAACCAGCCCCCTGACCGGAGGCACACAGCTTGACTTGCTCTGTGGATTGGCAAGCTCCTACTCTTGTCTCATGCTCTGGCTCTTGGCTCTTCTCTGGCTGCTGCTCCTCTGCCTCTCCTCTGTTGCTCTTTTGGTGTCTATGCTAGTCTGGGTTGACTAGAGAAACAAATCCAGAGACACTCATGTGTGTAAGAGAGAGCTTTATATCACAGAGCAATTTATATAAAGAAAACATCCCAGCCCGGTCCAGATCAAGTCCCTAAGTCTGATATTAGCCCATAAGTCTGACACTAGTGTATAAATTCCTCTTCAGACTCACACAGCACATGCAATGATGTCAAATGCAGGAAGATCACAAGCAGGCGGGGGGGAGTCATGTGGATCCAGTGGCAATGGAAGCATCTCAGCACTGGGGTGGGTCTCCATGTGGCTCCTCCAGCTCCAGGGCTGTGGCTGCCATCAGCGTGGCTCCATGTGGCTTGTCAACAGGAATGTGAAGCAGAAAGAGTATGGCCCAGAATGAGAGGAAGTTCCCAGAATTCTCATGAGAAGGCCATGCCCACAAGGAGGCATCAGACTGTGACCTGATTGACAAGCTAGACTCCTCCCCTTCACTCTTAATATCCTCACGTTGACAGAGATTATGTAACTACCACAGTGTCACAGCTGTCTCCTAAATCAAGGAAGTTCAATGCACAGATATCGTGGGGTCCAATGACGCACTCCGTTCCTAATTCTTCTTTCTTGCTTGTAATGAAATCCCTGCTTCTTTCTTTTGAGGTCATCACTCATTTTACACCCAGGAGGATGACACCCACAATTACCTTGACTCACAATCACTCACAACTGGCACTCATCAGTGTTGTCCCCTGCCTTCTCATATCCAGACCACACAGGAAAGGACTATTTGGTAAGACAAACCAAAACTATGGCTAGAGGACCCATATTAATAATTCACTTCCCTGGAGTCACATAATTCTCCTTCATGATGAGAATATCACTTCATGTTTTTACATAAGAACACTTTCTAATACATAAAAAGGGCAAATCTAAAAATCTGCTGAAGTAGATACTCACTATAAAAACTTTACACAATAGCATCTAGATAATATTTTTTTATTTTCAAAATTACCCATTTCACACATTTTCGTTCCTACCAAAATCCATGCTTTTCTAAAAAAAAAAAGGAAATTTGAAGACTTATTTATTGGAAATGTACCTTATGCCAAACTATGCAGGGTAAATTTTCATACGTGAGATACAAAACTAATAATGGAACTACTGATTCAAATATTACCGGAATTGTCATATAATTATACACAGGTATCCCCCCATTTCTCAAAAAATTACCTTATGCTTCTTCCCTCAAAGAAAGACTTATCTTAGCATCTGTTTCCCCGAATGGAAAGATAACCCTGGAAGGTTTTCGGCTTTTAACATTCTGTAGTTTCTGGCAGCGCACACCTGGAGCGGCACAGACATGTTCCTGGCCCAGACCACACACAGTATCTCAGCATCAAATGGTCAGAGCATTACACGTGTCTGTGACCACTACACGAGCTAGCATGACGTTGTATTTGTTATTTGGTGAGATTCGATAAGTTATTTGGGCAGTCTGAGAACGCTCAGAAATTTCCCGCATCATTTCATTGTAATTGCTTCTTAGCTTTATGCCATTTGGGCTCATGCAGATACAGATTACAATACTTGTAAGAGAGACTGGTATGTTTTAAAAGATAAGATAACCGACAATTCCAGTAACATTATCGCTCATTTGAATTAGGATCAAACACTAGACAAGTTAATCAGATGTTTTCTGACCTATATAAAATGTTTCAACTTTCCCATATCTACTTTCTAGGGGAGTGGGTGTGGGGGAACCGTACTGAATTGCTTCATTATCTTTAACACTTTTTCCCCCATGGATTCAGAAGTGGCTTCTTTTGATTCTCAAGTCTGGCATGGATTCGATGATACTTTCATTATAGTACTTGTCCTAGTAGATCAGAGATTTTTTTTGGTCTTATACTCATAAAGTGAACTTTTCGAAGGCAGAGCTAGCTCTCACGTGTGGTATCTCTAGTGCTTAACACAGTGCTCCACACAGAGGACACACTGACAGGTTGAGTGGAGTGGAGTTGAAGACTGTATCCCAAGGGTTTCCACTACCAGTGATATTAATGTGGATGAGATATAAGCTTTCTCAACATATGGCAGGATAGAAATAACTTTCACACAAATTATCCTGGGCAGCATGAAAGCGTTTTCTTCTAAAAATTTATCTTTCTAGGTCGAGAAGGAACTGCTCTGAAATCCCCTAAGTCCCCACCTGAGATTGCACGTTAGTACATTCTTAATAAATACTTTTAATATTTAACTTGTACTAACTCTTAAAATCCACTTAGCTATAGGAATGAAATTTAAAGAGGTGCTTACTCAACATTTTTCTATGTAGGGAGCTGAGAGAATCTTGGTTTATCACGACTCCCAAGTGTAGTCAGGTTAAAGTACAAGAAATACTGTTTTTCACACGTGAAGTCAAGAAGGCGCTTTTCTATTGCAAACAAAGGAATCTGCTGTAGATTACTTTCTTTAGGAGAGAATACCTGGAAAAGGGAAGTAGAGAATATTTGTCTGAATTGTTAAGGAGGTTATTTCCTTTCAAAGTACATACTACCTATCGACTTATCTGACTTCTCCAGGCCTAACACACACATTCCATTTAAAAGGATTTTAGCCTGTGCTTCCAGGTAAATGATCCCTGTTTACACATGTAAGATTATTCATTGCTTCCGACAGGGCTCAGCATCGTCACGTACAAGCCTTTCTTTCTGCTGTTTCTTTCCCTTGACTGATATTTCCATAGCTGGAAGAAATCACTGTGTTGAAGATTTCCCTGCAAAACGGGACCGCATGTGACTCTAGTTTAATGCCTTCGTCCAGCCTAACAGACCTATTGCAAATACCCGCTGCCCTGTGTCCTCTCACAGCCTGTGCACATTTGCAGAGAATGCAAACTCATGGCTCCTTTGCAATGTTGCTTCCTGTCCTGGGAACCCTATCAATCCCACCCAAACCCTGATCTAATTCCCACCCAGACTTCAAGAATGGCTCTGCTTTACACTGCTATGAAATACTTTTCAGTCCCTTAAGGTTAGGTTTAGTACTCCTTCTGAGGGGCTCCCAGTAGCCCTTATGCAGAATTGTCCAATCACGTATTTGTCCCTCTATTGAAAGTGTTATCTTTGAAGGCGGAGCCTGTGTTGTATCCATTTTCTCCAGCAACAGAAAGGCAATGACGCCATGCGAAAAAGAGAAAAGATTCTGGATTTGCAGTCTGTATCCCTCCGCAGCGCCACTACTGTGGGCAAGTTGCAGCTTCTCTTTGGCTCAGTTTCATCTTCTGTAAAGTAAGATGAACGTAGCACAGTTTTTAAGATTGGCAATAAGTGCTCCACTATGTGCTTGGTGTCTTTCATCAGTACTTTAGGTGTGTTATCTCATTTATTCCTGACTATAATTCTAGGAGGTAGGTAGGATCGCTGGCGATCAGGAAACTGAAGCATAGAAAAAGTAAGTCACTTGCCCAGGAACACACAACTGCTAAGGGGCAGAGCCCGGATTCACACCTCGGTAGTCTGCTGGATCCCAGACCATTGACATATCCTGAACCACGCTCCTGCGAGGCAGAGGGCAGACTTTGGCTTACATTCTTGGGACATGTTGTCGGGACAGGGCAGTCCCTGGAGAAGGACATCCTGCTTGCTCCAGTAGAGGGCAGCGACCCAAGAGGAAGATCTTTGACAAGATGGATGGCATAGTGGCTGCATCGATGGGCTCCAGCATCAGAACGGTTGTGAGGAGGACCTAGATCGGGCAGGGTTTCCTTCTGTTGGACAGCGGGGGGCTAGGAGTCAGGACAGACTCGATGGCACCCAATGGCCACCACCACCACACACTCCATTGCTAACTCCTAGACACAGTGGTGATTTCATATAGATCCTCCTACGGTGATTCCCCACCCAAGCATAACAGTATTTCCGCTGTTACTTCATCACTGTCATTTTGCTACTGTGATGAATCAGACGACCGCTGTGCAAGGTTCGTTCAACCCCCAAAGGGGTCACAACCCACAGGTTGAGAACCGCTGTCCTAGAGTGTGGCTCGGGTTGCTGCATTGAGTTTCCATGAAATAATATAAAATTAATTTATCTAACCTGAAAGCTAAACATCTTCCTGTCACACAGTGTCAGAAGGAGTCATGAAGTAGTACTTTTTAGAAATGTGTAAATTGTGTAGCTCTGAAAGAGGTCGTCATGAGTACAACTGTCTCTCACAATGCGCGTTGAGAATACTTTCGTGCCGAAAGGAAACAGACCCCATATCGGGGAGGTTGGGACCCCCACAGTCTGCTTCCAGAAAAACCATGGGCTGAGAAGCGCTGTGGAGCAGGGCCACTGTCCTACACGGCCATGGAGCGTTGTCATTGACTGGCTGGCCACGGTTTTTTGTTTTTGTTTTAAAGCACATCTCCAGAATAATGACAGTTTTCTTACCACAGATCATTGTCTTTCCCCTAGGTCTTGCTACATAAACACGTTAAATGCTGGCTTCCTGTCTGGTCGGACCTCTCCACCAAATGCTTTCATTCAGGACAGCCCAGCACGAGGCGTACAAAGCCTTGTGTGGTGACAGTCTAGCCACCAAATTTCACTCAGCTAGAAACCACCCCCACCCCCACCGCTTTCTGCATGTCCTATTTCTGTGTGGATCTATGTCTCTAAGAAGATATTTCCCCAGTTGTTGCGTTCCTATTTCAGTTTATTTGCAGAAAAGAATTATCTCCCAACAGACCTGCAGAGCGCAGATTAAACAGACTAAAACAAACTATGTGAAGAATCAAAACTCCCCATGCATTAAAATTCTAAACAATCCCTGTCCCTTTTCTAAACACAGTGGGTTAACTCTTCTTGACGGTATCAGATAGGTGGTGGTGGCGCAGGCTTCATTTGCAGTCGCTGGAGAGCTACCCTAGCAGAGCCCTGGTGGGGTACTGCTTACACGTTGGGATGGGATCTGCATGGTCAGTGGTTCAAGACCACCAGCTGCTCCAAGGGAGAAAGACCCACAGGGGGTCACTATGAGTCAGCATTGACTCGTTGGCACTGAGAGAGGAGAGCTACTGCACTTGAACTAGTTAAAGAAAACAAGCAAGCAAACACTCTCCCATCTTGGTGATGTGGACTCAGAGGGTCCCCTGTGAGTTTTTGAGACTATAACTCTTTACAGGAGTAGAAAGCCCAGTCTTCCTCCCTCAGAACGGCTGGTAGTTTCAAACTACCAACCTTGGAGATTGCCCCAGCCCAACAGGAAAGGGAAATGTAAAATGCTAATGACGATCAGCTGGCAGCTTTCAGTGGGGAATCAGGAAAGGGTTGTGGAGTTGAGACTGCAGCTCATAGGCTGCTGGCATACTGGAGAGACCAGGGCAGGAGAACATTGACTTTGATGCTGGCAGAGAGAATGCAGGGAGTGATCTTGAAAGATACCACAAAGCAAGACTTGGAGGATTCGGTGGCTGATCAGACATAGGAGGGTAGAGGAAGAGGAAAAGGGAAGAGCCCAGGGTGCCCCTGACGCTTGAAGACCCAATATCCGGAGAAATGGGGGTATTATAAACAGAGACGGGAACGCTGGTGCAAGGATCAGGGACAGAAAGGGGTCTGGAGATGAGAAGACAGGTTTTGCGTGACGTCAGTACATCCATATCTTGTATGTGTTAGGCAGAAGAGCAAGGTTCTCTCAAATTGAAAATGAACAATTCCAAAAGTCCCAAAGTCTTTTTCTTAAATTCTGGTTCTCCTAAATAACATCTAACTCAGAAAGTTAGGGTGAGTCGTTGCCTTTTGTAAAAACTAAAATAAATTTAGCTCTAAAACACTAAGAATATTCAACAAGTACTGAGAAATATCCCATTCTGCCTATAAGCACCCTTCCAGAGTGTGTGTTCTATTGAATGCATGAATATGATAGTGGCCAGTGGTGAGTTAGCTTGAAACCTCACAAAAGGGATCAGAGATGAAACATTTGGAGCTGTCCACATGTTTTGTCCACATATTTTTGTTGTTGTTGTTGTTTATTGCTGTAGACTTGGCTCCAATTCATGACAGCCTTATGCATACACAGAACAAACGTGGCCATAGTGTGTTCAGATGGAAAGGAACCCAGGCAGTTTATGAGTTAGGTGTGCTGCTAATGTCAAGGCTGCCAGTTCAAACCCACCAGCACGCTCCGTAGGAGAAAGGTGACGTTGTCTGCACCTGTAAAGATTTACAGCCTTAGAAAATCTATATAGAGTTGCTATGAGAATTCACTTGAGAACTGTGGGGCACATTTGGGTGCTGATTAAAGCCAAGAAAACCCCAAGAGAGTGAGATATGACATAGAAGTGTAATGCATCTAGAAGTCTGTCTTGTGTTGGGCATAAATTTATGATCTAGAGAGAAGCACCAGAGCCAGACTAGAACATTGGTAATTTTTACAGAAACCAGAAAAAGAGAGTGCAAAGACTAAAGTGGTAACTGCAACAGGGATACACCAGATGGCACAAGGTTAATCGCTGGAGTACTCACCAAAATGTTATTGATTCCAAACTCATCTGGAAGCCCCTCGGAAGAGAGGCCTGGTGGTTCGCCTCAGACGGGTCTGACCCTTGAAAGCCCTATGGAGCAGTGTGTCCTCTGCACACACGGTGTCACCAAGAGGCAGACTAAGCCCCACAGCAACTGACAATGGCAACAAAGGCAATGGGAATTGTCGGAGGGAAAATCTAGAGAAGAAGTTGGCGAGTCTGTGTGTCTTCTAGGAGAAAAGCTAGTGAGGAGGAAAGGACGAAATTGAAGGTGAACTAACAAAACTAGGATAGGCCTAAAGACACTGCTTCATCCAGTGTGGGCACGTGGCCCACACCGACCATTGACAGCATTGGTTTGGTTCACAAGTGAGGGTCATTGCAGATCAAGCTGAAAATGGATATTGTTCAAGTGCTTAAATTCTCAGTGCAGCTGACCATGTCTCTTCGTGCCAATCACAATTCAGAGCCCTTTCTTATTTGCCAGGTATTGTTTGAGAGTGAAAAAATAAAATCAAGTGACGCAAGTAGCCTTTCTGTGGCTGCATTGTTTGCAGAAGCTATGGTTGGATAAGGTCCAGTAGCACCATTAAGATAGGCCCAACCCAGCCCAACCCAGCCCTAACAGGTCAATTCAGACGCATAGATAACCTATAGGACAGGTAGGACTGCCCCATAGGGTTTTCAAGGCTAAAAATCTTTACTGAATAAGACTATACATCTTTCTCAAGATAGGCCCAGGCATAAATGAAAATATAATTTGTCTTTTGAAAGAAACTTTCAGAAAGATCATGTAATTTCATAGCTTTGACAAATTAGAACCCAATCCCTCATTTACAAAATTAAAAAAAAAATTATTAACGCCAAAGCAGGTCAAATTACTTGCCCAAGCTTATGAAATGAGTTACTAGCCTAGGTAGGACCAGAAGCCAAGTAAAATTTTTGTTCTCTGTCCACTGCTCCTTGCATATGTCGTATTACCTCCAAGTGAATCACATCACTCTACGTTGCCAACAAATTCAGCTGAGGTATCTTCAAAAATGTTTTTTTTACATATCTATGAATTAATCTAGGTACAGTCAGAACTAGACTATAGTAGAGTGTCTTGAGACATTCTGAACATTATTATTGCAAACATCGTCAGCAAAAGTTAGTTCAATGTTTAGTATCAGGTGCTAAACAAATTAGTTCAGTTGAACAACTTCCCAGATTTCATCTGTCTGCTGTTCAGTTTCTCAGGTTAGAAGCCAGAAAACACTGACGACTTCTCCCATGTGGACTTTTGAATTATTTTACTCATTAATAAAGTTTTATTATACACCTAAAATGTATATATTTTTAGCACACATCATTTTATAGTGAGACAAGATGGGAAGCTCAAGCTGTTGTTAGGTAAGTAATAGACATTTGCTTTCTCTCTGCTTCCTGAAGGGCCTTACACCATATCATCATGCTACTGTCCCCAAAGACATAAAGAATTGTCACAATGCTCCATACTTTACACCGGGTGTCGGCATACCATCCGCACAATGGTGCTGTGGCTGACGACGGGGATAGTAGGTTATGTGGGTTTGTTTGGTTTCAGTCCATATTTGCAATTCAAGTTTCATTTTGGTATTTGGAAGACCATCCCATTTCAACTGAAAATAAAGTTGAACAACCTCTTAGCAAAACATCTCCAAATGATCTAATACATGTGTGCGCACCACACACACACACACACACACACACACACACACACACTGTAACCTTGTTGCAACTGCTTGGTACTTGCGGGTTAAAGAAAATGATCACATAATCTTCATTCTGTTCTTGAAGATCCGTCTGTCAGGCCTATCTGCACCCAGAAAAGCCACATGTAGTATAAAATAGTATTGGAAAATACAATTTAGAACAAGTATTCAACTATTTTCCAGACGATCTAAGGGTTTCTTCCATCCCTTGCTAACATGGTTCTGAAGGTGCCCAGGCCAGGAGGACATCTGTAAGAGGCTAACTAACCAGGTGGGCTCTGGTGGACTTCGAGAGCCTGGCTCAGCCTACGGGAGGCGCAGGCAAGTCTGGAGGGAGCGCAGGGTTCTTTCACTCTAGGCTCAAATCCAAGAGGCCAGGTCAGGCCAACTGTAGCTGGCAAGGATTATCCTTCTGGATACCCAAGGCCTGGAATCCAAGAAGTCAGAGAGCGCTGGAAGGAAGATTCTAGAGTGCAGGTGACAGTGAGAGCCGAGGCTACTTCATTTCTTCCCTTCTTTGTTCATGCTGCAACATGTGGAGGTGCCCTGGAGGTGTAGCAGTTAAGAGTTGGGCTGGGAACCCCATGGTCAGCAATTCGAAGCCACCAACTGCTTTCTCCCCTTGAGAGAAAAAAAGATGAGGCCTTCTATCCCCGTCAAGAGCGACAGTCTCAGGGATGGCTCTGAGTCCGCACTGACTCAATGGCAGCCAGCTTGGTCTTGGTTTGGGGCTACACGTGGCCATGATGGGCCCCTGTGTGCAGATTGGCGACTGGAAAGAGGTCAGAATTCTGCCGCTCATCAAAGCAGAGACAGGGGAACCAGGACCACGTAGAGAGATTTGCCATTTCAGATCTCACACTATCAACATCCCGGCTTAAAGTATGCTGCCAGCTTCTAAAGAAAGTTACAACCCTTTGCACCCATCCAGATGCCAATTAGAGCTAATAGCACTTAAACATGTGAGACGCTTAAATATTACCGGGGACTAGAAATCATTGGAATGGCCAAAGTTGTGAGGTGAATTCATTCATCCCAGCAGTTCTATTATCTTGGACAAGTTACTTACCTCATTGAGCCTTCTTTAGCAAAAGATTTAATGCTATGCACCATAGGAAACCCTAATCAAACGAATCATGCAAAACCTACATCCTTAAACCAAAGTTGATTCTTGATAGAAATTGCTTCCATTTATTCTCTGACTCTTTTTATAGGTAACAGATATTTACTCCAGGCCCATTAGAGGGTCTGAAGAGAGGTCCTTGTCCCCGTGGAGTTTTGCTTGCTTTCTCTGATTGTTTCTTGACCTATGGCAATGACCCATTTTTTTCCTTACAGAGTACTGAACTGTTTGATAACATGATTAGATAACAAGGAAACCCATAAATAGCTACAGATGCCATGATTCAGGTGTGGATCACCAAAATCAAACATTTGTAAAGTACAATTACAAATTGGAATTGGTCTCATTATCAATTCTGGCAAATCAGAACGCAGCAGATTTAATTCACACTTCAAGTCATGCAAGACTCTTATTAGGTTCAGTACCACGCCTGACTAGTTCACAGACACGTATGTGTCATATCTTCTCACTCATCTGATGATTCATATTACAGAGAATTTTACTTGACTTCAACATTTATACTTTGTCAGCTACTCTGTTGTGTACCTTACCCAAATAAGGTCACTTTTTAAAAAGACATTGCCACATATGAAACGCAATGGTTTTGTACGCACATGCTCATTTTCGTGATGACCTTCTGTGACTGTCACCAAGTAAGAATAGTTTAGTGCTTGAGGATCTGCTGTTCAAGTGCCAGAAGAGTGAGCTCCCGTTCTCTCATGCCAACGATGGCTGGCAGTTTACGAGATGAAAGGGTTATGACGTTTCCAGTAAATTCTGTCCAAAGTGCATACAAGAGAAGAAAGGACACGCAGGTAAAGAGGGTGCAAGCATGGAAGCAAGAGGAGAGACCGAGCCAACCAAAGACAGTGCCATGCCAAGTCACCCCTTCCTAGGTTGGGCTCTGCAGTCAAACAAGGCAGAGCAGAGAGGAGCAAGATGATGTTCATTCACTGTGTTACATACTAGAGAAACTTGACCTCATACCGGGCCTTCCTGAGAGAAGCTTTAGCCTTGTAATTTTATAACATAACATTCCATTTGAAGGATTTAGATATATAGTCAAGTCATCATGGTAATGCCCATTCTTTTGAATTACCCACCACATTAAACCTCTCTAGTAGGTAAGATAAGGAACCCTGGTTAAGCACTGGGCTGCTAACCAAAGGTGAGTGGTACCAGCCCACCAATCACTCCCTGAGAGAGAGATGTGGCTATCTGTTCCACAGTGATTATTCTAGAAACCCTTAGAACAGTTCCACCCTGTCTTATAGGGTATCCGTGAGTCAGAATGTACTCAATAGCAACACATTTGGTTTCATAAGGTAAGATCATTAACACATGATAGTTTAAATATTCTATATTTTTGATGAGTATATAGACATCAGAAAGGACATACAGACAACCAGGAAAGAGAGGTCTCTAATCAGGGCCCTATGCTTCAGAGAATCTCTCCTCTATCCTCCTTTGGCTACAACTCTTTACACAGGACAAAGAATCCAAAGACCAATGGACTGTACCCACCCAGAATCTGGACCACACCCCTTTCTAAACCTGGGTGCAAATGAACTTGTGCCAACCCAGAGTGTGAACCACACCCCCCTTCTAAACCTGGTTGCCAGGATTCCCCACCCAAATGGTTATAAGTCTGGTTCAGCTTCTTCTCCAGGTCTACTCCCAGACATGGATGATTCCATCATATGAATATCTCTAGGCCTGAAGGATGCCTGAGAAGCAACTGTTTACAGGAGGTGTGCATAGGGATTGGGGATACAGACAAAGTGCCCACGTGCATACTCCTGAGATCGCTCACCATGTAGCATACAGTTGGGGATGGGAAGAGGAGGGGACTAAGTTGTGAACTTGGGAGAGGAAATCCCAGCATGTTCTTGTAACTCCAAGTTTTAAAAAATGTTAACTTTAAACATTGCCTGGTGCTATTTTTTCTAAGGTAGGGGGAAAGAGCATACTTGATGAAAAGTCATTTAGTATGATCTACAATGCAGTATATTGGATTGGCCTCTATTTGTGCTCTTTTCCTCGGCCCACAATGAAGGAAGGCCCTGTGTGAATGCACGGAACAGAGAATTTACTTTCCTTGGCTGTCTGCTGAGAATGTTCTACGAGGGGCACGTTTCAGGTCTCTGCACTTAAGGAGTGCTGCAGACGGTGATTTCATACTGAGTCCACATCGTGTGGATGGCTTTTCCCAACATGTCTCAGCAAAACATTATACAACCTGACTAAACAAAGCCTCATTCCCACACAACTCCACCTTCCTTTCTTGGCAAAGCTTTCCTCTGGGAACACCCTTTAAAGACCATCACTTCAGCCACTTGTCAAAGGAATTAGTGCTTAGGATTCAAGACTATGATTATTATTTTAAGTGAAATTTTTTCTCTGACCAAAGGGCAGGTCAAACTAAAGAACATACTTTTCTTCCAACTTGTCCTTTCCTAGTTTTTTTTGAACCCAAGTCTTGTTAAATTCAACAAAAATGTAAAATGGCAAACAAATGGCATCCCAGGAGATTACTAGGATTCTTCACTTCCAAATATGACCAAGCCACAGCTATGATAAATTAGGTCATATGTATTGAGAAGCTTCTCCACACAGGATAGGCTGGTTGTTGTTGTTAGGTGCAATCAAGTCGGCCCCCACCCATAGCCACCCTTTGCACAACAGAAGGAAACTCTGCAAGGCCCCGTGCCTGTCTCAGGATTGTTCTTATACCTGAGCCCGTTGCGTGTCAATGCGGTGTGCCACTGCAAGCCACTGAGGGTCTGCCTTCTTTGCACTGCCTTGCCATTTGGCCAAGCATGATGCCCGCTTCCAGGGATTAGTCTCTCCTGACGACATGTCCAAAATATTATATCAATGAAGTCTTGCCATCTTTGCCTCTAAGGAGCACTCTGGCCTTATTTCTTCCAATACAGATCAATTTGTCCTTTTAGCAGGCTACGGTACTCTCAATATTCGTCTCCAGCCGCACAATTCAATTGCATCGGTTCTTCTAAGGTCTTCCTTATCCAATGTCCAACTTTCACGTGCATGTGATGCAATGGAGAATATCATGACTTGGGTCAGGCACACCTTAGTCTTCAAAGTAACATCCTGTTCTTACAATACTCTACAGAGGTCTTGGGCAGCAGGTTTACCTCATGCAACACGTCTTTTGATCTCTTGACTGCTGCTTCCATGAGCATTGATTGTGGATCCAAACAACGTCAACCTTTTCTCCATTTATCCTGATGGTACGTACCTATTGGTCCAGTTGTTGGGATTTGGGACAGTCTTATATTGAGTTGTAATCCATATCAAAACCTACCATCCCCGACCTCCATCAGCAAGGGCTTCAATTCCCCCTCTCTTTCAGCAAACAAGGTGGTGTCATTTGCGTATTGCAGATTTTTAATAAGCGTTCCTCCAATCCTGATGCCACATTCTCCCACATATAATCCCCATTCTCCGATGATTTGCTCAGCATACAGATTGAACAAGTATGGAAAGAGGCTACAATCCTGACGCACACCTTTCCTGATTTTAAACCATGCAGTATTCCCTTGTTCTGGCAGGCTAGTAAGTATAGCAGTCAAAGGTCAGTTAAACACTACAGTGGGGAAAATAAGACACGAGAAATGCAAGGCAGGAGGAAACAGTATTAATGTGTGTTCACGGGCATAAGAATTATTTTACCTTTAACAATGGATAGGAATTGTATTTATTTGGTGAAAAAGTAAAAGAACATACCACAACTGTAGTTAAATGATTTTCTTTTAGCTTTTTGCTGTTTGAATGACCAGTCTTCTCAGAGGGAGGAGGATGAAGCTTTCTGAGCTCATAACAACTTTACATCCTCAGAAACCCAAAGGTGCGGTTCGGGTCGGTTCTCTAGGGTCACTGTTGGTAGGAACTGACTTGAGAGCCATGAGTTGGGGTATCTGCTTCTGCTCACGTCAGGCCAGAGAACAAATGTGAACCCGCCTAAGGGTGCCTGGTAAGTGTGAAACTTGGGGAATTCTGGAATTTCACAAGTCTTACTATGGAAGATACTATTTTTTGCTTTCACCTATCCAGGCCACCCAAGATGGCCCAAATGCCTAAAGTACCTGCAATAGAGATCACAAATTTGTGTAAGGAGGGCTATAGAAAGGTTAGGCATTGCTTTCTAGAACATTGCTACTGAGAAATATTGGCAGGGTTTTTGTTTGTTGGTTTGTTTTGCTTTGTAAGCCATGCTTGTAAAAGGCCCTGAACTTTTTATAGCAAGTAGATCTCCTGTTTGGATATTAATATTCAGTGGAACATCGGCCATAGGCAACATAAATCCAGTGGGTCACCCGCTGGATCACCGCCACCCTGTGTGGCCTGAAGGGATAAGCACGTGATGCGATGCACTCTCAGTGTGTCAGAGCTAATGATGCTTGAGGAAGGCTGTTCCTAACCCAGGTTCCTCAACATACCAATCCTGGAGATTAAGCCCTTCTGATGGGGCTCACACATCCTCCACTGGTAGAATGCAAGGGTTGTTAATGTAAATTATCAAGGCCTGCCTAGCTCCCCTAAATCCTTCAAACCATGGTCAACTCATTTTTGCAAGTTCCAAACCACAATTATAGACCAAAAATCATAACTTGAGAAATATCACCAAAGGCATTGAATAACATTTGCTGAATGGGTTGACACTGCAGCATAGAAATAGAACTTCTGTAAGGATGTTAACATACCTGTATTATTCAGTAAAACATATTGACCTTGTTGAGGCTGGGACAGTGGTGATTTTAATACACAAATGTATCTGATTCTGAAATGTTACCTAAACGAACTCTTCTGAGACGTCGTACAATGTGTAGTCAATTATGTCTATTACTTCTGGAAAGCAAACTGGTGAAATTGGGATAAACACAGAGATGACGTCATGTGCATTGCTGTAAATATAGAGGGAGGGGAAAGACAGTGGAATCAAGAATGTCTCATTTCAGGCTGCACTTGCTGTTTCTACTAGATGGGTCGCTCTTCTGACCGCTATCAGCCTGGAGAGTACCCGACAGACCACAAGCTGCTACCCATGTGCTCCCTGACTCAAGAGTCTTCTCTGCTTGCTGTACATCAGTATTTCCCAAAGTGGGTGATACTGCCCCCTGGGGGTGAGCACTGGAATGATAGGGGGAGGGCCACTGGAAGGGGTTGGGGGCTGCAGAAGCAGATACCTACACTTTATCCTGGCTTATGAGCTGAAGCACAAGTATTCTTAATAGCCAGGAGGGTACCAAGCAATTTTTTTTGTATGAGGGTGAAAAGGTAGCAGCAAGCCAAGTAAGTTAGTGAACCTGTGCCTCTCTTTTTTACCTTTCATTTTCTTCATGTTGCCAACACCTGAGATGTCATATATACACTTGCTTACTTTTGTCTTCTTTTGCTTCTCTCTAGGATTTTTTTTTTAAGGAACAATATTTTAGTCAAGGAGCCCTGGGGGCATATTGGTTACAAGTTGGGCTGCCAACCCTAAGCTCAGTGGTTTGAACCCACCAGACGTTCAGGAGAAAGAGGAGCTTTCTACTCCCATAAAGAGTTACAGCTTCGGAAACTCAGGTACAGTTCTGCCCTGTCCTATGCAGCTGGCTATGAGTTGCAATGTTGCTAAGAGTCAGCATCGACCTGGTGACAATGAGTTTTGCCTTTTCTTTTTCTTCTTCTCCCATATAAATGGACCCTAGCCATCGTGATTAGGTTTCCACAACTTTACTCATTTGTACTTGAAGCTTTAGTAGGCATGTGCTATATCTGTGATCATAAAACACAAACTATGGCAGCGACGAGTCACTGAAGTGTTGTGAGGGGGGCACCGTAGTCAGGTTTTAGAAATAACATTGCAGCTGCAATGTGAAGACTTGTGGGAGCAAGGCCGGACAGAGGCAGCTGGACCAAGACACTGCTACACAAATCCTGGTGAAAATGGTGGTTTGGACTAATAAGCAGCAGAGAAAAGACAGCTGCTTGGAGAGAGGGTCCACAGGACTTGGGATTTGGATATAGTTAGAAAAGACTTAAAGGAAGACAGGAAGGAATCCCAGGACTCTTCTTGACTTTTCTCAAGGCCTTTCAAAGCCCAATTATCTTATCTGGAAAGTCTCTGATGGTCAGATGACTTTCAAACTGCACAACATGTTCCAGAACCTTGCGTGGGGTAGCTCAAATTGGCAACACTTTCTCATGGAAAAAAGAACTGCCTTCTTTAGCAAAATCATCTTAGGCTGCCATTTTGTTCTGGGTTGGGGCTCATCTTAAAATGAACTAAAAATTGGACAAAGAAGAGTATATCATTTGTATACGATTTTTATCCCCTTAAGCCAGAGATGGATGTGTAACGTGTCCCAATATCAAAAGCAAAAGCAGAGGGAGATAGACAGAGGTAAGGAAGAGGACTTAGAGATTCTTTAAAACTGGGTCCTGAGACAAAGTACCGGTTGGTAATGAATACTGCTAACCAACAAGGATGTATAATGTTTGAATTAATGTTGTTTGCCATACTGTGTTGTGATATAATATTTTCATATTAGAAGATATATCTGAATGTTCCATTCAGCTTAGTTTTTCTTAATTAAGACTTCTAAAATAATGAGTATACCCAAATACCACAGTGTGTCAGTCTGGGTAAGACTAGAGAAATAAATTCATGGACACTCATAGGTGTATAAGAAAGAGCTTTATAGACCAGAGCAATTGAATATTGAGAAAATATCCCAGCCCAGATCAAGTCCATAAGTCCGGTATTAGCCCATATCTCCGATAGCAATCTATAAATTCCTCTTCAGACTCATGAAACACATGCAATAACGTCAAATGCAGAACGATCACAGGCCAGTGGGTGGAAAGTCTTGTGGATCCAGTGGCGGTGTAAGCATCTCCACAAGCCTTCTCCAGCTCCATCAGCCTGTCTCCATATGGCTTGTCAACTGCAATGTCTCACAGGGAGTGCACATGTGTCCTGCCTCCAGCGAGCTATCTATCTATCTCCTTAGTGCTTCCAAATGAGGTCATCAAGCTGCAACCAGTCTGACAGGCCAGACTCCACCCCTTCACTCTGAAGTCTCAAATTGACACCAGATTATGTAACTACCACACACAGTAATACCAGTCCCTTTCTACCTAATATGTGCTAACCCAGTGAAATATATTTCGAGGTAAAATGTATTAGAATGCCATTTTGAAATCTGTAAAGTTTACTTTCTTGTAGTTTAATTTATCCTCCAGAGTTCTTTTAGAAGCAGAACAGTTTATAATATAAATAATGTTGTTGTCAGCTGCAGTTGAGTTGCACAACAGAACAAAACACTGCACCATCCTGTGACATCCACACAATTATGCCCACGCTAAGCCCATTGATGCGTCCACTGTGACAATCCATCTCATATAGGGCCTTCCTCTTTTTCACTGCTCTTCCACTTTAGCAAACATGATGTCCTTCTCCAAGGACCGGTCTCTCCTAATAATATATCTAAAGTATTATGTAAGATCAAGTTTTGCCATCATTGCTTTATAAGAGCACTCTGGCCTTACTTCTTCCAATACACATCAGGTTGTCTACTTAGCCATCCGTGGTACTTTCAATAATCTTCCCCAGCACCACCATTCAAATGCTTGGATTCTTCTAAGGTCTTCCTTTCACATGCATGTGATGTGATGGAGACGACCAAGGCTTGGGTCAGGCACACCTTAGTCCTAAAAGTAACACCCGTGCTCTTCAATACACTAAAGAGGTCCTGTGCAGCAGATTTACCTTTTGATCTCTTGACTGCTGCTTCCATGAGCATTGATTGTGAATCCAAGTAAGATAAAATCCTGGACAGTTTCACTTTTTCTCCAATTATCATTATATTACCTATTTGGTCCAGTTGTGAGGATTTGGGTCTTATCTTGAGTTGTAATCTATACTGAAGGCCACAACTCTTGATCTTCATCAGAAGTGCCGCAAGTCTAGGAGATGAGCCAGCCAGGGTGCGATGTAGCAACGATGAGAAATACAACTTTCCTCTAGTTCCTAAATGCTTCTTCCCCGCTCCCACTACCATGACTCGAATTCGACCTTGCAAGTCTGGCTAGACCAGAGGATGTACACTGGTACAGATAGGAACTGAAAATACAGGGAATCCAGGACGGATAAGCCCTATAGGACCAGTGGTGTGAGTGGAAAAACAGGGAGGGTAAAAGGAGAATGGGTAGGAAAGAGGGAACCGATTACATGGAACTGTGTGTGACCTCCTCCCTGGGGGACAGACAACCGAAAAGTGGATGAAGGGAGACGTCGGACAGGGCAAGATATGACAAAATACCCATTTATAAACTATCAAGGGCTCATGCGTGAGGGGGGAGCGGGGAGGGAGGGGGAAAATGAGGACCTAATGTCGGGGGTTTAAATGGAGAGAAAATGTTTTGAGAAACAATGTACAAATGCGCTTTACACAATTGATGTGTGTATGGATTGGGATAACAGTTGTATGAGCCCCTAATAAAATGTTAAAAAAAAAAAAAGAAGTGCCGCAAGTCCTCCTCACTTTCAGCAAGCAAGGTTGTGTCACCTCATATCTCAGGTTGTTAATAAACCTTCCTCCAATCCTGATGCCACATTCTTCTTCATACGGTGTACAGGTTCTCTGACGATCTGCTCCGCGTAAAGATTGGACAAGTATGATGAGAGTATACAACCCTAACACACATCTTTCCTGCTTTTCATGCAGTATTCCCTTGTTGGCACAAAGGCTTCAATCCATGTACAATTTCTGCATGAGAACAATTAAGTGTTCTAGAATTCCCATTCTTCCAAAGTTAACCACAGTTTAGTATAGTTCACACAGTAGAATGCCTTGGTATAGCCAATGAAACACAAGTAAACATCTTTCGGGTATTCCCTGCTTTCAGTCAAGACCCATCTGACATCAGCAATGATACACCTTGTTCTAAATCCTCTTCTGAATCTGGTTTAACTTCTGGCAATTTCCTATCAATGTGATGCTGCAATCCTTGTTGGATGATCTTAAGCAAAATTTTACTTGTGCGTGTTATCAGTGATATGGTTCTATTGTTTGAGCATTCTAGTGGTCACCTTTCTTTGGAAAGGATACAAATATGGATCTCTTCCAATCAGTTGGCTAGGTAGCTGTCTTCCAAATTTCCTGGTAAAGACCAGTGAGTGCTTCCAGTGCGTCTTCAGCTTGTTGAAACATTTCAGTGGATATTCCGATTCCTAGAGCCTTCTTTTTGACTAATGCATTCAGTGCAGTTTGAAAGTCTTCCTTCAGCACCACTGGTATTTGCTCACATGCGACCTCCTGAAATGGTGGACTGTCAACTCGTTCTTTCTGGTACAGTGACTCTGTGTATTCTTTCCATCTTCTCTCGCTGTTTCCCGCATTATTAAATATTTTACCTATAGAATTTTTCAAAAATTACAATTTGAGGCTTGAATTTTTTCCTTGAGTTCTTTCAGTTTAAAAGGTGCTGGGCATGTTCTTCCCTTTTGTTTTACTAATTCCAAGTCCTTGCACATTTCGTTATAATATTTGGCTTTGTCTTCTTGAGTTGCCCTTTGAAATTTTCTTTCTTTCTTTAAATCATTTTATTAGGGGCTCTTACACCTTTTATAACAATCCATACATCCATTGTGTCAAGCACATTTGTACATATATTGCTATCATCCTTTTCAAAACATTTCCTTTCTATTTGCGTCCTTGGTGTCAGCTCCTCATTCCCCCACCCTCTCCACCCCCGCCCTGCCCACCCTCTTGAACCTTAATAAGTTATAAATTATTATCATTTTCATATCTTACATCATCCACTGTCTCCCTTCATCCATGTTTCTGTTGTTCGGCACCCTGGATGGGGGGTGTTATATGTAAATCATTGTGATTGGCTCCCCTTTCTCCACCTCATGTCCCCCGTTTCCTCATGGTCTCACTACTCCCATTACTGTTTCTGAGGGGTTTATCTGTCCTGGATTCCCTGTGTTGAGAGCTCTTACCTGAACCAGTGTGCATGCTCTGGTCTAACTGGATTTGTAAGGTAGAACTGGGGTCATGTTAGTGGTGGTGGGGGGTGGGAGCATTAAAGAGCTAGCGGAATGTTGTATGTTTCATCAGTGCTATACTGCACCCTGGCTGACTCGTCCCTTCCTGGTGACCCTTCTGTGAGGGGGTGCCCAATTGTCTACAGAAGGGCCTTGGGTCTCCGCTCTGCCCCTCCTGCCCTTTGAAATGTTCAGTTCAGCTCCTTGACTTCATCCTTCCTGCCATTCGCTTTAGCAAATTTCAGAGTCTCTTCAGGCTTCCACTTAGATTTTTCTTTCTCTCCCATCCTTTTACTGCCCTGCTGCTTTCTTCATGATGACGGCCTTGATGTCCTCCCACAGCTCATCAGGTCTTCTGTCATGAGAGCTCAATGTCCCTTCTTGAGATGTCCTCGAAGCTCCTCTTCAGTCACATTTTGGGTGCCCTCGGACCTGCAAGGCCCTTCTGCAGGTAGGGTCTCCCCAATGTTCTGCTCCTTGTGTCTAGGCTCTCAGGGTTTGACAGTGTTTTGAAGCTCTGCAGAAGGTTTTCCGTGGCTTTCCCTCGGAGACGGGAGCAGAGCCCTTCTTCGTCTGCAAGCTCCACTGGCACCTGTTCCCTTTGGTTGACTGTGTTGTCGTGGGAAAGACCCGTGACATAGCTTCCAGCATCATAATAACACACGAACCACCACAGCACAACAAACTGACAGACAAGTGGTGGATATAAATGATGCACCTGAAAATTCCTATGATGACCATAGAATACCTTGTTAAAGATAATAATGTCCCCTTGGGCTTGTGAGCATTACAGATGATGGCTATAATTTAAAAAATAGATATGATTGAAGAGAATTTTCAGATATAACTTATATACCTGAAAATTTTCTTCATTCGTATATGTGTATTTTAATTATGCCCTTCATCTGTAATGTTCACAAGCACAAGGAGACATTATTATATTTAACAAGGTATTCTTGGTTATCATAGGAATTTCAATGAAATGTTAGATTATTTTCTCTTCCTACTGAGATCAATTAATCCTACAGTATATTATTAATTTTCAAATGTGACTTACTAGAACATACCATGAACACAAATGAGAAAATGAGGAGTTTTGAAAGTACTGACTTGGAGTATCCTCTGAATTTTTATCTTATGTCAATAAAAGGTACATATTTACATTATGTTTATTTTATAATATGGATTTTTTTCCCTTTCCACACACCTATTCTCCGAGATCCTGTAGGTATTTTTAAAAATATGTTCTTTTTTTCAGTAATGATAGAAAAAATATAAAACCACATTATAAGTGGACCCAGGATTATCTTTTTCTTATTATCTGTCATATAAAATTATTTGTCATGAATAACAATGCTTTATGGTGTTTAGAGCTGACCTGATGTCTATCAGCGTGATATACTAAATAAGCGGAAGATAAAATGAAGCACCCCCCCCCCCCGCCTTCTGTAGACATTTGAAAAAGTATTTGTCTAGAAGTTATCATAATTTCTTAATATCATCTGATAGAAAAGATATGCTCCTGCATCTTTTATATTAAACCAAGTCTATAGTAGCGATTGGTGTAAAAATATCAGGTTTTACATATAAAACCTTAAATTCTCTAAGATTTGCGATGAAGGGACAGTTTTACAAAAGCTCAATAAAATGGGAAGTAGGAAAACATGTTTCTGTTTTTAAATGTAAAAATTCAGGAAATGAAACACAACGAACACATTTATGCTAGCTCTTGTTCCTATTCCCAGTCAGTTCATCACACTCTGTTACTATGATCAAACCTCTTTAATAGTTTTCTCCTGGACACAGTCATCTCCGCACACATTTATCATTGGAGGAAATCTCAAGAATAGTAACGGGAGAGCTTTCTACAACAAAATGTTCTCTTCTTCCTCACCTCTGCTCCCAAAGACCCGAGTGGGCTCGGAGGGGGAGAACAGGTTGCACTTGTTGGTGTTCCAAATGGAATCATTAAAAGTAAACCTTGTGTGATAGCTTATTCCTCGAATGTATTTTAAACTCTCCTGAAAAGTTTCACCCAAAAGTGCTAGAGAGATATGCAGAACATTCACAAAATAAATGTAGGTATTTTGAAAATATGGGAGGTGATGAAAAGTGTATAGGTATATATGAAAAAATCAACAGTGATATTAGTTTATTAAGTTCAGGTTAGCTACTATTTCACAAGAATATGATATGTTTCTCAAGATTCTATTCTGAATCCTTGAAACTTGTCAAAAATGGAAACATTTAAAGATCATGCTTAGGAATGGTCTCCCCTTCCGTGGCAAATACATAAGCAGTGCATGAAATGTTCCCCAAATAATTAGCATACCTAATAAAACTTTGAGTCTTCGACTGCAGTCATTTTCAACGTTTGTGGGTGTGGGAGAAATGAAAAAAAAATTCCTGACATGTTTCCCTCCCACAGTCCTTTCTTCATGATGAAAGGCACAGAATTGTTAAATTTTGCTTTGTGATAGATTGGTTTACAGACTGCTAGAGCTAAATGGGCCTCCTTCAGCCATGCAGAAAAACTGTCAGGTGTAAAGAAGAGGAAACTGAGGCCTTTATCATTGGCATGATTTGCCCAAGGTCACAACACTAAAGGTAATGACATAGGAGGGAGAATATGTACAACAAAGAGAATTTTCTTTATTAAAAATTTTTTTCTTGTGAGCTAAATAGATTGGCCCTGTAAGAGATTAATTCAGGTAAGCCAGCTTAAAAATGCTTGCATTAGCTGTTTCCCAATATAACTGGTGTTCGGGAGTGGGGGGTTAAGGGGGGCCAGGGGACCTAGAACTAAGAACCAAGCGCCCATAAAACAAGGGAGACACCGCATACGTGCTTTGGTTTTGAAGGCTCTGGGCCAACATCACACTTAGGATCTTGGTAACCCAAAAGACTCTTGTTCCTGGAATGCTTGTGGAGCCCTGAATTCTGCATAAGCTTCTTAGGAAAGAATTCACTCTTTGTTTGATATTGCAATGATTCTTGATCAAAAAGGCAAGTCTCTTTTTATTGTTATGGACCAGGTCATATTACAATGGCCAGTGAAACAAATCCATTGGGAACTTTTGACTAAAGAGGCATCCTCTCATTAGTCCCTCCCTTTTCTTTCTTTTTTCTTATTTGCAACCCCTTCCTGTGATATATATCTTTACCTGTAATTAGGGGGCTTGCATGTCCCCCAAAGATATATAAGCCTGGGTTGCAGTACAGAGTCCTCTCCCCCTTACCCTTCCTCCCTCTCCCTCACCTCCCTCTCACCCTGGTGCTCTCCCTGGCTCCCTCTCCTCTCCCCTCGGCTCTTCCAGTCCTCGCTCCCCTGTTCCCTTTCCCCTTGTCCTGCTTCCCTCCCCCTCTCTCCTGCTCTCCGGTCTCCCATCTCCACGTGGACGACCAAGTGGGGCTGAGGTGAGCATGCTACCATGAGATGTGTCTGACTCCATTATTTCAATCTCTCTTCTATCTCTCATGCTCTCTCATGCTTCATTATAATCTGTATATATCTCAACTGTACAATTGCGCCTATCGAACCCGCGATTAGTTGTAGGGGCTAGCCTTTCCCCCACAATCCCCCAGCTGCTCTGCAGGGGAAAGATGAGACTTTTTATTCCCATAAAGAGTTACAATCTCTCGGAAACCCACAGGACCAGTTCTCCCCGGTCAGAATCAACTCCGTGGCAGTGCGTTTGGTTTGCAGGATGACGAATCCTGTTAACAATTGCTCAAAACCCAATCCTGTCGGCGCCCCCCTTGGCCTTCACTTACTCAGACCCGTCAGGAGGAGGTCGGTAGGTGTGCATCACAGAGACTATGGCTGGATGCGTCACGTCAAATCATTCACGGCCCTGGGCCAGCCCTCCTCAGCCCCAGGCACACAGGCCAGCATCTGGGGCTGCCACACTCCTTCTCCAGTAGGACCTGGGCATTGGCCACTTGCCCCATCTCAACACAGATCGCAACTCGGAGTTCGGTCCACAGAGGCCTTCCTTGACCAACTCCGCTACAGTGGGCTCCATCCCTCTCCGCCCCGGCCCTGAAGCTCTGGCTGTTGTAAGTGGCCCCTGACCCCCGGTGACCCCACGTACCAGGCCACGCTCTCTCCACAACTGGTTGTGGATGGAGCCATCCTCATGGTCTGTACTGCTTGCCTGGGATGGGTCTTGGAATTACATCTCCAGGCCTTTCTTCCTGGTCTGTTTCCGTGTGCCAGGAAGTACCACTGACACACGTTCGGCTGCACAGCAGCACGCTCTGCCTTGTCAGCTCCCGATGAAGTCGTTCCTTGTCTGTCTCCCCTGCCATCAATAGTCTGTGAAAGTGGCTGCTGGCTCATCACCTCCTCCAGGAAGCCCCGTCCCTCCCTTTTCTATGATCATGCCCCCTTCCTATTGGTGCCACAAGCTAAAGCTCACGGTCCTGTTATGGGAATCAGAGAATGCAGAAAGGATACGACTTCTCATTGTAGGTTTATTTGACTAGAGAAATAGCCATATTAAGTTAGTTTCAATGCACAAGCAGGTAGACATCCCTCCCCACCACCCTCTTTCGGACCATTAAGAAGAAGGGCAATCCCTACTTTGCCTTTTAATGTTTTGTAAATTTGCCCTCACTTAGAAATAAAAAGGGGGCCCCAACCCCCACTCACAATAAATTCATTACAATCACCTCCACTTGCTGCACCATGTTCAGTGTTTAAACTATTGGGAAACACAATTAGGAATGACTCTTGTTTGTATGTAACCCAGAGATTTCCAGTATTTATCAAAAATCACCATTTTAAAGAGGTTGAAATGATAAGGACTCAATGGCCAATATCCAAGACAAAACCACCCTATCAGCGTTGTCCAAATATTTGGACAATTTGATAACTAAGTGATAAATCTAAGGGCTGTTTTTCCTTCTGCTCAATTCCTTGCCCCTCAACTGCACCTAAGTCAGTTGCAGCCTGGAGCCAGAAGATAAAAATTCCTGTCTAATCTACTTTCACAATTAGGAAACCCACGGCCGTCAATGGATTCCAACTCAGCCAGGTTGCAAATCTTTATGGAGCAGACACCCTCTTCTTTCTCCTACAGAGCAGCTGGTGGGTTTGAACAGCTGTGGTTAGGAGCTCAACATCTAACCCACAGCACTACCAGGACGTCTTTCACTTGAACCAGTTCATAATTAATGTTTCCCAATTCACTAAGACAATAGAAAAGAAAAGCTCCACATTAATTTCTGAACTCTTGGTTTTAGTCCTTAGGAACAAATTTAGCTTGATATTATGTAGGTTCAAACACACCATCCACAATTAATAGCTGGCATCTTCTTGACATTCCAGGGGCATACTTCAGGCAAAGGGCGCTGAAAACGGTGAAGGAAATTACAGAAGTGTTTGACTGCCATCCACAAGATTCTAACAGTTCACTCACAGGAAAAGTTCCCTCTACCCCACAAATATCTTAAGGCATTTTGTACCAGAGAATGCTAAAGATTTTAACTGACTGACAAAACACTGCACAAGTGGAAAACTCATTTTGACTCAGTAGCTGAACTTTTTTTAATCAACACACACTTGACAGGTTCTAAAACACCATAGGCAAAAACAATCACTTCAGAGCCACCACAACAAGAAGCAGGAACCACTTGTACCTGAGAGGATACACCGGAGGCTATTTATTCAGTCTCTGATAGCAAATAGAAACCCTTCAAATATGTGGTTCTCTGGTCTTCCACCTATGCCTCCCTGCCCCTGTAATAACGCTCGCTCTTATGAATCAACATGAAATTTGAGGAGACTCTCTCTTCCTCCTTTCAGCAATGACTCATTGCCCTGGGGTGTCTCCAGGACTGGGAGGTCGGCTTCAAAGCCAGACAACAAAAGCAGCACCTTTAACTCAAGCTGGTGTGCCCAGAGAGCGCACTTATTATTCACTGACTTCTTAATTAGGCATTAGAAAGCTAAGTGCTTGAATGCCCTAGCTCCAGCTTTCCCTGGGGAAACCAATGCAGAAAAACGGAAGAAGTAACCCGACTGATGAAGCCCTAGACTTGAAGTTTATCAGCAGTGCTATTTAGGCATCTGTTATCTCTAGGATGGATTGGAGTTTAGGGAGGATTATTTTTCCCCCTTCAAGATTTTGGATTGTCTTCCCTTCTGTCTCTAGGCACACAAAAGGGACTCCATCTGTGGACTATTTCTCAAAGCCCTTTCTAAAAGAAAGCCGCACTTTTCTTTGGGGCTGTGTGATAACCACTACCTCCACCCCTTCCCCAACCACCCCACACACCCTCACCCCGAGCGCCAGCTCTCTCTGACTTGGAAAGTGCTGTGCAACTCCAGTCAATGCAGACATCTCAAGTCACGTGGAGAAGCCAGAGGCCTGGGAAACAGTACTCACAGGAGATAAAAAAACAAACAAACAGACAGGAAAAAAAAATCAAGTTCACTGCCATCAAGTGATGGCGACACTAAGTAAAACTTCCCTTCCCTTGCTCAAAACCAGGAAAACCTAAGCTCCCTTTACTTTCTCCAATCCTGGACACAGCGAGTCCCAAGAAAACCAGCTTCCCGGTTTAGAAGGGGAGAAGAGTTCCTGATCAACAGTTATCTGTGTTTCCATTTCTCAAAACTGAGGCCACAGAGGCAAATGCCCCGTGGACAAATGTGTCCGCAGATGTTCACCGTCCTGTGGAGAGAAAGAAAAGAAAGAAAAGGAGGGGGGAGCAGTTCCTTCTTGGCAACGCAGCATCTTGGAAATTTGGAAACTTAAACATTTTTAATGTGAAATTATCCATGTGGTATAAGTGAAATGTAAATACTAGGATCATTTATATCAGTAAATGGTTATACTATACTACTAAGTCCACAGAATGTTCATGACCTTCATTTGGACTCTTCCCAGGATATGGTGATGCAATGATGGTAGCCCAGCCCTTATCACTTAATTTTTAATCTTCCAGGTGCCCTGGAAAAATATTAATTATTATTCTGAAAGGCACCTATGATCTACCAGGCACTCACACCTGTCTCATAAGATTAATGTCATTTTCATGCCCACTTTAAAAGTACATAAGAACCCTGGTGGTGTAATGGTTAGGTGTTAGGCTACGATCCACAAGGTAAACAGTTCAAAACCACCTGTTGCCTCTCGGGAGAAAGAGGAGGCTTTCTATCTTGTAAAGAGTTACAGTCTCCGAAACGCACAGGGTTTCACAAGTTCTGCTCTGTCCTGTAGTGTGGCGATCAGTCTGAATCAACTAGATGGCAGTGAGTAACAGTGGCACGGATGGTGCAGTGTTTACGTGTTGGGCTGGCAACCGCAAGGTCAGGAGTTTGAAACTATCAGCTAGCTCCCCAGGAAAAGATGAGGCTTTCTTCTCCTATTGAAAGAGTGTCAGAAACGCACAGGGCAGTTCTACCCTGTCCTAGAGGGTCACTGTGAGTCCAGATTGGCTCGAGGCAGTGAGGAGTGGGATTGGACCCATCTCTCTAAAGGACCGGGTAGAAATATTTTCGGCTCTATGGGTCACAGGGTGAACTCCTGACCTACTGCATCCTTGCAGTGAAGTCTTTGAGAAGATGTGAATGAATGAGCATGGCTGTGTTCAAATGAAAACTTCTTTATGTAAACTGAAATAGAAATCCTGTATAATTTTCTTTCTTTTAAATTCTGTATAATTTTCACATCACAAAGCATTGTTCTTCATTTGCTGTTCTTGCTGTTTTTAACCATGTATACATGTAAGAGCCATTCTTAGTTCACCCGCTGTCGTTTGGCCACCCTGGCCCGTGAGGACTCGACTGTCATTCTCGTTGTTGTTGTGAGGAGCTATTGAGTTGACCCTGGCCCATCAAGACCCCATGCACGACAGAAGGAACACCGCCAGGCCCCGTGCCGCTGTTCAGAGGTTGGTCCTGTGATGGAGCCCGCTGCTGCAGACACTGCTGAACCAGCTCCTCCAGGGCTTTCCTCGTTTTCACTGCCCCTCCACTTTCTAGCAGTAGGCGTCACACATTTTTTAAAGTTTTAAACAAACATTCTAGCCTATCAACTATGGCAGGCGTGGAAACTACAATTGGATTCTGATGTGGACGTGATTGTTGTGGCTAGGGTCCTTGGGGTTGGTTCCACTCATAACCAAAGCAGGAGCACGGCCCAGGCCTGGGCCACGGTCACGACTGTCCAGCTGTCAGAGGCCCGGGCGGTGGCCACTGTGCTGATCTCTCCTGCTGAGAGTCTTCCTCCCGCTCTCTGCCCTTCTGCTTTACCAAGGTGTTGTTGACCCATGCAAACTGTGCCCGTGTCGGACAGTTTTGACCTATTAACAGGGAGATTGCGTATGGATCAGGATAATATTTATAGATACCTGTTGTGCATCGGGAGGTAACAGATTTTGTTTTATTAGAATGATGAAAGCATAAATGAGTGAGTGATGAGGTGGGAGGATCCTATTAAAGATTCTACCATCAGGTGTGTGACTTCCTAGATGATTTTTAAGGTCTCTTTAGAATCTTTCCTGTGAAATTAATTCTGATAGTCTAAGGCTGAAATCACAAGGAAAGGAGCCGGTAGTGTTAATTACATACTTGCTCCATGACAAGTACTGAACTGCACTGACTCATTCTTCATAAGGTGTACTTCTATCCCAGTTTATAAACGAGGAGATCTGGGCTCATGGACACTATGTACTTTGCCAAAAGTCAGATCGTTAATCCATGGCAAAGCCTGGACTTGAACAAAGAATGAATTTTTCCTCTTTGTTCACTCTTACAATAATGATAATTTTACCATGATCTCTTAATAACTCCAAGGCTATTATATTCAAACTTATTTTTTCCTCAAAATCATGACTGAAAAACAAGTAGAAGCTATAGCCTTGTAAAACCTCTCCTATATCACTCTCCCTCATTGCCATAGAACCGATAGGAACGCATAGTGACCCTACAGGACAGTGTAGAACTGCCCTATAAGTTTCTGAGATGGTAACTCTGTAAGGGAATAGAAAGCCTCTTTTTTCTTTGCAGAGCAGCTGGTGGTTTCAAACTGTCGACCTTGCATATCACAGCCCAGCTCATCACCACTGTGCCACCAGGGCTCCCTATTGATCACGATACACTTTAGGAAATATTCTCGCATAAATTTTAAACATATTCCGTAGCTATATTTATAGTTTCTCTTTGGAATTTTAAAAATACCAATAACCCCCTAGCTGTGTCATTCAATTTAATTCTAAATGAAAGAGAGTGGGAAAAGTGGAAAATAAAAAAAGCAGAGTTTCTGGTGAACACTACCCTGAATAACCTAAATGCTTATTTAAAAGCAACAGTTTCCAGGGGGACATGGGAAAGGGGGAGGAGGGGGAAAGGAAGTGGTGTTAAACCGAGGGACAAGGGAACAACAAGTGATCCAAAATCAGTGGCAAGGACGGTGTAAGAGACCTGGTAGGGATTGATCAAGGACAATGTAACCAAGAGGAATTACTAAAACCCAAATGAAGGCTGAACATGATAGTGGGACAAGAGGAAAGTAAAAGGAAATAGAGGAAAGAACTAGGAGGCAAAGGGCATTTATAGAGATCTAGGTACAGGCATGTA
>NW_022103899.1:7808013-7885846 GCF_000313985.2 Echinops telfairi | reverse complement strand
AAATGTACAAATGTGCTTGACACAATGGATGGATGGATGGATGGATGGATGGATGGATGGATGGATGGATGGATGGATTGTGATAAGAGTTGTACAAGCCCCCAATAAAATGATTTTTAAAAATAAATAAAAGCAACAGCTTTACACAGCCAGAGAACTTTAGACAATCTATTTTTTCACCCCTCCTGTTTTAATAATTTATTAGAATATTCAATTAGGGAATGCTGAAAATCAGGTTTATTCTTGTCAGCATATACTATGAAGTATGGGAAAGAGATATTCGGATTGAAATGTTAAAATTACAATACCTAGTTTCATTTATGCCTTTCATCCTTGTCTTAAAGGAAAAGAACCACCTCTCCTATGACTACTGAAGCATACGCTTTGAAAATAAGGAGGGGATCTTAAAGAACTCACTCAGACAGAGATACACGAAAGCTACAGATTCTCCAAGAAGCAGTAGTCTATTTTCTCTGTCACTTCTTTCTCTCCTTTCTCCTGGAGCACAGTAAATAAAGTACACTTCAGACAGGACTGGTCTCTTTCCACTCACAATTGTCCATCTTTATCTTTATCTCCCATCCCTGTTCCATCTTTTTAATCTTTAAATGACTATGCTTACTAACATTACTGGAATTCTCAAATATTGTTTGCCTTCATTCCAAATTTACTCTCTCTACATTGCACACAGAGCACTTGATACCAGAAAGTATTGCTCTCTGCAGAGGGAGGTGTTCAGAAAATGAGCGAGAAGGTTTTGGAAATCCTCAAGAAACAGAAGGTGTATACGAATATGAAAAGAAGGAACCTAGGAACAACAGTTTGCAAATATGTAGAATCCGCTCATTTTACGGTGGGAGCTCTTGATGCTTTGCCTTTAACATTTAGAAGGCCTTTCATGAAAAATGGCTGCGGAAAATGGGGCTGTGATTTCTGATTTCTCCTGGAATGCAATTATCACAAAAGTAAGATTTTTGTCTTATTTTCTGTTGGGTTTTTGACACAAAACAGTCCTAAGTCTATGATAAATGTTCGATACACCTGTGTTGAAAGAATGGGTGTCTATTAAAGAATGAATGTCTACTGAAGAATGAATTGGAATATGGGAGTCCGTGAGCAGTTCAGTGATTCAACAGATCACCATTTTCCCTGCCTTGGTAGGTTCGCTATCCACAAATAACGAGGTAAATAGTATACAAGTTGTTTAGACAAAGCACTGTTTAGTAGTAAGGCCTTAAAGACAATGTAACCATTGTCATTTTGGTACTGGTAATACTCAAGGAAGAGAAAGCTGGACAATTCAGTCAGATCATGAATTCTAGATTCTAGAATTCAATTAATTGAAAAGTTATGATCCTATAGGCTAACATTATACATAAAAGGACTGTAAGCACATGAGATTTTTTTTGGGGGGAAAATTCTGACCCCTTAGTTATACATGGAGTTACAATAAAGTACATAAAACCTCTAAAACATGCTATTGGCATTCAGATTCAGACAATTCTTTGTTGAAGAGGAATTATTTGTCCACTATATGATGTCCAATAGTCTTCCACGATGCTAGTAGTACCCCATACATGCCATGACCCCACACCATCCCATATGACAACCAAAATGTTTGCCTCCTCCAATCATTGCCAGGTTAGGAACACCCTTTTTTACAAAAAGTGAAAAAAGATGTTCGCTCCCAGATTTTAGCAACCATGGAAAAAGAAATTTATAGGATCAAGAGATTTAGCATGACATAAATAGCCCATTTAAAAAATGTATTTAAACAACTGGATGGGCTACGTGGTAAGAATTCAATTCTAAAACAAGGAAGCAAATTTTAAGCAAACACCTGAAACATAAGAAATGATTGTCAAAAGCCATCCTGAGTTTACAACCAAGGAGATTTATCAATTACCTTTATAGGTGACGGGATTCCTTGAGTGGCAGGTCAGAGTAATGCTATCGATATAATGTAGTTTCAAAGGCCATCCGTGTTCTTAAAAAGCAAGGGCTGGGTGGGGTGGAGAGAGTGAACTGATGACAAAGATCTACATGTGGCCTCCTCCCTGGGGGCGGACAGCAGAAAAGTGGGTGAAGGCAGACGTCGGACAGTGTAAGATATGACAAAATAATAATTTCTAAATTATCAAGAGTTCATGAGGGAGGGGGGAAGGAGGAAGGAGGGGAGAAAATGAGCTGATGCCAGGGGCTTAAGTGGAGAGCAAATGTTTTGAGAATGATGAGGGCAATGAATGTACAAATGTGCTTTACACAATTGACTTATGTATGGATTGTGATAAGAGTTGTATGAGCCCCCAATAAAATGATTAAAAAGAAAGTAAGTAAATGTTTAGAAAAGAATTATGGCAACATATGTACAAATGTGTTTGATACAATTGATGTATGGATTGTTATAAGAGCTGTAAGCACCCCCCATAAAATGATCTTTTAATTTAAAAAAAAGCATGAGCTGGTTGATGGTATAAATTAGTTCCCCCACACCAACAGCTAGTATACTGTCTTCGCCCATATAATCCATCCTTGTCATACTGCTTTTGGGAATCTCGGGGGCTCCTCAGATTAAGATTTCAGTGTAATTAAGATTAAATCATGAGTAAATGCCCTTAATGGTCCAACATTTCATGCTTTTTTCAGATCCTGTGATTCTGTGGTCAATAAGGCAAGACAAGTGGTTCTCCTGGAACAAAAATTTTATAGGTGCTTGTTTCCCAACCCAACATAGATAGATTTCATTCCTTTGGAAAATTTCTTAGTTCATAGAAGATCAAATAAATAGCAAATCAATGAAGAAAAAACACACTGGCCACTCAGAAAAGGAAATCAAGATTGATTTTGTTCACTATTATATATTTATTTTATGGTAATTCTATAATTCTATCGGCCAGGCTGGCACAATAAACTAACTATCTCAATGTCAAATTTTCCACTACTACACTGAGAGCATACATAATGGTTAGATATTAAGTAAACCAATATAAGATACACGATTCATCTGATTTTTGTTCCATTTCATCTAATCCACAAACTTACATGTCACCTTTCTCCTACAAAAGCAAACAATGACTAAGCAAAACTTTTACCAGCACAGATGTTTTAATACCGTGCCAGGATTAATATCCAAAAGTATAATTTTCAGTGGAGGACGTGTTTTTGACAAGAAGGATAAATGAACGCAAACTGCCATGTTATTGCGCGAGAGCCCCTTTCCTGGAAACAATGTGCAAACGCAGGAGCGACAGAAGGAGACATTGCCACCTGTCACTCTCACTGGACCCTGAGACGACTGAGGGCGTCAAGAAGGTGGGAGATTTAACAAGTTACAAACAAACCGACAGACTACGTGCTATATTCCACTCAGTTCACGGGCATTGGGCTAGGTAAGAGTTTCCTTAACAAAGTGTTGATTCACCGGTGGAAACTCAAATCCTACTCTCAGGTGAAGGCATGTTCCAGGATCAACAGGAGTTCGTTCCCATTACACATGTCTTATTTATTCTACGACAGCTTCAAACCCTGAACACATGGAAATGTACTTAATGAGGCCACCAATAGTGGACCTGACCTGCATTCACGTGGGTGACTGTCTTTGAAAATAAGTGTGTTCCTTGGAACACTAAACACAGGCAACACAGGAGGGAGAGTCTGACTTCCAAAGAAGGGCTTTCGCACAGCACTCAACTCCAGTCTTCTGCCCCACGGCAACCCTTGCTTGCAATGTATAGTCTGTCAGCTGCCTCTAGTGAACTCAAGTTCAAGGGCATGGAGTTCAGGCTGAGCTGAGGAAGATGTGCACCTTGGTTTGTACCACACTCATATGTAAGCCTTGAGGAAGGCAGACGATTTTATCTTCATTTTCAAGACAACAAAATATCATGAAAGAAGCAATAGGAAAGAGCAAAGAAAAGATAATGAAAAGACATAAAACCCAAATCAAACCGGCTCCAATCAAGTCCATTCCGATTTAGAGCAACCCTCCCTGAAAGAACGGAACTTTAGGGTTTCCCATGATGTCTAGTGAGGGATCTGACTGTAACTCTCCGCAGAGGAGGCTGCGCCACACGACCGGGCGCCTGTCAGAATATTCAGAGGGCATTTGGTTAGTTTTGAAATAAAGTCTATGCGATTTTGCACTAACTTGGTTATTTGTTAATGCAACATTGTAAGGTCAGCAAATCTTTCCTTTGAAGTTAACAAATTTAAAGCCCATTTCTTAGCTGGAACCAGTAAAAGAAAATTTGAAATCTCATCTTCAAATAAAAATAATGACAGTTGCTTCCACAACAAGAATTTGAATATTCCAACTCTACACACATTCATAAGCTCTTGGTTTACACGTAGCTCCTCAGACTCCAAGAAAAATCACAAAATCTCACATCTATGAGCCCCCATCCCACTCACCCCTTCTGTTACTGGAAGAAAATCAAATTAGCATAATTTCACAAGAAATGATTCAAAGTAGGACCATCATTCTAATGCACTTATTCGCACAACACAAAAGTATTTTAAGTGATTTAAGAAAGGCTGAGCTGGGAAGGAGGTAGCACTTTCTCATCAAATCTCACCTGGTGAACGGAACCGGCTTGCTTTGCCCGGGCCTCTCCGCAAGGGACAGAGCTAAACCACAGCAGCTGAACTTTTTAAACCCTAAAAGAAAAACCAGGAAGCTTGATCTGTGCACAGAATGGCCTGCAGAGTGTAAGAAAATGCTGTTTCTTGGCAACTAGAAAACAATCCTTTTCAATGAACTCATAGCAATAGGTCTGCCTGGGCTGTGCAGCCCAGAGTACAGACAATGCTTTCAGAACGCCGAAGAACCTGATAGTAATTCACTCAGAAAGTCAGATCCGTGCGTTCATTTTGAAAAGCACTTTTAATTATCGGGCTGCACATTCCAGTGGCCTAGCCCTTTCCTAAGAACTTCTATGGACATACCTGTTGCATTCCCTTATTGTATTATGCCCTTAAAACTCCCATTCGGAAGAGTTGCATCAGTGGGAATAGTTGAAAAAGCGTAGTGAAAAGGTGGAAGATACTTCTGGCAAATCAACGGTATGTAATGTTATCTTAGTCTTGGTCGTTTCGAAAACAGCATTTGCTTTCCAAAAAAATTAGCTTGAAGGTAGTCCTGGACATTCATTAGGATACATAATTCAGAAAGATACAAAAGTGGTATGTTATAGTCCCTTAGCTGCTCAAGGTCACCTCCAGCAGACACAAATATTAATTGATATGCAAGAAGCATGAATAGGCCGGTTGTTAAATACCAAAACATTTCGGAGTGGGGGTTCATATATGTCTATGAAAATTTCAAAAAATATTTGGATAATCATAAATTGCCGTGCATCTACATCAATCTATATGAATATATATTACATTTAATATATTGTTTCAGTGTGTCCAATCTCCCTCTCCACCTCTGATCCATATGTGGAACCTGAAGGTTAAAATAAAATCCCTGTCCCAAAAGGCAAATATGAGGAAAATATAAAGTATATGCAGCTCATTTTTGCTGTCTCCAACTTGACCATTCAAAGTCTAACCATCTAATATGGTTAGATCTTGAATAAAGAGACAAGAGAGATGCTTTCCATGTCCTATCAAAACCAAATAAAATTACTCTTATCTTCCTCAGCCATCCATTTCGCCAGGATTACCCAAGAGTGCAGATTTGACACTTGACCTTCAACAGCCCCTTTATCTTCCTTCTTTTTGCTTAGTCATCCAAATCTTAAAAACCTGTCAGCCGTGTTGTGCTGTTTTTAAGGGAGAATTTTCCATAGAAAATATACACATATGGAGGGTGGGGTGGAAAGGGGGTTATATGTACAAGGATCTACATATAACCTCCACCCTGGGGGATGCACAACAGAAAAGTGGGTGTAGGGAGATGTCGGACAGTGTAAGATATGACAAAATAATAATAATTTAAAAATTATCAAAGGTTCATGAGGGAGGGGGTCGCGGGGAAGGAGAGGAAAAAAATGAGGAGCTGATACCAAAGGCTCAAGCAGAAAGCAAATGTTTTGAGAATGATGAGGGCAACAAATGTACAAATACGCTTGACACAATGGACAGATGTATGGATTGTGATAAGAGTTTTATGCGCCCCCAATAAAATTATTTAAATATATATATGTACATAGACATACACACACATATATACATATGTAATTTTTAATATAGCCTTTTGGAGACAACATTGTAATCCTAAGGACGCCCTGCAGTGTCATAAGCTGTGAAGGTGATGTATTTGAGACCCTCTGGCACCTTTGAATCTAACTCAAGGGCTGTGGACACTTTGTCCAGGGGGGATTGGCTGGAATAATTTTACAAGTGTTTCTTCAGTCTCAATACTGAGTCTTCCAATTGCTAGCTAGCTGACCTCAGACAGAGTTGTTAAGCATTTTATGTCTCTGGTCCCTTATCTGTCAGGGGAAGGTACCAATACTTCCATCTTGGGGCTGCTCTGAGGATTGGAGGAGTCACATATGTAAATCACTTTGGCTGTTCCCAGCATACGCTCAGTGCTCAAAGTTAGCTCTACTGTTAGCATCATGAGTGTTGTTGTTGTTGATAGTATTCCTGAACTCAGTAACTTTCAAAGACCTTTTCCGTTTTAGGATATCCAAAATTCTATACAATCCTTATGTCAAAGTCTAAAGTTATATATAAGTGTATAATATGAAGGGTATGATATGAAGTCATTTGTCTTCCAATTGTTTTAGATTAAATCTTCAAGTCACTTAACACAACTTCTAATAGAACTGTTTTATGTTTTATGCTGACAAGGTCAGCAGTTTGAAACCACCAGTTTCAGTATTAAAGATAATGCACAATTATTTTGAAGAATTTGATACTACGTTCACTTAAATGAAAATAAATAAATAACCCAAACCAATTTAACTGACTCAGTGACTAGTTCTTGGTATTCCCAGATCAAGTATTATTGTTGAAGGCGCAGGAGCGAGTGCAAGGATCCTATAGGAAAGGGAAGCCCACAGAGGAGAAACAATTACATGTTGGTGAAGAGTTACAGTAGAGTTCAAATAATACTGAAATTTTAGATAAAAGATGATATGTCCAGAGAAATAAGAATGCAGCAGAAAAATTCTTTATCTTTCTGGAAAGTACACTGGTGTTAAGCACATTTATTTAAACAATTAAACCAAATGCATAAAGAAGCCAGAATTCTGCGAGAATTTTCCTGACGGGGTTTATTACTTGGAATGGAATTCCTTGCAGTCACAAACCTACTTTTATTTATATTTTTTTGGTAGCCTGAAGATATGGTGACTATTTGCTGCAGCCTTCGCATCCTTTTGGATGGTTATTTTTGTTGTTTTTAACCAGCAGCTGCAAATCCTCATGTTGGAGAGGAAATGCATGCTTTTGTGTATTCACTATAAGCACACTCCAGCCGTCATGGAACATGATGATTCCATCATCGGGTCATCCCCAGCTTGGAAGGCAGCTCTAACCTTAGGGCTTGGACAAATACATTAAGCAGTCCCTTCAATCAAAAGACCACCCCTCTCAATCTGCTAAGAAACCATTCAAAACTATCAGGATGTGGCTAAAAGAACCACTCTTTTTAGGAGGGTTTGGGCTCCACTATCCAGGTAGATTCTAATGACAAAGTGTTCTCTGATTTTTTTTTTTTAATTTCTGACCACTGTGATTTGCCCAATATCTTGAGAAAGCAAATTCCAGAAGAGAGAGATTAAACCATGAAATCTGCAAAACCTGGGAGATTAATACTGGTTTAAGTGCTGACCTCTGGAAATGATAATAAATACTCAGGGACATATCAGTTTAAAACAGCGGTTCTCAACCTGGGGGTTACGACCCCTTTGGGGGTCGAACGACCCTTTCACAGGGGTCGCCCGATTCATAACAGTAGCTAAATGACAGTGATGAAGTAGCAACGAAAATAATTTTATGGTTGGGGGGTCAGCACAACGCGAGGAACTGTATTAAAGGGTCGAGGCATTAGGAAGGTTGAGAACCACAGGTCTAAAATGTTTGGGTGCAATGTGAACGGGGTGCTGAGTAACAAGTGGACAATGTGAGTTCAATAACGTCAGTAACAAAATCATTCCCCTGCTTTCTAATGCTGGGCAAGTCCTCAAAGTGCTGTGCTGCCACCTGGGACAGTGCAAGACAGCAGAGTCTGCAAAACTTACTAGCCACCTTGACATGCCTTTGTTTCTAATGCAACGATAACAAATAATTCTTCATGGCAAATATTTACATAAAAATACAATCTGGGCTATTATACAATACTAGAAGCCTTGGAGAAGGAGCCCTAGTGTTGTTGAAAGTACACATTTGGGCTGCTAACCACAAGGTCAGCAGTTTGAAACCACCAGGCATTTGGTGTGAGAAAAATGAGGCTTTCGTATCTGGTAAAGAGCTACAGTCTTGGACACTCACAGGGGGCAGGTCTGGTCTGTCCTATAGGATCACTATGAGTCAGAATTGGCTCCATGACAGTGAGAAGTCTTAGATAATCCTGTTGTTGTCCTTGCTACCCAAGCCCACTGTTATTGAGTAGACTCTACCTACAGGGTTTCCAGGGTGGTAAATCTTTCTGGGAGCTGATAGCCTCATATGTGTCTCAACACCAACTGCTGGGTTTGAACTATTGCTCTGTGGTTATCAGTCCAACATTTACCCACTTGCCCACAGCACCTCTAGGGCTCTTCGTTGCTATTGTTCGGCGCTGACAATTCCGTTCTGAATCATAACAAACCAGCGCACAACAAAACTAAACACTCCCAGGTCCTGGCCCACGTCACAACGGCTATGTTTGAGCCCATTATTGTAGCCACTGTCGATACTCCCAGAAGCCATAAATTTACAGTAAAAGACACCCAATCCCAGAAGCAGTAAACTGAGGACTGTGTAAAAGAAGCCCCATGAACAGTAGAGTACTTAATGATTGAATAATTCAAAAAAAATACAGTCCTTTATAAGTAATGAAAATAGAAATAAATGTTTAGCAGATTATGATTAGTAAAATAATGACAGACCCAAACGTTTTTGGACCAAAGAAAGGAAGTGAGCTCTCCCTGGTTGAACCCCAGAAGGGGGCTGTGTCTGACCCAGGACAGTGATTTTCAAGTCCTGTTGGAAGAACAAACCTGGGCATCTTGGTAAGCACACAGGTTAGTGGGTCCCACACCCTGAGACTCAGTCTGTCTGTCTTGAGTAAGGACAAGGAGTCTGCATGATACAAGGTTCCCAACATTGACAGAGGTGGGCTTCCGCGTGCTATTGAGAACTGCCAACGCAACTAAACTCGCTACCATCCAGCCAGTCAATTCCCACTCTCAGCAATGCCATGGGGCAGGGGAGGGGAGAACTGGCCCTGGGGGTTTCCTTGACAGGAGCTGCAAGCCTCACCTTTCTCCCTCAGAACAGCTGTCAGCTTCAAACCTGCCTACTCTGTGGTTGGCAGCCCAGTGCTTAACCTCCAAGCCACTAGGGCTACTCTGGAGAAGCACAGTGGTAAGGAGATATAGTGAGCTTTGTCTCACCATGTCTCTGATAGAAGGAGTTCTTTGATATCTCAAAAGAGGAGGAAAGTGGCTAAAAGAAGCAGATGTGATGGAAAAAGACGACAATGTGAGGGGCCTCTAAAAGGTCGTGGTTATCTTTACATTCTTTTTCTATGAACTTTTTGAGCCCTCTTGTGCCTCTCAGCTTTCCCCCAAAAGAGGAGAGTCGATCTTTGAGAGGCAAACAGAAGGTACAGAAAGACCTGTAATGGCTTCCCATCTCACGCAGCATCAAAGCCAAAGTGTATTAGACCAAGCCTTTCTTTAGATCTCATTTTATCCCGGCCCCCTTTCTGACTCCACTGGCATCTCACTGGGCTGCTCGTCGTTCCTTAACGTGGCTCCGTCCTTCAGTGCGCCCGTTTCCCCCCCAGTCATCTTCTCCAGAGGCCTTCCTTGACTACGGTGAGGCTCCTGGCTTACGTTTCCCTTTATCTCTTATTACAACCTGCTAGACTGACTTCCATTGCTTATTTTCTGTCTTCTCTGGCTGAACTATAAACTCCATGATGGCAGAGGTTTGGGTCTGTTTTGTTTGCTGGTGTACTGTTTTGGGTAAGCACAGCATCCGGATCCCTGGTAGCCTGGTGGGTTGTTTGTTGGGCTACTGACAGCAAGTCAGCAGTTGGAAACCACCACCTACTCCATGGGAGACAGATGAGGATTTCTACTCCTGTTAAGATTTGCAGTCTCAGAAAACCACAAGGCAGTTCTATCCTGTCCTATAACGTGGACTGTGAATCAGGATAGATTCAATGGCAATGAGTTTGATTTTTGAGTTTAACCACATCATCAAGAATGGCACTTGGCACAGGGTAACTACTACTGTGTAGAATGTAAAGATGATCCCATTTAAAACACGGCAAAATAGAGAAGATTTATTCACTGTTGGAAGTAGATAAAACTATTTTTTAAAAATTCCTCTGAGTTCTCCTAGGAGGGAAAAAACAAAGAGTTAAAGTATGGGAACATTTTCAACTGCTACAGTACTTCAAGGTATATTGGTTTTCCATTCTTTCATAAAGGCAAGCATGGGTAGTTATTCTTTAACCCCATGGAAAGCTAATAGTTATGTCACTTGAGCCTTGGGGAATGAAAAAACAGGAAGTTTTTTCAAGGTGCATAGATTCATAAGTAATATTTTAAAAGGTTATTTGAAGGGTGTTAACTGAATTGTTTTTGTACGGTGACTATGCTGAGTTGAAAAGAAAAAAATATTCTTCAGAAAGCATTGAAAAAATAGAAATTGGTCATTTATAATCTATTTCTTTGCATATAATGTTAAACCAGAATATAATTTTTAGTTATAAAAATAAGCCTCAAGCAATGGAAATAATTGTTCCAATTAATAACAGCAATGTATCTGCATTACAGTATAGCATACATTTCTTACAAATAGCCTATACTATAAGGATGAAAACCAAGAATGACCTTATCAGATGATTTGAAGAGGAGAATAGGCCTTGGTCGCCTTAAAATCTTTCCTCCCGGCTCTTATTCCTTATGAAAGTCCACTCTGCTCTCTATATAACCCTGGATTTTTCATTTGTAATACAATAAAAATATCTGTAAGTTGTTTGTAATCATCCTATAATGCCCTGATAGCTTTCCAATGGTCCCAGCTAGTGAGAAACTGAGTCTTGAAAGTGAAAGTCAAGGCCAGGCCCCTGCTACTGGGGGCACAGAATGCCAGGGATGCAAAAGTACCTACTGAAATAAGAAAAAAGGGGGTGTAGAAGGGAAGAAAGGGTTCTAAGTTTCTCCTTTGTTCTATGTACAGGAGACAAGAGGTTCAAGGTGTCCTAATTTCCACTCAACATCTTTAAAAAACAAAATGGCAATATCAGATAAATTAACAAAAAAGCATCAAGCCTATACTATGCACTCCACAATAATATTCATTCTCTCTCTTTCTCTCTCTCTTACATGCACACATAGACATGTATACTTAACTATACTGATTGAAAGTGTATTGTGACTCACTTGGAATAACTGAGCACCAATTGCGTGCCAAGCATTAGTAAGTACGTGTATGTTAAGTATGTGTTAAGTCATTAATCCGAAACACCACCCTAGAACTTGAGTGCTCTTATCCCTATGTTACAAATGAGGACAATGAGCCATGAGAGGTTAAGCAAATTCCCTTAAGTTCCACAGTTGTGAATTAGAAGGGTTAAAGCCAGGTCCAATTGACTCCAGTATCTACGCTTTTACCTTTGACTTTGTACGGCCTCTCCTCAATGCCCTGCCAGGTTAACAAAGACTTGCATTTGACAAGTTCCCAGTTTTTCTTATGGAAAGTAAATAGTATTGGCCAGCATCATTCCATTGTGCTTTGCTTCAATTTTCTTTGCAGCTAGCATGTTGTTGTTGTTGTGGTTTCTGTTTCAGAGTTGAAGGTTTATGACAACCCTTCATTGAGCAGGTCTCATGATATTTCACACTTATTCATAATGCTATTTCACACTTACTAGACCATAATTTATTAGGAACATAACTTTTACATGCACTGGGCCACACTTTATTGTGGCATTCATTTCATTGCTGTAGCCTGGAACGGAATTCTCAGTGTATGCATGGTATGCCTGGAACACAAATAACAATGTCTGTGTATGGCCCTCTCAATAGGTTTCTTCAGTTCGATTACGACTTATATAACAGCATGAAGTTCTTTTGAGGACAAAAGAAGCAAACATTCTCCAGCACAGCCTTACATAGCGAGGTACAACTTAGGCCTAATCCTTTTAGCCCAGAGATGGAAGACTGACACTCTAAACAGAACTCATTGTGTTCTTCAGTGCTGTCATAACAAGGTATTTAAAGGATGACAGTCTGGCTGGCAGATGGGCTTCTTGGCATCACTATTCATGTATCACAGACATTGTTTTGTCTCACAGGATCCAAACAAGATGCCTGACATTTCTCCATAGATATTTCTACTTATGAATATGGCTAGGATAGTAAGGAGTCAACAGCAATGCTTTGGGAGGCTTATGTCCTTTTTATACCTTTGTATGGCATGTAAAACATGCTCTCCTGAAACTTGCCCTGACTCAGAGTCTATTATCATGTCCTGGTGTATAAGAGCTCTTAAGCTCCTGTACTTAATGTGTTAGTCTGGGTTGACTAGAGAAACAGATCCAGGAATACTCACAGGTGTATAAGAAAGAGGTTTATATACAAGAGAATTATACATTAAGAAGACATCCCAGCCCAATTCAGATCAAGTCCATAAGTCCGATATTAGCCCATCTGTCCAATACCAATCTATTAAGTCCTCTTCAGACTCACAAAACACATGCAATGATGCTGAATGCAGGAAGATCACAGGCCAGTGAATGGGAAGTCTTGTGGATCCAATGGCGTTGTGAGCATCTCAGTGCTAGCAGGAGACTCCACGGGGCTCTTCCAGCTCAGGGCACTAGCATAGTTCTATGTGTCTTGTCAGCTGCAATGTATCCCAGGGAGTCAACCTGTGTCCTGCCTCTAGTGAGTTATTTATCTCCTTAGTGCCTCCAAATGAGGTCATTAAGCCATGACCTGATTGACAGGCTAGACTCCACCCCTTCACTATGAGTCCTCAAATTGACATCAGATTATATAACTACCACACTAGTTCATATATTCCTCTTTAGACTCACGCAGCCATGCAATGATACCGAAACCCAGAAGATCACAGGCCAGTGGGTGGAAAGTCTTGTGGATCCAGTGGTGGTAGAAGAGTCTCAGCGCTGGTATGGATCTCCACATGGCTCCTCCAGCTCCAGGGCTCTGGCTCTGTCAGCGTAACTCCATGTGGCTTGTCAATAGGAATGTCTCTCAGGCAGTGAGGGTGTATCTAGCCTCCAGTGAGCTATTTATCTCTGTTTGTGCCTCCCAAATGAGGTCATCAAGCTGGGACCTGATTGACAGGCTAGACCCCAGCCCTTTGCAAGTTGACAGGAGATTATGTAACTGCCACACTTAAGATGAGGAATTTCTCTGTATCCAGTGGCAAAAGAAAATGAAAAGACTCTACCTCACTGACACTAATACAGAACAGAGAAAGACATTCATTCCGCTGGCCAGCTGTTTGGTCAGAGTTCTCCCTGGAAGCTCACTTGAAAAGCATCCCGAGCTGCTTCTGGCCACTTGCTTCTCATGTTATTTGAGGCTATTGCCAGGTTACCATATTTCCACATGTTCTTGGAGCATGGGAATCCATTTTCAAAAATGCACATGAAAGTTCGGACACTTGAGGCTTCTCCCCTGAGACTAGAAATATCAAAAAATGAAAAAAGGTCCAGAGAAGACTACTAAGCTCAGCACTCTGCTTTCAGGAAGGTGAGTTTATACCTCACCCATGGTAGCCAATAGGTAGAATACCCTAAGAGTAGAGGCCTTGCATGACGCCACACTTATTTTACCAGCATCCACAGAATGTCTTTCCTCTCCCTACTGAAATCCAAGCGTTCAACAAACATCTCTTAAGTATATGATATGGCAGGATGGTAAAAGCTGATGACAAAAAACAACAACCGGATAGCAAAGTCCTCTGTGGTGGGTTTTGGAAAATGGCTGCACAATTACTTGGCACTTTTCCAATTCAAAGGTGAAAATGCATTTATCTCACACTGAGAATGGGTGGGCCTGTCACAACGTTGACTAAAAAGCAACAAAGGAAAATGACTAAATGTGAATTCTGAAGCTAGGTCTTAAAGGCGATGCAGCTTCTCTCTAGTTCATGAGAACACTCACACCTGGAGTCCTCAAGCGACCATGCGAGATGCCCAGCTCCCCAAAGCTGCCATGCTATAGTAAGGCATTTACAGAGACCCTTTATACGGTGACCAGACGTCCTGCTTTGGGCGGGACAGTCCCGATTTTCAACAATGTTTCCCGTGTCTCGCAGTGTTTTAAAAAAGTCCCGATTTTTGGAGAGAATGCACGACAAGCTAAGGTGTCCGGTTTTCGGCTGCCATGTGGCTATTTCGCCAGGATATGGGTTTTATCAATGGTGACCCGCTTTACCAGTGTTAACATCGGGTCTCCTTACCTTTGCAGGAACTCTAGTTGACAGCAAAGCAGGTTTCCCAGTTGGTGGCTGGAATCGACCGTGACTGCCAGAAGGCGCCTCACTGCAGACTGAAAGAAAGGCGACTGGTTATGCTGCGATGGAGAGTTTAGCAAAATTGTCACCTCCAAAAAGTAGAGAGGTGTCCAATGAGCTCATTGGTACTTACTGAATGAATTATTCCTAATCTGGCTAAAGTGATGTCTAGGCAAAATCTTGAACGTGACAGTAAATTTCTTTTAGCTGTGCATCACAAAGTGAAGATAAGGAGGCAAGGGCTAAGCAAGGAATGATTCCATTTTCAGGCAGGAGGTAGGACAACCACCACCACAACAAAAATGGGCCAAGATTTACTAGATTAAAAAAAAAGACTATTTCTCAGCTGTAGTTTCTCTCAGCGGAAGACTCTCAAAGGTAAGAAAGAACTTCAGGTCAAACTCAAAGTGCTCAGGGGAATGAGGAAGCTGTGTCTTCCCTCAGAGCCCATGTCTCCGGATCCCTCACAGACTCGTCAAGAAGCCTAAAGGAGATGGTCAGAGTGCCCTCAGGACCCCTATGTTAAACTGTAGTCCTTCTAAGAAACCTTAATAGTCACACAGCAGCAGTTTTACAGAGAGCCCACAGTAGGATCCACTCTGAGTTCAACTTTGCAATGCTTGCAGAGAAGCACACAGTTCAAAACTGAATATTTTAGGCAAAAAGCAAGGCTTCATATCATTCTGTGGGTCCAGGAAACACAAAGTCCCAAATATCAGGTGACTCTAACGTGCAGCACACATATACACATAAACATTCTTTGGGGGAGGTGGAGGTGTACTTGACACTTAGGTTTCCCCCGATGAAAGGTTTCTACAAAGCTCCTGTGAGGAGACTGAATGTCTCAGATGCTGGAGACCTACAAGTGAATTGATTAAGGGGAACGATTGGAAGCCCCAGTAACAAAACAAACAAGCAAACAAAAAGCCAAACCCACTGCTACGGAGCTGATTCCAACCCATAGCAACCCCACTGAACAGACAGGGTTGACCATCTCCATGTGGTTGTGAGGTTGGACAGGGGCCTCGTCTTTCTTCTGAGGAGTGGCTGGGAAGTCCAATCTGTTGGTTTTTCAGTTAGCTCCCCCAAACATAGCCCACCACACTCCCAGGGCTCCTTTGGAAACCTCAACATGCACAGCTAACCCTTTAGCTGTAAACAGCCCAATCCCAAGAAGCAGCCATTGGAATTCTGAGCTTGGAAAGAGCATGGCGTGTTGCAGCAGTGGCAGGTTCTCGTGAGAGGTGAGAGGATTAACAACGAGTTTATAAGATTTGGCACCAGGAAGTACACATGATCTCAGTCCTGTTAGTATTTCACCTTTGTGACGAAATGCCCGACAGCATCAAGCAGTATATTTGATAATGTGGAGAGTTGCCGAGACTCGTACATCCACTTTCCCACCATGCACCAACAGGAAGGGGAAAAGTTATCTGGAAATGTGTTAATACTACAGTCTTTTGCAATGAGCCATATGACAAGGTGCTATTGAGTTTGGAAAATTGAGCTCAGGTAAAGCATGCTATTACAAGAGCACCTTAGAGCCAGGCATTGTTAGAGAAGCTGTAGCATTAGTGAGAGACCTACATTGTCCTTGTTAGCAAAGCTTTATTGAGGAAGAGGAAAAAGGGGTGACAGACATTGTTTGTAGGGAACAGGACTAAGTGGTAGAGTTGGAGGGTTGAAGTTGATGCAGGTTTAACAGCCTTCTCAATCGATGAACTTCCCAGCAAGTGAGGTTTCACAGAGCAGCCTTCTTGCCTCCTCCCGAGCTCTACTTTGACACCCAGAACAATGGAGATCCCTGGGGAAAAGACTATACCCAATAACGTACATTTAGTATATTAGTATACTACGCATGTAGGTAGTATAGTATACTATGTATGTAGTATGATATACCTATAGTGTATGATAGAGATCTGATGAGAATAGCTATGATTATTCAAGTAGAAGCCACTTTAATTTAGGAGGGAGCAGTTCATAAAGAGTTATAGGGTTGAAGAGCCAGAGCGGCAGTTCTACTTTGTCCTGTAGAGTCTGACTTGGCACCGACTCCATGGTAGTGAGATTATTTGTCGTTTCTGTTTTGTTCATTTGTTTTGGTTTTGGTTTGGAGGTGGCATGCTCATGAAAAGGCACAGGGTAGGGCTTCCAAGGGACAATACAGCCCTCCCTTCCCTTTGAAAACAGTTGACTATAGACAAGATGGCTCTTGTCTAGTAAAATACATTTGCTATGGGAAACTTTCCTTACTCATCGCTGTCAGTTCCAAATCAGAAATAAGCTAAGGGGCAGAGCAGAAGTGCCGCTGTGGGGGTTCTGAGACTGTAAGTCTTCACAGAAGGACAAGACGTGTTCCTTCCAAGCAGCTATTGGGTTCTTGCCCTTTGGGCAGCAGCCTCGTGCTTCACCCTTGTGCCATTCCAAACAAAAACCAAACCCACTGCCAGGGATCCCGTTTCAAGTCATAGTGGAACCTCCTGTAGGGTCCCCAAGGCTCTCAATCCTTGATAGCCACATCTTTCTCCTGGACCAGCTGGTGGTTTGAACTGCTTACCTTGTGGTGAGCAGTCAATGTCTCCAACAGCGCCACCAGGGTTCCTTGCTGAACCTGAAGGCTCTCTTTACATTTTCCTTTGCCACCCAGAATTTGGGTTAGAAAAAAAGAGGCACCAAGGAGTGGAGCCATGTCTGCATGCTCAGTTGCCCAATAGTTACTCTGGCCGGCTTTTCTTGTAGGAGGGAGAGGCACGTAGGCAAGAACCAGACACCAGTGTTCCTTCCCTGCATGTAGGAGTCATTGACCCAGAAATAAGTCCTAACTCTGAGGGTGGAAAAATATGACAGAAGAGAGTGGTGAGAATTGTATTATGGGCTGTGGAGGGAAAACCCCACAGCCCATAATCCCTAGTTTAGAGGTCTGTAAACTAGTGATAACTGTTTATATCCCAGAAATGCAAGGGCCATAACCGAGCCTGCTACTGCATGGAGACCCAGCTTGGTTAGGGGTAGGGGGGGTTTGGGTAGGGGGGGTATTGGCATAGGTGGTTAGCAATTGTGTAGGTGAGAGAGACTTTCCCAGGATCCAAGTGACAGGACAGGGTCAGAAGTAAATAGTTCAAGTGCCAACTCAGATTTCTCAAATAGAACAAGGAGTGGTGTGGAGATGACGCTGAGGCTCCAGTGCTGTAGATAAGTCAGGTTTGGTCTTTTTAGCCGTATCACAAGAAAATAATGTCTATAGGAAATGAGCAAGGCGCTGTGATCCACCCTGCTCTGGTGCCCAAGGGAGGCTGTACATAATGCTGTGTGCCCCACCCAGCTCCCTCTTTAGAATCAAGATTGTCCTTGTTGCTCTCCTCCTTGTCCAGAATTCTAGAAGTTGATGACTCATCACTGTGTCCTTCTCAGGAATTGCCCGCAGGGACATCCTCCTGGAAGCAGTGGAGGCTCCTCCTGAGCATATATCTTAGTTCACCTTCCCTTCTCGTGACTTTCAGGAGTAATTTCCTTAGCAAATTATCTGTAGTATTTTGGTACTAACTTGAGATTAAGAAACAGCTAGATGTTATGAAAGTAAATATAATGACCTAGTTACTATTCTCAAGGAGCTTTTAAGGCATAGAAAAGACACGTGAGTCCCAAATATGATAATACAGAGCTGTGTGTTCCCCTAGAAGATGTTAAGGTAATCGTTCAGCACTCATTAAACACTTATGATGTGCTTTGCACAGCAATAGAAAGGTCAGTGGGATGTGGGGACCTGCTTTCAGAGTTTCAGGATGTCCAGAAAGAAAAAGAGCTATTCTTGACAGGAATTTCATTATGGGTAACCAATTTGTTTAGTTAAGCCCCCATTTGCTTTTTTATAAAAACTGAGTTGAATCATAAGAAGTAAATAAGTATTTCATGGGAGTTTGTTTTTGATGGTGACAGAGGAAAATTCATGAATCACATGAAAATAGAAACTGTTTCCTTAGAACAGTTACTGGTAAGAGTCAAATGTAGCAGGAAAAGAATATCTAGCAAGCGTTTTGAGGGATTCCTTATAAAGCAAATTTGGAAATAATGTCCTGTGAAAGTGGGGTGCCCTTCTCCAGGGTGTACTTACGAAGGAGGAAGATCCTATCACAGGAATTTCATTCATCTTCAGAATGCGTGCCATCCAGTTCAGTAGCCTATGCCAGGGATCCAGTAGGCAAGAAAAGGAGCCATAGTCCTGACAGGGGTCATTAACTCTGATTATAAGCAAGAGGCTGCACTGCTGTTTCACAACAGAGGTGGGGGAAATATTTAGACAGTGATTTGCCAGGGAGGCATCTCTTGGGACTTTCCTACCTAACTTGGATGGAAAATGGACAGGTAGAGAAACGACATCCTGAGGAGGGCATAGCTTGGAGCTTGGCGTGACAAAGCTCTGGGTTGTTCTACTAGGAATATGACAAACGCCATCAGATGCAGTAACTAATGACAAGAGGAATATAGAACGGTTAGTCTCCAGAGAACTGTCTCACTGTCACGGCATAGATGCCGACTCAGGGGAGAACTGCCCCCATGGTTCCCAAGACTGTACCTGGTAGAGGTACGGCTGGTAGTTTGGAACTGCTGACCTTGTGAATAGCAACCCAATGCACAACCACCACGCCACCAGGGCTCCTATGGTTAGTAAAGAACTATAAATGGCAACTAAACTTGAGCGAACTTCTACAGTTCGCTACGTATCCCGATACCTTTCGTCTTCACATTTCCACAGGAAAGGGCATCAAGTACAATCCTAGAGAGGTTGCTTCTTTGCAGATGAAGGAGGTGGAACTGATGGCACAGGAGTGGATCATCATGGATGCATTTGGACACTTCCCAAGTCTTTCAGGATAGAGGCAAACCATTCTCTCAGATGTCTCCACTGTTGCCTGTGACGGCACACAGCTGCATCTAATCCTGGGACTCTCCCTGAACTTGAAGGAAGCAGCCTTCCCCAAGTCCATGGCCCAATTCCTGGGAGGGGAGTGGGCAGCCCAAATCTAGTGATTTATTGATGCAGAACTCCTTATTTCCTTAATGTAGGACATCTTTGTAGGACCAGTAGTAGGAGGTCTCCGTAGGGTTACCAGAGACCACTGTTTGATGTATTTAATAGTCCATCTTTCTGTCCCGTCTGTTTCCTTGCTTCTTCAGAGGTATTGCTTCCAAACGCATTTCCAATAAACCTCTTGAATGCAAACCCAACCTCTTATAACTATCTAAGAAGGACCGTCCAGAAGCCTCTTTCACGTTGATAACCTCCGGAGTGAGTTGTGTGTACAATTCTGAGCGTCAGAAACAGTTATCTATAGATTCTGTAGGGAGAAGAATTTGAAACACACGGGAGGCCGTTTCGTAGGCAAGGAACCCCACACTCCAGAGAGAAAAAGAGATGAGAACGCCTCTCCTCTGAGGGGGATTAGGATTCTTGATGTTCCTGGGGCAAGGACTGAGCTCAGCATTCATTTTGACATGGAGGATGGGAGGTAGACATAGAGGGGGGTCCTCAAAACAACAACAACAACAAAGGATTTTTAAAAGCTGTATATTTAAAATTTTTTACAAAACAACCTTATCACCCTCACAGTACTCTGCATTACACTTAATACATTTGTCACATTTGCAATTCCCTTCTTGGAAACATTTTTCAAACTCATCTCTTTGGATGGCTGACAGCACCTCCCTCATTTTTTTCTTCACCTCTTCTATGTCCTCAAATCACTGTTCTTTCATGTCCCTCTTCATTCACAGAAACAAAAAGAAGTCACACAGAGTGAGGTCAGGGGAGTATGGTGTATGGAACAAGAGAGGTATGCAGTTTTTTGCCAAAAACTGGCAAATGAGATGGCCGCATGAGCAGGTGCATTGTTGTGGTGGCAAAACCAGTCCCCCGCCCTTTTAGTTGCACAAAGTCATGCATTCTTTTCAGCAACTCTGAAGAGACAACTTGATTACCAGCCTGACCTGGTGGACGGAACAAAATCCAAAAGCACTGTTCCCCCTCACAACAAAAACACAAGTGAGCATTATCTTGACCTTTGATTTCACCTGATGAGTTTTTTAGGGCCAGGTGATGAGGGCATCTTCTACTGGCTTGATGTTTGCTTTCAGAGTCGTAAGAACAGCACTATGTCTGTAACCAGTAATGACCTTGGAAAAGAAGTATGGCTTGCTTTGGAGCTGTTCTTTCAAAGCACAGCATGTTTCTACTCCATGCTCTTTTGCTGGTCAGTCAGAACCCCCAGGCACAATTTTCAAAGTGACCCTTCGCATTCCCAAACCTTCCACTGAAATTCACTGACCCGAGCTCCACGATAGTCTGGATAACGTCCCCGTCTCTTCAATGATCCGTCATCGGTCTTTGAGCACAGTGCATGAATTTGATTGCACTTTTCATTCATTTGGTAAAGTTAACGGACGTCTAGAACAAGATTTGTCATCAATCCACATTTCACCTTTTTTGCAATGAGAAAACCAGTCGTACACCTGAGTTTTTCCAATAGACTGTCACTGTAAACTGTTCAACATCACAACAGTTTCTTCAGCACTTTTCCCAAGCTGCACACTGTTCTTTTAAACTGGCCATCACACAAAAAAACGAGGTTTGAGTGTAACTGCTTTTATGAAAAAATTCACTGTGACCAGGGAGAAGAACCTTCCCAGTTCATGCCATGGGTGCCCTAACTCAGAGTGAGTTGATGAATGCTCACCCAGAGGGAAAATGCATACCACTAAAGCTCTGCCCAGCAGAGTTTTTCCCCATTTTATTTTTTGGGGGTGCCCCCTCGTATGTAGGTAGATAGTTTGTTGCCATCAGATTGGTACCAATTCATAGTGATCCTATGTACAGTAGAAGGAAACTTGGTTTAGTCCAGCACTATCTTTACAGTTTGTATGTTTGAGACCATTGGTGCAGCCCCTGTGTCAGCCCATCTTGTCCAGGGGCTCTTTTTCGCTGCCTTCTGCTTTATCAAGCATGAGGTCCTTCTCCAGGGACCAGTCTCTCCTGATAACATGTCCAAGGTATGTGAGACCGAGGTTCACCATCCTCCCCTCTAAGGCGCATTCTGGCTGTACTTCTTCTGGTGATGTATAGATATAAGAACCACAAATGTAGGGCGTATGTTTCCCCCTGGGGTGGAGTTAATTTCTTGCTGTAGTCCTCTTAGCTATAGTGACGTTGTTGTGACGTATTGTAACTTCTATTCTACATACAGGTGGTTACCGTCGCATTTTGGAGTGAGTTATCTGTTATGTTACTGAGGCAGAGTTAAAGTTGGCTGTATCTTGGGTCCTGGCCTTACTAGAGGGTGTGACTCATGTCACCACCCATAGTTTCCTTGAGGGCGTGGTCTGCAGATTAGCCTTCATCTTGGATATCTGTATTAAAACAAGAATTAACTTCCTGTTTTAAGCTGTTCCCATAATAGGAAAACTACCAGCTTGGTACTTAGTTGAGAAAAGCAGGAGGGTGAGGTCACAGAATTGGCTGAGACTTGACTTGCCCACCTAACATGCTCAGAAGTGAACAGCACGTCCTCTGCCTAACCTTTTGATGCCAGAAGGCAAAACTCCACCTCCCCCAAAGCTCCAGATATGAGCAGGACATCTTATTTGAGACACACCCCTTCCCAATGGAATATTTGAAAGAGAACAGTGCTGAGGCACTATTGGTGATGAACACCAATCAGATGCCAGGTACTACCTGGAAAACCCTATCTTGATAACACAAGTCCCCGTGTTCTCTTTTGTTTGGCGAAGCAAAACCTTCTTTTAGCTCCAGACTCTTTTTTTTAACCTCTGTAGCTGCACTAAGCAACTGTAGTAGCAGGCAACCCTTGGCCACCACCATCACCCTATCCAGTCCGCACAGATTCTGTGGTACAGGGGATGCCATGGTGGGGCAGGGGAACCCTTCATGCCATGAGCATCCACAGGCATGCTGAGGGCAGTCGATGGTTGGAGAACAACGTGGGGAAGCACAACCCAAGTCGCTTAGTACAACTTTTCACAGGAGGACCCGATCTCTGGAACACAACCATGCTGACAGTGAGCAGTATATGCCTTCTCCGAAGGAACCCTGCTGGTGTAATGTTAAGAGCTCAGCCACTAACCCAAAGGTCATCGATTCAAATTCACCAGCCACTCCTCAAAGGAAAAGGCCTGCGACCTGCTCCAGTAAAGATTACAGCCTACAGATCACTGTAGGGCAGTCCTACGGTGTCCTGTACAATCAAGGTGAGTCAGCATGGACTCTGATGCCCAGCAACAACAAAATATGACATGAAACAAACAGAAACAAAGCCAAGTCGTCATTAGGTCCATTCCTGCAAATGTAAAAGGTTCACACTAATCCAGATGTGCCCTGCAAGAAAAGTCTGGGGATTTGCTTCTGAAAGATGGGCAGTGAAGAGGCCTGTGGAGCACACTTCTACCCTGACAGACATGGGTTTGCCATAAGTCAGAATCCGCCCAATGGCACTGGTTAGAAGTGCATATGCGTGGTGATTCCCTGCAGCATAATATACTCAGAGTTATGACATTTCCCCACAGAAGGTCTGCAAGTGAAACCAGGCGCTCCCATCCTAAGTTTCCACTCATTACCCACTCAAGGGTTAACCATGGTGACCAGTATGGGATCCAGCCGGTTCCCACCAATGAGGCAGAACAGAAACCTAGTTTTTGTTGAGCTCAGTTAACCCGTAGTTACAATGACACTAGTACTCAGGGCTCTCTCCAAGCGGGGTGGGTGTCTGGGCAGCCACCCAATGAGAAAATCACAAACGTGCATTTCTTACTCTTTTAACATTCATCTGTGCTACAGGATATTCTAAGTGCCCATTGTAATGTTCACTCCACCCAAAGGTATAAAATATTCGACAAAACTATGCTTCTGATATTGATTTATTTATTTTGTAAAACTCGCTATACTTTTGATGAAGTATTATATTTCTATTTCCTTGTGGTTGTTACTTCAGTAAACAAGCACAATCTAAAGAGAAAAATTGCCAAGCTACCAAAGGATGATATGTTGTCATTTGTTTCAGCTTTGTGTTACACCCCAAATTCCCACAAGACAATGAGTGAATTATGCAATTCCTGAAAGTGTTGAAAGAGCTAAAAATATTGTCAAAACAATTGCTGTAAGTTCAGCAGAAGCAGAAAGGAGTTTTGCAAAGATGAACACAATATATTCAGAGAAAAGAAGTCACCGGTTTCTAATATATCAAACACGATGACTATGGTCCAATTGGCCTACCTCTAAAGCAGTGGTTCCCAACCTTCCTAATGCTGCAACACTTTAATACAGTTCCTCATGTTGTGGTGCCCCCACCAACCATAAAATTATTTTTGTTGCTACTTCATAACTGTAGTTTTGCTACTGTTATGAATCGGGTGACTCCTGTGAAAGGGTCATTCCACCCCAAAGGGGTCGCGACCCACAGGTTGAGAACTGCTGTTCTAAAGGAATGGGATCCTACTCCTACAGTGAAAAGACGGGTAAGGATAAATCACACAGCCAATGAGTCTTGGATAGAAGTAAAGAATATTGGAAGTGAGGATGCCAATGAAGAAGCAATTTGTCAGGTATTATTTAATATTTTCATTAGTATTTTAAAACTACTATAAGATAATCTAGTTTTGTGTACCTCTTTTATTGTTCTTATTTAATTATTAACTGTATGAAATAATAAACTGTTTTTCAGTATATGGTTTTTTTATACTTAAAACGATCTTAAACCGGTTATTAAGTTATTTGAATACCACCACCGTAGACCACCTCACCTCTTGGCATAAAAATTAATTCCACGGCTTTAGAAGCTAAAGCTGGTCTCCCTCAGTTTGTTCCCTATAGATACCATTCTCACTGCTACCAAATTTCTCCTTACCTTTGTCGGGGTGCATGTAAGCTAATTCAGCTTCAACTTCTCCCCAAATGTAATGTCCTCAAAAGAAGCATTTTCTTATTTCACTAACAGCAAAATAAGACTAACATGAGGCTAAAGGATAGAATTATGACAAGAAAAAAAGAAAGATGAATCTATAACCCACACCCCTGCCTCCAAACCAACTTTAAAGTAATGTGGTAGAATAAAGGAAGGCAGCCCTTGCAGCACACTGGGTCCGGAGTCAGCCGCTAAATGAAAGACCATCAGTTTAAACCCACCAGTCTCCCGATGGGAGAAACACGTGGAAATCTGATTCTGTAAAGATTTACGGTCCAGGCAGCCCTATGGGGGAGTTCTGCTCTGTGCTATAAGGCTGCTCAACTGAACAACCCAACTCACCAACTCAGCTCACTGCCAGCAAGTCCACTCTGACTCTCAGTAACCAGGCAAGGTAGGGTAGAACTGCCCCTGTGGGTTTCCCAGCTGGTAACTCTGTAGGGGGGTAGAAAGCCTCACCTTTCTCCTAAGAAGCAGCTGGTAGTTTCAAACTGCTAACCTTGAGGTTAACAGCCCAATGGGTAATCCACTCAACAACAGTAATTAGGTTGGTTGAGCAGGTCCTCATCGTTCACAGTTCTCCCTTGCTTTTAACAACAGCTACTGCTTTGTTCTTAGAACTTCTCCTCAGTGCAAATGACAACCGCCTTGTTTTCTCATGGTGGATTAGTTATTAAACCCATCAGAACATGTCAACTCTGAGTTTTTATTTCTTTAAAAGAGCCAAATTGGTAGGTTATTTTAAAATTATTATTCTTACTGGCAATACTTTTGAAATAATAATAAACTGACATACTATTTAAATCGGCCTCAAAGACGGAATGCCATATTTTAGTCCGTATTTCCCGATGTGGGAAGGGATTGTGCATCTTCCAACACTCTAGAACCAGATGAAACGACATAAAACACGGATGTGATGCTCATGAGCATTTCAAAACCAATCACCCTTTGCTGCGCTGTCCACAAGCACAGTCCACTTCCTTCTGGAAGACCTTGCACATTCAACTCCGAATCGCTTCACTGGCTCCATGTGGACGTTAAACAAAGCTGTGCTCCGCCCGTCACCGCCTTCTGTTCCTTTGGATTCTCAGAACACACTGGGCAGGACTTAATCTGTCATAAATTAGTGTTTCTCAAAAGCATGCTGTAAAAATACTGACACTGACATTCGAGACCAACCAAGCAGCTGCTTATCTTTCAACAGTTCTCTTTGAACCGGGAGACACGATTTTACACTTATCATTATAAACGCAGATGGTTTTTCGGAGACTTTTCAAAGAGCACTGTCATGTTGCATCCTGCAGATGCTGGGCCAGAGGCTGTTGCTACGGAGCGTACACTGGACCTTTTCCTTGAAGATGAAGCGCTAAACGTACCATCAGTCATGCTTGCCATTGAAGACTGCTGCTGTGGGCCACGGCGGGGATGGCACCTCCCGGTGGTCCCATGTGGCAGAGTCGATATACTGCCTCGGGGGTTCCAGGGTGTCCTCTTGATAGGAGCAGCTCTTTTCTCCCTCAGAGACACCAGGTAGATTAGAATTGAGCACTTAACCATTGCGCCAGTAGGGCTGCTGACGCCCCTCCTGCTCAAAAATGCATATGCACTTGGTGGGTGGACATATATAAATAATGACATTTTCAGGCACTCGTCAACGTTTCTCCGAAGCGCTTCTTTGGGAATTGAAGCAATGTCCTCTGAACCACAACTAGTCCACTTGTCTGATCTCCTCTTTATCGTTGATGACCGGTAAATAGAGATCTATACCCTAGAGAGCCATTGGGAAAAAATCAACAGCTAGTATTCATGGGGTAGATATTTATTGGTGACTGCAAGAGTCCTGGAGGTGTGGCTGAGCAAGCATGGGACTACTAACAGCAAGGTGGTTGGTTCAAGTGCATCTGCTGCTCAGAGAAAAAGGCTGATGCTATGTGCCCCCGTGAACATTTATATCCTTGGAGACCCTCTATGGAGTCACAATGTATCCGAATCAATTTGATGGCAGTGACAATAGGTAGATTCTAATTTATTGTCTATCTGTGTGTGAAAACTATTTCATTGTGTCATGAGAATATACAATAGGACTTTGTCTTCAAGGAGGTGGTAGGTAAAGAAAAGATAAGACACATTGACATGAAACACTGACATCGAGAAGGAAGATGGCCTTACACAGACATTTTATGCTAATCAACATAACAAAGTGCAATCCAAGGTCCCGTTTCAGAGAAATGTACTGTACTTAGTCTCTTTCCCAGTCCCTGCCCTCCTCACACAGTCAAACAAATATGTACAGGGAGAAAGTCTTTTTTTTTTTTTCTTTTTTTTTCAGGGAGAAAGTCTTAAGATACATTTGTCACATAGAGCATGCTTTGGGATTTACACACATGTCTTGGCTGAGGTTCTTTCCATGCTAAACATAAAATAAATCATACTAGCTCACATAAAAATCATGCCTCCTTCCTCTCAAAGTATTGTATATTTGATTTCATTTCATCTCAGTGGCAGGGCATCGGTGCATCTTATTTATTAAGCAAGGAAATTAAGGCCTACAGAGATTCTGCTATATAACATTTCATATATCCTATTTCTTAGGATGCTAGCATTAGAATTTAGTTTCCCAAAAGCCTTGCCCAAAGAACTTTTTTATTAGGTCTTATTGATAGCTTCCAGTAGCAAAGAATAATTCCAAGTTAAGCTAAGAAGAACCCTGGTGTCCTAAAGGTTAAGTGTTTGGCTGTTAATCCAAACTTCAGTGGTTCAAACCCACGAGTATCTCTGAGGGAGAGAAAACTGACAACCTTCTACTATAAAGATGACAGACCAGGAAACCCTGTGCAGGCAGCCTGATGCTGCCAAACATGGTCACAATGAGTTGAATCAACTCAATGGCACAACAATTAACCTTGCCTCCGAAACGGCCCCTCATGCCACCTGGAAACGGAAAAGAAAGCTTCCTAGTGGTGGAGGGATAACTAGGTGCACTACCGTGATAGAAAACAACTACTTGCTACAACTCTTTGGTACAACTTTCCTGACCTTTTGCTCACTGATGCAGTTTCCTTTTTTTTTAAAGTCATCCTAATACTAATTATCCTGTGTCCTTCAAAAGAATCTATGGAGTCCCCCAGAACAGCTCCTGGTGAGTTGAGCCCTCTGGCCTGACTTCAACTGCCCAGCAGATCATTCCAAACACCACCTTGTGGGCTGGCCCTTTTCATGGAAGATGCATACTCAAATGAATCCATGCCAAGTGTATTACTGACAGAACTTGTCTTCAGCCATCCACTCATCACAGAGCCCTGTTGGAGCACGTTTTGTTTTGAACTCAAGTGGGCGTATGAACTAGAACCCTAGTCGTGATGCGTTTGGACGTCCTCTCATACATTTCTCTTGCCTTTAAAACATTGTTTTTCAGCTCCTCAAATTCCAAGATGATGACCCTTTCTTTCTCCAAGGTGCTAACTTCAAACTGCCCCGTCTCAGAGCCCACCCTCCTTTCTCTCGCTGCTGTTTCCAGACTTCCCATTCGTCCTTCCTGCCACGCGATAGGCCTTTCTAGGCTGAGCTGGAGGTGCCGAGAAAGAGAGGGAACACGAGCCACTACAGAACAAACTGCCCTTTTTAGACTGCATTTGCTTTTCCCATCCTATGTTCTCTTCTGACTATGAAGGGTGACCATTTCTTTGGCATGTCGATCAACTTACAACACTCTATCAAGCCCTAACCCTGTGCCAGGAACTGTCTAGCCCATATCTCTTTAATTTCTAGAGAAAACATCCACCAAATCTCTTCCAATACTTCCTTAAAATGGGCATTCTCTCCCTTGAAATGCTACTTTAACTTTTGTAGTCTTGTATTTTTCAATACTGAAAGCACTCCTTAAGAAAATAAAATGGAAAAAAAAATCAAACAGGCTTACCTTTTCATTAACAAATGTCCTCACAAAATATAAGTATTCATAAACAGCCAAGATATTAGCTGTGTTAATACATTTCAGAGGTTCATACAATAATATTTGCTTCGTTGTTACTCTAAAGAACAATAGCAAACAAACTAAGTTCTTAAGTCAGCGTTAAATGATCATACATATTCAAAGTCAGAATTGCTGAAAGGGTGTTTGAAGTCATAGAATTCCAAGATCCAAATAATTATACTAATAATACCAAGGCTTTCCAAAGAAATTCTTATTCAGCATTTTATTTCACTGGGAAAAAAGAATATCCAGATGACAAATAAAACTAAGAATAGCATCATGCCCCATTTACCTCCAAAGAAATTGTAGAGCAAGCCTGTTCTTGTAGACTTCACTCTGCTCGCTCATTCTTCAGTCCTTGAGTCCAGAGGTTCCCAAAAATGCTACGTACATTGGTACAGATAGCAACTTGAAACCCAGGGAACCCAGGATAGATGACTCCTTCAGGACCAGTGGTGAGAGGGGCGATGCCTGGAGCGTGAAGGGAATGCGGGGTAGAAGGGGGAACCAATTACAGAATCTAAGCATAGCCTCCTTCCTGGGGAATGGACAGCAGAGAAGAGGGCGGAGGGAGACGTCAGACAGTGTAACTTATGACAAGACTATAATAATTTATGAATTATGAAGGGTTCAAGAGGGAGGGGGGACGGAGGGGGAAAATGAGCAAACGATATTGAGGGCTAAAGTGGAGGGCAAATGTTTTGAGATTGATGGGGGCAACGGGTGTGCATTTGTGCTTGACTCAATGGATGTGTGTATGGACTGATGGGAATTGTACGAGCCCTCGATAAAATAATTTTTAAAAAAAGAAAAATGAGGGTAACAAATGTACAAATGTGCTTTATACAGTTGATGTATGTATGGATTGTGATGAGTTGTATGAGCCCCCAATAAAATGACTTAAAAAAAAAATGCTACACCAGGCAGCAAAACAGGAAGCCCACGTAGAAAGGAGCCAGCCTGCTGCTTGTCACTTTCACGCGATGATTTCAGGATACATTTTGTTGTTCATGAAGCAGCAGCAGGTTCCTCTTTGTGACAAAGTTGGCGTTAATTCCACTGGGGAAGAAAGAAGGTTGTTGGTGTGCCAGATACCCTAAATCCGTTAGTTCTTGGGTTTTTAACTACTCCCAACCAATGGAGAGATTTCACTTTGAAAATCTCGGATCCTCTGGTAACATAGCTGCCATTGGCAGTTATCTGTGAAATGTTCCTAAGAACAGAGCTCACCTTCACTCCTTAAAGCAGCATTTCTTCAGTACTTAGTTCTGACTCAGTATTTCCCATCTCCCTAAATGCCTTTCTTCTAACTCCTTTCCTCTCTTCCCTTGTCCATTGTCACCTCTGGTGATGCTGTTAGTAATCTTGAGGTACCTGTGTCTCCTTGCTTTGTACTATGAAAGGTCTCCATGTGGCCTGGATTCAGGCTCCCCAATTCGACTGGAAGTGCCTTAAAAGATCCAGTTCTTATCATTTTCTTATTCCCTAAATGGGATGTTTCATTGAAGGATATATAGGGATACAAATAATGCCTTCTAGGTTCCCACTGCAGATGTCTCAGAACTCTGGGCGCCTGAGTATGACGCGCTCCTGGGTTCTGCCACTGTAGAGATCTTACCCTGAGTACTCTTCTCTCCATTATTGATAATACAATGATCTACATGATAATACAATGAAATACATCCTCTTCCCCAGTTTGATATGAGGCTCTTCTACCCACAATCATCCATAATTATGGTGTGACCATCTAAGGATCAGGCCATCAAAAGTGGCTATCTAAAGAGAAATCTCCTGCCTATCCAACTTACTAAAACTAAGTGTGGTAGATATATCATTTATATAATCGTTTGTCAATTTGAGGATTAAGAGTGTAGGGGTGGAGTTTAGCTTGTCAATCAGATCATAGCCAATGAGGCCTCTGTGCGGGCATGGCCTTCTCCTGAGAATTCTGGGAAATCCAGTACTACTTCCTCTTGGGAGGCAGGAGAGACTCTCTCTGCTCACATCCTGGGAGACATAGCAGCTGACAAGACACATGGACCCACCCTGATGCAACCCTGTGTGCACAGAGCCATGCAGAGACCCCTGCCAGCGCTGAGATGTTTCCAATGCCATTGGATCCAAAGACTTTCTACCCGTGGGCCTGTGATCTTCTACATTCGGTGTCATTGCAGGTGTTACGTGAGTCTGAAGAGGACTTTCTAGATTGGTATCGGACATATGGGCTAACATCAGACTTATGGACTTGATCTGGACTGGGCTGGGATGTTTTCTCAATGTTCAATTGCTCTTGTATATAAATCTCTTTCTTATACACATGAGTGTCTCTATGAATTTGTTTCTCTAGTCTACCCGGACTAACACACTAAGGATCATGGCAAATCAACCTCCAAGAGATCTGGAGATATGTGGGGTTTTTAGACTCCTAAGACTATATAAAGCAAAGTTATTTTCATTGGGTACAAAGGCTAGATTGAGTGGCCGTATCTGGTCATTCAGCATAATGTATATTCCAGCTAACTTCTTTTTGCTTTAGGGGAGGCTGGTACAGTAAGTGTTGATCAAGAATACACAAAGTCATGCTGGTTTTCAGAAGTATGAAGCATACTGGAAAAAGAAAAAGAACAGGTGAAACCATGTTTTATTTAAATGGAACTATTATGTTTGACAGACTTAAAGATTGAAAGCAGAACTCCAGAAATAGAAGATGCATAAGGGAAAATAGGGCTCAGTGTTTTTGAAGAGCTAATGAAATAAGGGAATCAGATAGAGAAATAAGTAAAACGGAGTTGACCAATGGTGGGGAAAGCTCAGGAATTTTTTTTAGAACTTTGTAATTCAAGCATTTGTCGCACTAGGTTTTGATCTTAACTTGCCCACAATTGAAAGCATGATTTTTGTATGTGTGTGTAGTGAGGTAAAGTTAGAGAAAAAGAAATTGGATATTTGCTCAAGTTGATCATCTGTACGAAATATATGTATTAGGAGTAACATTGTAAGGCTCTCTGGAAGCAGCCTGGTTGATTCATGAAATTATATTTCTTTTAATATTTAAATTTAAAATGGTATCTCTTCAAAATGATCCCACCCCATCCAAGAGCATATAGCTAGAACCAGACTGTCAATGAGCATCCTATTGAAAGATTAAAATTGGTTTCTAGTTAGTGACGTGTGCCGAGTATTTTCGTATCGGGGGATGTGAAGTCTCTGTTGCCGACTTGGTTATTGGTTACCTTCAAGTCAGATCAACTCATAACACGCCAGAGGTCTTTCAAGTCGGTGACCTTTGGTAAGAAGACCACCAGCTCATCTCGCCAGTTACCTGGTGGTGGATTTAAACCACCAACTTTTGGCAAATAATTGAGACTTAGTCATTTGTGCCACCCAGGAGTCTGTAATTTCTTGCTGTCAGCATTGCATTTCATCACGTTCATTTACTTGGCACTAGTGGGTAAGTGTGGGACTAACTTCAAGGTCAGAGGTTCAAATTCGCCAGTAGCTCTGGGGAAGAAAGACAAGACCATCTGCTCCCACAGGGTCTGCAGCCTCAGAAATCCCACCGAGGGTCACTGAGTCCATCAGAGTGGACTCGACAGTAATGGGTCTTGTGGCTATTGCTGATGATGTTGTTTTCTTTGGTATAAAGTAACCCATTAACCCAAGAGGCTCTGGTGGCATAGTGGGTTATGTACTGGAATGCTAACCAAAAGGTCAGCGGTTAGAAACCACCAGGTGCTCCACAGGAGAAAGATGAGGCTTTCTACTCCCAATAAAGAGCTACAATCTGGGTTTCTGAAACTGTAGCTCTTTCAGGGTCGCTAGAATCTAAATGGATTGGCTGGCAGTGAATTATTTAGTAAAACATTAGCCTACCACAATTCCATGGATGTTCATAGAAAACAAGAAACTCTTGGGTCAAAGACAAATAACTTAAAAATAATATCAGCAGCCAGAGCATCAGCATTTGCACCAGTTCCCTAAAGACCAGGGGATCCCTACACACAAAACAGGTTGCAAGAGTCATTTCTGATTCAAAGACATTTAGCATACAGAATATAGATGCTCCATCAGTTTTCAAGTCTGTAGAATTTAGGGTAACTGAATCTTTATAAACGGCAATTAGCATGTTGCATGTTTGCTCCAAAGGAAGACAACAGTTTTATTGTACTGGAGAGTAAGCAAACCTGACCTTTGCTCTGAAAGAAAACCCTGTATCTGTCTTTCAAGACTATTCACTGTAAGAAGGTAATCCTAAGCAAAGGCAGTCCATGTGAGAAACTGATGGAGAATTACATCTCAATAACTCTGAACAAACCCCACAATGTTCTCTATCTCATAGATAGGCCGGAACGAAATAACAGAGCGACTGTCATTGTCCCATGGCCAATAGTTGTGTGGAGCTAGATTCAAACTTGGGTAATTAATTTCAAGAGCCTAGGTACTTAACCACAGTGATGAATGTATAGTGCTTGTGGTGGAAACCATATTGTTTACAGAGACAACACCATGTAAATATAAATTCCAAGTTCCGTCATCTGTACCTGGCTTTGCTCATTTCGAAGCGGCAAGGGAGACAAAGCTTGGGTTACAATCTTTTTCTGAGATCCTTGAAGATTTGACATGCCATGTCTAATATCTGTCTATTGAGACAACAAGGCAATGTAGGCAAATAGATGTATTGCAGCCTAGAAATCTAGAGGAGCAGACAAGAGCAGCTATTTCACTGTCAGTGTGCACTTTAATATTTTCATTAGAATCTTTGCATACTTTAGTTGAGTTTTATGAGATTCTTGAGAAAAGTGAGACTTAAATAACTACTTAAGGTAGATCTGGGCTCTCTATTTATAGCTACTGGTCTGGGTAAACAGATACTTTATTTTGCAATTGCCCCCATCACCAAACTTCCCTTTCCAATCATATGTGAGCAAATATTATCTCAGACTACAATGAGGGCAGACTTCTAGCTGCTCAGGCCTGGCACATTCCCAGGGAAGCATGGACTAGATACAGCATTACCAAAGAAGGGAAGGAAAAGCAAAGAAACTGTAATAACATTAGGGAACAGTCAGGCTGTGAGTCTTCTTCACATCCAGGGGAGCTCACAACTGGTGTTCTCGTTTGGAATCTGGTTTTAAATAGTATCTATAACTCTTCCTGACATCCTGTCCCAGAGCACCAGATCAGACACTACATCGTATCACCAGTTCAGCTGTGGTCGGGTGCTGCCTGTTTATTGAAGCCCCTTTGAAACCTCGGGGCCAGAAACATGTTGGTGTTTTTTTAGAGTCAATCCTTTACCACCATCACCATCCCTTTCTCTCATTCTGGCCCCGTTCTTCCAAGTGTCTCATCTACACTCCGAGCTTCAAAGAGTTATCTGCTGCTGACTCTCAAGTTCCAAATATGGTTCACCAAGCTCTCCTGAGCACCTGGCCAGTACAATCAACCCTCTATTTGATATCTCCACTGGAATATAAAAAAAAATGACATTCCAAATGCAACTTTTCCAAACTGGAACTCAGTCTTATCCTTGTTCAAATCTACTTCTCCTCTTCCTAAGCCAAAGGCCTAGACTTTGTCTGTTTCACTACCTATAGCCAACTCATCACCTAGTCCTTCCTAACATTTTTCATTTTTATTGACAGCATCATTGTAAAAGTGGTTAATGCTGATCTTGGACATTATATAAATTTCTCCTAACTGCTCTCAAGTAGCCAAAAGTTAGCTATAAAATACGTATCTGATCATGTCAACCTTCCACATAAAACCTCTCAGTATGACTCACAAAGCCACCATAATTTAGTGCCTGCTCACCTTTCCAGTCTCACATTAACTGAATAACCTTATAGTCATACTGTTTTGTTTTCATTCTTGAGCACCAACCTCTCCCATTCTTCCCAGCCCTTACAGATAGATTCTCTCTCCTACCTTGAATATGATTTCCATTATAAACTGGTCAATTCCTCCTCACCACCTTCAGCTTTTAAAAGCTCACACATTCAGAGAGTGTTTCCCAGCCTCCAGACTACTATAGGTTCCCAAGTACCTTGAGCCTCCCTTATCACTAATCCTGGACATAATTTATATTAATTACTTACAGCAATGCTACAATGCCTTATTGGAGTTATCTCCTGAGATGACAGCGGTGATGCCTGAATTTCCAGGAGTTGGACTAGTACATGGCCCAGACCCGTCCCTGGAGAAGGACACCATGCTTGGGAAAGCTGAAGGGCAGTGAAGAAGAGGACAGCCCTCAATGAAAGGGATGGACGCAGAGGCTGCACCATAGGCACAATTGTGAGGCTGGCACAGTACCGGGCAATGTTTCATTCTGTTGTGCCTAGAGTCCATGGGTTGGAACCAACTCCACGATATCTAATAACAACTACAGCATGGCACTTAGTAGGGACATCGTTGTTGAATGAATGCACCTTTGTGCGCCATGTGTCAATAAAGCAATACCTAGTGTTTTGGCATTGAAGGTCTGGAGCTAATGTCTCCTAAACTTCTTCCCTCAGATGTATATGCGGAAGCATACAGTTTCTTGGAACCAGGCACAAAGAATCAGCTCTTGGTTTCTTAGAAATGTCAAAATTTAAAAGCAAAAGTTGAAGCAGTTCAGCATCACCCTTTAAGTTGAAAATAGGCAGAGCCAGATATTTTATTCATATGCTTTATACATTGTGCTTTTTATGCATAAAAATGGAATTCTATAAAATATTAAAAGTGTCTTAAATGATCCTATATTTCATTTTGTATATTCATTTAAAAAATAAATGTGTCTTTCCTCAGGCAAGTAATGGAACAATTTGTTCCATATCCTGTAGGAATTTAAATTAGATGGTATAACCACACTACATTGTCTCTAAATTTCTAGTCAGAGTCTAGAATGACCTCAAATATAATGTGAAAGTATATTTTAGATTAAACAACAGAAGGAACCGTTTCACAGATTGGGACAACTTTAAATTACCAGATTCCAAAACAACATTTTGTGATAGGCTTCCTCTCTTCCTCTAGCCTACCTGCCTCAATGACATTTCTGTGATGTCTGGGCTTGGTGCTATTTTTGTGGGTGCTGAGCATTACTTCAGGCTGGATTTTCTTTCCCAGAAAGAGTTGCAGCCTTGGAAACGCACAGGGAGGTGCTCTGAGTCAGCATTGACTCGCCTTGACGGCAGTGAGTGAAAAGCATTACTTATTTGAAGAATGTGGCATCCAGATTTGGGGAAGGCTCAGCTATGTGAGATATGCAGATGCCGTGACCTTGCTTGCTGAAATGGAGAAGGACTTGAAATACTGACTGATGAAGGTCAAGCTTTGGAGTCTTCAGTATGGATTGTAACCCAATGTAAAAAAGACTCAAATCCTCACAACTCGACCAATAGGTAACATCATGATAAATGGAGAAAAGGCTGAAATTGTCAAGGATTTTGTCTTGCTTGGATCTACAGCCAATGCTCATGGAAGCAACTGTCAAGAGATCAAAAGACGAGTTGCATTAGGTAAAAATGGAACTTTAGAGGGTTGAAGAGCAAAGATGTGGCTTTGAGGACAAAAGGGTGACTGACACGCCGTGGTATTTTCAATTGCCTCATAAGCAAGTGAAAGTGGAACATTGAATGGAGAAAGCATAAGAAGAATGGCTGCATTTGAAAGCTGGTGCTGGAGACGCATATTGAAAGTCCCATGGACTGCTAAAAGGAAAAACAGATCTGTCTGGGAAGAAATACGGCCAGAATGTTCCTTAGAGGCGAGGATGGCAAAACTTTGTCTTACTTCCTTTGTACATCTTCTCAGGAGGGACCAGGCCCTAGAGAAGGACATGATGTCCGGTAGAGAAGAGGCAGGCCCTCCAGGAGATGGACCGACACCGTGGTTGCAACAACGAGCACAGGACCACCGCTGAGGCTGTGCAGGGCTGGGCAGTGTTGCATTCTGTTGTGCATACATGGTCGCTGTGGGTCAGAACCGACTCAATGGTCCCTAACAACAACAATAAACATTACAGAGGAATCCTGGTGGTGCAGAGGTTAAGCTAATCTAAAGGTCAGCAGTGTGAACCCTCCAGCCACTCTGACCCCTGGGAGAAAAAATGCTCTTGTCTGCTTCGGTCGGGATGACGGCCTCGGCAGGCCTTACGGGGACGGCTCTGCTCCAGCCTACCGGGTTGTTATGAGCCCCCATAGAGGCTACAGCACTGGGTATTGCTGGGAAACATTGCAGTGGTTCCTTGGGCAAGAAGTAGACCTAAGATTTCTTCATCCCTTTGGGGCGGGTGGGGAGGGCGGGGAAAGAGTCCAAGAAAAGAAGGACTATAAATCATGCACTTTTCTCTTTTTACCTTGCCACTTACCACAATGCTGTATGCACGATCCAGTGATGAATAACCATCAAGTGTGTATGGGGAGCTGGGTCCTTCGTGCCAGCAACAATAAACTCTTTAAATGATGATAAAATTGTGACCCCAAGAAATAAGGAATTCCAACTCCTCCCTTTAGTGCCTCCAGTAGAGCAAAGCCACACCCCAAACCAAGCGCATGGCCAGGAGGCCGATTCGGATTCATAGCAGCCCAGGAGAACAGAGCGCAGGGCAGAGCAGAGCCGTCCCGGGGACTTGACCGGCTGTACAGTGTGACCCGAGTAGGCTGCCATGGCGTTCTCTCCCAGAGAGGCTGCTGGGTTTAAACAGCCCACCGGGTGGTGAGCCAGCGCTGAGTGCTTAAGCACTGTGCCACCAAGGGTCCTGTCATCCGAGCAGCAGGATTATAATGAAGCTGAGAACAGACTCGGGTTTTCTGAGGAAGTCATTTCTTTGCCCTTTGTCCTGGGATCATCGGTGCTGCTTTCAGCCTCAAGAATATATTTGAAATATAAATTATGTGGTCACTCCAAAAATTGAGCATTTACCATTCTACCAACTCACTGGATTGTATTAGTCGTAGTAGTAGTACCGGTATTTCAGTAGCAGTCATAGTAATTATACTTTATCAGTAGTTTTCAGGTTCTTTGTTCATTTGCACCATGAACTTTTCTACAACAAATCTGTAATTGTTCCCGGGTGCCAGTGAGTTGCCTCGAACTCACAGCAACCCTATAGGATCGAGTAGAACTGTGCCATCGGGTTTCCGAGGCACGGCCTTTCTTGTTTTTCCCCAACAGTTTTATTGGCACATAGTTTACGTGTCACACCACTGACTAGTCGGATGGTTCGCTCACCTCCAGGGGAACTGTACAATCACCAGCGCTTCTTAATGGGCGCAGATGCCCCGCTCTTTCCTCCTGCAGAACAGCTTGCAGTTTTGCACCGTCTTTGTGCTTCCAGGGCTCCTTAGCAGATCCACTGGGACAGTTGGGATTCTTCCTTCAAGAGGGAGGAACATGGGCTCAGAAACGGGAAGACCTTGTCCACACCTACACCACTCACACAGGACAGAGCCACAATTGAAACCATTTCTGGAAAACCGGGGAGCCCTTTTCTTTCAATTACATGATGTGCAGGTTCAAAATGGAGACCTGAACATAAACCTCCCCCAAGGTCCTTTCTCTCCTCCACACATAAATAAACAGAGCACACAGCGAGCAATCTCAAGTGAGTAGCTAGATGTAAACAAAGGCTAATTTACTCTTGAGTGATGAGGCAAGACTGACTCAACTAGAGATACCGAGGAGATCATTAATCCAAACACCACTCCACTGTCTGAGTGCATTTTCAGATCACTTTAAACCCAGGATTCCAAGAGAACTTTCACTCTGGGCCTCTCACTCGCCCTGTGGCTCTGGATGCAGAACGGAACCCCTCCCTCGACTGCTGCCCGCTGCTACCAATCTTTCCCACACCCCAGATATGAAGAGAGATAAGAAGGCCCTCAAATAGAAGTTTCCCGATTATGAGTCATGGCTTACTCAGCCTTTGTTACTGAGAACCTGGAAGCCTTTGAAACACACTGTTGATTTTGGCAGTCTTAACTCCCTGTGCTGTTATCAAGAAACAAGTTACATGACTAATTTGCTTGAGAAATTACCTCTGTAATGAGTATATTAAGAATAATTATGTTAAAGGACCCAGTGTTTAATATATGGCATCTAATGTCTGTGTATATAAGGATATGGATATATTTCTTTAAACAAAGCTTCACAAGCTAACAGTTCCTTATTCCTTATCACTTATGTTGAGTTAAGTAAAAATACAAATGCAAGTTAATGTTATTATAGGATACTTTCTATGAGCCCTATATTATTTATGCAAATTATCTTCTCTTTACTCTTTCTCGCTCTATAGGTGTATAAGATGTGTGTTGTGCATGTATGAGAGAGTACATATATGCATGTATCTATACATGCACACACTAATATATTTACAAAGTAGCCCTACTGGCACTATGGCTTATGGTTTGGGCTGCTAACAACAAGGCCAGGAGTTCAAAACCAACCAGGTGCTCCCTGGGAGAAAGATGAGGCTGCCTGCTCTCATAAAGACTCACAGATGTAGAAATACTATATAGAATTACTGTGAGTCAGAATCTACTAGATGACAGTATATTTTTGGTTCTATTTTGATCACAAACCAAACACACTGTCATTGAGTCGATTCTGACTCAAGTGGATTCTGAGTCTCCACCCTATAGGAGAGACTATAACTGCTTCTTAGGGTTTCTGGTGATTTAGAACGGCCAAATATGCTGATTGCCACCCAACATGTAACCACTATCAGCAAGGTTTGAACTGCCAGCCTATGATTAGCGCAAAGCTAACCCACAACATATATATATATATCAATGGCACACATTTTTAAACAGTCAATCACTGACTGAGAGGTTGGTGGTTCAAATCTACTCAGAAGCCTCAGGAGACACATAGGCAATCTGCTTATGTATGGGTCACTGTCAGGGTGATGGGGTCCCCAACACTCAAATGGGTCTTTGGGAGCGACTTTGTGATTGTGGAAAATATTAAAGACAGACAGTCAGACAGTGGGGCACAGGGGCTCCTTGTCCCATGTCAGGACTGAAATAGAGCATGTATTTTCCAAGCGGCATATATAATGGGGCTTACAGATCTTTCATAAGGCATACACGTCATAAAGCTAACATATGACACAGTTAATCGGTAATATCATAACCAGCAATGAGGTGAGTCATTGTCTTGACCGAGTGCTAGTTGACCTCGAATCCCCCCTGAGCAACCAGAAGGCTGCTACACTTATGGTGGGTTGGCTGTGGAACCTGATTGCTTTTATCTACAGAAGACCTTTAGGCATTGTGAAGTAGCCAGACACAGACATGATTCATCTTATATGGTGGCTTCTTTATGACAGTTCTCTTATGGGGGGAGGGGGGTTACTGGAGGGACTGTGTCCAGTCACAAAAATATATATTAAGATATATTTATATCTCATAACCGTGAGAGTCTTCACCCACTAGAGTCGGCATTCCAGACCTGTAATTAGGAGCATGGGTGATTTAGCTGCACTGCATTCTCATCCCGTGCCTCAGTTTCCCACAGGTCACAACTCTGAAAACACTATGGAGCAGTTCTGCTCTGCAGAGATGAGGTCACCTCGCATCTGAGTGGGCATCAGTGCAGCTAACAACATACACATGTTAGAGATAAGTCCAAAAGCATTACACGTGGGGCTCCGGTTTATTCGTGTGTGGGGTTAATTCCAAACAAATCATGTGGACACGTGTCTTTGCGATCAGTGGGTGGCTGCAGACAAGTTCTCTCTGTAATACACTTGGTTCAGCCTTGTTGAAATGCCTTCAAGTAAAGGGCACTAATCAAAACTGGGCTCCTAAGGGGATCTGCCAGTTACATTCAAGGCAGAGAGGTCAGCTCTGCAGGGTAAGGGGAATGTTTAGAAGGAATCCTAAAGGATAAGCTTGACAGATATTCTCGAAGGACACAGGATGATCCTGAGGGCTTAAAGAAAGACGTTTTTAAAAACGGAAAATGACCCTCATGGCTATCGTCCAGGGAAGTTGTGCCAAGATGTTTTGTGGCATCACAACAATGCCCCAGCTGATTGTTCAAGGGTCTCGCAGACTGTCTTGGGAAGATTCCTTTGGGAGACCTTATCCCATCCACCCAAAAGCCCTGGTGGTTTTACTTCAGACTCCTTTCTGTTCCCCAAATCCAAAAACCATTTAAAGGAGCATCATTTGAGTTCCGGGAGGATGACAAAAGTACCATTTTGACGTGGTGTAACCAAAGAGCACGGAATTCTTTGGGAAAGCTTAGAGAGCTGTAAATACTGTCTTCAGAAATGTTTCTACCTAAACGGAGGCGAGGTCAAGAAACGACAGCTTTACATCTTCATATTTTTGTTAAGTAAAGGTTTCTGTGATTTTATAGGTATGCTTTTGGACCTAATCTCATATGAGTATACATACATAAAGTGAATATACATTATATGTATGCTTTGATATATGATGTATTATATAAAATAAATTTTGATATTTCAATTTAGTTAAACAAATGAGATATTTTCAAAGCCCACCAACATCAACATAGCACCCTTAACCTTATTCCTATTAACATATATCTATCTCATAGAGATAATTCCTAAAATAAATGGGTAATAAATATTATATTTAGGAAATGTATTATTATATGCAAGTAAATGATATTAGACAAAATGTATTATTATGTAATACTGCAGTACACACCCCAAACCAAACTCCTTGCCATCAAGTTGATTCCAACCTTTAGTGGTCAACATCAAGCTACTAACTAAAGTTCAGTAGTTCAAACCCACTGGTAGCTCTGCAGGAGAAAGTTGAGGTAGCCCGGCTCTGTAAAGATCTGCAGTCTGGAAACCAGGTGGAGCAGTTTTTTTCTGTCCTATAGACTTTCTATGAGTCAGAATATTGTGATAGCAACACTGTGTAATCCTTACTGCAACACAAAGATACTACCTCCTTCACAGAGTTGCCATGTGGACAAAATTAGATAACTCATTTGAGGTATGGCTGGGGGAGGAGCACTGGTGGCGTAGTAGTTATGCATTGGGCTGCTAACTGCAAAGTCAGCAGTTCGAAATCACCAGCCATCCCACTGGAGAAGGAGGAAGCTTTCTATTCCTTTAAAGATTTACAGTCTTGTAAACCCACAGGGGCAGGTCTACCTTTCCATTAGCAGCTGTAATGTGTGATTAATTGGAGAGTCATGCTATGCATCTTGACTGTGATTGGTTCAAGGACACAGGTAAATGTCAATCAGCAAGTGATGCTCCCCTGCCCCTTATAATTTGCTCAAAGTTTGAGAGACTATTTAGGTCAAGAGCCAAGTAAATTTTGCTGATAATAAATAGTGGTTGAATAAATTAAAAAGCGCAATTACATTCTGAGAGAACTCACTTTAAAGGAATTTTAAATGAATAATTCTACTTTTATTTCTATAATGAGATATAAATGTAATAATGGAAGCATTGGATTTGACTCCAATTGCCATGTGAGAGCACTTAGGTACCAACAATTTGATATTATTGAAGGAATATTAATGTGGCTAGTTAAGTCAGATGTGGTTTATTCGATGACAAATGCCTACTCTAAAAAAATCATGGGCAATATTTCTTGTTATTTAAGGGAAAAAATAAAATCATGTTAAATGTTTTATAGGGAGCCTTAGTGGCACTATTGGATAAGCCTGGTGGACACTGTTAACTACAAGGTCAGCGGTTCAAACTCACCAGCTGCTCAGTGGGAGACAGTTTGGCTGAGAGAGTTTGTATTCAGTTGCTATGAATAGCAATTGACTCGATAGCAGTAGGTTTGTGTTTGTGTTTAATAGATGAGCAATAATAATATTTTGTGTGAAACTTAAGTCTGCACCTATCTAGTAAAACTAGAAAAAATATAAATTAATAAACTTAACTGTTAAAGTGTTCGTCTTCCGTTCTCCTTCTCACGCGCTCACATTCCACCTCGTGTCTTTCTGTTACTATGGAACACAAGTACACGTCTAAGAACCAAACCCAAAAGTGACTTTTCTTCAAAGAAGTGTAGTGCTCCCAGTAATCTGAGGTCATCCACACTCCACTTCCTGCTTGTGACAGAGGGACCCGTCAATCCTGCATCACAGTCTTTCACTTCCACACCCAGCGATGCTTTTGTTCCTGAAGTGATTCAGGTCAGAGGTCAGTGTCTGAACTCCAGCCCAACGCTTGTCTCCCTTTAGACCTCATGGATAGATATTGGATGTGAGTGGTGAAGGGTAGAGCGCAGACATCCAACCATACAGCCAGTGGACATATGCTTAATGGACCCATTCTGCTTAAGAGTTGAGTGGGGTTCGGAGTAGGAATAGACAGAAAGGAAGCTGACCATGTGACTGAGGTTACAAATATCAGGATGAAATCTTGAGCTAGAAACCGACCAACCGCCTCTCTGACACACTTTCATTCACCAATAGCTAGGTTCTCCGGGGAATCTCACGAGAACCATGGTACTCAGTGATTACAACCCAGGACCCCAGAAAAGAACAATGTACATTCCATAAACAGAAGGTCCGTGTGAACGAATCATTTTTTCCTAAGTTTGCTGAATTATAACCATTTGTTTTCTACCCGTACTTCCACTCCCCATCCCAAATGAAACGGTTATATTGTCTGGCAGACAATATAACACAGTGAGGAAGAGCCTGACTCTGTAAGTTGTGTGCCCGCAGGTCCATTTTGATTCATAGGGAGCCCATGACACTGTGGTAGACCTGGGTTCGAGTCCCTCGAAGGGTTAAATAAAATAATACTCGTGTAGCACAATATTTAGCTCAATATCTGATTAAATCCTCATTTTTAAATGTTATTATCATTGCCTTTTATTTGCCATATCTTTATAAATCTGACAGTGTTTTGATCAGTAAATCATAAAGGTGAACATCTGCAAGTGAACATTGAGAAATATAATATCAGCAAATTATTTACTGCAACATATTACTAAAAATAAAAGGCACAAAAGCAAAACAAAACCGAAAACAGACAATCATAAGTGTGATTCATACTTTGAATGCATTATAAGTTGGGCACTGCCTGTACAAGAGAGGGTGTAAGCAACAAACACCATGGAGACAAGAAGCTCCAAATGCATGTGCATTCTCATCCCTAGGGACGAGCAAATATAAACACGTGGGTAGTATTTTTCTGACAGTGAAGTGATAGTCATTTCTGACATGCTGGGGCTGTGCACAAAGAGTTGAAAGGAAATCAGTCCAGTAAACAAACCAATATTTAAGGGTCTACTGCTCAGGCTTACCTCATTGCACACCCACCACAGAAAGAAAGAGTGCTCAGACTGAGTGCCAAGAGCGGGTGGTCCTCACCACAGTCATACTGCAACTTGAAGGGGATTTCAGTTCTTTGCCATCCCCAGGCACACTCATGGTGATCCAAGTCACTTCAATGCCATTTAGCTCATCTCAGAATGTAAAGGGAGCACCTTTGGCAAACAGCCTGGCAGACAACAAGCCCTCCTCTGTCCATCCTGGACGTCTGTCAGAAGCCCAGCTTCTGTTCAACCTCTAGGGGAACGGGCCACCTGAAGCTCCTGTGAACTTTGACCCTCAGGGACCAGACTCCACTTCCTGTGCTCTCCCTAGCCCTTCATGTTCTCTGTTGCCCGCTCTCCTCGGTCTGACCTCCACCCTCTCCACTGTGCAAACAAGGAAAGGGGAAGTTCGAGCCGCATTGTCCGATACCATTTCATTTCACACAGCCACCCTGAAAAGGAAATGTGGATGTGTTAGATAATGTTCTAGCATATATTGTTAAATGTAACATATTAATTTTATTTAAAATATTAGTGTTCTATAGGAAAGGGAACAGTAGAGGTTTGCAAACAAATGGCTTTCAACACTGCAGTTGTGTTTCTCCCCTACCAGCCAGGCTAGCTTGGAGGATGATTTAAGTAAGGCCTTGAAGCAACTTTTGGAAAGACATCAAGTCTTACAACTGAAATGATCTAAACAAATGATACATCTACTTAAAAACCTCATTCAATTCAAAAGCACAGCAATTTGAAGGTTAACAAGGATACGTTGCTAATTAGGGTCTTCTCTCTGCTGCCAGAATGCCTTGTCATAAAACCTCAACTATGCCAGATGTCTAAGGCTTGGAATTATCGGAGCATCTGTCATGTGATCCGGGGATCTCTTTGTCAGGGAGGTAAAACATTGTATTCTGGACTTGCTGTCAGGGGGCGGGTGGGGGCTGTAAAAAAAAGGAAGAAAAAGAGCTCATTCACTTTCTATTCAATTTCTGTTACTAAAAAAGTAACATTTGACACTCTGCCCAGCCTTAACTTTTCTTTATTGTGTGCTACTTTCTATTGTTAATTAACAATAAGAATGTTTGCTGGGGAAACTCTTTGATGGATTCGTTTTTCAAAATAAAAATAACTCAGGACTTTAAAAAAAAGCCTGTGTAGAAGCAGAGATTTGGAGTCTATTACATGGGTTAGCAGCTGTTCAACTTTTAATTCTAGGCACGATTAATTCAGGGATGTTCTCTTTCTTACACTACACATTAAACATTGTTATTTCTACTCAAGCTTTATGAAATAAAGAGTTAGCAAGCATCGAAAATCAAAGACAAAATAAGAGAACTTAATTCTAAATACATTTTCTGACTATTAAGATGACTATATGCTTATACATCTCATTGACTCCTTCTTATGGTTTTTGCCTGTGGTTGAGGGAAAAATGATGGTGGAGAATTTTTCAGGATACATTTTGGAAGAAGATGAGGATTTTAATAAGCAAATCGTCTGTTTCTAAAAAGACCATCACTTTTGTAAACTGTTGACAATCCATCCAGTCCAAATTCATGTCCTTCCTATGACGTCACACATCCTGAGCCAGAACACCAGCTTTATTATTTCCCAAATCAAGAGGGGAAGGGTCCCAGCAAAGCACCCCAGCAACTGTAAAAACAATTCTTTTCACATCAAATGCGAAGTGCTGCTAGAGTTTGCTGTCTTTTCTACAAGCCTCCATCAAATGGGCACAAAGCTATGATACCAAATGAAGGAAAAATCATGAAGCAGGTGCATAATCGTGCCTACTTCCCATCCGGCCCACGGTTCTCACATACTTAGACTTCAGGCCATCATGAAGATGGTTTCCGAGAGAGAGAGAGAGAGAGAGAGAGAGAGAGAGAGAGAGAGAGAGAGAGAGAGAGAGAGAGAGAACCACATCCTGGCCCATGAAGCCTCAAGGACAACATTTCAGCTCAGAGCAGCTAATGCACAGAAAGGACCATAGGGCTGGTCCCATCACAAGACACAAGCTCCCCTCGCAGACCCACAGCACTCCTGGGGACAGCACTGGAGACACAGTGTGGGAATAGTGCCCGGTCAAAACCCCCCACCCCCACCCCACAACACACACATGCACACACACACCTGGGTGAAACACAAAGGGAGCACAACAGAGCAGCAAGGGTAGCAAAGCAACAAAGTTCCCAGGAATCTAGAAAATAGACTTCTGACTCAGGGGGCAGGACTTGGCACCTCCTCAGATCCGATTGATTGGAAAAAACATTCATAAGGGTCATCAGACAGGCCTGGAAATATTTATAGACTTTTTTTCTGCTGTTTTCTTTTTTCTCATGTCTATCCAGATAAGATAGGCAAGATAAAAAATCCCAAGGAGTAAACAACGGGGGCAGTGGTTCTGTGGGGATATGGGAGAGGAGGAGGAAGGGGAAACAGAGGAGGGAGCCAACAAACTTAGGGACAAGGGAACAAGAGACCTAAAATCAATGGTGAGGAGGGCATAGAATTCCTGGTGTGGTTTGAGCAAGTGCAATGCAGCTGAAAGGAACTACAGAGAGCTGAATGACAGAGGTATAAATATAGGTATGTAAATATATTAACATATAACAATAGCGCTATAGGTCTACGTACATACATTTATATGTTAAGTATTGGGTATGAGATGGACATTGGGCCTCTACCCAAAACCTCCATGCAAGAACTCCTTGTTCTAATAACCTGGCATTCTGTGATGCTTGTTCACCTGCCCAACACAATTGATGAAGACAAAATGTGTGCATAAGCAAATGTGGTGAAGAAAGCTGATGGTGCCTGGCTATAAGAAGATATAGCATCTGGGGTCTTAAAGGCTTGGAGTTAAACAAGTGGCCATCTAGCAGGGAAGCAACAAAGCCCACATGGAAGAAGCACACCAGCATGTGTGATCACAAGGTGTCAATGGGATCAGTATGAGGCATCAGAAGATCTAAAACAAACAGCCATATTTCTATGAATGAGGAGGGTTGGAGTGGAGCCCCAAAGCCCATCTGCTGATGATTGGACATCATCTCGCAGAAGAGTCACAAGTAAGGAACAGAATCCAGTATAGCACTGACAAAACATACAACATTCCTCTAGTTCTTTAATGTTCCCCTCCCCACCCCTATCATGACCCAGTTCTACATTACAAATCTGGCTAGACCAGAGAATGTACACTGGTACAGCTAAGAGCTCTCAACACAGAATCCAGGACAGATAAACCTCTCAGGAACAGTAATGGGAGTAGAGATACAATGAAGGGAGGGGAAGGTGGGGGAAGAAAGGGAAGAACGGGGGAACCAATTGCAATGATCAATGTATAACCCCACCTCCCTAGCCCCAAGGGGGATGAACAACAGAAATGTGAGTAAAAAGAGACATCAGACAGTGTAAGATATGAAAATAACTTTGATCATTTATCAAGGGTTCACGAGGGTTGGAGAGTGGGGGAGGAAGGAAAAAAAGAGGAGCTGGTACCAAGGACATATGCAACATATGTACAAATTTGATTAAGACAATTGATGTACGGATTGTTACGAGAGCTCTAAGAGCCCCCAATAAAATGATTTTAAAAAGAAAGAAAATGGTCTCCGCAACAGAAATGACTTACTTGTCTGTCATAGCCTGTGCTTCCTACAGGGGGCGACTATCAGGCAGTCCTTCAGCGCAGGCTGTTTTGCAGACCGGGCTGTAATTAGCCTGCATATCACTACAGGACTGACACGGCCTGGTAGGGCCATTTGGGATCAGAAAATCTTACGGTTTACTATACCTGGAATAACAAATTCAAGAATGGTATCATATTCATCTTCCAAAAGGATATTTCAAAATTGAACAATGTTGCCTGTGATAGGATTGCATCTACCTGCATACAAGGTAATAGAGACAATAAAACTATCATTCAAATGTATGTACCAATCACTGAAGCTAGTGATGAAGAAATTGAAGAATTCTATCAACATCTTCAGTCTGAAATGGATCGAACATGCAATCAAGATGCATCAACAGTTACTTAGTGAGTGGAATGCAAAAGTTGGAAACAAAGAGAAAAGAACAGTAGTTGGAAAATACGGCCTTGGTGATACAAATAAAGCTGGAGATCCCATGATTAAATTTTCAAGACTAACAACTTCTTCATTGTAGATGGAATACACAAAAATCAAATTGAATTCATTGGTGGGAAGGGACAATAGAGAAGCTCTCTGTCATCAGGTAAAACCAGGCTAGAGACCAACTGTGGAACAGACCATGAATTGCTCATAGCAAGTTCAGATTGAGGGAGAAGAAAATTAAACATGTCCATAATAGCCAAATGCGACCTTGAATATATCCCACCATAATTTCTAGAACATCTATTGAAAACGAATGACAGATGACCTGATGAGCTATAGGATGATATCAAGAACATTCATGAAGAAAGAGGTTATTAAAAGATAAACCCAAAACCAAAGTCACCGTCATTGAGTCAATGCTGACTCATCATGAGCCTCTGTGGGTTTCTGAGACCAACTTTTTATGAGAGTAGACAGTCAAGTCTTTCTCCAGAGGAGCTGCTGCTGGTTTCGAACTGCCAACCATGTGGATCGTAACCCAATGCATAATCACCACACCACCAGTCAAAAAAACAAAAAAGAATACCCTCAGCCTATCTGAAACTGGAAGAACGCAAGAAAAATTTCAAGCCTCGAGTTGCAACATTGAAAGAGTCTATGGCCAAAATATTGAATGATGCCAGAAGCATCCAAAGAAGATGGAAAGGACACAGAGTCACTGTGCCAAGAACTAGTTGACGTCCAACCATTTCAAGAGGTAGCATATGAGCAAGGACCAATGGTACTGAAGAAGTCTAAGCTGCACTGAACGTATTAGCCAAAAACAAAGCTCCAGGAACTGATGGAATACCTATTTAAATATTTAACAAGCTGATGAAGCACTGGAAGCTCTTACTGGTCTATGCCAGGAAATTTGGAAGATGGGTCCTTGGCCAGCTGATTGGAAGAGATCCATATTTGTGCACCGTCCAAAGAAAGGTGACCCAACAGAATGCTCAAGCTATAGAATAGTATCACTGATAGCCCATGCGAGTAATATTTTGCTGAAGATCATCCAACCACAGTTGCAGCAGTACATTGACAAGGAGGGTCGGAGGTTTGCTCTGTTGTGCATAATGTCACTATGGGTGGGAACTGACTTGATGGCGCCTAACAACTTAGTCCAGCAACTCTCCCTCTTTGGAGCAGAAAGGTTGCGGTTCTCTCAATAAAGATTAAAGTCATATTTTTCTGCTGAATTGCGAACTAAAATGCCCCTGCCCACCAGCACACACGCAATGAAATTTACAATGACACTGGCATGTGTTTGGTCTGGTTGGACATTGTTAAAATGACCAGAGCAGGCTAGCACCTGTTTTTGAAGAATCATGTGTTTGACAGACTGACATACAACATGCACACAAGCAAGTACAGAAAGGACAGAATATAAAAGATAATTGTGCTTCTGGTGTGCACGCAGCAGGCACTCTTTCACTTGATTGTGAATTTTGCAACTGCAATACAGGATAATGAGTATGTATGCTGTCTAGTTTACATTTGCTGGAATTGGACCAGACCTGGAGTTACAGATTCATCCAACATTTGTAAAAACCTCTTTGTTTCTCTTGCTCTCAAAACACATTGTAAATTCATGAAATGGCCCAAGGCTTTGCCACTAATTTTCCCACTCTTGTAAGAACTTATGAAGGGAGTGTTTGGGGCCAAGGCCTCCATGCAGGATACAAGTGTGGGAGGAAATGGTAATGATGACTCATCCTTCTCTGTGTTAATAATATAAAAGAACACATTTGATGCTTGAGTACTGCTGACCAGGGCACACTGGAAGTCGGCATCAATTCTGAACAGCCAGGGAAGACGGATCCTTGACAATCTTATATGCTCAAGGCCCCAAGCAAGCCTATGAGTCAGTGGGAATGAAATTCACATCAGGAGACCCAAGACGATGGCATTGTCTGTTCACCAGGACTGCTTTCTTTCTGACAACACTTTACTATTATCAGTTGTAAGCATCTGGAAGCATATTACATATGGTTGAGTGATATGGAATTAAGTAGAAGCTAAAATTGCATTGAAAAACAAAATCAGCACATAATCCAAAAAGTTCATTTTGGATACTATCTTTCATATTCTGTACTTTCTCCCCACTACCCATGAGAAAGTAACTGCTTTGTTCCTACCTAAAGAAAGATTAGCAGAGGCAAAGCAAAAAAAACAATGGATTTACAAACTCAGTAATCTGACCCTTGAACAATTGAATGTATTGAGGATGTATATGTTTCATTAGGATGTTTTGTGAGGGCAAGGGGGGACAGCTAAGACAGATGCTCTGTTTTTCAGTAGGGCATTGTGCAAACCAGTCTAGAGAGATCACCATCATCCAACTCTCACACAAAACGGTATGACGGATAACAAATCCCACTCCATATGTCAAAGGCGTCCTGAGTGAATCTCAGCTCCCCTTTGCCATTCAGTTCACATCCCAACTGCCCTTCACTCTCTCCTCCCCGACCAACCAGGTTTTGGTCCGAGTGTACTGGCTGCAAGCTCAGGAATCCAACCGACTCTGCCCAGCTTCCGACCAACCAGCCTCGAATCAGAGAATGCCCTAGGCCACTCAGCATCAGCAACAGCCTCAAGTCCTCAAGATGCCATCCGCTTCAGACCAGTCCGCGATACTCCACAGCATTGCTATCATCTGTGTTTTCACTATTCGTGTCAGTGTGTACTGGAATTGCATTGCTGTTTTAATGTTCAATCCCCAATGACAAATGCTATGGATCATCTTTCTGTATGCTTGGTTGCCATGTGTAGACCTGCTTTGCTCCCCAATATGTATAGATTTGCACGTACTTCAGTAATTCATGACTTCAGACTGGAATGTCAGATGGCATTGCTTTTCAATATAAACATTGGCTTTTCTCACCCAAGATTTTCTTTTGATGTGTGGCTTTGATTGCATAAAAAGTATCTCCCATCTAGAACCATTTCTGATAGAGTCTTCCTGAAATGACTATCCAATGTGTACACGTTTATGGTACGCAGCAGTCTATCTAATAATCTTAAGTATTTGCGCTATTAAAAACTTCTTGCCACATTCAAGAGGAAAAAACAGTTGCTCAAATCATTCAAAGTCATGGAGACCCCATGTGTATCAGTGATTTTGTAGAAGTTGGTCACCGGGCCTATCTTTTGAGAAGCTTCTGAGGGGACTCGAACCGAAAATCTTTCAGCTAGTAGCCGTTTGCTGCACCCAGAAACTTCATTCCAAGGGAGAAGACAGGACGTACAAGTAACAATCGCCCAACAGTAAAGGAGAGGGAAGACCGCCCCATCTGTATCCTTGGGCAATTCCATTCACTATGTGAACCTTCAGTTTCCTCGTTTGTTGTTAATTTGCTGGCTGTAGATAACCTAAGGATTCTTTCAACTGGTGTGTGTGTGTGTGTGTGTGTGTGTGTGTGGGCGTGGGTGCACGCTCCCCAGCAGAGGGACAAGGAGAGGCCCAAATTACAGACTGCCCAAAAGCTCAATGCCTAGAAGCTCTTATTTCCTTTCTCGGAGGAACCCTGGTTGACTAGTGGTTAGACCTTGGGCTGATAATTGTAAGGTCGGCAGTTCGAAACCACTATCCTTTCTGTGGGAGAAAGATGAGATGTTCTACTCCTATAAAGATTTAGCCTTAGAAACCCACAGGGGCAGTTCTAGTCGGTCCTCCAGCAGTTGCTATGACTGGAATCCATTCCAGGAGAGTGAGTTTGGAGCTTCGGGCGTCTTTTCTCCTCCCCTGACCACAGGGAATTCCCTTGTTTAGTTGTTCTGCCCTTTCCAAGCCACATTTTAAGGACAAGAACTTTCTTAGGCTTTTACTATCTGGAGATCAGTTTCCTTTGTTAATTTGCTGTGTTTGTTATTTTATTTTATATCAAGTCTAACGAAGAATGTGTCTTCCTTGTGGGTAACAACACTAGCAGGAGAAATTGAATACAAGTCAATGGCTTGATAGCTTATCTGAAAATCATCTTCGGCTGCTCACTAAAATCTAAACGATTTTTTTCTATCGCTTTCCCAGGAAGACTTCCATGAATAGAATTTGGTCTGTTGGGGTTTTAATAAAATCTGTTTCAGGCTTCAGACTACTTTCTTTTCTAAGGGACAGATCCTGGAAGCCAAGAAATGGAGCCTGGGAAACAAGGACTCATCAAAGGGGGTTATGCAGTTGACATCCTCTTTTCTTTGCTTCTAAATGTCTCCCGCTGCCCTGAAAGAAATGAATATGCCTCCTACATTATCTAGTGAGTAATTTTCTCTCCAGGGAGGACCTTACTCACTCAAGGTCACCATAGGTCAGGCTAAAAGTAGTCTTAGCATAATTCATATTCCTCACCACAGACATCCTTAACTGCTTCAGGATGCATGACTAACTAGAAAATATATACACAGCAGGCCCTGTGTGTGACACAGCAACCACCTGTATAGGGTGCCATTGTGTTCCAGTCACACAGGCTGCCCTGTGAATCACTACCATTTAAAATCTTCAAAATCAAGGGACTAGCAGAGAACCTATCTGAGGACCTTCAAAAGTCAGGTACATCGAGTGATAGATAACAGGAAAGCAGTATTTGATCTTTACACAGAACTGTTTACAAGCTTAGACGTTATATACTCAGAATCAGGAGGGAGAAATAGAGCTATCCCTAATTGGCAGCTTGACTATTTGTTTATTGCCTCACCCACGTCTTGAAGCTCAGGGACGTAACTGTGTTCATCGTTCACCCAACACATCATTCACCCAACACAAATGAAACGATTACGCATGAAGTTGCCTCCACTCTGGCTAGCCAGACACCTACTCTTAGCCTTGAACAGTACGTGAGATTCAATAAATGATTTCAATTGAAATATATAATGGAAGATTGTAAAATTCTTTACAAGTCAAATCTTTGTGAGAAATGTCTGACAGATACCACGTGGGTAATTTGTAGCATGCCCCAACAAACATCTTCAGGCAGTCTCCTGTAAGGTGACATGCTTATCCGACCTGCCGACATGGGGCGGGCCATACAAGTTTAACAGCTAGAGAGAGTAGATCCAGATATAATCAGGTGCTGTAATATCTGGAAGGGTTTCAGGTTGATGTTTTATGAAGATGACAAAACTAAAATGAAGGAAATATTATGCATACAGGTTACTCTTGAGTTGCTCTAAACACGAGCTCAACTGTAAGATCTTTGGAGGGATTTTGAGTTTCCTTATCTCCTTAGGGATAGGCTCTTTTAAGCAAATAAACAAAACAACATAGCATGCCAAATATTTTAGTTAGTTGAGATCTAAATTTTCAAGTTCCTAAATCATTATACTACCGATTCTTAAACTGGCTGCGCGCTACTGACACTTTTCTGTATGTCCCAGCTGTTCTTTGCCTCTCTTTCGCTGCCATCGATTCATGTCCAAGTTATAGTGTTCCTGTGGGACAAAGGAGAAGCGACGGTGCGGGTTCCCGAGACTAGAGCACTTTATAGTAGTAGGAAGCCACATCTTTCTCCAAAGGCACAGCTGTTGGTTTCAAACTGCTGACATTGTAGTTTGCAACCCAATGCATAACCACTAGGCCACTGGGATTCTTGTTCTTTCCCTAGAACAGCAATATTAAAGGATAACTTTAATTACCCACATTTATAGAATTGTTTCAAACTCTATATAGGCATTAATTTGTACTACTTCCTTCTATTAGGGCACTTACTGGGGTTTTCCAGGGCATTCTCTGTCTCTGACCCGACTAATGCTTAGGGTTGGACTTTATTACGAAGGGGTTTGCTTTCCTTCAATGAGAAGTGAACAATTGTCTAGAAATGGCTACTTTGGGTGGTCTTGAAATCTTTGTTTGCCCTACTTGTTGGCTGCAGGAGTCATTTTACCAAGCAATTTCTAGATTGGGGTCAAGTTGGGATGGCTTTACCCATTACACATGAGCCTGGACTTTCTGTAAAACATGAATAATAAAATTACATGAGAAATATCATGATGATCATTGTGTTAGTCTGCGTAGACTAGAGAAACAAATTAATAGACACTCATATGTGTATAAGAAAGAGCTCTATATACAAGAGCAATTGAATATTAAGAAAACATCCTAGTCCAGTCCAGATTAAGTTCATAAATCTGATATTAGCCCATATGTCCGATACCAATCTATAAATTCCTCTTCAGATTCACGAAACACATGCAATGATGCTAAATGCAGGAAGATCACAGGCCAGTGGGTGGGTAGTCTTGTGGATCCAGTGACAGTGGAAGCATCTCAACACTGGTGTGGGTCTCCACGTGGCTCTTCCAGGTCTAAGGCTCTCGCTACCATCAGCGTAGCCCATGTGTCTTTTCAGTAGTCTCTCAGTGAGTGAGCATGTGTCCCGCCTCCAATGAGCTATTTATCTCCTTAGTGCCTCTAAATGAGGTTATCATGGTGCGACCTGATCAGCAAGCTAAAGTCCACCCCTTCACTTTTAATCCTCCCAAATTGACAACAGATTATATAACTACCACAGTCATGTACTATTTTATGTCCATTAATTATGTATCAGGGATGTGTGCACTTCATGGTACCTAATTTAGCTAAGTGACCTACTTTTTTTCACTTACTATCTCTTAGACATGCTCTGCACAGTTCAGATTCTGGATAATAAAGAATTTCTATATGTCTCTTATGGTAAAGCACAATATTAATGTGTAGCTTAGTCCCTTTAGTAGGAACTTTAGGACCTTCAATAGGAGTCTACATTGGCATCAGGTAGTTGTAATTTATTATCTGTGTATCCCCTATAGCAACTAGTTAAAAATAATATAATTGGTTTTATTTAAGGACTAATACTAATATTTGAATCTTACTGTAGTAAATGCTTTATGTCCATTATCCTCTTTAACTATCATAACACTCCTATTGATAGGTACTATTATTGATCCAATTTGATATATAATCAAAGTCTGATTTTATGATATTGCATAACTGTTAAGAGATTGATCTACTTCTTCTGGGATCTGGTCTTTAATACTAATATCATATCTTACATATAATGTTCATTCTAACAAATTAAAGCTATTAATTTGATCCATTTGCACCTAGATTTCTTTGACCCTCCTCACTTGAAAGGATTTTGGAGGAAAATGTAAAACAAAGGAAACCCTTGATCCTCTGTGGTAATAGCGCATTTACAGGTTTTCTCCGGTCGGAATAGGCACAGTTGCGCACTGGAACAGACAATTTTCTTTGAACCAAACTAATGAACTTAGAATTACAATGCTTATCAGACTGACTTTTACTTAGAAGATTCCAAAAAACCACAAATTCACTATCATCGAGTTGATGCTGATTCATAGCAACCCTATAGGCCAGGGCAGGGCTGCCCCTGTGGATTTCTGAGACTGTAATTCTCTACAGAAGTAGAAAGCCCACAAGTAGAAAGGAAATGTTTTGGAAATGATGGTGGAAACATATGTACAAATATGCTAGATACAAATGAGGTATGAATTGTTACAAGAGCTCTAAGAGCCCCCAATAAAATGATTTATTAAAAAGAAGAAGTAGAAAACCCAGAAAGCAATATATGCAGGATGGGAGAGGGAGCATCAGAACTGACTGTAATTACACAACTCACTTTTTAAAATTATTTTATTGGGGGCTCATACAACTCTTATCACAATCCATACATCCATCCATTGCATGTCAAGCACATTTGTACATTTGTTGCCCTCATCATTCTCAAAACATTTGCTTTCTACTTAAGCCCTTGGTATCAGCTCCTCATTTTCCCCCTCTCTCCCCACTGCCCCCTCCATCATGAACCCTTGCTAATTTATTAATTATTATTATTTTGTCATATCTTACACTGTCTGATATCTCCCTTCACCCACTTCCCTGTTGTCCATCCCCCATGGAGGAGGTTATATGTAGAACCTTGTAATCAGTTCCCCCTTTCTACCCCACCTTCCATCCACCCTCCAGGTATCACCACTCTCACCATTGGTCCTGAAGGAATCATCTGTCCTGGATTCCCTGTGTTTCTGGTTCCTATCTGTATCAGTGTACATCCTCTGGTCTAGCCGGATTTGTAAGGTAGAATTGGGATCATGATAGTGGGGGAGGAAGCATTTAAGAATTAGAGGAAGGTTGTATGTTTCATCATTGCTACACTGCACCCTGACTGGCTCATCTCCTCCTGCGACCCTTCTGTAAGGAGATGTCCAGTTGCCTACAGATGGGCTTTGGGTCCCCACTCTGAACTCCCCCTCATTTACAATGATATGATTTTTTTGTTCTTTGATGCCGGATACCTGATCCCTTCAGCTCCTCGTGGTCACACAGGCTGGTGTGCCTCTTCCATGTGGGCTTTATTGTTTCTGAGCTAGATGGCCGCTTGTTTACCTTCAAGCCTTTAAGACCCCAGATGCTATGTCTTTTGATAGCCGGGCACCATCATCTTTCTTCACCACGTTTACTTATGTACCTGCTTTGTCTTCAGTGATCGTGTCAGGAAGGTGTGCATCATGGAATGCAAATTTAATAGAACAAAGTATTCTTGCATTGAGGAAGTACTAGAGTGGAGACCCAATGTCCATCTGCTGCTTTAATACTATACCTATAAATATATGCATGTAGATCTATTTCCCTATCATCATATATAAATATATTTAGGCCTCTATTTAATGCATACAAGTTAGACCTCTAAATACATACAGTGCCTGTATTTATACCTCTATAAATGCCTTTTGCCTCCTAGTTCTTTCCTTATTTCCTTTCACTTTCTTCTTGTCCCACTATCATGCTCAGTCTTCATTTGGGTTTCAGTAATTTCTCACTGTTACATTGCCCTTGATCAATCTCTACCAAGCCTGTCACACAGTCCTTGCCACTGATTTTGGATCACTTGTTGTTCCCTTATCCCTGGATTGGTCAACACCATCTCCTTTTCCCCCCCTCCCCCTCTCCCAGGTCCCCCCCAGAACCATCGGTCCCATTGTTTTCTCCTCTAGACTGTTCATCTGGCCTGTCTTATCTAGATAGACCTGCAGAGATAATAATATGCACACAAAGAAACTCACAGGGTGGCCCAGACAGACACAGAATCAGAATAATATGCACACAAAAAAACAAGACATAGCAAAACAAAGCCACAAAAGAAAACAAAATGATGACAAAAAAAACCCCAATGACCCAAAAATAAAGAAATAGATTTAAAAAAGGAAAAAAAAAAGAAAAACCTGTAACTAGTTCAAGGTCTATTTGTTGACCTCTAGGAGTGTCCTCCAGTTGAGTCTGATGGGGTGCCATGCCCTGGCCCCAAAGTCTATCCTTGGCACTCTCTCGGGACTTCCCTGCTCTGCTCCCTCTCCTGCATGCCCTAAGTGTTTTGCCTATGTGTGGTGGGGTCAGACCAGGCCAATCCCGACAGTGTCTCCAGTGTTGTCCCCTGTAGGGCCATGGGTCAGCAAGAAATGCCTTGTCTCATAGTGGGGCCAGCCATATGGTCTACTCTGTGCATTGGCTGTTCTGAGCAGGGATATCATCCTCCAGGCTTGGTGAGGCAGGATGTACACCATTCTCTCTTCCTCCCTCTTCATTTGCTCCTGTGTGCTTTGATCAGACATGTCCCTCTATCCAAGCTGCAGCTTCAGTGCTGTCCTTTAAAGTAAATTCTTCTGTGGGGAGTGGTGGCTGTCCACGTAGTTGGGATTGGGGCCGGGCCCTCAGGCCCCCTCCCCTGGCTCCCCGCTCCATGTCGGCATGCTGCATTTACATCCCAGAACACTCCTATCTCACGTTGTACTAGAGGTCCTAGCTAGCAACATAAGACAAAGAAAATACATCAAAGGTATCATTTGGGGAAGGAAGAGGTGAAATTATCATTATTTGCAGACGATATGATTCTATACATCAAAATCCCCTAAACTCCACTAGTGGAGTGTTAGAAGCAATAGAGGAATATAGCAGAGTGGCAGGATACAAGATCAACAAACAGAAGTCTAGTGGTCTGCTATACACATCAGACAAGATCACAGAAGAGGCAATTAATAAGGTAGTACCCTTTATAAGAGCCAAGCACAAATGGAAATATCTAGGGATAGACCTGAATAAAAAAATGAAAGATTTGTACGAGGAAAATTATAGAACACTATTACAAGAAGCCAAGAGTGACCTCAACAAATGGAAGAATATTCCATGCTTGTGGATTGGAAGACTCAATATAGTAAAGATGTCAGTTCTGCCCAAGGCACTATATAAGTTTAATGCTATCCTGATATGAATACCACCATCCTTCTTCAAAGATTTGGAAAAACTGATTACCAACTTCATATGAAGAAGAAAGAAGCCCAGAATTAGCAGATAACTCCTCAAGAAGAAGGACAAAGTGGGAGGGCTTGCTTTACCTGACTTCAGCACGTATTATATGGCCACAGTAGTCAAAACAGTGTGGTACTGGTATAATGACAAATATTCAGATCAATGGAAAAGAGCTGAAGACCCAGAAAAAAAAAATCAGCATACAGGTAACTGATCTCTGAAAAGGGACCAAAAAAATATCAAATGGGAAGCAGATGCCCTCTTCAATAAATGGTGCTGGAAAAATGAATATCTACCTGCAGAAAAATGAAGCAAGACCCTTACCTCACTTCATGCACAAGAATAAACTCAAGGTAGATCACAGACCTTAAGGTAAAACCCCAAACAATTAGGGCCATTAATGAGGGAATTGGGACAACCTGAGAACCTTGGCATAGGGAATACATAGACTATCAGAAATAGGGAAGGGTACAAATACAGAGGAGTCACAAATAGACAAGTGGGATATACTGAAGATAAAACACCTGTGTACATCGAAAGAATTCACCAAGAAAGTAATAAGACTGGGAACTCATCTTTAGCAATGACACATCAGACAAAGGCCTTATTACTAAAATCTACAATACTTTGCAAGCTTACAATAAGAGAAGATAAAGCAATAGACTAGGGGGTAGACAGGGGTTAACTTGGGAGAAGGTAAAGGTAGTATTCTAAAAGAAGGAGGAAGAAGAAGAGGAAGAGGAGGAGGAGGAAGAGAAGTAGAAGAGAGAAATCACAGGGGAGTCAGGAAGTAGGGTAAACTATTGCGGGAGTTAAATAAGTAGTTAAATTTTTGAGTACAAAATAGATGATCTAAAATGTAAACTCCTACTTAATCCACAATATAATTTTTTTTTTAAATATTGGATGAAAGCCAAACATAGCTACCAAAAGAGTTAGCCTCAGGACAACTGGAAAGATAGCAGAATGACCCAGCCCTCGGATTCTCGTTGTATGGTTTGCAGTCCTGTGTTTGAAACCCACAGAGTATAGGGTGTGAACTGGCAGTTTGTGTGGCTGTGGCACAGCTTTTGGTGCTGGTTACCTTTTACCCTTTCATAGCATCCTTCATCCTTTCCATCTTAGCATTAGGCTATGAGCAATAATCATGTTCATAGCAATAGAATGTATGGTAGAAAGTTTAATCTAATCATTTAGAAGATTAAACATTGTCAATCGTGAAGAATCGGCAAGCAGTTTAAGTCTCATTTTGTTCTGGGAGACTTGGTTTTAGTGAATTTGTAAAATTAAGTTGTGTGATGTGATTTGATTTATACTCAGTGCCTCTACATACATCAAGTAGAACTGCCCCACAGGGTTGCTGAGATTGTGATTTTTATAGACGCAGACCACCAACCTTTTTCTCCCAAGGAGAAGCTGGTGGAGTCGAACTTCCAAACTTCTGATCCACCTCCAGGGCTCTTTCTTTAATCATTCAGATAAAGATAGAGTCAGTGACCCCTATTTTTCAGAGGACTCCAGATTGTATACATCTTACCCAGATGTTGCAACTTCAGAAGACTTGCTGACGTCTACTTAATTCTATAACTGCAACCATTCACATGCCTTTCTCTCTGCAGAGATTTAGACTATCTTTTGATTGAAAGTACCTCGATTTTAGAAGACTCTTTTCCTTTCTTGTCCAGGTATTTGTTCACGGGATTCTAGAAACTGAAGCCAGACCATGACAGGAGGGAGCTACGAGTCTCACCCTTCCTCCACCTTCGAGTGAGACTGTGATAGAAAATTAGCCGAGCGGTGGCACTTTGCTGCCTGGAGTGGACTGTTAGTAACCTCACAACATGCACTAGTTCAGATAGACAAAGCTGACTTTGAGAAATGGGGAACAATTGTAATACATGCCCCCAGGTCACTGGGGACAGGGGGGATCTCGCCTGAAATAATAGATGGAAACACTGCCAATCACTCTGGCATCAGCAAACTAAGTATGACTTCGTTTAAAATAAGGCAAACCAGAATAAAGGCACACTATATAAGATTGCTAGGAGTAGGGATGGGCTCGATGGTGGTGAGTTCACGTTTTGTTAAGTTGGTTTCTAAGACCTAAACTGAAGTTCGACAGAGCCTGGAGATTCTCATTCGTGGAGCTGAGCTGGTCACCATCATTGCAGAAGCTGTGGGAGCTAGGTAGGAACTCTACAATCAGATTGAATCCCTGCAGGACCTAAAAGTACTGCCACAGGTACGACTGTTGGCATCTCCAAGTTACAGTTGCTATTTCCAAGTCTTCCATGAAGTCGAGCTAAAGATGCAGATCCATGTCACTTGTAGGGAGGAGAATGAGGAGGCGCAGAGCTCGCCCTCCCCTGCAAGAACAGAAGCATAGCTATCCGTATTGATTGCCTCGCCAAAGATGTCTGCAAGCCTGGGCAGGAGTACAAAGAAGACCTGCACGCCCACACCCAAATATCTAAACGTTATAAATCAAGCTCCCTAATGGTCTCAAAGACGTTCCTTTCTCCTCCCTTGACAAATGTATCTTCATGTGGTTGTTGCTCGGTGCCCTCCTATCCGTTCTGACGCACAGCATCCCTGCGTACAGCGTCCCTGCGTACAGCCGAAGGAAACCCTGATCAGACGTGCGCCATCCTCACAACCCTCACTGTCTGAGCCCATTGTTGCAGCGATGGTGCCAATCCATCTCTTTGAGGGTCTTTCTGTCTTTTATTAATCCTCTGCTTAGCATTATCTTTATAATAACTTGGGAAACCAGTTCAAATGTTGAATTCTTTGATCCCTGCTTTGTCCCTTGGCCACAATCATACCCCCTACTCTTCTCATCTTGGCTCTGTCCCATATAAAGGGATTTTAGACATCCTAGGTCATGTTTCTAAGTTCAAAACATATTTTAGCTTCATTCCTTTTTAAAAATAATCATTTTATTGGGGGTTCTTACAGCTATTATAACAATGCATACATCCATTGTGTCAAGCGAATTTGTACATATGTTGCCACCATCCTTTTTAAAACCTTTTTTTTCTACTGAGCCCTTGGTATCAGCTCCTCATTTTTTCCTACCTTCCCTACCCTCATGAACCCTTGATAAATTATAAATTATTATTTTCATATCTTACGCGGTTCGCTGCCTCCCTTCACCATGTTTCTGTTGTTTTTCATCCTGGGAGGGGTGTGTGTTATACAATCATTGAGATCTGTTCCCCCATTCTACTCCTTCTCCCCCCTCCCCCATCTTCCCTCTACCCTCATGGTATGGCTACTCTCATTATTGTTCCTGAGGGGTTTATCTGTCCTGGATTCCATGTGTCGAGAGCGTCTTATCTGTACTAGTGTACATGCTCTGGTCTAGGTGGATTTGTAAGATAGAACTGGGGGTCATGATAGTGGGGGGAGGCATGAGGCAAGGAAGGATTAAAGAAGTAGAGGAATATGGAGTGTTTCGTCGGTGATATACTGCACCCTGACTGGCTCATTCCTTCCTTGTGACTCTTCTGTGAGTCACAATTGTCTACAGAGGGGGTTCAGGTCTCTGGCCCCCCACATGCACCTTGATATGATTGTTTTCAGAACATATTTTCCCAGCCATTCTTTGACTACCCCTTGGAGTGCACACTACTTTGATGCAGGCTCAAGAGTAAGGACCCAGAAAAGAGGCCTGAAGTCCCTTGGTGCAGGAGATTCAGAATTCCCGAGGCACCATGACATGATCCAAAAATGAAGAAGCAGGCTTGATGGATTCTTTACATTATGGCGTGGATGCTGGCTGGAAGCAGGTCAGAGCAAGCCCCTTGCGCAGTCCTAAGAGCAGGAGAGCCAGGAAAGGACCATTTTCCTGGGTGGTTACCTGGTAAGTACAGCCAGCAGCAAAATCAACAGTCAAATGTGGAAGAGAAAGTCAGAACAGAATGGAAAGACTTTTCCAGAAATCGGGGGATGCCTGAGCAGCTCTCAGAATTAGGTATGGAGAGATTTTGAAAAGGATTATTTCAAGCAAATTGGTCATTAGAAGATTGTACTCTAAAATAGTAATATGGAAACAAGTGATATGTCCTTTGAGATATGGACTACATAGAAACTACTTACTAAATAGTTCTTTACTTACAAAGCATTCCTTTAATAGAAAACAGAAGCTAAGAAACTAGTCCATGATCACAGCTTCTACTGCAAAGGAAAGCAAGCCTTTCTGACCCCAAGCCCAGTAGTCCAGTAGTCCCCTTGTGTCAAAGGCACTGACAGAAGCAGGCAGAGGAAGACAGGAAAGGAAGGTGCAAGCAGGCCAACGAGGGAGAAGATGGCACAGCCCCGTTTTGTCCTGGGTGCATGGAAGAATTCTCATGTTTCATTGATTTTTCTCAAGAGGGTTTCCTAACTTGCTGATGTTTGCTTTTGAGTCCGTTTGTAGTGTATTTGTTGGGGGTGCTTTCATTTCTTTTCTCTTCGTCTCATTTTCCATATAGGGATATTTCCTAACGCTAAGCACAGTAAACAGCGTGGTTGGCAGAGGGCCAGTGAAAAAGAGGAAGGTCCTCAAGGAGGTGGATTAACACCTCCTTGAAGCTGCAGAAAGAAATAGGATCAAGAATAGAAACAATGGTGGGGATGGCAACAGAGTGGGCAGGGCTTCGTTTTATTGTGTGTAGGGTTGCTGTGAGTCACAGCCCCACACACCCCTGCTGGCACCTAGCAACCACCATGGATTTCCGCCACCAGTCAGCGTCACAAACTAGCTCCCTTCCCCAGAATGGGATGAATGACCTTCCTCAGACACTCTACCTCACTCTCAAGCTTGGCAAGTTCTCTATACCGAATGCTCCTTCTCTTATACCATGTCCCTAAATTTATACTCTGGACTTCTACAGAATATAATCTAATGCTTTTGCTGAAAATGTTTAAGAAGTCAGGAATAGATACCAAATGTTGAGAACCTAAATTATACTGTATGCTTTAACCTCATAACAATCGAGTGTGACAAAAACAACAACAACAATAATAAGCTTTACCGAGCACTTGACAGTATTATGATAAACGGGGAAAGATTAAGTTGTCGAAGATTTCATTTTACTTGAACCCACAATCAATGCTCGTGGAAGCAGCAGCCCCTAAATGAAATCAAACGTTGTACTCAACAAATCTGCCTCACGAGACCTATGGAAATTGTTAAAGGGCAAATATATCACTTTGAGGACTAAGGTGTGCCTGACCTAAGCCTGGGTGTCGCCAGTCACTTCATGAACGACGGACAGTGAAGAAGGTGAAGGTTATGGAAAGCACTGTGGACTTTCGGAAGAACAAACAAATCTGTTTCAGAAGTACAGCCAGGAATGCTCCTTAGAAGAGAAGAGAATGAGACTTTGTCTCGTGTACTGGGCGCATGTTATTAGGAGAGACCAGTACCTGGAGAAGGACCTCACGCTTGGCAGCGGGGCAGTGCAAAGAGGAACGGCCTTCACAAGACGGACTGACACAGTGGCTGCAACAGAGGGCTCAGGCATGGCATCACGGAGCAGGATAAGGTAGTGCTTCGGTCTGTTGCACACAGGAAACCGACTTCACAGCACCCAACAAGAACGGCTTTCTCACTGCACTGTGTTCCTCCAGCATTTTGTAATCCACGGATTTAGTGTGCATGCTTTTGCAGGAAGACATAAATCACTTGTAGCTTATTATTCTCTGACCCATAAAGAAAGAATGTTAGAGCTAGAAAAGACAGACGAAGAGATATGCAGGCTGATCATCAAAGCTTCAGTGACTTGCTAAGCGCCTTCCAATCATTGCACCTCAGCTTAACCTCTCTCTCTGAAATCAGATTCTAATTTTTGTTATTGTTGCTAGCACAAAAATTCCTAGAGTCTTGAAAAGAACCTTCCTATTTTTAACCTTCCCATCTCAACATTTAAATCTGACACTCTCTGCACAACACTTTAAAAATTATCCATTAACAAATCTGTGATAAACACCTAGAAACTGAGAAGAATAAATCCTACAAACCAGAACTTCATCTTGTAGAAGGTGAGTGAAAAGGAATTTTATGTTAGAAGACTGATGAAATCTAGGACATTTTAAAGGGAACAGTGCCTAGCCTTTATTTTTGTTGCCCTCTAACTATTACATTAATAACCATATCATTAGCCGATATGTACATTATTAGACTGACTTATGATACCTGCTGTGTTTGTGAAAGAGGAGATAAAGCCTGGCGGAATTTACTTAACATCACTAATGTCATGCCCATCGCTCTACCTCCTAGGACCGTACACTCAGATAAAATGACTTATTAGCCATAGATCAGAAAGCCACTATGTACGTCAGGGAAGCAAATGTGCAGAATTAAAATAGTAAAGTAACACTCCTTAGTAGTTCTGCCTTGGTTTCCAAGCCTGATGCTATTTCTACTACCTCATTATCAGACCCCAGTTGTTATATCCAAGCAAACAAGGCGAGGAGGGCAGCTCTAAATTTCCTACCAGCCTTCAGGTTACCTGTGCCGTAAGGGACTTCACAAGGGTCTAAAAGGAGTAAATTCAGAAATAAAACAGATTATCGTTTTAAAAAATGCCTAGAATGACACACGTTTTTAAAGTAGCATCTGGTTTACTGCTGAGTGCTACGCAGACAGGATGTTAGAATGATTACACTCTGGGTGCCAGAAATTTCAAAACTGAAATCCATATCCAGCTGCTACAATCAGTGTATCAGGTACCTGGCAACAGAAGCAGCAGGATGGATGTCCAGTCGTTTGCATCATCAACTTACCGTCCTATCTCCTGTAGCTATTTATTTACTTTTCTCCTTGCTTTGTATGACATACAATTGTATGAATGGTCTGATATCCCAAGAGTTACTCAGCTTACTTTGGAGATAATCACAGACAGTAATTATTCAATTATAAGATAGCTTACTTTTTCTTCAATTTTGGTTGAATCAATTAGAAAACTCTGAAGGCTATTTTTTTTCTCCCATGAATATACCATATATGGTTTTTTTCCCCAATTGATAAGCATTATAATTTGTCTTTCTCAGGAAAGTAGCAAAGCATGATATTTTTCTGGATGTATGTACTATTTTGGGGGAGATATTAATAACCAAAACTATTTTCAAGAATTTTTGCTTGATAAGAACAGTACAATGTCATGACATGTCAGTCAATGTGAGAGTTAAGGTTTGTGTCCACTTAGCTGCACCACAATTCTCAGTAGTTTGTCAATGGAGGCCTCCCTCATGTCACCTAATATAATGTGATCAACTCTAAAGTGGAATCTACTGTGAGCAGTCAATCCGTTGTGGAAAGCAGAAACATTAGTAATGGGTAAATCAGTCATCTGCTACTATTTCGGGTCAAATTACCCATATGCCTTAATAATCCAGCTCCAATGACCTGCAGAACTTTGTACTATTATCTTCTTTCTCTCCCACCATGTATCCTCAAATTCACTTTATCTAAAAAATGCTCCCCCTTCAACTTTCCCTTTCAATAGCCTAAAATGAAACTGTTTTTCCTAATGAAAGAAATCGTGTCCTCCCAGGAAAAAGCACCAGGCTTTCTTGGCTTGGAGATTCTAACTGGCTATGAGGGCTAAACTCTCAGCTGACTGCTCCTGAAACAGTGTTTAGACGGAGTAAGTAGGGCATTTTTGTTTTCCGTTTCCACTCCTGGGCATTTTCTACTTCAGTAGAAATGAGCCTCATTCTAGTTGACCACAGCTCCAATGAGGCTATAATGCCTTTGAAAGAACATCATCCTGACCAGAAACCTGGTCTGGAAGTCTCCTTGGCATCCCCTGCCTTCTCTCCCATCCATTAAATCCCTTCATCCTATCCTTCAAACATCTCTCAAATCCATCCACTTCTCTCTATCTTCTCTTCCACAATCCGAGTCAGACTTGCGTAAACACCCTCGATGGCTTCTTCATTGGCCTCCCAAGAAATTCTTCCAAAAGCTAACAGAATCATCTGTTCCAAATGTTAAGTTTGACCATTTCACTCAACTGTTGTAATACCAACCCATTCTCTCTTTTAAGTTACAATACCACCCAATTCACTCTTTACAGAGCTCAAATGGTTTGTTTGTTTTTTTAATTGTTTCCTTAGGGGCTCATACAACTCTTACCGCAATCCATACATACATCAATTGTGTAAAGCACATTTGTACATTCATTGCCCGGCTCAAATGTTTTAACAAGACTCTTGGGACACACCAGTTTCTAAACCTCACTGACTTCTCTGCCTTGATCTCACTTTTCCCCATTGATGAGATCAGGCTCTCTCTGACCTACCACAGGGCCTTTACACATGCTGCATGCCGTCCTATAGGCTGATAGAGTTTAAGCGTCATATGCCATCTCTAAGTCTCTCTTTCACGAAATGTGAATGAACACAGTTTTCAGGCTACGTTCTCAGGCTTGTGCTGAAGGTTAAATGTAGATTTTTTTTCTAATTTATGCAACACTGTATAAATAATTATACTACTCGCCTATCACTATCTAGTTAACAGTCTTAAACTTCACTTGATAGAGAAACTTAAGGACAATGTTAAATTGGCAGGTGCCTATCAATTTGCAAATAAATGATTGCCAACTTTAACGTTTCGTCTTTTTAGATTGATCATGAAGTACTTATATTTTGTAATGATATTCATCAACCACGTATTTTCAGTCTTGATTTGAATTAAGTTTCAAATGAACAGAATCCATTTTATTGCATAGATGAGAAATCCGTTTGATATGCAAAAGGGTGACCAACTCACTTTGCCTAGTTAGGCCATGAAAAGTCCCACGTCCTGGGACCTTCTCAGTGGGTTGTACTGGAGGGTACAACAAAGGTCCCCCCACAAGCACAGGCCCTCCGCCTGCAGAAAGCCCTTGCCGTACCTCATCCCAGTTTCCCTTTCTCTTCTGATTGCGTATCAAGGGTCCCCTAACGCTATGGGAATGCTGGAGTCCAGAGAAGGGAATGTTGCCTGGCTTGGTCTTTCCCAGAGCCATAGTGATGGGGAGTGGGACGAGTGGTTGAAGCGAAGCTGGTTGGGTGACTACGTGGCACAGCTGAGCACAAGCCCCTGTGTCTGTACCAAACATAGAGGCCAAGGTGGCATCTTACTCTGTGGACTTACTCGTGTGTCTGCTCTCCAGAAATAGGTGGCACCGTACAATGGGTTCTCTTGCTTAGCTGACCAGACTTTGGGACTGAAAGATTTTTTTCAAGCCTTGTTCTTCTCCCAAACACAAATTAAGGCTATTCGTTACTTGTTCTATCAAGTGCTACTCTCTGCTCACTAGATATGAGATAGATGTCTCATAAATACTGGGGGGTGGATTTCAGAAAGGGGAAGGGTTTTCCTGTTCACGAAATGACCACCTTTAAAGGTGGTGTTCAGAATTGGGAAGGGGCACGGCCCACTGTCTGACTAGTGATCAGTAGATCAGGAGCAAGAGGGTGCCAGGGAAGTGTGCGGGGGAGAGATAGCCCCTCCCCAAGTGGGACACTTAGTCACAGAGGTTCATGCCCTGACTGGCCAGAGCCCAAGGGATTTAGAGCTCAGTGCTCAAACTTTTCACTTCTCACCAAGAGTCATCTTGAGCTACTCAAACCCTGAATCTGTAGCGCTCCACGGCTTCCTTCTTCCCAACTGCTCCCTTTTCTGGATAGTGAGTGTCTCCTCCACTGGAAAACGTGTAGTTTCATCTCCAGCATCTGCTGTCCATTTAAGGGAGGCCACCTCCGTGACTGGCAGGGAATTTCCTGTCCCCATCCATACAGTGGTTTATTTTTAATTCAATGTCAAATGCAAAAGAGAAGAATGCAAACCTAAAGTTTAGTGTCTGACTGTGTGCCCTTCACATCACATCTTCAATAAATCACTGCTGGAAAAATCGGAATTATGGCCAGAGGAGAAACATTAAACCGAGTTCCAAGCTTTTACAACGGAGGGACAATCCTGTAATAGGGTGATTCTGGTACGGAAGACACAGGATTCTCTGGCTCTTCCTCATCCTAACTACCCTGCGTTGGGCTCTGGAGGAATGCCCTTCTTTAAATTAAAATCTGTCTAGGACTGAGTCGTGTCCCAGTTGTGTCTGAAGCTCAGGGTCAGAGCTGCGCAGTAATTAATCGGATGCTAGTCATGGCTGGTGTTTGCTTGTTTCCCTGAGTTTGCGCCTGAGCCACCCATTTGTTTATTGTGGTTCTTTTTAAAAGGCCGTCTTTGTGGTCTTTCGGAGCCGCGAGGAGATGGAGTGGAACCAGGAGTTAATGTGTAAAGTTTGTCATCTTTGGAGTTTCGTTTAGAGCTAACTCCGGGTCACATGAGCACCGAGGTCAGTTTTTGTTTGGACAGAATGCTTCAGCTTGGAGAGAAAGAACAGGAAGTGGGACATTCCAACCCCCAGGCAGCAGCTTCTGCTTGTCAAGCCTTTCTTAACAATAAGGTCACAGACGTTTACCAAGGGAGGTAATTCACAAATTATGCTAAGAGCAACAACAACAACAAAAGTTTATTATTAAACTAGGGATGATAGGAGCACACTAGCTGAAACCAGATTGTCAAAGGAGGTTTACCTTGTATCAGGAAACTGCCAGTGAGAGAGGAAAGCAGAGGAAAAGGGGAGGGAGCTGAGAGGGGAGGGGAGGGGAGGGGAGAAAGAAATGCTTCTGTGAGAGTGAAACAAAGGCCAGAGCAGCCTCTGGAATTGTGGTCCTACAAATCCCCCTTAGGCAGGAAGAGAACAACGGACTGGAAGGCAGAGACAAAGAGTTACTCTTAAAGGCAGGGCGAGACTTATTCATGTGTCATCCATGAAGCCCCCTCCGAGGGCAAGAAGGCCTATCAACCCCAAGTGGGTGCTTTGTGAATAAAGACCCCGATGAAGGAGTCCGGTCGACCATAAGATATGGCTACCGGTATTACAGACGTACCCTGATGCACACCTGATTTGCTTTAGTGTGATGGATCACTTTTTGGTCTTTTCTGAAGTTTGAGATGAATAATTTCTTCACAATAAGTAACCCTTTTCTTTCATCCTAGCTCTCTATATTCTATGACATTCCACCATTGGCCAGAGGACCTTGTTAGTGGGCCTGACGGCACCATGGACTGTCATTCTCTGAGACTCGGTCCCCTCTCTGAGTTCAGAAAGGAGTACTGACACTGGGGAGGTTGTTATGTCAGGTAGCTAGCATAGGGACTGGGGCATCCACAGTCCATTGCGCACGCTCCGAGGTTTGAGCTTCTGGCCAGGAAGGGGTGTCACACCTCGGTGGGCGTTACACCTGGATTGACCCATCTAAGCCAGGTGAATTTGATTCAGCCAGTGGGGTCCACCAGTATTGTCGAGCACGCCTCCCAATGGGCCCCTGAAAAGGCCAGAGGTTTGGCTCTGCGCACTCTCTCTTTCCCAGCGGCTGCTACACGAGGTAGCACAGCGGGCTGTGGTCCAGAGCAGCCAGGCCACAGTCCCAGAAGGATGCCGCGGACTCTGTCTGGCTTGTGTTCCATTTACTGTAGAACTTGAAACTGCTTCTATTCTCTGTAAACTCACTGGGCTCACAAACCAGGCTTCGGCGTGAATTCTTTCTCCCGCGGAGCCAAGGACCGAGGGCTATCTCTCCCACGAGAGATCTAAGTTCGGTACCATTAAGTTGGTTCTGACTCACAGCAACCCTGTGGACAACAGAACAAAACACTGCCCAGTCCTGCCCCATCCTCACAATCGTTGTCATACCCATCGCTGCGGGCCCGGTGTCGTTCCATCGTATTGATGGAAAGCATGATGTCCTTTTCCCAAGGTGATTCTCTCCTGAGAAAACGTCCAATGTGCCTTAGACTTCTTCCAAGATGTGTTTGTTTGCTTGGCAGGCCATGGTTCTTTCAATAGTCCTCACCTTCACCGTCACTCAAATGCATGGATTCTGGTTTAACCTTCTTATTCAATGTCCAACTTTCAAATGGGTACGAGACAATTAAAAATAGCATGGCTTGTGGCAGGCACACCTTAAGCCTCAAAACAACAACCATGTGTTCCGGCACTTGTAAGAGCTTTTGCGCAACACATTTACTCTGTGCAATGCGCTATTTGGTCTCTCTCTCTTTTAAATCATTTTCCTGGAAGTTCTTACAGATAATATAACAGTCCAAAATTCAATGAGATCAAGCATTAATTTTACAATTGCTACGACCATCGGTTTCAAAACATTTCCTTTCTTCTTGAACTCCTTGACATCAGCTCCCTTTTGTCCCCTCCCTTCCCCCCTCTAACCCACAGGAACCCCTATTACTATATTATATATTATTATTTGGTGTATCTTACACCAGCCAATGTATCTGTTCGCCTGTGATTTTCTTATTTGTTTCCCCTCTGTGTCCAAGAGGATTGATTGTGGATCAAAAAAAAAAAAAGATGAAATCTTTGACAACTTCAACCTTTTCTCTATTTATCATTGACCTAGTGGTCCAGTTTTGAGTATTTTTGTTTACATTTTATCCTATAGGACAAGATAGAACTGTGGGTTTCTGAGACTTACTGTGAGTATTGACTCAATGACAGTGCGTTGAGTTGCAATACGTTGTAATCCATGTTGGAGGTTTCAATCCTTGATCTCCATCAGCAAGTGCCTCAAGTCCCCCTCACCTTCAGCAAGCAAGGCTGTGTCATCAGCATATCACAGGCTATTAATAAGCCTTCCGCAAATCCTGATGCTAAGTTCATCCTTCTTCATATGGTCCAGCTTCTCTGATTATGTTTTCAGCATACAGATTGACTAGGTATGGTGAGAGGTCAAAACCCTGATACACATCTTTCTTGATTTTAAACCACCCAGGATTCCCTTGTTCTGTTCACATAACGGCCTCTTGATCTGTGTATAAGTTCCACACGAGCATAATGAAGTGTTATGGAATTCCCACACAGTTGAATGCCTTTGCATTTTAAACAGAAACAAAACAAAAAAGTAAACATCTTTCTGGTATTCTCTGCTTTGAGCCAAGATCCAGCTGACATTAGCAATGATATCCCTTGTTCCATGTCCTTATTTGAATCTGGCCTGAAGTTCTGGTAACTCCCTATGGACTGCTGCAACAGTTTTTGAATGATCTTCAAACAAAATTTTACTTGGGTGTGATATCAATGATATTGTGCTATCATTTGCACATTGTATTGAGTCACTTTTCCTTGTAATGAGAACAAATACAGACCCTTCCTGCCAGTTAGCTAGTTAATTGTCTTCCAAGTTTCCTGGCATAGATGAGTGAGTGCTTATAGTGCTTCTTCAGCATGTTGAAACATTTCAGTTGGTATTCCGCTAACTCCAGGAGCCTTGTTTTTGACTAATTCCTTCAGTGAAGCTAGGAATTCTTCCTTCAAGGCCATTGGCTCTTGATCACATGCTACCTCTTGAAATGGTTGAATGCCACCTACTTGTAGGACAATAACATGGCATTTCCCCACTATAATTCTGATGGTTCCTGCATCATTCTATATTTTGCCCAGAGATCCTTTCAGTACTGCAACCCAAAGCTTGAATTTTTTTCTCTCACTTCTTTCAGTTTCCAATATGCTCCACGTACTCTCCTTTTTTTGTTTTCAAACTCTAGGTTGTTCCACATTTCCTTATAACACTTTACTTTGTTTTCCCAAGTTGCCCTTTGAAATTTTCTGTTCACTTCTTTTACTTTATCATTTCTTCCATTTACCTTGGGCCCTTTATGATGAAGAGCAAATTTCAGAGTCTCTCTGGCATCCTCTTTGATCTTTTCTTGCCTGCCTTTTAAATGACCATTTCCTTTCTTCCTTTACGATGTTCTTGATGTCCTCCCACAGCTTGTCAGGTCTATTGTTACTATGTTTAATACAGCAAATCTGTTCTTGACTGGTTCTCTCCACTTAAGTGGGATATACTCAAGGTCATAGTTTGACTCTCATGGACTTGTTTTATTTTCTGTTGCTTCAACCTGAACTTGACTATGAGTAACTGATGGTGTGTTCCACCAATTGGCAGCCCCTTGCCTGGTTCCAGCTGCTGATAGGGATCTTCTCCATCATCTCTTCCCACAGATGTAGTCAATCTATGGATTACATCTGGAGAAGTCCACGTATAGCTATTTGTGTTGTTAAAAAGAGGTATTTAGGATAAAGAAGTTGTTGATCTTGCAAAATTTTATCATGGAACTCTCCAGCTTCATTTCTATTACCAAGGCTTTATTTTCCAAATATTGTTCCTTCCTCTTGCCAACTTTTGCATTTTAATTGCCAATGATCATCAGTGCATCTTGATTGTGTGTTTGATCAATTTCAGACTGAAGATGTTGTTAAAAGTATTCAATGTATCACTCACTTTAGTGGTTGTGCATAAATTTGAATAATAGTTGTATTGAGTTTCCTTATATGTGGATAAATATTATCCTATCACCAACAGCACTGTACTGCAAGACTGATCTTGAAAGGTCATTTATAATGATGTATGTGCCGCCAGTCCTCTTGAATTTGCTGTTCCTGGCATAGTAAACTATAGGACTGTCTGATTCAAAATGGCCATTAGCCGTTCATTTCAGCCCACTAAAACCTAGCATATTGATCTTTATGTGTTCCATTTTATTTTTGATGGCTTCCAGTTTTCCTAGATTCATATGGTATTGTGAAGGATGACATAAACACCATCCAGTGTCATAATGATGATGAGCTTTGTGGTTAATTTAGGAGGGCCCAATTTCTCAGTTTCGCACATATTCAAATTAGAGCCAAACTACCAACATTTTCACAGAGAAAAGATGGGTGACTAATGTTACAGAGCTCTCACTGTAAACTCTGCATGGTTGTTACATGCTGAGCTGCTTACCACAAGATCAGCAGTTCAAAACCATCAACCAGGTCCACAGGAGAATAACCAGGATTTCTAGTCCCTTAATTAATTGCAATCTCAGAAACTCACAGAGGCAGTTCTACCCTGTCCTAGAGGGTCCCTGTGAGTCAGAATTGGCTCAATGGCAGTGAGTTGGTTGCGTCACTATAAATATATGACATCACCTTAAAGTTCCTTGGAATCGGCATATACCTGAATCAGACATCCTAACCAAGCCAAGCAATCATCTCCACATGGTTAAAATGGGATATCTCAAATTCATGACAAAACACAGCTGCTTGAGAAGTGAATAAACTCACATTGGTTTTGTTTTAACAGGAAAGATAGTCTGTCAACGTAGTCTTTTTGTAGATTCAAAATCACCCAGGTCACCCTTTAGTTATGCTTGAAACATGGTAGCCTATTCTTAGAGCACATAACCTCTATCCCATATTCCAGCATGTTGCTTTGTTGTTAATAATGCTTTTTTTTGTGTTTGAGTCAGAAGGAAATCCAGTGTCCAATGAAAAGGGTTTCTCCTCTTCATGAATTAGCCTTTCTTTAGCCAGGCCATCAAAAAGTAAGGACACTGCAAAGTTCCCTAATCGTTCCCAGGCTGGCACCAAATGGATTCAAGCAAGTCACTGGCGGTCTTTATCCCCGAGTGACTCCTGCTGTTGACAGCCAGCTTTATGGATTTGAAACCCAGCTACATTCTCACTGCCTCCTTTGTTTCGTTTTGTTTTACATAGTACAGCTATGTTTAAGGGAACTCAAAAGTTAAACTTGAATTCTGGTTGATGGGATCTAAGTCTTATGCTGAGATGATATTTCCTTGCCAATCTACAATATAACATTGATGCATTTCTGGAAACTCTAGTTTGCTCCATTTAAAAACAAAACAAAACATCTCCTTGATTTTTAGAATGCAAAACATCATGAGATGTAGTGGATTAATATGGCTTTTCTAGCCACAGTTTTTAATGTGATATATTATCCTTCTAGGTTCCATGCCTGTGACTATAATTCCATTTTGGAAGGAGGTATCGGTTATACTGATGGACTAAGGACTAAGTCCTGATTTAAGTAAGTGTGAACCAAATCACACACTTTCTTTGCTTGGGGTATGGTCTGCTAAAAGGCAAAAAACATGCCTCTGTCAATGTCATGTCTCTGTTGATCCAAGACATCTTGGACACACAGAGATACAGGGCTATCAGAAGAGCAAATTCACGATCTCTGTCTGACGTTGCAGAAGCTGAGACCAGAGCCACCCGTGACTAGGACTCACAGACTATGGGACAGAGGAAAGAAGTCAGGTAAAACCCAGGGGCCAAGGAGAGGAAACCATGAGGGAGAACAGAAAGCCGCATATGTGAGGCAACAGGTGGGACCCCTAGCCCAGGAAACACGTAACTCAGAGACTGAGACCAGAGGGTACTGGCTGAGGAGAGGTGCTGCTTGGGGGTCAATGACTATATCCTTAAGGTTTGCTGATCCTGGCTGGAAGTAATCTGTTAACTTCCCTAGTAAGCCCTCCTAATTGTGAGCATTGTCGGCGAATTCTATGTAGCCATTGCAATAAGCCATGACACCTCATGCAGCAGTGGAGCGCCATGGGAGGCATGGTTGGTGTCAGAACACAGTAAAGGAGGATGAAGAGGGTGGGCCTGTCTGACCTCTGCCTCATGGCAATACATAAGCCAGGGAGGTTAGATATGGCCTCCCATGCCATCTATTGCATGTAAGTTCATTGTTTCTCAAAGTACTTTTTTCAAATAATATTCATATGTAGGAAAGCACAATTAAGTAATATCAGTGTCTGCCTTAATGAAATATACTAAATTTCATCTTAAGGCTATATATCTCATTAGGGAGATTTCAAAGATTTGCAACATTTGGCTTGGAGTTCTTAGCAATATTTGCTTCATAGCTCAAGATTTGCTTCTTCTGACTGAGTTTCTGAGGAAGAAAGGATTCTACAGGCTTGGAAGTTTTGTAGAAATTCCAAATGCCTTTAAAGATCATTGCCACGTTTTATGTAAATAAATTCTATTCCTGTGTCTGAGAAAAATTATGTTTCATGAGTAAGCAAACAATGTGAAAGTTAATACTCTTCTAATCCTTTCATTTAATAGATCAAAATCAAGTTCATTTGAAAAGCCAGAAAGATAAGCTCTATCGATTTGCTAAGCTGTCATCACACACAATGGATTGGCAAACTCCAAGAGCTTATATGCCCCATAAAAGCAAGATGTATTTTTTATCCTCCCTTGAGAATAATAAAAGAGCCCTCATGGTACAGTGGGCCACCCACTGAGCTGCTAACTCAAGGCCAATGGTTCTGACCCACCAGTTTCCCCACAGGAGAAAGATGACATTGTCCACTCCTGGAAAGATTTAAAGTCTCAGAAACCCAAAGGGACAGCTCTACCCTCTCTGATTGGGTTGATACGAGTTAGTGTAGATTCCATGGCAATGAGTTTGGGGGTTTTGTGACTAAAACTGCTTTATTGATATTGCTTATAAGGAGCTTGGTGGCACTTTTTAGTAACCCTTGGTTTGAGAAATGCAAGGGGTCAAACCCACGAGCTGCTCCTTGGGAGAAAGATGAGGCTACGTGTTTCCATAAAAATGTAAAGCCCAGACCCTCTATACAGAGCCACTATGCCCCTAAATCACCTGGATGATAGTGGATTTGATGACTGTTCCTAATTTATGATCAATCACAAACATGAGCATTTAGCTATTATGGACATTTTTCCATCTTCTAGAAATGTATCATTCACTTAGATTTTGAAAAGATGCATTCACCATTTTAAGTGTTGTTGCTAAGTGCTGTCAAGTGGATGACTGCTCAGACCCACTCTGGGTACAAGAAGATGACCCACGGCCTTCTCTTGTGCCATCCTCATAATTGCTATGTCTGGCTCTCTGGTTGTAGGCACTGTGTCTATCCATCGCGTAAGGGTCTTTGTATTCGTCCACTCTACTTTACCAAGCATGACGTCCTTTTCCAGGGCCTGGTCTCTGCTGATAACATGTCCAAAATACACGGGACAAATTCATGCCACCATCCTTGCTCTAGGAGCATTCTGGCTATACTACTTCCAAGACAGATTGGAGTGTTTTCTGGCAGTCTCTGGGACTTTCAATATTCTTACCAATACCGTAATTCAACGGCATTTAAATGTGCAGTTTATTAAAGCTTGAAGTGTCCAAATGGACTGTAAGAGTCAAATTAAACCGCTATGGCTCAGCAAGAAGAACATGAGGTTTTAGAGCACTGAACTGAGACCAAAAAAAGACATTTTTGTTTTAGTTCAAGTACTTACCAAATGCATAATTTCAATCAAGTTATTTACCTCCTCTGAATCTTGGTTTCCACATATTATAAAGGAGACAATGAACTTGACTTCAGAATTATTGTTGTAAAGATTCAGCAAAAGAACATATTTGAAACAATTAGTACAAGCTTAGCACAAGCTTAGAAACTCCACAAGCTAGCACCCCTTTTTTGGGGGGTTGAGGGGAAAGAATACCAATGTTGTTAATTAATGAAAACCTCTTCAGTAATTAATATTCTGAAATAGATTGTCTCTGATCCATGATTCCAGAAAACGAATGCAAAGCCACCAGGGTTGGTCTGACATCATTCCAAGATCTCTAGGAGCTAGAAGATGATGCTTGTGAGACCCAGGACTGTTTTACATGCCACATTGATCTTCTAGGAGCCATGGTGGCCTAGTGGGCATGCGTTGGGTTGCTAGCTGCAAGGCCAGCAATTTGAAAACACCAGCCGCTCCACGGGAAATAGATGGGATTTTCTACTCCCGGAAAGAGGTAGTCTCAGGAACTCACAGGGGGCGGTTCGACCCTGTCTTAGGGTCGCTATCCATTGGCATCACCTCGAGGGCAGGGAGTGGAACAGGAGATGAGCCCCTGGGACTGAAAATAGGACTGTGAGTGAAGCTGCTCTGCTTTTCCAATGCTCCAGCTTCTTCATGTCAACTAGGTCGGGTCGCCTTAGTCAGCGATGCAGTGGATTAAACAGATGCACTAATGAGAAAAAGTAATCATGATAACGTGAGAGGACAACACTCTGGTGACTTTGGTCCTGCAAAACAGGATGTTCTTTCCACGCCACCTCTTCCTCTCATTCAGCAGGGATGACGAGCTGCAGGACTTGCAGCTTGGCAACTTATCCTCCCAGAAGGAACTTGGCATGTCAGTGAGGTAGAGGCATGTGCTGAGTCTGGTTTCCTTTGTTCCAGGGACCTCAAGGGTGCTGGCAGAGAAGACACAACTTCTACCATACCACTTTCTGTCATGGTATAATGTATAGCCCTTGAAAGAGAGAGCTATGCAGAGAGTTAAAAGTTCTTCTTTCTTCTTTTGTTAAAACTTATGTAGGAGCTGTTAGTATAAAGGTTCTGTTTAAAAGCTGCAATTGTTTAAAAAAAACTTCAACAGATAGTATATGGGAAGAATTCACAAAGAACTGAAAGATCTAACAATTATTAATTAAGAGACAGTGGCACCCAAGAGTTTTAAGAAAGGTCACGCTTTAATAGCCAATCAGCAGCATTTGATCGTACACCCATCTTCAATAACAGTTTTAAGAAGCATCAGGTTCTAAGTAGCAATGGCTAGGAAGAAACTTGGTGGTGGTGGTGGTGGTGGTGGTGGTGGTGGTGGTGGTGGTGGAGGTG
>NW_022103899.1:7804603-7806537 GCF_000313985.2 Echinops telfairi | reverse complement strand
GTGGTGGTGGCGGCGGCGGTGGCGAAGGTGGTGGAGTTGGTGGTGTTAGATGCTGTCAAGTGGAGTTGGTTTCAACCACCCATGAGGGCCTCCTCCAGGGAACAGTGATCTAAAACCTGAAGGGGCTGAGGGAGAATACATGTGTGGAAGCCATTATCAGATAGGTATTGGTTCAATCAACATGGATCATTTTAGTTCGGTGAAGCATCTGCAGTGAAAAGAGGGACGTGTGGGGCCCATAACCGAGGGAGATACCAATCTTTGAGGTCCCAAGAAGGAACAAGTGGTGAATGTGCTTGGCCGCTAAGTGAAATCAGAGGTTCTTATCCCAATTAGAAGTAAGGAAGACCTGGAAAGTTACTCCCAGAAAAGCAGCCGTTAAAAGCCCTAAGCAGCATAGTTCTAGTTCCACAGTGAAGAACGGGCAGTGCTAACCAATGCGGCAGACACCCAACAGGTCAAAGGATCCGTTGAACCAACAAGGGGAAAATCTCGGATCATTCAGCTGGCAGCTGCAGCTTGAGAGAGATGGGAGTCATGTTGTAGAGGGTTGAGGAGTGGACGGGAAAGCATCACATGGATAAGCTAGTCCATGGAGAAATAGGAAAACATGGGGAAAAGAAAGATTCTGCTTCTTAAAAGAAAATGGCATTTCACTGAATGCATTCATAGGTTGAGGGGAACATAGATCCATTTTCTTTGTCATTAAGATATTGTTGGGTTCATAAAACTTGAAAGTATTCTTAAAATTTATTTAAAATCATAATTCTTTCCCCCACCAAATCTTTCATCTAGATTCCTGGTTACCTTCCATTTGAAGTGATTGTGCTTTCCCTGCCTTATTCAGCCAACATTGCCGCTGGCACCACTGATAAGCCAGGACGCCAGCAACATACTGCAGAAGGAAATAGCGGGGGGTCGGACAAGGCCCTGAAAAATTCTGACAGGCTACTACTCACTGTCTGAAGGGGTCTAGGTTGGCTGATCCCACTGAGGAAAGCCAATTGGGCTCGGCTCTTTCAAAATGTATCCAAGCCACGACCTCAAGCATGAACCATTGTAGAACCCGAGAAGTGTCATAGGGGAGAAAGCATGGATTGGTCCAGTTGAGAGGCCATTCTGTTCAACACAGAGGCCACAGTATCTGTCAGCGGTGGCATGCGAGCAATTACTAATTACCTCACGTGCCAGCAAAAGATGACATCCAGTAATTACTGACTGGCTAGATACCTTTTAGTGCCATCCCTCTTCTGTGAACACCCAGGAGTGGTGAAATCAAGAGCATTCCAACGACACTGCTGGGCGTGGTGGCATGCCTTTGGCTAGCCCAGGAGCTCGGCCCAGTTTCAGGTGTGGGCTCTCTGTGATTATCATCATGGTGGCCATGCCGTAGCAAAGCCAACCTGGGAAGTAAAGTGCATCCTTGCTGCTTATCTACTACCTCGGGTTATTTCACATTTTGAATAATTATTTTAAAACATACCCTAAGGACTTTTTTCATTTGGGATACAAAGCTTGAAGTAACCTATCTTCCTTGGGTATATTTTTATAAGCTGCCTTCACTTCTTTTGGAGAAAGACAGGATTTCTAAAATGTTTTGCACAAGCAAAATTGACGCTATCTTTTCGGTATCACTAGTTTGATAGCTGGCAATGTTGACGGAAAACCAAGGTGGATCAATGAAATATTGAATGACTATAAAACTTTTCAAAACGTTTTTTCTTTCTTTTTAAATCATTTTATTGGGGGCTCATACAACTCTTATCACAATCCACACATCCATCCATTGTGTCAAGCACTTTTGTACATTTGTTTCCCTCATCATTCTCAAAATATTTGCTTTCTACTTGAGCCCTTGGTATCAGCTCCTCATTTTTCCCCTCTTTCCTCTCCCCGCTCCCCCATGAACCCTTGATAATTTATAAATTATTATT
>NW_022103899.1:7802589-7804419 GCF_000313985.2 Echinops telfairi | reverse complement strand
GTATCGCCACTCTCACCACTAGTCCTGAGGGGATCATCTGTCCTGGATTCCCTGTGTTTCCAGTTGCTATCTGTACCAGTGTATATCCTCTGGTCTAGCCAGATTTGTAAGGTAGAACTGGGATCATGATGGTGGGGATGAATCACTTAAGAACTCGAGGAAAGTTCTATGTTTCATCATTGCTACACTGCATCTTGACAGACTCATTTCCTCCCTGTGACCCTTCGGTAAGGCGATGTCCAGTTGCCTACACAAGGGCTTTGGGTGCCCACTCTGCACTCCCCCTCATTCACAATGATATGATTTTTTGTTCTTTGATGCCTGATCCCTGATCCCTTCAATACCTAGTGATCGCACAGGCTGGTGTGCTTCCTCCACGTGGGCTTTGTTGCTTCATGGCTAGATGGTCGCTTGTTTACCTTCAAGCTTTTAAGACACCAGACACAATATCTTTTGATAGCCGGGCATCATGATCTTTCTTCACCACATTTGCTTATTGCTTATTTCCAAGTTCTTAGGTGCAGGGGAGGAGTGTACTCTATATTGGAACCATTTTGTTAAAAACCACAGGAAATAAAACTGAATTTCACAATAAGTGACAATAATTTTTTTCCTAGCTCAGGAAAACTAACCCAAAAATAATAGCTGACTAACCAGAGATAATTTCATACAAAAACTGTAGTTGTTTATTGACATAATAAAAAGCAGAAGTTCTAAATTCCTCCAGTTCGTTTATCCCTTGTCCAGAAAGTTACATAATATAACAAAAGATTTAAATCCAAAATCTATAGCACTTAAGCTTAACTTTATAGTGTGATCTAGAATATTAAAAACAAACTATCTTTTCCATTAATGACATAGTAAGATTTTGAAAGTTAAAAGACATTTTAAAAAATGTGTTTCCAGCAAGAAGCCCAGCATTAGCAGAGAACTCCTCAAGAAGAAGGACACAGTGGGAGGGCTTGTGTTACCTGACTTTAGCACATACTATACAGCCACAGTTGTCAAAACCGTATTGGTACAATGACAGATACTCAGACCAAATGGAAAAGAACTGAAAACCCAGAAACAAAATCATCAGCATACAGACAACTGATCTTTGATAGGGCCCCCCCAAAATATCCAATGGGAAGCAGATGCCCTCTTTAACAAGTAGTGCAGGAAAAAATGGATACTTACCTGCAGAAAAATGAAGCAAGACCCTTATCTCACTCCATGCACATGAATAAACTCAAGGTGGATCACAGACCTTGAAATTAAACCCCCAACTATTAGGGCCATCAATGAAGGAATTGGGACCAACTTGAGAACTTTGGCACAGGGAATACATAGGCTATCAGAAATAGGGAAGGACACAAACACAGAGGAGGCACAAATTGACAAATGGGATACACTGAAGATAAAACACCTGTGTACATCGAAAGACTTTGCCAAGAGAGTCCACGGACTGGGAAAACATCTTTAGCAATGACACATCAGAAAAAGGCCCTTTTACTAAAATCTACAGTACTCTGCTAGCTTCCAAAAAGAAAAAAACTAATTGCCCACTGAGGAGGTGGGCAAAGGACCTGAACAGAAGTTTCACAGGGGCAGATATCCGAATGGGCAACAAACATATGAGAAAATGTCCAGATCTTTAGCCATAAGAGAAATGCAAATTAAAACAACAATGAGGTACCACCTAACACCCTCAAAGGTAGCCCAATTGAAAAAAACAGAAAGCAACAAGTTTTGGAAGGGCTGTGGGGAGACAGGAACTCTCATCCACTGCTGGTGGACCTGTAAGTATGTACAGCCACTATGAAAATTGATCTGGCGATATCTAAAACA
>NW_022103899.1:7772819-7800350 GCF_000313985.2 Echinops telfairi | reverse complement strand
TCCTCCCTGGGAGACAGACAACAGAAAAGTGGGTGAAGTGAGATGTCATACTGGGCAAGATATGCCAAACTAATAATTTATAAGTTATCAAGGGTTCAGGAGGGAGGGGGGAGCGGGGAGGGATGGGAAAAAATGAGGAGCTGATGCCAGGGGCTTAAGTGGAGAGTAAATGTTTTGAGACTGATGAGGGCAATGAATATACAAATGTGCTTTACACAATTGATGTATGTATGGATTATGATAAGAGTTGTATGAGCCCCTAATAAAATGATTTTTTTAAAAAAATGTGTTTCCAGCACTGAATTATACACTGATACATAGTAGGTGCTAAATTAAAAACTTTTTTCTAAATACGAAATCGAGATGCTCTTTGGCTTTCCCAAGTCAAGAGCTTTTGTATGGGAGGCTGACTTCCAGAGTAAGGTGCCCCTGGGCACAGAATTCAGGCAGTTCGGTTTGGGGCCCACAGCATTTGAGTGATTGCCTTCTGCCTGAGGGTTACAGCACAGTGGGATGCCCCTTTGGGCACTTATTAGCAAATCTGAAAGAATTTTGTAACACGTTCTGATGAACAACCTAACCCTGCACATTTCTCACGGGCATTACAACTTGTTAACATTCTTGATAAACCTTTTAATCATGAATTTTGTCTGTGAATTCTTTGTAGCCATCGCAAAAGATATTAGAACTTAATAGAACACAGGAGTTAAAATAGAGAACAATAGGTCTTTCTTAAGTGCAAAGTAAAGAATACGCCTTCCACTGGCTACCTAGAAAAGGAAACTTTATAAAAAATAAAATCCTGTTATTTCTAACATTGATTATAAGGTCCTGTAGCTGTGCTTAATGTCTTGCCTATTCTAATGCACCAATATTTATAACTACATGCCCAAAAAAGCCATGTGGTACACACACACTTGAAGCTAGCTACCAAAGTTAGAAACTTGCCAAATCATTCTGACCAATTCTTTGCCCCCTTTAATAAATGTCCCTTTTCCTTCTCTTTAAATGAATAGCATTAGCTAACCCTCAAGTTAATTCTGACTCTCAGGCACCCATCTGTGTCCAAGTACAACTGGGCTGCAAACAGTTTTCAGTGATTGCTTTTCTAAACCACTTCCTTCTTGTGAAGTTGGTTCTGACTCATTCTTATGTCCTCATTAGTTCAATGACAAGGTTGCTGCTGGTGTTTTTAGGTGCCACCAAGTCAATTCCAGCTCATAGCAACAGTACAACAGCAAAACACCGAGGGTCCCACACCATCGTCATTATTGGCTTTTGTTTGAGCTTCTGGTGGCAGCCACTGTGCCAATCCATCTTGTCAAGGGTCTTTCTCCTTTTCGCTACCACTCGACTTTACCAGACATGGGGCCCTTTTCCAGGGACTTTTTTTCCTGACAACATGCCCGTAGGACGGGAAAGTCTCAGCATCCTTGCCTCGAAGGAGCATGCTGGCTGTGCTTCTCCCAAGACAGATTGGTTTGTTCTTTGGGCAGTCCGCGGCTCCTTCACAATAGTCTTTGCCAGGACTATCATTCAAATGCATCTATCCTTCTTCGGTCTTCTTTTTCCATGCCCAACTTTCACGTCCATATGAGGCCACTGAAAATACCATGGCTTGGCTCAGGAGCACCTTAGTTATTTAATTATACCAGTCCTTAATTATCCCATCCCCTAAGTGGAAATATCGATGTACCATCCTTCAGCCTAGAAATCCATTAGATAACCAATGGGTAGGGTGCCAGGAACTGTCTTTTCCCTTCAGCCAGTTTCTAAGAGACCTTCCTTCTTCTTTCTGAGTGGGCCAGACTTCATCGAAAACTGCACAGCAGAGGAGTCCCTTCAACCCTGAAGGCACCAGAGAATCTCACTTCCACACCCACCCCACCCATGAAGCTGTGACTCATCCTCCCAGGGTGCTGTAGCTGCTTCCTCCTCCGGTAGGGCAATGCCATGTGTTGAGTGCTGCTTTAGGCAGCTGACTCCAGCCCTTGAACAACGTGAGTGCAAATACTATAATTAGAGCCTTCTTCCTGCCAGCCCAAAGTACAGCAAATGAATTCGCATAATCATGGTGCCATTATTGGCAATGATCCTGGTAAATCCAAGTTTTTGTAAAAAAGTGGAGTGGGTGGGGGACAAAATAGAGAAAGGACAGAATTTGAGGAAAAGGCAGTTATCACGCTGTGAAAATCTTTGGAAGGGAGAAAAAAAATCTAAAGCTTCCCACCGTCATCAAGTTGATTTTGACTCATAATGCCCCCGGAGGACACAGGAGACCTGCCCAGAGAAGCACACTGCCATATAGCTGGTGTCATCAAAAAGGCGGGTGGCTTCCATCCACCAAGTTTCTGACGAGCAGCCTGCGTCGTACATTCAAATATATTAGCTTGACAGATTCAAATCTTAACATCTCCCTTAGTATGCTCTTTGGTGGGTTACTTAATGCCTTCATCACGGCTTCTTCTCGCCTCCTCCCCTCCCTTCCCCTCCCCTCTAAAGTCAGATGCTAATAGCAGATAGCCCCATAGAGCTGTGAGCGATGCACGTATTAGATGGCACAGAAAATCACTGTCGTTTGGGGCCATCAGTTGAATTCTGACTCAGAGAGACTCCTTGGAGAGAAAGAGACCCTTTAAGGTTCACAGGCTGTGATCTTTATTCAAAGAGCCCTGGTGGTTCCAGGACTAAGGTCCTAGCGGCTAGCCAGCAGGCTGACCGTACAAACCAGCCAGCCTCTCCATGGGAGAAACACGAGGGCAGGCAGTCTGCGTCCGCAAATATTGACAGCCTTGGAAACCAGGGGGCTGTTGTCCTCGATCTGTACGTCCCTCGTCATCAGAACCAACTTCTCGGCAGCAGGTTTGGGGTTTTTCGGTTTAATTTTTTACTCAAGCAGATTGCCAAGTCTTTTCTCCCAAAGAGCTGGTGGGCAGTTGGCTACTTTTCGGTTAGAACCCCAGTGCTTAACCAGGGCACGACCGAGACTCCTTGGCATAAACCTTTAGCAGTCACTAATGGTCGAGAGAAAACCATTTCATGCTATGTTTATGGTACTGTGCTTAACGAGCATATAGTTAAGTCTTCATTAGGTATTGTAGATAAGAGTGTGCTTCATAAAGCACTTTGTACAGGAGACCTGGGGGACTAAGAGACAGCTGTTCGGGGCAAGGTCAACAGTTCTAAGCCATCACCTGCTTCTCCGGAAAAGGATGAAGCTTTGTGCCACAGGCTCACTGTGAGCCGAACCGGCTCAGTGGGATCGAGTTCGAGAGCATTTTGTGGCGTCCCCAAGTTATTTTATTCTCGCCGCCAATATGACCAAAAAAACCAAAAACCCAAAACTCAGGGCCGGTGCAAAGGAAATACAAAAAATGCACAAGGGAAAGATAAACTTTTAAATAATAAGAAGTAAATCTTTAGGAAACGTTTAATCCAGGGTCTCAACAAACCGTGAAAATGGGAGGGGTTTTACTGAGTCGGCATTGACTCCATGGCAGGGAGTTTGGCTTTTTGGTTTTGGTTAAAGGCCATACTTAGTTATCTCCTTCCTGCCCTCCCTGGTGGAGCAGGGGGTTAAGCGTTGGCCAGGAACCATGAAGACGTCAGTGAGTTTCCACCAGCCCCTCTGCTGCCTGGCCCAGCACAGGTGCGCCGGTCTTGGAAAGGTTAGTGACCAGCTCTGCTCTTTGAAAGGTGCTCCCGAGTCAGAGGGGCCTTCGTGGCATGAGGCTGAGCCTTCTCCCCGATGCTGGGCTCTCGTCTGTGCGTCTCTAGAGATTCATACCTGCTAGGCAGACTTTGCCTTTCTCCAGTTGAACATTTTGATGCACCGTTTGCGGCCACATCTAAACAGCAGACTCCTTCTGTGATTTCCTACCCCGTCAAAAACCCCGTCAGCCATGGCAACCTGACAGGTCATCGCACGCGAGGCCCAGGAGGCTTGGCAGTTCTTGGCAGGAAGAGGCGCTTCCAGCGTCAGCAAGCCCTGGGCTTCTCCACACACGCTGTCCCCGGCCTGCAGGTGGTTCCCCAGCAAGCTCCACTCCGACTCCACTGTCCTGTCGCTCGGAGTCCAGGAAACAACCGGGAAGAACAAAGGTTTCCAAGTGCTGAGGCCGCCTCTGCAGGCGGGGAAACGTAGCCCGCGGGCCTGGACCTTCCTCTGAGACAAGATGCACGTGTCGTCCTGGACGGCTGCTTCGCGTCCTGTGAAACGCGTGTCCGACACCCCAGCTCTGCGCCCCTCGTCGCTGTGGCCCCCGGCAACCCTGCAGGCTTCCCGAGCAGTCCTGGGAAACCACAGGAGTCGCCACTGAAAGGCTCTCTGATCCTTAATAGCTTTCCAGGGGGTTGACCCTCGCAGCAGTCGTTATCCTGCTCGCAAAAGGGAATACTGTGGCAATCCTTTTGGTTACGTTCTGAAGGCCCTGCTTGCTGCCGTCGCCTTTGGATCAGGCGCGCTGGGCACACACTGATCTTTCTTCTCTGCCTTCCAGCGCTCGGTGACCCAACTAGTGGCCGCAGAGATATGGAGGGCATGCCATTCTCTCGAGGAGGGGCGTAGAAAGAACGCTACCGCGCTGTCCCGTTCTGTGCATACTGTCAGGGTTCCCTGGCGGTCGCGGGGTCCCAAGGACTACCCGTTGTTTATTTAAGCTCACTGAAAATGACACACTCACTAACCACCTGCCACCCTTCTCAAAGTGCCTTCTCCTATAATATAAGGGAAGTTGTTTTAACTCTTTGAAAGATATACAACAATAAAAATAGCTGGGGGGGCAGGTGGGGGATGCTAGTATCTTACTTTAAGTATCATTATTTTTTTTAAGTTTTCTTCCTAACTAATTTTTTGGTTTTTGTTTTAGCCTTAAACAATTTTATATTGTAATGCCAGGTGCAAGGCTTGATGGCCTTGTGAAACGGGAGTCCTTGTGGGCCCTTGCACTGAACTTCACCATCTAGCCCAAGAGGCCTATTGATGTAGCTAGCGTCTCTGTCTCTTGGCTCTTTCTCTCTCAATTACCTGCATGATGCACTTTGCTATAAAGACTTAGATGTCTGGCAGTAAGGGCTGTCGCTCTAATGAGCTGGAAATCCCACCTGATTCACTGTCCAGTTAACAGAGAACCTTTTAAAGAAAAGCAACATCAGTCTCTATCACTGAGGGCACTGGCCGCAAACAAAGCTCCCGGAACTGACAGAATATTGAAGTGTGTCAACAAGTTGATGGAGCACTGGAAGCACTCAATTCTCTCTGCCAGGAAATTTGGAAAATAGTTACCAGGCCAACTGTTTGGAAGAGATCCATATTTGTAGACATTCCAAAGAAAGGTGACCCAATAGAATGCTCAAATTATAGAACAATATCATTAACATCACAAGCTAGTAAAATTTTGCTGAAGATCATCCAACAACAGTTGCAGAAGTATATTGACAAGGAGCTGCCTAGAGGTCCAGGTTGGTTTCAGAAAAGGTTGTGCAACAAGATGCATCATGGCTGATATCAGATGGATCTTGGCTGAAAACAGAATTCCACAAAGATGTTAATCTGTGTTTTATTGACTATGTTGATGACCGACTATGTGGATCATAACAAACTATAGCTAGCCTTTGGAAGAATGGGAATTCCAGAACACTTCATGTGCTCATGCAGAACCTGTCCATGAATCAAGAAGCAGCTGTACAAGCAGGAAAAGGGAATAAAAATGGGTTCAAATATAGGAGGGGATAATTTAGTGTTGTATTCTCTAACCATATTTTTTCATCTGTATTTGAGCAAGTCATCAGAGAAGCTAGATAATCTGTAGAAAACAGTATTAGGGCTCACGGAAGGTTTATTAGCAATCTGTGATATACAGATGACACAACTAGACCAAAAGGTAATATCATAATAAATGGACAAAAGATCGACATTGTCAGGGTTTCATCTTGCTTGGATGAATAATCAATGCTCATTGAAGCAGCAGTCATGAATTCAGATGATGCCTTACATTGGGTCAATGTGCTGCACAAGATGTCTTTAAAAGTGTTGATATGCAAGGAGGTTACTCTGAGGACTAAGGTGTACCTGACCCAAGCCATGGCATTTTCAATTGCCTCATACCCATGTGAAAGTTGGACATTGAATAAGGAAGACTGGAAAATAATCAATGTATTTGAATCGTGATGCTGGCAAAGAATATTGAAAGTCTCATGGCCTGCCATAGAACAAACATCTCAGATGATGTACCATCAGAATGCACCTCGGAAGCAAGGATGGCGAGACTTCGTCTTAATTGCTTTGGATATATTGTCAGGAGAGACTAGTCCCTGGAGAAGGACATCTTGCTTGGTGAAGTGGAGGGACAGCAAAAAAGAGGAAGGCCTTCAACAAGATGGATTGACAAAGTCGCTGCGACAGTGGGCTCTCAGAATAATTGTAAGGATGGAGCAGGACCTCGTGGTGCTTCATTCTGTGGTTATAGAGGTTTGCCATGAGTCGGAACTGACTCAAAGGCATCTGAAACAGCAAGAACAACTTATCCCTTTAGTATCAGCGTTCTAAAGAAAAGGTTGCTCTATTGTCCTCTTGTTAGGTGAGGTGGAACTAGGGCCTTCCCCTTTACATTCCAGGTCATCGCCTATATGATCTTCTTGGGAGGGTTGCAAAATAGACCAAGACAGGGAGGTAATGGAAGAGGAAGGGAATAAAGCTACCTTCTTGTTACCCAATCAGCCCCTGCCCACCCACTGGAGGTCAGGAGAGTGCAGGGAAACAAAACTCACCCCCTTCAGGTCAAGGATGGGGGTGGTAGCGAGAGGTTCAGCCCAGCAGAGAAGTGTGTGCATTGGCTGGGGAACAGGCACTCTGTTGTAAATCAGTGCTTGCTCAATTTGTTTACCTATTAACTCACTCATGTATGCTGCTGCTCTGTGTTCTTCCATGAAGATAGAAGATCCAGCTGAGCGAATCTTTGTTTATGAGCTCATCGGCTCCTGCGGTCTGTGCCACACCTGCACTTCGCATTCTGCCCACTGCTCAGGATGCTGCAATCCTTCCTGATGAAACCCATTGTGAGTTCGAAAACAAAGTTCCTTAGCGAAGAGAGAAGACCTGGATTGATAGGATCGATCCAGTTCATTAGCCCCTTTAATTTGGTTATTCTGGCTTCAGTTAAGCATCTATTAAGATGCAGGTGGCTAATATTTCGGGGGTAATTTGGAGGCATCCCCACATTTTTTACGGGAACTGTGATGTTAATCAACTGCAGCTGGGACACTAGATAAACGTGAATGAGGTGAGGCGGGCTGAAGACAGTTGATACCAAGAGATGCAAGAAAGCAGAAGCTGCACTAATGAAGGGATGTGAATCCCTGGAGAATCCCTGAGCGTTTCCTGCCACCTAACAGCAGCAACAGCTGGATGGCTTCACAAACTCCCTACGCTTCAGATGGAAAAAAATCAAGACAACATGTTTGCTTCTATTATACTGCAAGTTAGGGACTGGCAGGCCTTGTTCTAAAGTAACAAGAGTTCTCCTTTTTCCTTTTCTGAAGAGGCTTTGTTTCTCTCTGATAGAATGTTCTTTTTGAGATAGTTGATAAGAGAAGGTATTTGTGACTACTTGGCTGGGATACAGTTTGCAGTTATAGCACACACTCCCCTCAGACTTCAGTAGGAGGAGTGGGTCTTCCAATCCATAGTTGTATTAAACGATACGATCCCCCACCCCCACCACAAGGCTTTATTTCTAAAGCCTGAGCCCAAATATTACAGCTTTCAATTGGTCTATTGTATTTCAGTTAGACAAAGAATTTAGTCAGCTGCTGTGGCATTTCAGCATTTTAAGCCTGCCGCAAATTGCGGGATGTGCCATGAGAGTTTTCACTGGTGTAGCAATTTAGCAAAGTAAGAGAAACATAATTGAAACAAATAAAAGTTGTCGAAGACAGAAGACTGGCCCATCTTCATCTTATGGAAAATGCTTTGGGAAAAATGAAAGCGCATGTCTCATAAAATACATTTCTTAGGATGGGGTTGGGGGAGGGATGAGTGACAAGGAAGAATCCCAGATTTTACAGTTAGAATCCACATTGCCTCCAACAGTGGTTCTCGAAGTGCACTCCCTGAAATAGCAGGAGCAGCATCACTTGGGAATGTGTTTGAAGGGCACATTCTCAGGCGCCACTCCAGGGTGGGGACCCTGCAGTCTATGTTTTAACAAGCCCTTTAGGTGACTGCTGTCTGCTAAGTTTTGATTGATGCGACATTCTCCTATCTAACCTGCTGGCCTGCAAGTTTGCTTCCCACAAATGATTCTCTGTCCTGTCCCCAGAATGTCTCTTAAAAATAGTGATCTGATTCTACCACTCCTTGCTGATTTTTTTTTTTCATAATTCTTCACTGCTGTCAGACCAAGGTGAAGGAGCCCTGGTGGCACAGAGATTACAAAATGGGCTGCTAACCACAAGGTCAGAAGTTCAAAACCACCAGCTGCTCCCAGGTAGAATCTTTGATAAAGATTTAGCCTTGGAAATCCACCTGGGCAATTCTACTCTGTCCTATAGGATCACTGTGGGACAGAATCGACTCGATGGCAGTGGGTTTGGGTTTTTCTTGGGGTTTTTTTTTGGTAAGATTAGCATATAGATGGGATTCATTCACCACCAAATCCTTGATTATCTCTAGAGCTAATCTCTCCCACTTCTCTTTCTCTTCCCCTCCTGCCCAATCACTCATCTACTGTAACATGTGCACCTACACATGCACCCACACCTGCACCTACACATGCCTGTGCTCACAGCCTGCACACCCACAAAGTTCCAGTCATACTGAGCTCCTGGTAGTAAACCATGGTCTCTTTCTCATTCGGGGTTTTTTTTTGCACTTGGTTCCCTCTTTCCTGATCTTCTCCTTCCCACCCTCCTTCTCCTCCTTCTTTATTTAGACAAACTGCCCCTCCCCTTCCAGGACTCATGTCAGCCGCCACTCCTCTCTCAGGAACTTTCTCCAGACACCCCCATCAATGTCTGTGCTGGTTTCCTTTTCTATATATTGCCACAGCACACCCTGTATTCTTTATTTCAGCCACCATCCAGAATTACAATTATGTGCTTCTCTTTCCTTCCTGAGCTATACCTTTCTATATCTCTTACAGCCCTGATAGGACAACGTCTAGCAATTGGCTTGGTCCATAATCATGTAAGAAATCTGTGGTGAATGAATGAATACTTTAGTATCAAAGGTGAACAGCTGAACAGACTTGGGTCCGGAGAGGTAATGTGTTCTGGCAAACCTACTCAGTTGGAATTAACAACCCAATTTTCTTGCTGTCCAATCTAGTGATCTTGCCCCGAAAGCCCACGGCTTTTCAGGCACAACAAAACACTCACGGCAGTTCTGCTCTAGAGAGAGAACTGGGACTGGGCAGACCTTTGGGTTTGAGTTCTAAAAGTTCCCGAAGGTAGTTCTGATTTGGATAATATATTCTAAAAAAAGTGTCACTCCATGTCAGGACAGAGTCACCCATCATTAGCATGTTACTCACTCATCCCTTAGCATACACGGACCATCCGTTGGCTCCAAAATACAGGCTTCCTCAAATCTTGGCTGGATACTCTACTGAAAGTTTTAATATGGTGACTAAATGGCTTCTGACATGGGGAGTTCATCTCTTATAGCGAGTTGTTAAGGATATAGACTCGGGGTTGAAATGATGGTTCAAATCGCACCCACACCTGATGCTATGACAGGCAAGCTATACATTAGCAAAAAACCTAAAGCAATGCTTCCTACCTTAGAGCAACAATGTGGGGGGACTGGAAGTAGGCAATATATCAAAACCACACAACATGGTGGCATACAGAAAACCCTTCATAAATATAAGCAAAAAGTGAGCGTTAGTCACTGATTTCAGTAGAAGTCAAACCTAAAACCAAACCCATTGCTATTGAGTTGATTTCAACTCATAGTGACCCTATAAGACAGGGTAGAACTGCCTCTGAGGATTTCTAACTATAAATCTTTATGGGAGTAAAAAGCCCCAACTTTCTCCCAGGGAGAAAACGGCTGGTAGTTTTGAACTCCTAACCTTGAGGTTAGGGGCCCCATGAGTAACCACTATGACACCAGGGCTGCATTTTTTAAAAGGCATGGTCTATTTGAGGCTAAAATGTGATGATAAAGGTATGGTTTCTTTGTGCTTTCTTTTTAAGCCTCCTATATGCTTTATTGTTATTTCAAAGTTTTATTAGCGTATATGCCACATTATCATACAATTTAATTATTCAATCACATTAAAAATTTCAGAACATTTTCTTCTCGTACTCATTGTTTAACAACACTGAGTTAGCTATGACAACCAGTTACTATTGCCTGAGAACTACCTAACCTGGATTTCATATACAAGAAAACATACACTACAAAACACAACCACAGAAAATCATACAAAGCAAACAAACAGAAACCAACAACTGTGAATAGGCAAAACATAAAACCTCAAAGAGAAAGCAGAAAGTATTAAACACTGAACTAACTTTAAAATGGTAAAAAGGGGGACCAAATGATTGGGTATTACTTTATTAATAAATCATTGTATTGGGGGATCTTACAGCTCTTATAACAATCATGCATCAATTGTATCAAACACATTTGTACATATGTTGCCATCATCATTTTCAAAGCATTTGCTTTTTGCTTGAGCTCCTCTTTCCCCCCTCCCTCCTCCACGCCCCCCCCCATGGACCCCTGATAAATTATAAATTATTATTATGTTCATATGTTACACTGTCCACTGTCTCCCTTCATCCCCCTGGGCTGGGGGTGGGGGTGGGAGTGCTATATGGCAACCATTTTAATCAGTTCCCTACTTCCCACCCTTCTCCCCCCACCTCCCCCTGACATTCATGGTACAGCTGTTCCCATTACTGTTCCTGAGGGGTTCATCTGTCCTGGATTTGGTGTGTCTAGAGCTCTTATCTGTACCAGTGTACATCTTCCAGTCTAGCTGGATTTGTGAGATAGAACCGGGGTCATGATAGTGGTGGGGGGAGGAAGCATTAAAGAACTAGGGGAATGTTGTGGGTTCCATCAGTGATATACTGGACCCTGACTGACTCATTCCTTCCTTGTGACCTTTCAGTGAGGAAATGTCCAATTGTCTACAGATGAGCTTTGGGTCTCCTCTTCGACCCTTCTCATTTCCCTCAATATTTGCTTGTTTTGGGTCTTCTGATACCTGATTCTGTTGATACCTCATGATCACACAGGCAGGTATGCTTCTTCTATGTGGGCTTGTTGCTTCTCTGCTAGATGGCTGCTTGTTTAACTTCAAGCCTTTGACACCCCAAACGCTAATATCTTTCAGTAGCCGAACACCATCAGCTATCTTCACCACATTTGCTTATGCACCCATTTTGACTTCAGCAATCCTGTTCAGGTTATTAGAACAAAGTGTTTTTGCACTGAGGGATTACTTGAGTGGAGACCCAGTGCCCACCTGCAACCTTAATATTTAACATTTAAATACATATATACATAGATCGATACCTCTATTAATATATTTATATATTTATATATGTGCTTACCTATATTTGCACCTCTATAAATGTCTTTTGCCTCCTAGTTCTTTCCTCTGTTTCTTTATATTTTCCTCCTGTCCCACTATCATGTTCACCCTTCATTCGACTCTCAGTACTTTCTCTCAGCTACATTGCACTTGATCAACACCTACTAGGCATTCTATACCCTCCTCTCCATCGATTTCAGATATCTTATTATTCCCTCATCCCTGGGTTTGTTAGCTGCCTCCTCCCTTTCTCCCATATCTCCTCTCCCATGCACACAACCCCCCCTGAGCTGTTGGCCCCATTATTTTCTCCTTGGGATTGGTTATCCTGCCTATATGGAGAGACAGGAGAAAAAAGAAGAAAAAGGAAAAAAGCCTATAAATAGTTCCAGGTCTGTCTGCTGACCCTTCTAATTGCTTTCCAATCCGATCTAGTGAAGTGCCACACCCTGCCCACTGATTCCCAAGTCTATTTTCAGGATTCCTCAGGGACTTCATTGCTTTGCTCCCCTTGCTGCTCCGTTGGGCTCCCTTTGTGTTTCTCTCTGGTCTGGGGGAGTCAGGACGACACAACACCCACACTGCTATCCCCACTGCTACCCACACAGTGCTAGCACTGCGGGTCAGTGAGGGGCGTCGTGCCTCCCCCTTGCATTGCTGCTCCAAGCAGGAATGCCATCCTTGAGGCTTGGTGATCCAGGATGCTGTTCATTCTCTCTCTCTCTCTCTCTCTCTCTCTCTCTCTCTCTTCTACTGGGGAGGGGGTTGACTTAGCTGGGACTGGGACCCCAGGTTGAAGTCTGGTCCCTCTCTCACTTTCCTTTGAATACATGAACAATACCCTCCCCATTTGTGGGTTAGTGTCCTGTTCCCCCACTACCCATGTCCTGATAGGGTACTATATTTTAACCTCACTGCATCTACCATAATAGACTTTACAAAGGGCACGGTTTCTTATATCTATTATTTTTTAAATGTGGTTTAATATGGCAGCTGAGATTTTAAAAAAACCTCACTGCCATTGTGTCCATGCCAACACTCATGGTGACCCCGTAGGACAGGCTGGAACTACCCCCTGTGAGTTTCCAAGAATACAACCCTTCACAGAAGTAGAAAGACCCATCTTTGTCCCTCAGAGCAGCTGGTGGTTTGGAACCGCTGACCTTGCAGTTACGTCCAACGCATAACCACTGTGGTACTCGGGCTCCTTGTAGCCACTGAGATACCCTGATAGAATCCAGACCCCCAAAGTTCAGCATTCACATAATGACACATGGATCTAGCTACGCATTTGCTAATGGCAAAATACTTGGTCATTTTTAAATATCCTGCCTTTCCCCCCGCCGCCCCTTGAGCTTGCAAAGGCCAAGCACATTATTAGCACCGTGGATTTGAAACAGCCCGAGGACTTCTTCAGTGTGTGAGTGCTGAGCACACGTGGAAGAGTGAGCAGATAGGACAGACATTTCCAATTGTGATCCAGACGCACCCTGCTTACTGAACGTGTGGTCTGCCTTTCATCCTACACTCCACCCTTTCGAACAATCTGAACATTAAGCTTCTCTGGCTTTCAATGGGAGCATTATGTCCAGTGGAGCTTCACGAAGAATACAGTAAGAAAAGAACCAGTCTTCCAATGAAGAAAGGAGTTGCATTTTCAATTGTCCATAGATGATTTCATTAGCAATGTTGTAAAAAAAGAAGGGATTCAATTGACTAGCCCAGTAAGCATGGAGTCCAAATGGCCCCTTTATACAGGGGCCTTTGTTAGAGAAGACACTGCGTTTTCATCTTCGTCAATGACTTCTACAAAGATAGTGCAGTCGCTGCTCAGAATGGGTCAGATTATCTGCTGGCTTCATTAAGCCATTTATCTGACAGCAAAGACATAGTCACTGAGTAATTAAGAAAAAGAATATCAGCTTCTTTCTGGAAACGTCCCGATGGCCACTTTGATGTCACCATTTTCAAGTATTTATTGACTGTCTCCTTCTCGTGCTGCACCTTCGATTTCCCTCCCACGCCAACCGCTCTCGTAACCAGGCCTGGGACTCTTTTGAAGAAGCGAAGGGACAGGCATTTGGAGCTGATTCGACTGATGAACCTGGTTCAGGGTTCTGTTTTTATGCTGAGCCTGAGAGGGACCGACAAAAGGTGGATGCCCCAGTTCTTGGGGGGCAGCAGGGGGCTTCTGGGAGGACGGCTTAAAATAAAAGTATGAACTGAGAGTCGAATGAGCGAAGTCTGAAATAATAAAGCATATAACAGCGAGTGAAAAGCAGCCTTGTTCCTTCTGTCCTGGAATTTGAGGATTAATGAGTCTTCCTTAGTGCCTGAAGGGGAGACTGTTATTAAAACTAAAAGAAGCAAAACATAGTAAACTTATGCAACAAATTCTCCCTGCAGGGCTTTAAAGACCAGAAATAAAAATAATTTAAGAAGGGACTGGATATGCTATGACTGGTAGAGCACATTAAATGAGCCTTCTTTGACTGCCCCAATTCTGTTCTCAGGGTCATGTTATAAAGTCCCCTTTCTTCAAAGCACAGTGTAGGCTCTGGGAACAGGTACAGGGGGCTCTGAAATCCCCCTTCACACATCTCTTGGGACATGTAGCACATGGTGAGTCTGGAGTTACAGGGAATGAATAGGTAACTCAAAATGGATTCCAGGAAGGATAGACAATCTCAGCTGAGGGGCTTGACCTCAGCCAGGGTCAGCGCTACTTTGAAGACGTCACTCAGTCTTCCGATGGCCGGGGCACTGCATGCTTCACCTGCTTCAACGTGCTGCCTGGCCCCAGCCTCCCACACGACCTCTCCATTCTGAAACACAGTGACTGCAAAATGACAATGGATGCCAAGGAAGCATAGCCAGGGCCTGCCCCCCTGCCCCCCCACCCCATCTGTCGCCTGTTCTGACTTTGATCCATATACACATGCGTTCAAGCCCCTCGGGCAGAGAGAAGATCTCACAGAGCTGGTTATTTCTTCATTGATGCTTGGATTCGCTTATTTATTTAATGGTCTGTTTTAAAACTCGAACTTCTGATGTGAAGGTTTAAAGCAAAAACACAAGGGCCAGCATTTAGGAAGTTCAACGAGGACCCATCTTCTGTTTCTTTTCCCTGCTCAGTTAAACCAGACCAACATGCTCTTGGCTACATGGAAAGACAAAATTAGGATCGGATTACTAACATTGGTTGCTATTTTAAATGACGCACATGTGTATTAGACTTCAGAAGTTTCCGTGTATCAATTGTATCCCCCACCCCTTGTGAAATGATCGGATTTGACGTGTATTTTAAAACCACAAATGCGTTACTGTATATGGGTTTCTAGTTTCTTCGCCCAGAATGCATTTACCTCAGTGGTTCTCAGGGCTTGAGTGTCAGTGCAGAATCAACAGACCATCAGAAATATCTGAAGCTCCTTCACACACCCTGACATAAAATGGCCATGGTAAAGCCTTTCATGCCGGGTGGATTTATTTAGTGGCTTTTCTCCAAAGAGTTAAGATAAGTCATGTGCGTGTTTATTTGAAAGAGGCAACGCTATGAGCTCAATCGACACTCCTTATCTTCTGGGAGTCATGGAGTTAGAGCTGATTTCTTCTTTCCTTATATGTATTGAAAGGGATGACTGAAAAAGTCCTTTGTGCAAAGAATCACAGAAAATTACAAAATGTAACAAGGAAAACTAAGATACATAACTTGAGTCCAGAAAAAAAAAGGAGTGGTGGTGGTGTTATTATCTTCTCTTTCAGAAAAAAGTAACCCCTTCAAATGAAACACGAACCACGCCACAGGCAGCAGATCAGGACGGTATCTAGCAAGGAGGTGAAGCAAGATAGCAGGAGGTGGGTGACAACAGCCCACTTCTGCCTCCACGCAGTCCCTGCCTGGGAAGCCCTACCCAAAACAGCATGGCCATCGAGCACAAAGCAAAGCTCTCTAAGGCTGCACAGGCTCTCCATCTTTCTGGGAGCAGACTCTCCTGGAGAGCAGGTGCTGGGCTCGAAAGGCTGACCTTGCGGTTAGTGAGCCAAAGAAGTGACACACCAACCCCCAGGGCTCCAACAGGTGCTAGACAGTTGTGTAAATCCACCCCAGAGACACCTTGGGGTTTCGGAGAATTCTATCAATTGAGGCTACAGCTTTCAATCAAACACAGCATTTGAATTCAGAGTCACGCATATAGAACAAAGGTCCCCGGTGATGCAGAGGTTAAAGAGGTCATCTGCTGTCCAAAAGGTGCACACCCACCAGCAGCTCTGCGGGAGAAAGACGTGGCAGTCCGCTTCCCCCAGGACTGACAGCCTCACACCCCACGGGGCAGTTCTTCTCTGTTCGATAGCAGGCTTGCATGAGCCCAAGTCCTTTGGATGCCTGAGATTGTCTATCTTGGTTTGCATACAGTATTTAAGGTTTGCAAGAGTGATCAGTACTTTACAGTAATAGCAGAGAGGGAAAGAGAGTTAATTTAAAGAGAGTTCTAATTTTAGTAGAAATTACAAAAAACGTGGCTGCAACCTAAATTGTAAATTTAAGCATTTGTTTTCCAAAGCCTGGGTCGTTATACCCTGGGACCAGGGGGTGGGGGGAAATCTTCTCCTCAGAATATATGATGAGGTTCACCGATTCCACAATTATTTACCTACCACCTAGCATCTAACTCCCTAAAGTGCTCATAAGGCTTCAGTGTAAAGTTGGTGGGAGATGAATGCCATTTTAGCAACAACACAACGAAGCCAAGTTTGCAACTTGTCTAAAGTTGTGTACACAACCCATCCTGGAATTTGTGCAGTCTCTATTCTGAGTCTCCTTCCCAAATTGCTGCCACCACCCATAGCTCTCCTTCCTATAAGGCAGAGTAGATTTTCCCATAGGGTTTCCAAGGCTGTAAATCTTTACCGAAGCAGACTGCCACATCCTTCTCCTACGGAAAGGCTGGTCGGTTGAATGGCCCAGGGCTGAATCATTGAGTTAACAGGACTCCTCTTGCCAGTGATTGAAGTCCTTATTTCAGTTGCCTTCTAGGTTAACTTCCCAGTAATGGCTCATCTGTTTCTTGCCATGGGAGGTTCTGTTCTGTGGATGCCACACTCTCCTGCCTCAGAAGGGTGCTTCCAGGGTGAATGCTATCCTAAGGAGACATGGAATGGGTTTCTAAGTCGGGGTGGGTTGGGCGAATCAATCTATCAGTCTTATTTCTAAGAGGACAACTAGTGATTCTAATAAATTATACACAAGACTAAAACTAGTCTAAATCAAACAAAAACAAAATTGGATAAACTGGTATCTGCTGATTATTACTAAGGTCGGTGAGAGAGGACCAGACTTAATGCTTTCTCTTTTCCACCAACACATTGAGTGGGAAGTTTGGGGGATGAAGTCTTAAAGAAACATCTCAAAGACTGGGGATCACAGGCCCTCTGCAGCAGGCAATGAAGGGGGGATGTCAGGACATGTGCGGTCTGGTAGGAATCTCTACAAGTCCATGTTGTATCTTCCTTCTTCACTCACAAGGAAACTTGGTGGCACATTAGGCAAGCACTGGACTTCAAATGGCAAGCCATTCCACAGTCTCAGAAGTCCCATAGAAGGTTTCTATGTGTTAGAACCTATTGGATGGCAGTGGGTTTTTGTTTTCATTACCCACAATTAGAGCCATTTGCTAATATTTTTAAAACCATGAAAACCTAAGAGCCATGGGGAAGTATCTGAGCAAAAATTTGCTAAAGATAGAAAGTAATTAGTTTTTCAAGGAAGTGGAGCCTAAAGGTACCTCTAAAGTTTCCTAGAATTCTGGTCCTCTGGCCAGTTTCTAAGGAGCTTGGTTGGCACAGTGATTTAGGCTTTGATCTGCTAACTGCAAGGCCAGTGGTTCCAACACCCTGACTCTACCTTGTGAGAAAGATGAGGCTACCTGCTCTTATAGAGCTTTCCAGTCACCAGCAGCCCTGTACAGGGTTGCTATGAGTCAGTCAACTCACTAAGAGTGGGTTTGGATTTGTTTCTGAAAATAACCTTGCTGCAAGGTGTATGCCCGTCTTAGCCTTGCAAAGTTGCACACGAAACAAATACATTCAACTGCCTCAAAAGCAGCTACCCAGTCTGCCTCATTCCTATCATACAAATAGCTGGATTTGAAACTCGGTGGCCTGCCAAGTTTGAGAACAATCCGTTCTCAGATCATTTTATCTGATGTAGCACCTCATTAAATAGAATGTACTCAGTCACGTATCCATTCTTGTGTTAATTCCACCCCAAACCCCACCTCCAAAGAAAACTAAAGTGGAAGAACAGAACAGAAAAGAAGGATCGTTGAGATTCTCTCTAGCTCTTCAAAAGCCCGGTCCTCGAGACGGTACAAATTCTCTGCACAAAATGCGCCTCAACCCTGTATGGTTCTTCACAATGCTTCCATTGAGAACCTAAGATGTAAGCCAGCAAAGCTAATGTGGGGTGATGTCATCGTTGCGATGACTCCATCAAATTACACGCTCCACTGAGACCAGAGAACACAGTGTTGCAGCGCCCTCATGGAAGAAGGAACAGCATAGCAACAAAGACCTCTCTTTCGCTGCTCACCAGGCCAGTCTTCTAAGACCCCTTGGATGGGCTAGAACTGCCAATCTTTTGGCTTAGCCAAGTGCCTAATTCTTGGCACCAACCAGAAATTCATAAACTAGACTAGCACTTTGAAAAGACATGCAATAACTTGTCTCCATCCTTTGGGGGAAGGGAGTGTTGGTTTCACATAAGGCCAAAATGCTAGGGGAGAAAACTTGAAATTCTAGCATGTGACTTAGTAGAAGAAAGAAAGTCATTATATCATTTTCATTCTGCAATGCATAAAATTAAAATTGGGGACACTTTCATCCTCCTCATCAATAAGGTCTAAGACAGTGCTACTAGCACACAAGAGTTTTTGTTTTCGTTTTTCAATCAAGGACCAGGCCTGCCATCCCATATATCATGCCTAAGGCAGGTTTCGATGTCTTAGGCAGGCAGGGACATTTCCAGAAGTATAGATATCTTTGAAGACAAGAAAATCGTCTTATTTTAACTCTTAAATTTTTTAACATGGAGTATGACGATGTATGGTAATTTGACCAGATTTTGGCACAACATGCTAAAAAATCCAGGAGTGGCAACTTCCGAGATGCCAGGGAGACCAGCACTGAAAAAGGGCAGCTCCCAAGATTGCCAAGTCCTGAAGGGCCAACCTGCAAGACCCCTTAGCTCTGGTTGTCCGAGACATAGAGGTGAAATAACAGTATGGGGTGAGCACTGACTGAAATGGAAACCAGGGGGAAATTGCGAATGGGCAGCTCTCTTAAGAAATGGCTTTCTTAAGCATGCAAGTTTAAAGTACTGGTGACCCATGAGTCTCAGAGAGTCAAATGATGGAAGAAGAGGTCGGGAGGCCACTGCAGACAAAGAGGGGCAGTGTGCACAACGGCGGAGAAGCAGAAGCAGAAGAGAACACTGTGCCTTCAAAGGAAACGAAGGCAGGTTAGGCTGTAGGAGCATAGAGACCAGAGTGGTAAAGGGGAGTCAAGAAATGTAGGTGGAAGTTAGCCCATGAAGCCTTGTTTCCCCATATGCTTGTGTACTTATATACATTTGCTTGACCTTGAAAGAATGGGATATCTTTAAAAAGCCGATTTTCTTTTGGTAGACCACTCAACCTACCACTTGTCAGTCAGTTTGTCATCCTGTGGTGGCTTGTGGGTTGCTGTGAGGCTGGAAGCAATGTCCTTGGTATTTCAAATGCCAGCAGGGTCACCCAGAGTGAACAGGTTTCAGTGGACCGTCCAGACTAAGAACAGACTATGAAGAAGGAATCCCCTGTTCACTTCAGAGGAAATGGCCACTGAAAATCTTATTATAGTTTTGAAACATTGCCAGATACTGAAGACCTAATGAATGGAGGCACAACATTGTCAGAAAGAGTGTCAGGCGATGGGCCCCTCAGGACAGAAGGTGCTCAAAATGTGGCTGAGGAGGTGCTGCCTCCTCTAAGTGGAGTCGGCCATTGTGATATGGATGGAGTCACTTGTGGGTGTAAAGCTTTCAGGGTCTTCATTTGCAGATGGAACAAGACTCAAAATGAGGAGCGGATGTCAAATAGACTTGAAACGTGCTCTCAATCATCGAGTACCTAAGACAAATGGAAGAGGTGATGAAGTCAAAGTGTGGAACAGAACACGTCAATGATTAGCTCAAGAGGACAAAGTAAATTATTATAATGAAATATGCAAAGACGTAGATTTAGAACCGAAAAGGAAGAACATGCTCATTAAACTGAAAGTACTCAAGAAAAATTCAAGACTCGAGTTTCAATATTGAAAGATTCAACGAGCAAAATTTTGAATGATGCACGAAGTATCAAAAGATGAAAAGGTGACACAGAGTCACTGTCCCCAAAAGAACTATTTGACCATCGACCATTTCAGGAGGTAGCAAATGAGTAAGAACCAATGGTGCTGAAGGAAGACGTTCAAGCTGCACTGAAAGCATCAGCCCAGAGCAAGGCTCCATTGAGAGAATAACAATGGAAATGCTTCAACAAGTTGATGAAACCCTGAAAGCCGTCACCGGTCTAAGCCAGAAAATCTGGAAGACAGCTACTTGACCAACTGACTGGAAGAGATCACTGGTTGTACCCATTCCAAAGAAGGGTGACCCAACAAAATTATTCAAATTATAGAACAATATCATTAATATCATATGCAATTAAATTTTGCTGAAGATCATCCAACAACAGTTGTAGCAGCATGCTGACAAGGAGCTGCCAGAGGGTCAGCCCAGATTCAGAAGAAGACATGGAACAAAGGATAGCATTGCTAATGTCAGAAGGATCTTGGCTGAAAACGGAGAACATCAGAACAATAGTTACCTGTGTTTTATTGACTATGCCAGGGCATCCAACTGTGCGGACTATAACAAATTATGTATCATCTTGAGAGGACTGGGAACCCAAGAACACTTCGTTGCGCTCCCATGGAACCAGTATATGGATCAAGGGGCAGTTGTGTGAATAGAATGAGGGCATACCACATGGTTTCAAATCAGGAAAGGTGGGTGTCAAGGATGAATCCTCTCACCAAAATTATTCAATCGATCTTCTGAGCAATTCAACAGAGAAGCCGGCTAACATTAAGAAGAATGCGGCATCAGGACTGGAGGAAGACTTATCAACAACCTGCCACGTGCAGATGATACAACCTTGCTGCTGAAAATGGGGAACCCTTGAAGCACTTACTGATGAGGATCAAAGAATGAACCCTTCAGCATGGATCACAACTCAATGTAAAGATCAAAATCCAGACAACGGGACCAATAGGTAATATGATAATTGGAGAAAAAAATGACGTTGTCAAGGCATTTTGCTTTGCTTGGATCCACTATCAATGCCCATGGAAGCAGCAGTCAAGAGGGCAAACCACACATTGCATTGGGTAAATCTGCTGCATAAGACTTCATTAAAGTGTTGAAAAGCAAGGAGGTTACTTTGAGGATTAATGTGGACCTTACCCCAGCCATGTTATTTTTAATCACCTCACGCACGTAAAAATTGGACACTGAATAAGCAGGCCTGAAGAACTGAGGCACTTGAGTTTGGTGCGGGTGAAGACTATGGAAAGCACCACGGACTACCCTAAGAACAAATAACTCTCTCTTGGAAGAAGTCCAGCCAGAATACGTCTTAGAAGCAAAGATGGCTAGACTTCGTTTCAGGTACATTGAACATGTTGTCATGAGAGACCAGTCCCTGAAGAAGGCCATCAGACTGGGTCGAGGGAAGCCCTCAACAAGCAGGTTGGTACAGTAGCTGCGTCAATGGGCTCAGACATGGCAACAATTGTGAAGACAGCAAAGTACTGGGCAGTGTTTCATTCTGTTATTCATAGGATCACCATGAGTCCGGACTGCCTTAATGGCACCTCAAAGCAAGAACATACCACTCCACAGTTTACTGCTTTTAACACCTCAAATGAGCAACATTGTAGAACCATGTATACATTTTAATACAAAGCTAATAATTTTTCTAGAACACCTTACTTAAAGAGTATGTTTTAAAGGTAAAGCTTTAATTATAACTGATTCTGTGAGCAGGCATGATGGAGGATGTACTAGAAATGACACTAAAATCACCATTAGAGATTCAATTCCACCTCAAAATGATCCTATGACACAGAGTATAACTGCACTATAGGTCCATAGACCATGCATCTTTCTGCAACCAGTGACTCCTTTTTCTCCCTTAGCAGCTGCTGGGTTCGAACTGCCAGCTTTTTGATAAGCAGCCCAATATGTAACTCACTACACCACCAGGACTCCTAGAAAGCACTGTGGTCACTCACTGCCATCTAGTCGATTCTGATTCATCATTTGAATGTTCAGTTTGTTCTTTCCTTGTGTGTTCCAGTTTCCTCCCTACATGACTGGGTAGAACTGCCACTGTGGGTTTCTGAAAGTCTACTTCTGATCTCGAGGTTAGCAGGCCAAGGCATAACCACTGCGCCCCAGGGCTCCCCAGACCCGACTAACCTCTGGGCATTCCTGAAATTGACATTAGACCTTTACTCTTCTAAGAAGTTTGCTAGCAAACTCTTTGGAAACTTTTGACAGTACATACAAATATTAACCATATACCGTATATACTCAAGTATACGCCGACCCGAATATCAGCCAAGGCACCTAATTTTACCACAAAAATGACATTAAAAATGTGCTGAAAAACTCGGCTTATACATGAGTACATGAGGTAGATATATTTTGACTTAATTATTCCACTCCTAGATATATAGCTACAGAAATAAGTATATATGTACAAAGGTCAAAAGATATTTCTACTAAAGTTCCAGTTCACACAGGCATGGGCTTATTCCACACAAAATGTGCTTAACCCTGTCTTAACAGTCAGCAGGCAAGTTCTCTCAGTAGTGCACTTGTTTTAATCTTGTGAAAAGCAAAACCCAAATCACCGTCATCACTTCAGTACCAACCTATAGCCACTCTATAGGACAGGATAGAACTGTTCCTGTGAGTTTCTGAAACTGTAACTCTTTTCCGGGGAAGAAAGCCCTGTGACTGGTGGTTTTGAACTGCGGACCTTGCCCTTAGAAACCTACCACCTAACGAGTATACCATCAGGGCTCTGATCAGAACAATGACTTCCCAGGAACTCTGCTGGGTCTCTGTAGAGAGGTAGCTCTGAAGTCCATGCTGACTGTTTCTGGGGAGTTTCAGAGAGGAAACCCTGGCAGGTTTTCTTGAAGGGCACAGGATGATTGTGGAAGCTTATTAAGAGGAAATTTAAGAACGTTGAAAGCTCCATTGGTGAGAAAGAAGTCAGCAATATTGCACCAAGGCACTGTTTCCCACCGGCCCACCCCCACCCCCAGAACAATGCTTCTGCTCATTCTTTGCATGTAGCCAGGGCAATGACCCCTCCCCGCCACCCCCTGTCCTGACCTTTCCCTTCAGACTTCCTTTGGCTGCATATACTTAAGTAATATTTAAAAGGGGAAAAATAAACATAAATAAATAAGTAAAAGGAATTCCATCTGAGCCCCTTGAGGATTCCAAAACTGTCCTTTTCCCTTGTCGTAAACTGTAACGTGTATAATTGTTCAGGGAAGGGTTAGAGAGATGGAAACAGCCTTGGGAAGCATTTAGATCCAGATGGAGGACAGATTGAATTATGGGCTCCCCAGAATAGGTGTCAATTTGGCTGGGCCACACTTCTCCATGGTTTGGCTGTTACATCCTGATCACCCATGATGTGATCTGATACGATAAGACTATCAGTTGTAAAAAGATTAAGCTAGCATGGCACACCCTTAATCTCATCACAGTCCTGATGTGATACAAGAGGAGTTTCCCTGGGTGGAGCAAGCAGCACTTTTTATCTCAGACGAGATAAAAGGCCAGAGAAGGTGCGGTGATTGAAGCAACCACTACCACCAAGATAAAAGAGCCAAGAAATACCAAGTCCGTCCACATTGAAAGGCAACAAGGAGATTGTGCTTAAACTGTGATCAAATGCTGAAAGAAAGCCTTCCTCTAGAGTTGGTCCTGTGAACTCAGCCTTCTAGTCCTAAACTGTCGGAGAAGAAATTTCTGTTTCATTCAGCCCCTCACTTCTGGTCTTTCTGTTCGAGTAACACTAGATAACTAAAGACAAAACCTTCTATGGTTTTGCAGCAATACTTTTGGCGTACCCGTCTATGTGCACAAAAAGAATGCAAAACTATCTAGAAGCACTCCAACAGTACAATTGGCAACTATTATACGGTTGAACGAGCTCTGGTGGCGTAGTGGTTATGAGTTGGCCTGCTAACCAGGGGTCCCCACTTCAAAACCACTGGCAGCTCTGTGGGGAAAAGCTGGTCTCTTTATTCCTGTAAAGAGTTACAGTCTGAAACTCACGGGGGCAGTTCTATCCTGTCCTATGGGGTCACTACGACGTGGCATGGACTCGGTGGCTGTGAGTTTGGTTTGGTTAGACTATATGGTTTCCTCACATAAAGGGATATGGGCAGCAGTGAAAGCGGTTGAACCGTAACTGTCCACAGCACTTTGGACACATCTCTCAAATATATTGCTCGACAACAACTTTAACAACAGCCACAAAATCAGACCAATAGATTACATACAGTATGATTCCATTTTGAATGGGTCAAAAGCAAAAGCAGGAGGTGGTTCAAAATGACAATGTATCAGACACCTCAGAATAAGCCTTTTACAACTATGACCTGGGAAAACTAGTGAATCAGAAACTTTGGAACCCTGTGCATAAAATCTTCAGTTCAAGAATTAGATCGAGTACTTTGGGTTGGCAAAGCCCTGCCAGATGAACCTGTACAGCACAGCCAGACTGAGGCAAAGAGGCTTGTGCCTGTTTCAACAATCCTCCTGTATCATTGCCCGCCTAGCACCATCAATGAGCATTTCCCTACCAGCCACCCAGTGACCAATAACCAGGGTACCCTGTCCCAAACACCTGACAATCAGCTTTGTGCACACACTGCCCAGCAACCAGTGAAAATGTTCCCTGAACCAGTTACTTCCGAGTCAGACAGACACATGATCTTACACCAGCAATGGCAGCTACATCCTCAGTTGCCCTGTGAACAGAGGCTTGTGTCTGCACACTCAACTTTTGCCCCTCCCACTTAGAGAGAGCTGGTGAGAGCTCCGGCTAAACCAGAGTAGCATGCACACCCTGCCTACTCAGATGTATCCAAACAAAAAGCACAGAACAGTGTTGTTATTGGGACCCATCAAGTCAGTTCCATTCAACAGCGATCCTGTGCACAATAGAAACACTGCCTGGTCCTGCATCATCTTGACAATCGTTCCTGTGCTTGAGCCCGTTGTTGTAGCACGGTGTCAATCCACCTCACGAAGAGTGTTCCTCCTTTTGTGCTGCCTTTCTCCTTTACCGAGCATGATCCCCTTCTCCAGGGACTGGTCTCTCCTGGCAACATGCCCAAAGTATATAAGATGACGTTTTACCATCATTGCCTCTAAGGAGCTCTCTGGCCACACTCCTACCAAGACAGATTTGTTTATTTTTTGGCAGTCAGGGTACTTTCAATATTCTTCACCAGTAACAAATTTTAAATGCTTTCTCAATTTCAATTTAAAGTGGATTCTTCTGCAGTCTTCCTCATTCAATGTCGAACTGTCACATGAGGCAATTGGAAACATCATGGCTTGGGTCAGGAGAACAGTCGTCTTTAAAGTAGAAGCATTGCTTTTCAACATGCTAAAGTAGTCTTGTGCAGCAGATTTACTCGGTGCACAAATCTTTTGACTTCTGCTTCTACAAACATACACTGTGGAGCCAAGCAAGACTAAACCCTTGACAGCTTCAATCTTGTCACCATGATGCTATCATGATGTTTATCATGCTGTTACCTACGGGTTCAGTTGTAAGAATTCTGGTTTCTTTAGATTTAGTTGTGATCCGTACTGAAGGCTGCAGTCCTTGATCTTCACCAACAAAGGCTTCAAGTTCTTCCTTTCAGCATGCAAGGTGTCATCTGCATATCACAGGTTACTAATAAGCCTTCCTCTAATCCTGATGCCTCGTTGTTCGTCATATAATCCAGCATACACAATCAGTAAATATAATAATGCCTTAAAGTTTCAGTGGCAATGGACAATAAGAAATCACAAAAGAAAGTAAAACAAGGTAGTTCCACCACATGATCAAAGCAAAGAACAAGAAAGCAGAACTAAGGGATAGGGATTCCGAAGACTAATATATAGATTTCTCCAAAAGATCATGAGAGATTGGAGAAAACACAGACAAAACCAAGGAAAGTACAGAGATAGGAGAATTCAATAAAACAACATAAGAATAAAATGACAAAATAGACTATCACAAAACACAGAAAAATGACACCTAGAAATTAGAAAGATTAACAATAAAATTTCAGACACAGACAACCGAGTAGAAAGTCAGAGAAATAGAATCCAATCAATGGAAGACAAGATCAATGAAATAGATGACAAGTCCCCAACTTGAGTGTTTGTTGCGTTTACTTATGGATTAGAACTGGCTCTGGTTACGTTATTCTTATGTTCACATATGAGGAGGCTTCAAAAGCCTTCCATTATTTTTCATTCCATTTTCCCATCAACTTTTGAAGCACCTTTGGATAATCAATTAACCAGTAGGAAAAAGTAATAAATATGAGAGGCATGTGATATTGAGACCATAAAACCAAAAAAGAAAGAAGAGAGGCGAAAATACTAAAGCTAGAGCCTAGTCTGATTCTTGGAATCTGTTTCTCAAAACAGATGGCATTCCTCAAACAAGCAATCTGTCAAAAGCTCTCTTGGTCCATTGTTGACTTGCAGACACCAGTTTTCTGAAGATTCGAGGCTCACGTATACATTTAATGGCAATGGTCTCTATGGGTTACCCCAACTTCTATGGAAACCAGCAACCTGGACAGTGAACTAGTAGGTAGAACAGAAATATTAAGACTATTAGGCCACTTTGCTTAAATAACACAGGAGTGCAGTCTGTGTTGCGAAACAGATTCCAAGAATCAGACTAGGACCTCGCTTTAGAGTAGGGCAGTAATTATTTTAATTGATCTTCAAGAAAATGTATAAAAAGCCGAATGCTTATAGTCAAGCTGCCATCCCACCTGCCATCCCCACTGGTAGAAATTTATGTATCTTGGATGCACTAGGTCTTCCGAGGAGCTACCTCCTCCAATGGGGTCTTGTCCTGCACGTGCCCTAATGTAATTGCACAGAATTAGAGCACCTGAGTGGAAGAAGACATTCTGATAATGCTGATCAAAGCATTTCTATGAAAAATTCATGATCAGAAGGGAGAGAAGTCTGTGGGGATATCCTAAAGCAGAGACACTTAATCTAACTAAGATGATTGACACAATGGCTTCCATTTTTACCGAAGGGCTCACTTCGGTCTCTGAGAAAACCTCTGGCTGTTGGAGAATGAGACTGGGAAGGCAGCTTGCCCTCAAGAAGAAACTTGATATGGTTTAGATCGATGAGCCCAGAGTCCTTGTGGTGAAGTGACATTTCTTTTTGTTGTTGTTGTTGTTTTTAATCATTTTATTGGGGGCTCATATAACTCTTATCAAAATCCATACACACGTCAATTGTATAAAGCACATTTGTACACTGATTACCCTCATCATTCTCAAAACATTTGCTCTCCATGTAATCCTCTGGCATCAGCTCCTCATTTTCTCCCTTCCCTCCCTGCTCCCCCTTCCCTCATGAACCCATGATAATTTAAAAATGATTATTTTAAAAATTATTTTATTGGGAGCTCGTAGAATTCTTATCACAATCCATACATCCATCCATTGTACCAAGCACATATGTACATGTGTTGCCCTCATCATTCTCAAAACATTTTCCTTCTACTTTAGCCCTTAATATCAGTTGCTCATTTTCCCCCTCCCTCCCCAC
>NW_022103899.1:7766368-7772367 GCF_000313985.2 Echinops telfairi | reverse complement strand
CCACCTTTACAATGATATGATTTTTTGTTCTTTGATGCTTGATACCTGATCCCTTCGACAGCTTGTGGTCACACATACTGGTGTGCTTGTTCCATGTGGGCTTTGTTGCTTCTAAGCTGGTTGGCCACTTGTTTATCTTCAAGCCTTTAAGACCCCAGACATTGTATCTTTTGATAGCCGGGCACCATCAGCTTTCTTCACCACCTTTGTTTATGCGCACGTTTGTCTTCAGTGATCGTATCAGGAAGGTGGGCACCTCCTGATCTGATTTTTAGTTCTTTGATGTCTGATAACTGGTCCCTTCTGCACCTTGTGGTCAGAAAGACTGGTGTGCTACTTCCATGCAGGCTTTGATGCTTCTCAGCTAGGTGGCCGCTTGTTTATCTTCAAGTCTTTAAGACCCCAGACGCTATATCTTTTGATAGCCGGGCACCATTAGCTCTCTTCACCACATTTGCTTATGCATACGTTTGTCTTCAGTGATTGTGTCAGTAAAGCGGGCACCCACTGATATGATTTTCAGTTCTTTGATGTCTGATAATTGATCTCTTCTACGCCTTGTGGTCAGACAGGCTGGTGTGCTTCTTCCATATGGGCTTTGATGCTTCTCAGCTAGATGGCCGCTTGTTTGTCTTCAAGCCTTTAAGACCCCGGATGCTGTATCTTATGGTAGCCGGCACCATCAGCTTTCTTCACCACCTTTGCTTATGTTCACATTTTCAGCAATCATGTTGGGAACGTGTGCATCCTGGAATGCCAATTTAATAGAACAATGTGTTCTTGCAATGATTAAGTACTTGGGTGGAGGCCCAATGTCCATCTGCTGCCTTAATACTAAACCTATAAATATATGCACATAGATCTGTTTCCCCACACTCTTATATAAATATACTTACACATATACATTCTAGTCTTAAAACCTCTATACATACCATTTGTCCCCTAGTTCTTTCCTCTATTTCCCTTTACTTTCCACTTGTCCCATTATCATGCTCAGCCTTCATTTGGGTTTCAGTGATTTCTCTCGGTTACATTGCCCTTGCTGAATCCCTACCAGACCTCTCACACCCTTCTTGCCACTGTTTTTGGATCACTTGTTGCTCCCCTGTCCCTGGGCTGCTCTTCTCTCCATGTCTCTATAACTTTCACCAAATGATTGGGTTGGGCCATTCAAAAAAGGTGTAGAGTAGTCAAACTCAAGGATTGGTCAATTTTTCTATTCCCCTGGCTATAAGAAAGCCATCTCTACAGCAGAAGAGAATTCCCTGGACCAATAAGGAAGAGTCACCAGTATAGCACGTTCAAGATCCACTCCATGTCTAATATGGTAGAAGCAAGAGACCATGCCATACTAAGACCAGAGGCACCAGAGCAGAGGACCCACAGTACTGAGGCCACAGATCATGAGACTGTGAAGCAAAGCAGCAGGCAGGCTTCCCAGCCCACAGAACAAGACAGAGGCCAATGAATCATGTGGATGAGAGGCTAAGGATCAGAGAGAGACTTGGCTGCTGGCTGAGGAGAGGTGCTATTATGGACCAACGACTATATCCTTAATGATTTGTGATCTTGACTTATGGTAACCTTAAGAAACACCCCATAATTGTGACTATTGCCTGTGAGTTCTGTTTGGCCATTGCAATGGAATATCAAACTCAGCAGAAAAATATGGTGCCATGGGAGGAACAGTTGGTGTCCAAATAGGGCAAAGAAGTATTCTTTCATAGACTCTAACTGCATGGGTTTCTTCTTCTTTTGTTTGTTCAGATAGTCTGATGCCTTAGACTTTAAATTATACCTGAATTTAAATTATCATGCAAAGCTACCGACCAATAAGTACAGCCAATTCATAATAAGAAGTTTCACAGGTGAGAGATGTCTGTGATAAAGAGACTCCCTTGGTTAACCTAATTTCACTCCTTAGATAGTATTTAAATCATTGCATGGAATCCAACTGTAATAGACTAAACATTGCCCTCTTCCCCAACCTGTATGCAGCAGAACTGGAAGGTGTTCATCTTTAGATACATTATTTGCCACATCTTAAAGGAGCTAAAGCACTCTAATGGGCATGCCAATCATCTAGAAACTTCACATTGAGGCTGGAAGAGCCTAGTGGGCAGAAGCAGAGGGCATATCTCACAGGATCACAGAATAACACCTCTCAGCCAGTTTGTAGAATTAAAATCCCAGTGGTCATTGGATTTTGTCTCAGCCTTGATTGCTTTTGAGGTTCATTTACATTGGCAACTCTGGTTTATTGAATGGTAAGAATTTTCCATACAGATTATTGATTTATTTGCTAGTCATTGTCATACCTTTTGTCTTGCATGTCTTTAGTGATTGCAGACTAATAGCTTTCCCTTAGCAAAGGGATCTTACTAAAATTACTGCTTTGGATCTAAACCTCTCTGTTTTTAAAATAGTTTTGTTCTACCACTTAGGATTTAATAACTGATGACAAATTTGTATTGGTAAACTTTTCCATGTACTTCAAAAAAACATTTCCTTTATATTTTCTCATTAGTATTTCCATCTATGCTATTGACTGGATTAATGATACTTATTATGGTTGCTATTATTATTAGAATGATCAAATGTTGCTTGAAATTTACTTCTACTGTAGGTTCTCAGTAAGAGAACATGCTACCCATGAAGTGAATCGTGTGGAGAGATGAAATATATTCTACAGATCTGTTTTAAGGTTGGTAGCCTAATAAGGCCCAGTGGCTCTTCCAACGTAACTCTCATAAGACGATTACTGAAGACTGAATGCTATTAAATAAATAGTTTTGGATGATCACTTAAACTGGTTGAGGGAATCCGATGGTACCCAGCTATCGAGAAGGATGGTGTCTGGGGTCCCAAACAAACAGCCACATGAAGGAGCCAGGGGCCAGTTCACACAGAAGAAACAGCGCAGGGAAAAGAAATGGCCTGTGCTGTTTATGTCCACATTATAGAAGCACCAGGAGTGAAGCAATCAAATCACAGAAGAGAGAATAAGGATCTAGTTCTTTAAAGTTCAAATCTAGTGAGACATAAGTAGTAATTTCCATGATGATATTACAGTGACCCTATAGGACAGAGTAGAACTGGCCCCCAGGTTTCCCTAAGCTGTGAATTTTTACAGGAGCACACCACCAGGTGTTTCCTCCCATCGAGCAGCCGGCTGGGTCAAATTACCTGCCTCGTAGTTAGCAGCCCCGCACTTAGCCATTGTGCCACCAGAGCACACCCCACAACAACTATTGCGATGTAAAGCTATGAGCTATTTTTAAAAAGACGAATGAACACAGCTGTTACTGTCATTGTAACGCTGGATGAGAAAAGTAAGACGGCCTTAAAGACAAACTTCGACAAAAGTTCAGTGAAAATAGAATGAAAAGATAAATGGGTGTTTCCACTCACTTTTTGAGGCCCCACAAAAATGAAAAAAAATTCATAGTCATGTACCTGATGCTGACCCATAGTGACCCTACAGGACAGGGTAGAACTGCCCCTCGGAGTTTCCCAGCCTATCATTCTTTATGGGAGTAGAAAGCCCTATCCTTCTCCCTTGACACGCCCCACTATAGATATTTTGCCAAGGGATGATCTTCACTTGAAGATGAAAACAAAAATCAAATTAACTTTGTTTCTTGGAATATTTCCTAGAGGAAAACAATAAAAGCATGGACTCATTTCTGATTTTGTGAGGTTTCATCCACAGCGTGTTGGCACCACACGCCTCACAATCAAGCTTTCCAAAGGGGGATGGAATTGTCACTCCTTCCCCACAGAGGGGTTCAGGTAACTCAGTACCCACACATGACTTTGCTAGCCCTCCACATTGTAATTGTGTTAACAGTCGCTTATAAAGGAAATTGATGTGATCATGTCTGGCTAGCAGGAAACGATGTAGATAAGTGGTCGGACCACTGCAGTCAGCTTCTAATGCACCACAGTTCCACCCTGTCTTGGTCCTCCGGTTTATTCTACAGACCCTGCACTTTGTCCAAGTACCATAAGAGCATGATGTGCTTTTAGTCATTTTAAAGTTTCTTGATGATGCTATGTTTAAATGTAGAAATTATTAACATTTTAGCCAGGAAAGACACATTTTACAGAATTTAAAACATGAGCTTTTAAACATTCATTGAATAAAAGCGGCTAAAAAAATGAAACTAAAACAAAAACTTGAAACTATCAGCAGCAGCAGCCAAAAGCACCCTTTCGTTCTTGTTTCCCTTATCGTTCGGTATCTCATGAGGAATTTTAAGTCTGTTACCACAGAACAAAGTCATAGCCATTGTTTCCTGTAGAAAGATGTGTCGTCTCCTCTTTGTGATTGTATAAGGAGAAAATGTTTAGTCCATCAAAGCATGAAAGTCCTATTGAAGCTCCATAAAGCTCAGGGAGCCCATTTTTCACACCTCACAGGCATATACCGTTTCACAGCTAGTTTGGTTTCAGGTGGGCATTACCATAAACATTAAGCATGATTACGTTCTACTATGTTATCCCTGGGATTTAAAAAATGTACTTATCTCCACATACACTTACTGTATCTAGGTTTGGGAAGTTGAGCGTCCCCTTTGGAAATGCAAAGGGGACATTGAAAGCTCTTCAGGAGGCCGGGCTGCTTTATGAAACCAACTCCAAAGGACTACTCCAGTTCTCTGCCTCATTGCGAGCTTTTTAAATAAGTCAAAAATCAGCTTCTTGTCTAGATTCGCCCTTTTGGTTGTTTCCACTCTAATATGCTAGGATAAGTCCTGCATTTTGACTCTCCTGTAAAGACATTTTATTTAAGCTTGTAACATATTTGGAGGAGGAAAGGCAGTGCTATGAATCATTAGAAGTTTCACCCTGGCTAAAGACACTTTTTTATTTTAAATCATTTTATTGGGGCTCATATAACTCATCACAATCCATACATACATCGATTGTGTAAAGTATATTTATACATTCCTTGTCCTCATCATTCTGAAAACATTTGCTCTCCACTTAAGCCCTTGGCATCAGCTCATTTTCCCCCTCCCTCTCCGCTCCCCCCTCCCTCATGAACCCTTGATAATGTATAAATTATTAGTTTGTCATATCTTAACTGTCCAACGTCTCTCTTCACACACTTTTCTGTTGTCCATCCCCCAGAGAGGAGGTTATATGTAGATTCTTGTGATCGGTTCCCCCTTTTCACCCCACCCTCTCTCTACCCTCCCGGTATATCCACTCTCACCACTGGTCCTGAAGGGATCATCTGTCCTTGATTCCCTGTGTTTCCAGTTCCTACCTGTACCAGTGTACATCCTCTGGTCTAGCCAGATTTGGGATCATGATAGTGGAGTTGGGTGGTGGTGGTGGTGGTGAGGACGCATTTAGGAATTGTAAGGCTGTTACCACGCCCTTATGTTTTGCCTTGGTGGGGTGGGATCGGATCGGGCGCAATTCCCACACTGTGTCTCCAGTGTTGTCCCCTGTAGGACTATGGGTCAGTGAGAGATGTCGTGTCTCATAGTGGGGGTGGCCATATGGTCCTCTCTGTGCATTGGCTGCTCTGAGAGGGGATATCATCCTCAGGGCTTGGTGGGCCAGGATGTGCTCCACTCTCTCTTCCTCCCCCGTCATTTGCTCCCGTGTGCTCTGATCAGACATGTCCCTCTCCCTGAGCTATAGCTTCAGTGCTGTCCTCTGAAGTGCATTATTCTGGGGGGAGGGGCGGCTGCCCACGTAGTTGGGATTGGGGCAGGGCCCTCAGACCTCTCCACTGGTTCCCTACTCCATGAAGGCATGTTGCATTCACATCTTGGGGCACCAGGTTGAAGTCTGATCCCTCTTTCCTTGTGGAGATATAAACAATACCCTCCCCTTGGGTGGGTTAGTGCCCTGTTCCTCCGCTACCCATTTAAGGACACTTTCTAACATCTCCAATACCTTATAAGTTTATAAGAGCCTTATAAGTTTCTTGGAGCTTGAGACAGTTTATTGTGCCAGCCTGGCTGATAAACGCAGGTGGG
>NW_022103899.1:7741181-7765799 GCF_000313985.2 Echinops telfairi | reverse complement strand
TAAATATATTATATTATCAAGAATTTGGTTTTATCTCTCTAGAGAACCCTGTCTAACACAGAGCTCTCAAAATTTATCATTTGATGGACTTCTTTCTGGAGGTGTAGTGGGTTACTCACAGAGCGGCTAACCACAAGATCGGTGGTTTGAATCTACCGGCTGCTCCGTGGGAGAAAGATGTCTACATCTGTAAAGATCTAAAGTCTTGAAAACCCAGAGGGGCAGTTCTACGCTGTCTGATGGGGTTACTGGCTTGAAATCACTGACAATGGCAGTGAGTGACTCTGTGATACTATGATATCAAATTCTTTGTGTCGTTGCTTATAAATCATCAAAAATGCTCTTTAGAATTTGTTAAAATTTTGAGTGAAATAAAGATAAGAAGTTTGCCATTTTAACCCTCAATTCAGCTGTACCTTTCAGTGATAGCAATTACATTTACTGTGTTCTGTAAAGTCAACAAGTTTCCAAATTGTGAAGTCCACACAAACAGAAAGTGACACCTCTGCAGTCCCTGCTGTTGTTCGGTGCCAACAAGCGAGTCCTGACTCACAGAGACTTTATGTCAACCCGGTGAAACACCACCCCGTCCCAGCTCCAGTCCTGTGCCACCCTTACAATTGTCCGTATGCTCAAGCCCATTGTTGCAGCCACTGTGTCAACCCATTCCCTCGAGGCCCTGTCTCTTTTCATTGCCTCTCCATTTTACCAAGCATGATATTCTTTCCCAGAGATTGAGCTCTCCTGGTTACATGTCTCAAGTACAAGACCAAGTCTTGCTTCTAAGGAGCATTCTGGCTGCACTTCTTCCAAGAGAGGTCAGTGGGATTGTCAATACTCTTCGCCAATGCCATAGTTCAAATGCATCAGTTCTTCTTTGGACTTCCTTGTTTAATGTCCAAGTTTCACATGCACAGTAGGAAATTGGGAAAAAACATGGCTTGGGTCAGGCATCCCTTAGTCCTCAAAGGAACATCCTTCCTTTTCTACACTTTAAAGAGGTCTTGTGCAGCAGATTTACCTAATGCAATGCACTGTTTGATCCTTTGACTGCTGCTTCTCCCAGGAGCATTTGTTGTGATTCTAAGCCAGATGCAGTCTGTGGTAGTTACATAATCTGGTGTCAATTTGAGACTTGAGAGGATTAAGCGTGAAGGGGTGGAGTCTAGTCTATCAATTGGGCCATAGTCAATGAGGCCTCTGTGTGGGCATGGCCTTCCCCTGATAATTCTGGGAACTTCTGTATTTCCTCCTTGGAGACAGGAGACATACTTCTCTCTCTCTGCTCACTCCCTGAGAGATTCTCTACTGACAGGATACAAGGCACTATGCTGATAGACCCTGTGCCCTGGGTACTGGAGAAGCCATGTGGAGACCCCTGCCAGTGTTGAGATGCTTACATCACCACTGGATTCAAAGACTTTCTACCCACTGGCCTGTGATTGTCCTGCATTCGGCGTCATTGCATGCGTTTTGTGAGTGTGAAGAGGACTATAGGTAAGTATCAGACATATGGGCTAATATCGAACTCCTGGCCTTGGACTGGACTGGGTTGGGATGCTTTCTTAATGTATAATTACCCTTTATATAAAACTCTTATACACATACGAGTTTCTATGGATTTGTTCCCCTTGTCTACCCGGACTAACACACAATCCTGACAACTTCACGCCCCTAGTAACCACTAATCAACTTTTGGTTCTTTGCATTTAGCTATTTTAGATAGTTCACATAAGTGGAATCATACAAAATGTGTTCTTTTGTATCTGATTTTACTCTGCACAATACTTTCAAGGTTCATCTAGCTTGTAGCATGTATCTGAATTTCTATTATCTTTATGGAAGAAAACTCCCTCAATCATATGTCCAGTGCTGCTGGTGTGTGCCACGGAACCAATCCCACCCACAGCAACCCTGAAGGGCTGGGTAGACCTGTTCCTGTTGTTCTCAGGTGACTCCGGACTCAGAGTGGTCCTGCGCACAGCAGGAAGGAACACTGCCCGCTCCTGAGTGCCAGGCCACCGCTCTTATGTGTCGCCCCGTTATCGCGGCCCTTGTGTCAATCCATCTGGTTGAAGGTTTTCCGCTTTGGGGCTACCCCTCTATTTTCAGCAAGCACACTGTCCTTTTCCAGGGACTGGTCTCTCATGACCACAGGTCCACAGTACCAGAGGACCAAGTCTCGCCATCCTTGCTGCTAAGGAGCATTCTGACTGTACTTCTTCCCCACAGGACTGTCAAGGCTGTCACCTTCATGAGACCACCACCCCGTCGTTCTCCTGCAGAGAAGCGGAGACTGTTCCCAGGCAAGAAACTGTCCACTGTGCCACCGGTGCTCCTCGGTCCGGTTATGCCACATTTTCTTTGTCCATCCATTGGCTGACGGACACACGGTTTGCTTCCCTCTTTTGAGTACTTTGAAGAAGGTGCTGTGGGAGATGCTGTTTTCAGTTATTTGGGATATCTAGTAAGGGTAGAATTGTAGTGAATGCAGTCATTCTTGGGAGTCCTGGTGGAACCGTGTGTAAAGCTCTAGAATGCTAACTGAAAAGTTGATGGTTCAAATCCACCCGATTCCCGGAGGGAGAAAGATGTGCTAGTCTGCTACTGCAAAAGTCACCAGGCTTGCGAACCCTGTCGGGCCGGTCTGCTTTGTCCCGTGAGGGCGCTACAAGCCGGACTAGATCTGAGGCCAGTGGGCTTGGTTTGTAGTCATTCAATGTTCAACTTTTGGAAGAAATGTCAAACCCTTCTCCACCGTGACTGCCTAATCCTTTGACATTCCTGACAGGTTTCAACTTTGTGGAGACTCTTTATCTTAACACTTTACCCAAAGGTTTGGGCCCACTCCCAGCGGGCCTTCGGAAGAGGGGCTCCGGTTGGCAAACAAGTGTAAGAACAGCTGATTAGAGAGCAAAGAGTTACTTCTCACCTCAGCATTGCATCAACCCGTTGACATGCCTTCCGCCAGAGCATTACATTTTTCTGGTCACTGGTAGGTACTGTCAAGGTGGTTCCGATTCCCAGCAGCCCTGTGTGCAACAGAACGAAGCACTTCTCAGTCCTTTGTCAACCGCATGTCTGTTGTTCCCTGGGAGCCAGCGCTGCAGCCCCTGGGCCAGTCCGTCCCCTTGAGGGTCTTGCTCCTTGGCGCAGAGGCTCTTCGTGACCAGGCCCAGCGTTCTTCTCCAGGGCCTGGCTCCGGTGATGCCTTGTCTACATTAAATGAGGCCACGTCTTCCCATCCTCACTCCTAAAGAGCATTCTGGCTGTACTTCTTCCCCCACATTTGAGTGTGCTAATTTCCAAACTTGAGTCTCTTTTCAAAAACAACAACACTGACCTGTTTGGAGGAGAAACCGCTCGGAGCGCCACCGAGAGCACAGTTCACGGGGAGCCTGCGGAACGTGACTCTCTAACGTCACTCAGATTGACCTCTTTTCTTGAGTTTTTCTTTGGAGAAAACTTCTGGAACTGTCACTGGATCCATTAAGAAAAATATTTGTTGGGCTTCCCCCCGCCAAACTAATTTACTTAAGGTTTTTAAAGCAAAATTAAATTTTCTAAGCAGAGTACCTGTGAGGAAATTCCCTGTGCCTCCCCCCCCCCTCCCATGATGATCAAAGGAGTATTTTAAAGTCCAGATCAGGCTTTGGTTTGGGAAGGGAGGGGTGATTTTTTTAGTGCTGACTCTTTTTTTTTTTAATAGTTAACTGACAGAGAATATTTATGAAGATGTTTTGCTAAGTTTAGGATAGGACACGTTTAAAAGGCACTATTGCAAAGTTACCGAAATATGCTTTCAAAAAGATCCAGTCACTTGAAATAGCATACACTGATCTTGATAAAAATGAGTCATGAAGCTCAAACATCTTCTTTCCCCTAAGGGTTTCACTGACCATAATCATTCATCTCAGCATCTGTTGAGGTCACTAGCCTTGTGAAAGAATGAGTTATCAAATAGCAGGGCCATAAAAGCGTGGCGATTGGCTGTGCGTTATGCAAATGGCCCCATTCAATACTGATATAGCGAACACCACATGCTTGGTAAACGATAGGCATAATACATCCCGTGTTAGCAGAGAATAGATTGCTATTAAGGAGGGAAAGTTTAAAAAGAGTTGTGCCGTTGTTAAACGCTGGACCGCGAATCAAAAGGTGGTTTGAATCCACCAAGCGCCCTCTGGGAGAAAGAGGAGGCAGGCTGCTTCCATCAGGATGTACAGCCCCGGAAGCCTCCGGGGCACTTCTACTCTGCCCAATAGGGTCAATGTAAATTGGAACTGACTACACAACGGTGGGATTTTTTATTTTAGTTGGAGTGAAGGTATAAAGTCATAAAATAATACATTTTGGCTTCACAAAGATTAGGCTAAAATGAAAAGGAATTTAAATATTTTCAAATTAAAGTCCTGATGGATTTTTTTATCACTTGGGTAATATTGGTAAATTATTTTGCCTCAAGTCACTAAGATAATATTTAAGATGAACAAGAATCTGTTTTTACAATAGTTGTAATGTTTAATATTAATCCAGAAGTCAAGCACCATTGAATCATTTTACCTGCAGCATAATTTTGAAAATGCATGGTATTTCACGGGACTGCGATTTTATAGCAAAGCTTAAAAAGGAGTGGAAAACTACTTTGGGGAATCAAGCTATTAACGACAGTGCCACCAAGTGACTAACAGAAAAATTACATGTATAATCAAAAGGCAACTAGGTCAAGAACAATTTGTGCCCAAGAGACACTGTAGCCGAAGCCACGATGGATGGTAGTTGTTGACTTACAATGAGTCTCAAAGGTTTAAGGAGTCAGCACGTGACCTTGTAGACCGAGCGACCAGGAAACTCTGCAGAGTCATCTGGGGAACCGCGGGAATGTGGGATGGATTGCCAACGAGCAGATTGCCGGATTTGACCCACGAATGGAAATGAGCCCTTCCACAGCAGGCACACGTTTAAAAGAGCAGTGGGCAGGATAGGGCTGGGAACGTGAGAGAGTGAACCAGAGTACACAACACAGTGTCATCGGCAGAAGTAGGAAGAGACAATATCGTGCAAGTCTCTTTTGAGTTCTATCTCTAGGTGTTATGTTTCATGTTGACAAAAGGTTGGGCCAAGACTAGATGGTAAGAGTCAGTTCAAGGCATGTGGCCTACCAAATTTTAGGGAAAAACACGCTTATAAATACATATGACATACAGAAAGATGCATGTAAAGACAAGAAGAAATTCTCATAGAATGTGTGGGGAAATTTTTCTTTTCTTTTCAATCATTTTCTTGGGGGTTCATACCACTCTTTTCACGATCCATCCATCCATCCATGGTGCCAAGCGCGTTTGTCCATTTGTTGCCCTCATTATCCTCAAAACATTTGCTTTCTACTTGAGCCCTTCATATCAGTTCCTTGGAAAATTTTTCTGTTAATCCTATTTTTCCCCACACAAATTTTTGAAGCTCCTTCTTAGATTTAGTAGTAATCTCTGAAAATTGATGTAAAAGACTAAGAAATATTAAAGGGAAAAACAGAAAATCATATAAATCCAAAAATAAATGGGTTTGAAGTAATTCTTACCAACAATATTTAAATCAGTTATTTATTGATTGATGCATGTATCGAAAGTCCTGAGTTGAAACTATCTGTTTGTCATGATCCCTACCAAGTTCACAGATAAAGATATATGATAGGAATTATCTTTCCAAACAGGGAGATATTGTTAAAGAAGGAATCCAAAACGCACCATGGAAGCCAATGGAGACATGAGTTAAAAGAGGATATGAAATTAAGATTACTTTTAGTCTATAGAGGAAAATAAGAGCCCTAGTTATACATTGAACTGCTACCCACAAGGTCAGCAGTTCAAAGCCACCAGCCCCTCTATTAAAGAAAGATGAGGCTTTCGGTTCCCATAAGGACTTACAGCCTTGGAGAGCCACCGGGGCAGTTTTACTCTGTCCCTAGTGTCTCTGAGTCAGAACTGATTCTGTGTCGGTGAGTTTTACTTGTGATTTATAAAGTGTCTGTCATACTTGACCCCATCCTTTGGAACTATCCCTTGAAACGGCTGTCCAGCCTCATGGAACTGAAACCAAGTCCAGCAATGAATCAATCCACAAACAGATGTGACTAAGGGAGTGCCGAGTTTGAATGACTAAGTGGGAAATCTTGGGAGGAGCTAAATAAAAACCTTTTGATTGTGCTGCTGACCAGACCACACCAAGTCTAAAAACAGAAAGCTGGTGAAGGGGGGTGTTTTCCAGTACCCACAGAGATCTCTGGGGCGGTGAGCAGGAAGACAAGCGTTAGGAAGCGGAAAATCCAGACTGCATGGGGATTAGATTAGTACAGTCACTGGGGAAAGGGAAGCAGTCCCCCTGCTCCTAGGCTAGGGACCCCCCTTGACTAGAATGCTAACGAAGGAGCGCCGAGGGAGCTGTAGGTTAGGGATTGGGCTGCTGATCACAAGATTGGTGGTTGAAAGCCACCAGCAACTCTGTGGGAGAAAGATGGAGCTGTCTACTCCCTACAGAGAAGTTCCACTCTGCCCGACACGGTCACTGTGAGTCGGAATCCACTCCGTAGCAGGAGAGTTTGATGTTTGTTTATTGTAGTTACGTCCAAGAGGAGAACGGACTATGATGACTTTCCGTCTCTTGATTAATGCTACCAAGGCTAAGGAGACGGAGCCTTCGGTGGAGCAGTGGCTACATGTGGGGCTGCGATCCACATGGTCAGCAGTTCAGAACCAGCAGCAGCTCCCATCGAGCAAGACTGGGCTCTACTCCCATCGACAGTTAGTCTTAGAAACCCACAGGGGTCGCTCTGAGTCCCCATTGACCCAGTGGTCGTGAGATTTAATGCTAAGGAAATGAGTGGAAACTCTAAATGAGGGAAACAGCCAGCAACAAGCAGGCGAGTCCTCAGTGTAATACAGAAGGGACTGTGGGGTTTTTTAAAACGATATCCTACTCAACTCAGCCATTTCTTGTCTGCTGTTTCTTTCCAGGTGGCTGACATCAAGGGAAAGAACAAGCCCCACAATCCAATTTCCTGAGAAGAACTGGACTGCAATCCCTATGTCACTCCCCCAAACCCAGTCTCGGAGCCAGGTCCAACTCGCACGGAGCCTGTGGGACAGGGGAAAACTGCACCACACCGTTTCCAAAGCTGTGAATCTCCGCAGGCGTGGCCCGAGGGCCCCCTGTTTCCTGCACTCAGTGGCTGCCCTTCCTAGTGCTTTACCCGTGGCACCACCAGGACTCCCTTATGCCACCGACTAGACATAATTCTGACGATGCTATTTAGGATAATAAACAAACACAGGTGGTACATTTTGTCCTGGAAAAGTAGCACATGCGGGTGACATTAAGAAACAGAAATTTACTTCATCTCGGTTTAAGAGGACAGAAGTCCCAGTTCAGGTTGCTGGCTCCAGAGGACGGCCTTTGGGCCTCTGTCAGCTCCGGGGGGAGGCCCCTGTCACGTTCTACCTGCATGTGGTTTGGCATCTCTCTTTCTCCATGCCAGCTTACTGGCTTGATCTCATTTATATCTCAATAGATATATAGAATAAATATAAATATAGAGATGATTTTGAGAGATGCCCTACACCAATACGGTTTCATTAACATAAAGAAAAGACATTTCAGAATGGAATTACAGCCACAGATCTAAGGTTAGAATTCACCACACATATTTTAGGGAGACAATTCAATCCATAACACATAACAATTCACATTCCTGGGTTCATTCCTCTCTGACACTGAAACTAGGAAATCATGCAGAACAAGTTCCCTGGCCGAGATGAGCTGGTCCAAGAGCATGCAGCCTGTCTGATTTCCACTAGTTTGTCCCCAGTTCCGTAACAATGACCTCTAGGGCAGCAGGCTGTCTCCTGATCGCGTTCATCAGGTGCAGACTCTCAAACAGCCCACACTTGCTGGACCCAGACATTAAGTATCTTCTGCTGCCTTTTAACAAAATGGTAGTCTGCTGTTTCTGTCCCTTGGGGGTCCCTCACCACGCACCTCTGCTTGGCTTCTGTCTCCAACTTTGGGACTTGAAGCCCAGTCGTGTGATTCTTGAAACTTCTGTCTTGTGTTTGGACATTGGTTCTGTTAACTACTTGCCATCTGACTGCCATCATCTGCCATGTTCCTAAGCTGCAACTGGCTTTGCTTCTTGGGGGTGCCTGTTACTTTCCCCTTCTCCCAGCCCTAGACTACAACCTTGATGCTGATTCGTCAAACTTGGTCCTGAACTCTGTTGAAGGAAGCCTGGCGGTGTGATGGTCACACAGTGGGCACTCACTGCAAGGCCCGAAGCTGAAACCCCCAGCGGCTCTAAGAGAGAAAGATGGGCACCTGCTCCTGAAGGGTCAGTCTTGAAAATTCCCAGGGCAGTTCTGCCCTGTCCGATGAGCTCCGTGGGAGTCGGCAATGACTCGATGGCAGTGAGTTTGGTTGCATTTGGTTATTTTTGCTTTGATCTATGGAGAAATTGATAAAGATGGAGTAATCTCTGTTGGGATAGGAGTCCATTTTTCAGATCTGTGTCTTGAGTATTTTTCAGATAAAACCCCTTTTTGGTTTTGTCATCCCCAGTAAAAATGAATCCTAACACAATAGGATAGCGCTGCCTAAGAAATGGAATATAACATTATTGCTTAAGCCACATGATGTTAGTCATGTTTTACAATAAAGGGACTTGTTTGCTTAGAGGTTTTTGTTTTGTTTTCATTATTTACATTGTTTTTTCTTTCCACGAAGAATCCAGGTTGTGAGATTTTGTTCTGTTTTGTTTTAGTATCAGTGGTTAGAAATATAGGTTCTGGAATAATCATCTAGCTCATCTATACAATGGTTTACCAAAGCATTATCCACCATCATTTATTATGTGAACCTATAATTTTCTTGCAAAAGTAAATTATTGTTATTTCTTTTAAGTCAGCTAGCATTCACAGTTTGCCTCCAACCATAATTTAGAATTTTGATCAACAGACAGGTAAATAGATGGTCTTTCTTGATGAGTTATAATTAAAGTAGCAAACACTTACTTATGTCAGGAAAGAGATTGCCGTAAACACACCTAGGAGTGTACCTTAAATGGAGCCAGGTGACTCCACCAGCTGAAAGTACTGCGAATGGAAAAATGCCAGTTCCAGCCTCCGGCGGGGCACAGATACTAACGCTCCAATACTTGCTACAATCGTGCCACAATTCACAGCGACTCCCTGACTGGCAGAAGTAGGGTGGCACAGACAGCATCCGTGAACACGACTGCATCAATTCTCCTTGGCGATTTGCTTTCCTTGTCAGCATATAGGACGAGGGAAGGCAGAGGGCGCTGTGTGCTGACTTCTCTCCCCAACTTATGCCTCCCATCCATTTGTGAGTGGGCTGCAGGACGTAGGAATTCAGAATCTTATTTGATCCCACAGTGCGGACCCAAGGTTTAGCCACAGACCAGAGGTCAAACTAATCGCTTTGGCATTGCATAGAACCCAGCTCAAAGGACCAATCACCACTCAATCACCCTGTCATGCACACATACATACAAACAGAGAGAGAAGGATAGAGAGATATGAATCATACGAAATTCTTAGAAATCAAAGGATGGTGAAATATCAAATCTGAATCTTCAAAGCTCAGATATTTTAGGAATGGGGATTTAATGTGCATTGGGCTGCTAACCACAAGATCAGCAGTTTGACACCCACTGCCCAACCCCCACACACCCCGCAGCTGCTCCAAGAAGAAAGACGAGGCTCTCTGCTCCCCAAAGGATGGACAGTCTCTGGAACCCAGGAGAACAGTTCCACCCTGTCCCATAGGGCTGATAGGAGCCTAAAGAGACTCCATGAGAATGAGATTGAGTTTTGAGGAGTTCTGAGGTTGAATCACTTGGAATTGCCACTTTCAAACGGTAATTTTAAAAGATCAAATACTGACAGTTACATAAGGTTCAACTGCATAAAATCAGAGCACAATAAGAAATTTAACTAAACACAGGTATGCACTAAGTTATGAATATGGAAACTTGAAACCTGATGCATTTGGACTATGGTATTGAAGAAGAATATGGAATTATTATAAACTGCCCAAAGAACAAACATCTGCCTTGAAAGAAGTACAGTCAGAATGCTCCTTAGGAGACATACTTTGGACATGTTATCGGGAAGGACACATCCCTGGAGATGGACATCATGCTTCGGAAAGCAGATTGTCTATGAAAGAGAGGAAGAAGCTCCTCTATGAGATGGATGGACCCCGTGGCTGCCCACAGTGGGCTCAGACGTAACAAGCGGGAGGCTGGTGAAGGACAGGGCTCGCTAGGAATTGGAACCAACTCAGCAGCACTTAGCAATAACAACATATCCGAAGGTATACTGTTAAATGTACCTTATGAGATCTTTATAATACCTTGCAGGGAAGTGTTATTGATGTTACTGACATTTATAAAGTAGAAATGACGCAATTTGATAAAGTTGGCATGTTTATTAAGTGCTATTTAAACTTCCCGGGATGCTCTATTTGCTGTGCTATGCCGTTCTTAGATGATTTCAGACATAATCTACTGGTTCTTTATCTACCACAATAATAGACCTAACATTGAGTCAAACCACCTTTCCTGGAAGACACTATTATTCAGTCTTCCAATGAACACTTTATATGAAACCCATGCCAGTTAGTATACCTTTGTCATAAAACTTTTATTCATACTGAACCAAAATCTACCCCTTTTTAAATTTCTGTCCTTTCTTTTTCTACACTCAAAACCAGCCTTAAACAAATCTAATTGCTCATGTATATAACCACCTCCTCAGTATATGAATATAATATGTATTGCCATATTACAAGATCCCAATTTTAAAACAATTCTGATGTCACAAACATGATTTGATTGTCCAGTTCTGGCTCATGTAAGAAAATCATGACAATGACATCAGCTTACTAACTGAATGATATGCTGTCAGCTATCTGGTTTTCTGAATCGAAATGGCTTAAAGGGAAAAATTAGTGAAAAGCTTATTTGTGCAAGTAAGGGATGGGTTTATGTGCTAATTCAGAAAAATGAGCTTTGCAAACTAGGTTATATGCTTGAATGCTACTAAGTTTGGTACCTTGGAATATGCTATCTGTCCTCTGTTTATTAAATTAAAGGATGTTCCCACACTCACTGCCATTGAGTCGGTTCCAACTCAGAGTGACCTACAGGATAGGGTAGAACTGCCCCTGTGTGTTTTTGAGGACAGGAATAGCAATTTATGTGGCACTACATGAGCGATATCATATTGAGCTTTTTAAAAAAAGACTCATTTCTTAGTAATGGGGTCTATGGTATGGATGTACCTTAGACTGGAGAACTATATTAATTTAGGCCAAAGTGTGACATAGCCCAATATGAGACAGCAAACTGAAAATGGACTGTGATTGCATTCCACATATGGTCAGGAAAAGCCTTGAGAAACTGTTAAAAGGAAACATTTCCCACTGAGTGTATTGGGAGACAGTGCCCCTGATTATTCTCCCGATGTGCAAGAAGTAACCAAAGGTAAGACTATGTGGCGCAGTGTTTCTCCGCCTTCCTAATGCCATGACCCTTTCATACAGTTCCTCATGTTGTGGTGACCCCCCCAACCATAAAATTATTTTCATTGCTACTTCATAACTGTGATTTTGCTACTGTTATGAATTGGGCGACACCTGTGAAAAGATCATTCGATCCCAAAGGGGCCGTAACCCGCAATTTGAGAACCACTGAAGTAGAGATTGCTAGATTGTTGTTAATTATTACAGACTTAGAAAAGTACCAGAAACTTAGAGGCAAGAGAGTGTGGGGGAAAAGCATATAAATGGACAAGTCAGAGTGTGCCTTTACGTAATCAGTAAACACCCCAGAAGCCACCTACCATGGAAGAGATAGTGAACAATCAAGTCATCAAAATGATTTGCCCAATTGATATTAGCATTGCTTAGCCTTCATCACTGGCCACCCCAGGACTGGTAAGAGGATACGTGAATGGAGCAGCGGAAATAGCAGTGGGCATGGGCTATTCGCCTGGACTCCATTTACAAACCCACAATCATGATTACTGCTTCCCAAGTAAATATGGAGGTACTTGAACCACACTGTCTTTTGAGGAGACCAACTGGCTATTAAATGGCCACTTGAATACACAGGGCCCTTCTATTCTGGAAAGATCAGTGGTTCGTCAGCCCACGGAGAAGTATTTATTCCAAAAATAGAAACAGCGCTCCAATCTGATGACTTGTGGAATGCCTGGCGCACAAGCATAGGCCACCAGCCAGCATAGCGTTCAAACAGGGGAATCATTTCACAGTGAAAGTCGTATACGAGTGGGTCCATGACCATAAGATCCAGTGATCTTATCCTACATACATCCAGAAGCATCTAATCTCAGAAAATCCTGGAACAATTTTCTAAATGCAAAGTTGAAGCCTTAGCTCAAGGTAATCCTCTGAAAGATGGGGTACTATCCTCCAAGATCCAGTGTAACCGTTCCATCAGAGAATTCTAAATGGTGGTGTGTTCCCACCAGGAATAAAATGTGGGTCTGGGGAGAAATGGTGGAAGTAGGATTTGGCCCCCTTATCATTCTCAGTGACACATAAGGGATTTGTTGCTTTCCATTTCCACAACTAGGAGCTCCGCAAAGTGAGAATTGCAGGGCTCACGTCGGCAACATCATTGAGACACAGAAAGTGTCCCATTGAGAACTATAACCTATGCTGCTGCCAGGGCACTTTGGAGCCCTTGGATCCATGAACTAGCACACAGGAGCGTTATCATACTGGCAGGGTAAATGTAATTGACCAGCAGGAAGAGGCAACAATGGGATGCTTTTACCCAATGAGGGCAGGGAGGAATATGCGTGGAAGCAAATGATCCACTTGGGCATCTTTTAGTACCCATTTACCCCATCATAATGGCTAATCCCCATGTATAACAATATAACCTAAGCACAGCATGATTTCCGAAGACCCGGATTTCTCAGGAATGAAGATTCGGGTAACACCATCAGCTCAAGGCCTTCAACATGTGGAGGTCGTCGCTGAGAGAGAATGGGGCTTAGAAAGCACAGTGGAAGAGCAACAGCGCACATACTAGTTACAGACCTAAGAACCCCAGTGACAGTGCTTATCATTGATGCAATTAATTTTCTTGTAAGTTTCTCCTTGAGAGGAGAGGCCCACGGGAAAGTTTTCCCCAAACTTCACTGGAGAAATAGATTTGTGCTGTGTAAGGGAGTTGGAGGTGGAGGGTGGGAGGTACTATTTGACTCTGATCTCTTGCTACTGGGCAGTCACACCTCCTGCAGTACACCCAACCAATGGCTGTGTAGAATCTACGAATTAGTCTCTGTTCCTTTTTGCTAGACACAGTCCTCCCATATCTGACTACTTTGGCTTAAGGACTCAAGCACTCTTTTAAGACATTTTTGGCTGGGTGTGGTAGTTACATCATTTCATGTCAACTTGAAGATATATAAAAACATAGGGTGGTGTTCAACCTGTCAATCAGGTCTCAGACCGACGTGCCACCTTGCAGGCATGGCCTTCTCCTACAGAGGGCTCTGAGAACTTCCCCTTCTGCTCTGCCTTCACCTTCCTGTGTGCTGGCCCCGGGTGCTGCCAGAGCCCTGTGATGCATCCACTGCCATGGGATCCACACAACTTTGCACCCACCACCCCGTGATCTTCCAGTATTCTGTACCATTGCTTGTGACTGCATGAGGAAATCGCACTACCATACGACCCAGCAATTCCACTCCTGGGCATATACCCAGAAGAAATAAGAAGCATACCACCACCAGACTTCTGCTCCCCCATGTTCATCTCTGCTCAGTTCACCATTGCCAAAAAAAGAAACAGCCTAAATTTCTATCAATAGACAAATGGATTAAAAAAACAACAACCAAAAACTCTGATACATATAATGGAAACTACACATCCCTAAAAAGTAGTGACGAAACACCTCATCTCGTGGGAAGGGTTGGAGGATGTCGAAATTCTTTCATGTCCACGTTCAGTAGCAGCAATACTTTCATCATTCGGTGTCACCAGCACTTCTAACATTTTGTTCATAGGTTATCAATAACTATTTCTTGAGGAATGACTTTTTATAAAGCTTATGCAATTCTTCTTCCGATTTAAAAACTTCAAATAAGCGCTTGAATTAGTATCTGTAAGGTTGCCAGGGTTCCTTTACTCTCTCTCATAGAAGAATCCCACCAACAGATTTCAACACTGTGTATCTCTCTCAAGATAAACACCACATGCTTATCCTGATGGGGTTTTTTCAGCACATAAAGCATCCAAAGTATAGAATTATAGAAGATCACTTAATCCTGGTCTAATCGTCATTGTGGAAACAGGCTAATCATTTAATCTCACGGAGTCTTGGTGTACTCATCTTGTAATACATACGATGGTATTGCCCTCAGTTGATTGCCAAAAGGGTCAAACAAAATAATAGCTATAAATTATAAATGAGCTGACAAATGTTGTCATTTATTACTTTCCTCTCCCATTCTGGTTGGTTCCTGCAGTTTCTAAGCCACTATCTTTCCAAGTTCCACAAACCTTTTATCCCCACTCTGCAAACAAATGCACTCTTATTCTATCTATGACGTATAAGTTGCGTAACACCAGCGATTGCTGTAAACTGATTGGCTCGTGGTGCCCCCTGTGAGCAGAGCGCTTTCAAGGCTGTACCCTTTTGGAAGCAGATATCTAGATCTATCTTCCAAGGCCCCGCTCGTTGGGTTCAAGCCACCAGTTAGTAGTTGAGCATGTAACTGTTTGTACCACCCAGGGACTGCTCGTACTATGTACCTATCTAAAAATATCCAAAACAAATACATGATTATCTTTCTGCTTGTTGTCTGCATGAATGCTATCCTTCATATTTTACAATCTCCCGGAGGGGAAATGTCATAAATGAAAAACAGTTTTGATACATCTTACCCAGTGATCTGCACAATTAAGCACATAATGCATGCTCACAATGATCACTGTGCTTTTATTGAGGCAACACTATTTGGTGCCCCTCCCTGCTGGAGCCCTCCCTCCCGGCAGCCCCATCTCAACCACAAGAGTGTACTTCCTACCCAGTGAGTGATACCAGGCTTGACCATGTCATTTGCTTTGACCGTTTATATCTGTCTAGAAGTGACATAAGCCATTTCTGCGCAGCAGGTTTAAGAGTCATTGTAGGGACCAGCATTGCTGTTGTTCCCCCTTTGCCTAAGAAAACCTGGGTCCCCATTAGAAGCTGCTTCGCACCTTCAATACCTGAAAGGGAAGATCCGCAGCAGGTGCGCAGCATGAAAGAGCACAGCACCCTTTGTTGCTGCATGAGGGTTTGGGACTCGATTCTGCCCACAGTGAATCACCCCGGTGGCATGAAAGGTCAGAGGTTTGAACCCACTACCCTCTCCATGGGACAAAGATGTGCCAGTCTGCTTCTGCAAAGATTTCCAGCTTGGGAAACCTGGCGGGGTCATTCCTATAGGGTTGCTATGAGTAGGATTCAACTAAACTGCAACGAGGTTTCTTCCTGCAGTCTGCTAACACCCACCTCCCCTGACCAATAGACTCAGGCCTCCGTTCGTTCGCTCAGCCAGGTGTGTGCGGAAGCGCGCGCATCTTTGTTTTCTGCGAATGGATGGTCCCCTACCTTTGAGATGTGAGGGATGGAGGCCACGTTCAGGAAGCCAGAGGTCTATAAGCTTTCGCTGTGAGCTCTGCCCCTCTCCGCGAATGAAGCACCGCCTGCTGTGGCCAGGCATATGGAGAGAGGAAGGGAACTGGAAAACAGAAGGGGAGGACGAACTATTATTATATTGCCCACAATTAGACCATGGAGCCCAGGTGCTGTAGTGGTTATGCCTCGGGCTGCTATCTGAAAGGTCAGCAGTTCAAAACCACCAGGAGAAAGCTAAGGCTTTCTATTTCCATAACGAGCTGCAGTCCGAGAATCCCCTCCGGCAGTTCCACCTTGTCGTGTAGGGTCACAGTGGGTCAGAACGGGCTCGATGGCTGTGAGTTTGTCTTGGTCTGGGTGAGAGCAGGGGGTAATCGAAAGTGAGGAGAAAGGCAGAAGCAGGGTGGACTGAAATCAGGTTACTGTGATTGCTTTAAAATCAAGACTCCCTCCTCCATTAAACCCTAGGCACTCTCCGTTTACTGCTGCACGCTGCCTGAAGACGAGGGTGAGAACAGTAAGTGTCGTCAGCCCTGCGTCCCACTCCACTTCCAATTCTTAAAGCAAAGGTATGCTTGTCGTTGCCATTATTACAGAAGATTCTCTAAAATGAAACTACCATGAACCACATGGCTACACAGAAAAACAAATCCCATGCTGCCAAATGTTTTCTTTACGTCCTATCAAGCATCTGGATATTTAAAACATCTACATGACTGACAGTCTTTCAAATTTTCATCTGGATGTCTGGTAAATGTGGAGCAAGACGTTTCCATTCTAAATCTGATTCTTATGCTTAGACAATGCTCTTCAAACAGCATGTTTGTTACTATTCCTACCATTTTATCAGAATAGATAGACGATGTTTTGGAGCAAATTAACCATCCAGTTTTATCATAGAAACTCTATCAATTAAAAGGGGGGGGGATGTGGGGATACTTTCTCCACAGCAATCACTCTATTTCAAGAGAGATTGACAATAGACTAAAACAAAGACCTCAGTCCATGTTCACTGGTGTCGGTGTGTGCCCTTTCGATGAGCTGAGAGAATTCCAGTCTTTGGCCAGATGCTGATACAGCCCTATGGCATCTGCATGAGTCGCTGCTTGGCACTTAAAGGAAGGGGGGAAATTTGATTGTACTCTTGAGGTTAGGAGACACAGAGGCGAGCACCGTAATCATTCTTTAGAAAAACTCCCAGGGACTCAGTGACATGTGTTTCCCTTGTCAACATCTGTCAAGAACCACATGTCAATTATGACTCCATCTTTTCTCAGGTAATAAAGGCATCGAGAACTCCCAAAAGAACAGCCTTTCTCTTTCTAACAATATGCCCCAGGCCTTTGCTTTTGGATTTAACCCTCATAAATTTGTGTCATTATCTACTTACAGGGATTGTAGCAAAGAAAGAGGCAGCAATGAGAGAAAAAGCCTTTGTTTCCAGTACCAGCAAACCCCATAGACATGCTTGTTCCAGGACCTCTAATACAGACAGGGCAAGACCCCTGCAGAACACAATTACATGAGCTGGTTCATTTTTCCAAGAGCCCTCCTGTGTCTTACTGGTGAGATCACCCAAGTGCTGATGTCTAGTCTATCTCATTCCCTACACCTGCACGATTTTAATATCCCTTTATCTTTTAGTTATTAGTTTGTTCAGGTTAAGGTGTAGTCGTCTGTGTGTGCCTTATGTAGCAAAAGTCCCCTGGAAAGTACAATTACAATGTAAAGGGTAAAGTTCAGTGAACAATTCAGCGGTGGTGCCACACACGTAGCCAGGATTACCATGTCTAGGGCCAGTGCGACGGCCGCCAAAGCTTCAAAATAGGTCATGTGGGAGCCAAAATCCGCTCTCACCTGTGCCCTTAGGTAAGTTCATTATCTGCTAAGCAGCAGCCAAGCCACATGGCCAGAAATCTTATGTTCTGAGAGCCTCTCTTTTCCGACTTAACCCAGAGTCATGGTGATGGTCTTCTCAAGCCGGGCTCATCAGACAGCAGGCAAGCGTGGAAACAGAGACGCTGCAGAGCGCTGTCAGAGCCTGGGCAATTGCTCTGGGAATAAGACGAGTGAGAAGCACATTTACCATAGTTCACAGGTGGAGAGCCTGTGATCCCCCAAAGGCCTGTATTCGGTATGTTGCTTTTTCTCCCACGTACATGTCATAGATTGTGGTTTCTCTACAGTCTGTCAGGCAACAGTTTTCAAACTCATTGTACGCAGAGCACAATCCTAGGTACTAAGAACCAAGTGCAAATTTGAGGAGCTTTCGCCAGGAGAAAGCCAGCCCCTAACAGGAAGACTGCTATGCAATGGGTTATATGTGGCCCCAAATTCTTTGATGTGCCACCTATCAACCACACGCCGCTTTTCCTCTCCTTCCATCGGGGCTAGTTCTGTGACTCTGATGAAGAGACGGGGGAGGAGGCAAGACAAAGTCAGTTCTGGGCCTAATCCTTAAGAAGATAGGCAAACAGGGCTTTTCTCACTCTTGAAATTCAGCGCCATGGTGTAAAACCCTGAAAGTCTACAACCATCCATTCAATTCCAATCCAGACACAGGTTTCTGAGAGACTGCGAACCTGTATGGAAGCTGATCATCGGTCTTTCTAGGGGGTTGGAGTCATAGTCCCCCATTTGCGGACAGTGCCACCCACCACACCTGGAACGATCCTTCTAGGAAGAGCTCATATGGAGAGCTCCAGGAGGGGTGATTCCATGGAGGAAGGAACTACCGGAAGGATAATTTAGGTACTGTAGTTGGAGCTCCAAGTTGCCATGGGATTTCCACCCAGATCAACAACCACTTGGGTGAAACATCATGAGTGACTTCAGGTAACAACAAATTGACCAAAGAGCATTGGCCAAGGTACAGAATCATGAAACATAAACTCTCTTTTAATGTCCAGATTTGGAGATTTTTGTTATACAGCAATAGTTAACTAATGCAGCTTACAAGTCAACACACACAGCAAAACTTGGAGAAGGAAAAACTATGCCAAGAATTTGGAGCCGAGCAAGGATCAAAGGTCATTGGAGACAGCAGAGTCTTGTAGTTTGGGGAGTCAAGACATGATTTGAATTTCTGTTCCCACTTACTGTCATTATGATCTTTGACAAGTCAGGGCCTTTCTAGAATGGAAATAACAGTCCCTACTTCAAAGAAAATACATTGGACAATATGTACAAAGCAGAAGATAATGTAGAAATACATGTGCTTCCTGTGCTATAGATATATCCACTAGAGAGCAAAGAGAGAGCCAGGTCACGATAACATCGTAGCCATAACCAAGCATATTGAGGGGATCAGTCTTGGGGATGAGTCTCAAGGCCAACTAAACTAATTAATATCACATAGTTCACAAAGACAATGTTCTGCATCCTACTTTGGTGAGTAGTGACTGGGGTCTTATCAGCTAGCAAACAGCCATCTACAATGCACTAGTGGTCTCACCTTTTCCAGAGTAAAGAAAAGTGAAGGAAATTTTAAAAATAATAACAATCGAGGGAGAAATTAGTCCAAAGGACTACCAATGACACACTGCCTCCACTACCTCGGGACCCGAAAAACTAGCTGGTGCCCTACTACCACCACCAACCTCTTTGACTGAGATCACAGGTCCAGGACTGAATGAGAGAAAAATATAGAACAAAATTTAAACTCATAAAAAAAGGCCAGACTTATGACAGAACCCCCAAAACCATGGCCCTCAGATACCCTTCCAACTCAGAACTGAACCCACCCCTAGAAATCACCATGCAACCAAACAATAGACCAAGCTCAAAAACCCAAACTCACTGCCATCGAGTCGAAACTGATTCACAGTAACCCTGTAGGACAGGGTAGAATTGTCCCTGTGTGTTTCTGAGACTTTGACTCTTCACAGGAGTGAAAGCCCTGCCTTCCTCCCAAGGAGCAGGCTGGTGGATTTGAACTGTTGACCTTGCAGCCCAGCTCTTAACCATGCCATCACTAGAGCTCCTAAACAATAGACAGACCTATCCAGTGAACAATAGCACGTGCTCAAATGTCTTCCTAAGAGCAGCCCACCACACAAGACCAAAAGGACAGTATTCACTCCAAAACAAAATTCAAAAGTCAGGAAAGACGGACAAAGGGATTGCGGGGACTTCAGGCAAGAATGGGGTTACATTGAGAGGATGATAAATCAAGTTATGAAGCAAAATGTGTACAAACTGTTGACCGAAAAACCAATTTACTCCAGACTCTCACTCACACCACAATGTTGTTGTGGTTTTTTTTAAAGAGAGTGTTGCAGAAATCCTTCTCCCATGGGCTTGACCCCCCTAAATGGAACTGGAAACCAGCGTCCTTCATCTCTCCATCTCATTTCCTGTTTCCATTTTCATACCCGCAGCAGGGTATGCGGATATGAGTGAGGTCTACGTTTCTATGAAATAGTTTGTTTTTAAATGCTTCAAGTAGCTTGTTTTTAAAGGGCTTCAAAATAAATGAAAAAATTGTAAATAGTCAGAGCTAGCACTTGTTGACCACTTCTGACCCACTGGGCACGCTGTAGATATTGATAGGCCTCACAACACTCTTACACAATATGTCCCGTTATTCTCTCCAGTTTACAGTTGAGGCCATTGACACTCAGCGTGTTTGGCAATCTGCTGCAAACCATGGAGCTCCATGGTAGAGCCTGGACTCTAACCCTCTACACTTAGCCATACCCTCTGGGACTTCTCAACCTGTGGACATCACCACGGTGTTTTAAACACCAAGTGCCTGACCTGAAGAATACAGATGGCCATAAAAGACCTCCCACTGTAGGTTGCTACGAGGATTAGATGCCATAATCCTTATAAAGCACCTGACATACTGTAAACATACTATTCTTGGCTACACCTTTTCTCCTTCCTCTCTAACCCAACTTGGACTTTAGAAACCCAGACTCATCATTGAGGGGATGCCTGGACCACTACTTATCTAGATATGGAATTTAGATGGGTGTTTATAATGTCTGAAGCATGGTCACCCAGATATACCAGGTCCTAATCCCTAGAGCTTGTAAGGACAAAAGAGCCTTTACAGATGTACTTAAAGATCTTGATGGGTTAACATGCCTTATCCAGGTAGGTCCAAATACCATCACAAGTGCCCTTAGTTAAAGGAAAGAGGCAGAGGAAGATTCCATTCCCAAAGGAGAACCCTGGGTGAGATGTGGAGGGAGAGATTGGAGGGGCGTGGACAGAAACCAAGGAAGCCATCAAGCTGCAGAAGTGGGAAGAATTCCCTCCCAGAGCCTCCGGGGAGTGATGCCTGCAGACACGTGGATCTCAGGGTGCAGTGGGACTATTCCTGAAGCCCTGAGCTCCTGAACTGTGAGCGACGTTTCCCTCGTTTTAAGCCACCAAGTTTGTTCATTCATCAGAGCCGCAGGGCAGGCCTCCAAAAGAAAAGTCAATTCCAACTCAGAGTGACTCTATCGGACAGCGTGGAGCTGCCCCTGTGGGTTTCTGACCTCTCAAGGGGAGCCCCATCTTTCTCTGGAGGAGCAACTGTTGGCTTTGAACTGCTGACCTTGAATGAGCAGCCCTGCATGTCACCCTCTAGATCTCCGCTGTCAGACTGAGAAAAGCAAGATAAACTGTTAGCTCCTTCGGGAGTAACATGACCTCTAGGAAACAGGATCCCTCAGTGAAGGGCATGCATGGGTCATGGTGTAAATTTAGGAAGAAAGTCCTTTGGTGAACAGACTTCCTCAAGATGGGAGGACACGTGAGCCTCGTGGAAAAGCCAGTCTGAGCATCTTCCGAGCATGCGCAGGTCTGTGCTGAATGGTCGGTAGGTCAAGCGCTGCACTCGGTGCACGAAGGAGGCGTACACAGTTTCATATGCAGAAGTGATGACGCTCATTCACATACCAGTCAGATCATTAAGGGGGGGGGGGGGTATGTTTAAAACAAAAACCATCTAAGTGAGCTACGTTAGTCTTCCTTACGGGGTCAACTATTTGTACAATATTAACTGACTGATTGCACCCCTGTTTTTAAGTTCAAGATTGTATAAACCTCTGGGACTACATTTCATAAACAAAAATATGACGGAATTTTTTCCTAATCTATATATTCACATATTTATACCGCATTATAAATAAATACTTAAGAGCTAAATTCCGCTTGGTTATATATTTAATGAAGCTCTACGTGAAGGACATAAGCATATAAAACTGGGAAAGTTTCCAAAAAATCTGAGCAATCGGGCAAAAATCCTCGAGGGATGCCGCCTCTAATGTCCTCTTCCAGTTTTCTCCACAGCAAGGCTCACTTCCCAGCTCACGGATACTTTCAAACTGGAATTATTTCAAAGAAAAAGCTGCCACCACTACGTTCTCTGTTAACTGCAGTGCTCGCGAATACATAGGGCTTGGTCCCCATTGTTGGCAGAAACATTGTTTCAGCTTTTTACCCAACAAGATGGAGTCAGATCCACCTGATAAAAAAGTAATTTGGCTGAGAGAAGGCCGCACCGCTTCTACGGCTGGTCGGTCCATTAGCTGTTAACAAATTGACCTGTAGATGGCGCCACACGCTTACCTATCCTATAACCTTGATCATCCCATCTGAAAACCAGGTCTCCAAAGCTGCCCAGTTTTCTGTAGGAAAACGAACAAACAAACAACTGCATTGAAATAATATACCCACTAAAGTGAAAAGATTCAACGAAGCCACTCCCACAACCACATGACTAAGTCATCGCTCAGGTTGCCATTGGGAGAAGGAATTATGAAGGTGGGGGATGGTGGAGGGAGAAGCAGTAAATGTTGTGTGGAGTTAGATCAATTATGGTCTGAGAGCCAAAGTCTATCTGACCTTGCTTCTTTTGCTTTGTTCCCTATTTGCAGTCAACAGCACCATCATCCATCAAGTTCCCTGACTAGAAACTTGAATGCCATCTTTGATCCTTCCTTCCACTTTAACGTTCACCACCATCAGCTCCACATCGGATCAATCATCCATCCTCAGGTCACGAGGTGTGGCTGTCTCTCCATTCCCCGTACCACCAGTCTAGTCTACAAAACCAACGCACCGCCACTTTCTCCCGGCAGCCCTGCAAGGTTTCTCCTTTAGCTCTCTCGAGATGCCCTTTAGCCACAGCAACCTTTCAAAGAGACACACCTGGTCATGCAATCTCCCCTCTTTGTAATCTCCCATGGCTCCCCATTGCTCTCGGGCAAAGTCCAAATCGCTTCCACAACCAGCAAGGCTTTTCATCATCTCTCCACCCCATACTTCTCCAGCTTCATCTTATACCAGCACTACCCGCAGTTGAGAATTTCCTTAGTCATAATAGATGCCTCCTAATTTCTAGTATGTTCATTGGCGAGCTTTAGTCTGACAGCTCCTGCCTGAACCCAATAACCGCAAGCTCCTTCTCTGCTAGCTCCACCCAAGCTTATCTCCATCTAACTCCACCATCCAGATCAGTCCTGGCAGGAACCTTTAATCATGGAAGGAGAGCTTTGGGGCCCATTCGAATACACATACCACTCTGTGTGTCCATAATACTGTATTTTCCTAATGTTAGTGGTCATCTGATTTTATTATAATTACTCATTAACTTCCTCCACTGCTAGATTATATGCTATTTGATAGGGTCAGTATCTGTGCTTATAATTTACTACAACGGTATTATGTACCTCCCTCATCTTACTTTTCTAAGCACACCAACAACACCCCTGTTCTGTTTCGGTCTTCTTGCTCGTTCCGCTCTATCCTGCTTCCTCTAGCATGGGCTCTTCTTGGTTCCTCTAACTACCAGCCACTGCCTATTCCTTCTACCTAAAAGCACTGCCCCTCATGTCTGTATGGCTCTTCCAGTTTGTATCAAGTGTCACGTGCTTAATGAAGTCTTCTCGGACATTCCAATCTACCTCTCCTGCCACCCCACCCCACCCCACCCCCGCCACACTGCTGTCCCTCTCCCTGCTTTATTTTCCCCTTTGCACTTATCACTGTCCAATATCCGTGCATGGTTTATGATCAGTCTCCCTCCCTGTAAGCCCCGTGAAGGCTGTGGTTTTTGCCTTTGGGGTTCATTGCCTTCTCCCTGGCACCTGGAGTTACCCCAAAACAAATTAGTCACTGGACCTTTTAAACCCTAGCCTCACCCTAGTGATTTCATAGATCCATTCTTTTCATCTTTTCTGGGGTGCTAAAGCATTCTGATTTATGGGTGAAGAGAGAAAAATTATCTCACCTGGGAAGTCTTCCCTCTCCTTGATTATCTTAATTTTGATTTTCTTAATTTGTTGTTTCGAGACTACTATATCTTTTTTGGGGGGGGGGGGTTGGAGAACTTATAATTAAAATACATCTATAAAAATATGAAGACAGACATTTACTGAGATCGTAGAAACTTTGTCTTGAAGTAATAATTAAAAACAACACACACCAAGAGAACACGTCGCCTGCGGGCAGAGCTGTTAGACCCCGTTCAGTTCCCTCCTCTTGGTCACTCTGAGGACAGCAATGCTTTATCTGTGGTATCCGTGTGGCACTCGGGAACTCTGACACTCACACGTCCCTGGAAACCTGAAACCAACCCGGCTCCAAGGCACAATGGCCCTGTGTGCTTGAGAGTAGGATCATGCTCCACGGGGTTTTCATGCACAGCGACCTTTCCAGAGCAGATCTCCGTGTCTTTCTTCAGCGGCTCCTCCAAGCTTTTCAATGAGTAGTGAGCACGTAACCACCCGCATACCCAGAGACTCCGCGGTGTCCTACAGCCAGCTCGATCCTTTGTACAGAAAAGCCAGGCTGCTGAAATAAAGCCAGGCGTGTATTCAGCCAGAGCCCAATCTCCTGAGCGGAGAATGACAAAGAGAGAGAGAGAGAGAGAGAGAGAGAGAGAGAAA
>NW_022103899.1:7738373-7741081 GCF_000313985.2 Echinops telfairi | reverse complement strand
GAAGAAGAAGAAGAAGAAGAAGAAGAAGAAGAAGAAGAAGAAGAAGAAGAAGAAGAAGAAGAAGAAGAAGAAGAATCCATTTAAATGGCTGAAATATGGGTTAAAAATCATTTTACAAGAATCCAAAAGCCTGTAAAAATCAACAACTGGAAGCCAAGCAGCATTCAGACTCACAAGATGTAAGGCTGATTGATGACTATTGATTCATTGTGGATGTTTGATTCAACTTCCATCGTCAGAGTTATAAGTAAACAGATGCTTACCAGCTTTTGATTTCAAGGGAATATCAATACTGCTACTGCCATGAAGCACAGGTCCTATATGAACATGTGAAATATTGTTATCAATACAACTGAAGATCACTGATAATATAAAGTGGAAGAGAAAATAAATATGACACACCAAACTCTGAATATGTGACAGAAGATAAAGATCCTAGTCAATCAGAACCAAGAGGTAAAAGGAGGTTGACTGGGAGGATAGGCACATGGCTGGAGAGAAGCACCCACACCATTTTGTTATTTCGAAATCCCACCAGACTTACCAACCAAAAGGAGGTCCTGTGGGTACCATTGAAAGAGAGGGGAGAAGAAGTGGCTCCTTGGGTCAGTTTAACAATGGTGAGGATCTGTGTGACCAGGCGGCCAAGAAAGACTTGCGGAACGGCTAGGCGAACAAGTGTTATCCGTTAAACAAGCCTAAAGCCACGCGGGGCCATTCTACTCTGGGCGGCCGGGTCACTGTGAGTCAGGGTTTCCTGCACAGCGGAGAGTTTTGTCCTGGAAGTCTGAAGAAGGGAATCGAAAGGGGAAGCCGACAGAGTAAGGTCACTAAAGACAGGCCCGGGGCTGCCGTGACTGGGGAACATGGACGGAGAGTGGAAGCAGATGCCTTACACACAGATCGCTCAAAATTATGGTGCAAGAATAGCAATGTCGTCACATTTTTTTAAATGGAAAAACTGGCCAAGGAATGAATGGCACTACACGAGTGAAGCTAGGTCATTCTCTCCCTGTAGAAGAATGGAAAATTGGGCAAGCCAACACATTTTTAAAAATTCTTCATATTGGCAGAAGGAGGAAGACAAGACAGACTGGAACAGAGATCCTGGGAAAGAGCTGTTAGTAAATTTTCTCAGAAGTTTCACTCAACAGAAATTTAAATGGTACCATCAGAACTGCCGTGTTCACTGCCTCCAGGTCACTGCTGCAGAATGGCCCCTGCGCATTTCCACGACTGTGGTTCTTCAGGCGTAGAAAGCCCTGTTTGTGTGTCTGCTTTCCCTCAGAGCGGCTGGTGATTTCAAACTGCTGACCTTGAGGATTGCAACCCAATTCAGGAAATCCGCAGTCGTGATTACTTTTGATATTGAGAAGTGATATTCCCATATAGGGACCAGAAAGGGGAAAACTGTGTATCTAAGGAGCAGACTGGGTTCAGAGGAGCCTGGTGGTGTAGTGGTGATGCGTGGACTACTTACACAGAAAGGGTGGAAACCACCAGTCACTGGAGGAGGAGGCCTTCTATGCCCATGAGGAGTCACAGTCTCTGAAGTGCACAGGGACAGTGTGCCTTGTCCTACACGGTCACTGTGAGTTGTAGTTTACCAGATGGCAGGTAGCGAGACTGGGCGTAAGAACAACCTGACTGGGAGAAAGGGACAAATCCTGAAAAAAAAAAATCTGCCTGGTCCATGTTGGAAAAACATTTCCTTCTGTTGATATAGTTGGGGGGGGGGGGCCCTAGAATGAAACACCTAACTAAATGAAACATCTAATTCCACCATGTGAAATTTTAAAATGTGAAATGTAAAATAAACTTTCTGAAAATATGTACCCCTGGACACAACTGTCTGATCAAATAAATTTGAGGATTTCTGGATTAAACAAGCTTACGCATGTTTTGTTACTGCTCAGCGAGACCATCTACTCTGGGCCCTGGGCATCCTAGGACACCTCTGCCGGCTCTGCCATGCACACGAGACCTTGGCTGCTCTCTGCCTGGACCATCTCTCCACTTGTCCTTGCAGCATGCCCCCTTAGAGAAGGAGGTAGCACTTCCCTCTGCCACAAAGCTGGGGCCACTGGTGGTTCAGAGGTAGAATTCTCACCTTCCACATAGGCAGCCCGGGATTTAATTTCCAGCCAATGCATCTCATGTGCCGCCACCACCGTCTGCCAGGGGCCGCAGTGGCGTACATGGCTGTGCTGCTGTGCGGGGTTCAGTGGAGCTTCCAGACAAAGACGGATGAAGAAGGAAGACCTGGAATCTACTACTGAAGCTCCAGCCAGGAAAAGCCTAGGAATCACAGCACTTTGTTTTACACTGGGTCTCTATGAACTGGGGTGGACTCCACAGCAGCAGAGAATAGCAACAGCTAAGACAAAGAGCAGATTTTCTATAAAATAGGTTGATACATTCACCAAGACCAGAAGTGGCATTCCTTGATTGCAACACAAACCCAATACCTGTACAACACCTGCTGGTTACCACTGTGTATGCTCATGGGTCTTGGGAAGCGAGGTGAACCAAGGCTGTTTCTTTACCTTCAAACCTTTAAAACCCCAGACACTATATCTTTTGATAGCCGGGCACCATCAGCTTTCTTCACCACATTCACTTATGCACCCACTTGTCTTCAGCATTTGTATCTAGGAGGTGAGCACACAATTATATGATTTTTTGTTCTTTGATGCCTGATAACTGAT
>NW_022103899.1:7702965-7736845 GCF_000313985.2 Echinops telfairi | reverse complement strand
GCCAATTTAATAGAAGAAAGTATTCTTGCATTGAGGGAGTACTTGAGTGGAGGTCCAATGTCCTTCTGCTACCTTAATACTAAACCTATAAATGTAGGCTCATAGATCTATTTCCCCATCCTCATATAAAAGAGTCAAAAAGAAATGTGTGTGTGTGTGTGTGTGTGTGTGTAAAGTACTGACTTTTTGTTAGGATTTATAATGAATTATAAACTACTTATTTCTCTTTATCTTCTCATCTCACTTTATTAATTCCCCCTTTCTATTTGAACTGGAGGATAAATTTGTTATTCTCATCAAATGAGCTTAAAAGCGGAATGTTAAGTGATTTAAAGAAGTGTGAATCAGCATAGTTTTGAAGAATAAAAGGGAAAATTGATGAGCGAGTATTTTCAAAATAAATTTTCATTCCTTTGTGACACCTTTGGAAAGTAGATGATGCTGAACTCGAATTATATCCTTTTCCACTCTGCCTAAACCTGCTCTTGCTGGTGTTGTTTATTCTTTCTATGTTTTTTAAGCAGGAGACTGAGAGGATTATCAAAGGCATAGCTTATAAAAGGAGCCCTGGTGGCTAGTGGTTCAGGTGTTCAAAACCACCAGCTGCTCTGCCGGAGAAAGACGGGCAGCCTCAAGGGGCAGGTCAAATCTGTCCAGTCGGGTCACTTGGACTCAGAATAGACTTGCTGCAGTAAATTCGGTTTTTCTGGGGTTTTTTTGTTGTTGTTTTCCAGTTTATGGCTCAACAATTCTTTCAATTATGACCATTTCTGCTGGAATACAATGCATATTCTAATGCTTCTTTAATCACAACTTTGAAGTAGCTGTTTATCACAGTTACTTAACTTGTACATGATTTTGCTATGTTCTCATCACCATTTGAGGAAAGTTATTCAGAGAGAAGGCACTAAGAGTTTTTGTATTTGTTCTCGTGAAAAGAAAAAGCGGGGGTGGGGAGGTTGCTCTACTTGGCACTTGGGCGTTGTGCTATAAGGAACTGAAATTTTCCATAAAAAGAAGTCTCTCCCTTGGACATTTATAATGTATTCCACACACAGCAAATTTATAACAAAGCTAGGACCACCATGGTGGTCCACCATGGTCCACCACCACCATCTTGCAATGACAGTTCAAGCAACAGCAGGCTAAGTGGGTGATTATAGGAAATATATAAAACAATGTTCAGAATAGTCGGTTTAAATTTTTTGTGTGTTTTACAACTGCCTCTAAAACCAGGCATTACTTTCTAACCTTGATCTTCTTTTGATGAAACCTGTCCCACCAGGAGGACCCTACAGCTATTTGACATGGGACTAGCATCTTGTCATCGGTGTAGGTTGGCATCCAGTAATTACAGTGACCCTGTGTACAACAACATGACACACTGGCCGGTCCCGTGCCATCCTCACCACAGTTCCTAGTCTTGAACCAGTTTCTATAGCCACGATGTCAGTCCATCTCCTTGAGGGCTTCCCCTCCTTCGCTGCCCCTCTACTTCCCCAAACATGATGCTCCTCTCCAGAGATGGGTCTCTCCAAACAAGTCCGAAGAAGTCTGCAAGACGGTCTCACCATTCTTCCCTCTAAGGAGCACTCTGACTGTATGTGAGAGGTTTCCTTGTGCCAAATGTGCCTGTGAGAAGATTTGGGTGGAATTTAGCCTGTCAATCAGGTTGCAGCATGAGGACCGCCTTTGGAGGTGCAACCAAGATAAATGGCTCTCTGGAGGCTGGCTCCTTTTCCTCTCTCCCTTGTGTCTGGACCAGCGAGCTGCCTGATCCAGCTGCCACGCCTTATCACGTGTGCTGGGTTACCTGCGGGCCGTGAAGCGCTCTTCTTCACCTGGCCGAGCCAACCCGCGGACCCTGGTGGACGGCAGCGCTGTGCTGTGCTGTTCCATGTGTGGAACCGATCCGCTAGTCTTGCCAGATCTGCTGCCTCTGGGCTGATCCGCTAGTCTTGCCACCAATTCAGATGCCCTAACTCCAGTGCACCACTTTGTATTCCTGGACTGTGGGGCTCCACTGTGACCGGCTCTGCCCTCTGCGTCACTGGCCTCTGCCACACTTCCCACCTCATCTTCCTGCTGGTGCTTCCTCGGTCTTGGGCTAGTGGCCTTATGAGTTGGAAGGGCCTTCAGAATGTGAGCTGACCCATGAAGATGAGTCAGACTGAGCTCTCTGCTCTGCATGCGGACTACTTTGCTGTTCTGTTCCTCTCTGCTATATAAACGTCCCCATCCATGTCCATATACATGATCCTACGTGTCTTGGTTTTGCTTCTCTAGAGAACCCTGCTCGTACACTACTTCTTCCATGACAGACTGTTTTGTCCTTGTCACAGTCCACAGTTCAATATTCTCCAGCACCACAATTCAAATGCATTGATTCTTCTTCTGTATTCAATACCCAATTTTCACATGCATCTGAGGCCATTGAAATGCTGTGACATGGCTTCCACCATCATAGCAACATGAAGACCACCACAGGGTGACACACACCAACAGACAAGGGGTCCGCCCTGGCTTACCACCGCCATATCCCGTATTCATGCACATCCATGTATCAACAGTTGAACAGAGGCTAAGCCACCTACTAATGTTATCACAAAATATAAGTAGTTTCATCTTAACTTCTAAATTTTCAGGGAAATTATTATTGAAAGTTTTCTTTCCCCTGGCAAAGATACAACAAAAAAATTTTTTAGGAATATAAGTTTTTCCTTTTTTCCTCTTGCAGATTATATTTTAGCAGTGGGAAATACATATCAGTCTATACAGAACTAAGAACTATGAGTAAAATCAAGAGTTGGCCTTCAAATATGAATGAAATTGCAGTTTCACAGCATAGTACTTCTGTGTGAGTGTCCGGTTACCATTTTTAACTTCATCCAGAGTGTACTTTTGTATCAGTAAACCGGAAATGATCAGTCATCTCCTTACATGACTTCAGTGACAAACACCAGGTTATTTGTTACCTCTGGTCATCTTGGCCCCTCGTCTTAGTATGCACTTTCCTAGCCACTCTGCTCCTATGTACCCATACTTAGTTAATTCCCACGGATCCTTCAAGACCTTTTCTCCATACTCTGATTACCGTCCAACCCCCATCCGAGGTAATTAATCCTTTTGTGAGTTTTCCAATAGTATAAGCATGTTCCAGAAGTAAATACACTTCTTGTCGCTCAGTTGGTCATGTTCTGGTGGCTTGTGTGATGCTGGAGGTTAGGTCATTGGTATCTCAAATACCAAAGTGAACAGGTTTTAGTAGAACTTCCAGACTAAGAAAAGAACTACCGTGAAGCAGAGGTCAAACAGGCATCCACTCTCCATCTCCATAATTTGTTTCTCTAGTGCCCCATTCTCGAGGTAGCATAATGTGTTAGTCTGGGTTGACTAGAGAAACAAATCCAGAGACAATCATACGTATGTAAGAGAGAGTTTCATATAAAAAAATAATGGCATATTAAAAAACATCCTAACCCAGTCTAGATCAAGTCCATGAGTCCAATATTAGCCCATATATCCAATACCCGTCTATAAATTCCTCTTCAGAGCCACGCAACACATGTAATGATGCCAAATGCAGGAATGTCACAGGCCTGTATGTGGAAAGTCTTGTGGATCCAGAGGCAGTGGAGGACTCTACAGGACTCTGGCTGGCATTAGCATGGCACCATGTGTCTTGTCAACAGGAAGGTGAAGCAGAGAGAGTATGTCTCCTGCCTCCAGGGAGGAAAGCAGGACTTCCCAGAATCCTCCGGAGAAGGCCATGCCCAGAGAGAGGTCTCATTGGATATAAACTGATTGACAAGCTAAACTCCACCCCTTTACTCAAGTTGAGAGGAGATTATGTAACTGCCACACCAGCTATCAGAAAGAATAGTGTCTTACATCTTAAAGGCTTGTCTTAAAACAAGCAGCCAATTAAGTGAGACACCAAATAAGTCCACATACCAGCTTGTGTGGTTCAAATCCAGAGCCAGGAAGAGCAGCAGAGTTTAAATACTGAGCCCTCCTTTGCAGACTGCTATGGATGATAGTAGAAGTCAGTGTCCACCGGCAGGACCCCCACGTATAACAAGCCTGCAGTTCACATCCCTCTGACCACAGTCTAGGAATGGGAACAGCTTTGCTCTCAGACACAGAGCATTCTAAAGTTGATCATGGCAGATATAGTTAGGCTAAAATCTAACACCTTATCATTTCAACCCATTTTAAGTTTTCTCTAGTTTTTAATATTTTCTACTTTATCTTCAATTGAGGTTTTCTCTGTTTTACTTTGTATTGGTTTCTGTGCTGTTGTTGTTGTTCTTCTTCTTCTTGTTTTTGTTTTGTATGTTTTTCTGTAGATGAAATCCAGGATAGGTAAATCTACAGAGACAGTGTGTTAGTCCGGGTAGACTAAAGAAACAAATCCAGAGAAACTCATATGTGTATAAGAGAGAGTTTTATATAAAGGGTAATTGTACATTAAGAAAGCATCCCAACACAGTCCAGTCCAAGCCTATAAGTCAATATTAGCCCATATGTCTGATACTGATCTATAAAGTCCTCTTCAGACTCACAAAACACATGCAATGATGCCGAATGTAAAAGATCACAGGCCAGTGGGTAGAAAGTCTTTGAATCCAGGGGTGGGATAAGCATCTCAGCACTGGCAGGGGTCTCCCCGTGGCTTCTCCAGCACCCAGGGCTGCATCAGGGTAGGTCTATGTGGCTTCTCCTCAGGGATATCTCACAGGGAGTCAGCCTGGTCAGTAGTCTCCAAGGGAGTAGCAGAGAGAGAGAGTCTCCCACCTCCAAGAAGGAAGACCGGATTTCCCAGAATTCTCAGGAGAACGCCATGCCCATACAGAGACCTCATTGGCTATGATCCGATTGACAGACTAGACTCCACCCCTTCACTCTTAATCCTTTCAAATTGACACCAGATTATGTAACTACCACAGACAGTAACTGGATTAATAATTATCTAGGGACATTGTAGAAGAGGTTATGAGCAAATGGGGAGCTCACAACTATAACTATAATAAGTAATAAAATGTTTTTAAGTGATTGTGGTGATAATTGTTCAACTCTTCTTACTATGACTGAACTATTAAATTATATGATAAATTATATACCAATAAAAATGGGGGGGGACAAAAAACTTCAAAAATGAACTCGAAAAGACAAAGTAAAATATTATAATAAATGCATAAAGACAGAGTTAGAAAACCAGAAAAGGAAGGACAAGCTTAGCATATTATAAACTAAAAGATCTGAAGAAAAAATTTCAATCGTTGAATTGCAATATTGAAAGATATGTTGGGCAACATATTGAGTGATACAGGAAGCGTCAAAAGAAGATGGAAATAATACGCAGAGTCACTGTATCATGAAGAACTAGTCAACACTTAACCATTCAAAAGGAAGCTCATGAGCAAGAACCAATGATGCTGAAGGAAGAAGTCCAAGCCACATTGAAGGCATTAGACAAAAAGAAGCCTCCAGGAAGTAATGGAATACCTATAGAACTATTTCTCCAGATTGATGAAGCACTGGAAGCACTCTCTTATCTATGCCAAGAAACTTTGAAGACAGCTACCTGGTCAACTGACTGGAAGAGATCCATATTTGTACCTATTCAAAAGAAAGGTGACCTAACAGAATGTGCACATTACAGAACAATATCACTGATATCACATGCAAGTGAAATTTGCTGGAGATGATTTAACTACAGTTGCAGCAGTACATTGACACTGAACTGCCAGAAATTCAGGTTAGATTCCAAAGGGGATAGAGAACAAAGGGTATCATTACTGATGCCAGATAGACCTTGGCTAGCAGCAGAGAATATAAGAAAGATGTTTGTTGTTGGGAGGTGCTGTCGATTGGTTCCAAGTCCCTGTGACCCTGTGTACAACAGAAGGAAACAGTGTCTGGGCGGGCACCATCCACACACGTGTGCTTATGTTTGACCCCATTGTGGCAGCCACTTGTCAACCCATTTGTCAGGGGCCTTTCTCTTTTTTTGCTGCCCCTCGACTTTTGCAATAATGAATCCCTACTCCAGGAACTGGTCTCTCTTGACAACACGTGTCTCTCCTGCAAAATACATGAGGCGGAGTCTCACTATCCTTCCAAGACAGAACTGTGTGTTCTCTTGGCAGTCCATGCAAGACACTTTTAATATTTTTCACAGCACAATTCAAATGCACTGAATTTTATTCCGTATTCCTGGTTCACTGTCCAATTTTCACCTGCACATGAGGCAATTGAAAATACCATGGCTTGGGTCAGGTGCACCTTTTTCTCTAAAATAGCATCCTTGCCTCTCCACACTTTAGAAAGGTCTTGCACAGCAAGTTTACCAAATGCACTGTATTATTTGGTCCCTGGACTGCTGCTTCCATTAACATTGATTTTGGATCCAAGCAAGATGATGTCCTTGACAACTTCCCCTTGTTCTAGTTCTCATGATATTACCGACTAGTCCAGTTGTGAGGATTTTTGTTTTCTGTACTTTGTGTTGCAGCCATACCACAGTCCCTGATCTTTCTCAGAAAGTGCTTCACGTTCTCCTCCCTTTCAGCAACTAAGGTTGTGTGATCTGCATATCGTAGGTTGTTAATAAGTCTTCCTCTAATCCTGATGCCACATTCTTTTTCATATAGTCCAGTTTCTTTGTTTATTTGCTCAGCATACAGATTGTGTATGTATGGTGAGAGGACACAACTCTGACACACACCTTTCTTGATTTTAAACCATGCAGTATTTCCTTGTTCTGTTTGCACAACTGCCTCTTGTTCCACGCACAAGTTCCTCAAGAGGACAGTGAGTGTTTGGAATGCCCATGTTTCTCAAGGTTGTCCTGTGTTAGTGTGGATAGACCAGCGAAACAAATTCATGGACACTCATAAGGGTGTAGGAAAGAACTTTATATACAAGAGTAATTGAATATTAAGAAAACATCCAGCCCAGTCCAGATCAAGTCCTTAAGTCCTATATTAGCCCATATGTCTGATACCAATCTATAAAGCCCTCTTCAGACTCACGAAGCACATGCACTTATGCCAAATGTAGGAAGATCACAGGCCAGTGGGTGCAAAGTCTTGTGGATCCAGTGGCAGTAGAAGCATCTCAGCACTGGCAGGGGTCTCCATGTGGCTCCTTCAGCAATCAGGGCAGGGGCTCTATCAGCATAGTGCCATGTGTCTTGTCAGTAGAGGGGCTCTCAGGGAGTGAGCCTCTGTCCTGACTCCAGCAAACTATTGATCTCCTACGTTGCCTCCAAATGAGGTCATCAAGCTTGGACCTGATTGGCAGGCTAAACTCCATCCCTTCCCTCCTAAGTCTCAAATTGACAACAGATTATGGAACTACCACATGTCCATAGTTTATTAAGATCCATGCAGTCAAAGGACTTGGCACAGTCAATAAAATACAAGTAAACACTCCCTCTGGTATTCTTTATTCTTTGAGCCAATACCACCTGACATCAGTAATGATATCCTTTGTTCTACACCCTCTTCTAAATCTAGCCTGAACCTCTGGCAGTTCCCTGTCAATGTCCAGCTGCAACCACTGTTGTATGATCTTATTTGAATGTGATATCAATGATACTGTTCTATAATTTGAGCATTCTGTTGGGTCTTTCTTTGGAATGGGTACAAATCTGGTTCTCTTCCAGACAGTTGGCAAAGTAGTTATCCTACTTGATACCTAAATAGCTGAAATAGTTGGATTTTGACTAGTTTCTTTTGGCAGAGACTCTCTGTCATCTTTCCATCTTCTTTTGATGCTTCCCACATCAGTCAACATTTTTCCCATAGAATCTTTCAATATTGCAACTCGAGGCATTATTTTTTATTTAGTTCTTTTAGCTTAAGATATACTGAGCATGTTCTTCCTTAGAAAGGTGTTCGTTCACTTGTGCTTTATTGATTGTGCAAAAGCACTTGACTTTGTGGATCATAACAAACTCTCAATAGCCTTGAGAAGAATGAGAATTCCAGAACACTTCATTGCGCTAATAGGGAACCTGTACAAGGATCAAGAGACTGTTGTGTTACCAGAACAAGGTAATACTACAAGGCTTAACATCAAGAATGGTGTGCATAATATGTATTCACTCTGTCTGCTGAATAAATAATCAAGACACTGGACTATATGAAGAAGACTAATTGGATTGGAAGAAGGCTAATTAACAACCTGCAATTTGCAGTTGACAAAACCTTGTGGGATTTTGTGGGGCTACAGTTAAAGTCAAAATGTATATCGATTGTTGAATGGTCTGTAAACTCTCATTCCAATAACAACACAAAATTTAAATGACCTTGTCATCACAATCATGGAAACTTCACAATTGTAATTCTACCTTGAAACGTTTTCCTTCCAAACAGAAATACTGTTTCACTTTCAAGGATTTCGTTAAGTGAAAACTAATATTTTTTTCAGAAACAAACTTACTGCATTGAGTCTATTCAAACTCATGGACACCAGGGTAGAATTGCCGCTGTGGAGTCCAGACTATAACTCTTTATAGGAATAGAAAGTCTGGTCTTTCTCCCACCGAGTGGCTGATAGTTTTGAACTGCTGATCTTGTAACCACTCTGCAATAGGGCTCCTAGATGTAACTAATTGTATAAAAATGTCGGATTAAGTAAGCCAAATGATGCGGGTATCAAGATGACAAGAATTTATTTCTTACACAGACTAAAGCTGGGGTGGTGGTACTAGCCGTGACCCAGTTCCTTCCATCTTATTGCTGCACTATCTCTGCAGGGGAACCTAGGTCTGCCTTGCAGCCCGCATGAAGGAGAAAAGGAGAAGGGGTGAACACATGACTTAGTTTTCACAACAAGCTCCGGAAATTTTTCTCATTACTCTCCCTCACATTCTATTACTAAAACTTAGTCCCAAAGCTACAATGTGGCAGGAAAATGTACTCTTCTTTCCTCCTGAATGGCTATTTTCCCAACCAAAATGTGAAGATTTTATTTTTAGAGAGAAAAAGGAACACAACCATTGGGGGAGGGGCATATCTCCTTATGTCGTTCAAACTTTTGATCTTGGGCAAACCTCTGAAATTCTGCCAGGGTGCTGTTTTATTTGAGTAAGGCAGAAAACTCTAGATCTTTGATTTCATCCTTTGTTGCATAACAACCCTCATTTTGTGCATGATGGCATGACAATAAAGATGGAAGCAGCCACATTACATGTTTGCAGAGACCCACACACACACACACCACCGCCCCCTGTGGCATGGTGATGAAGTTAGGGCTCCACAATTCAATAGTGCTCTCATTCAGCCTCATTCCACCAAGTGGATCCCAGTCACATCCTAGACTGGATGTTAGTTCAGAGTCAGGGACCAATTTCTGGAAGATCTGGCTGTTTCCCTTTACCCGCTATCTCCATAAATGGTTGAGTATACTTTTGAGAAGGCTGGAAGAAAGATTTACAGGATTTACTTGTGATAATTTCATAAAGTCCTTCTTGATAATTACCTGGCTTCCCTTCTCTTCAAACAAGTATGCCTTGGGGATGGACTCATCTGAAAATTGCATGAGCAGTCAAGATGACTTATGATAGCCCTCTGTAGAGTTCTAACTGAGTCTTATTCAGACTTATTTCAATTCCAGGTTATCACCCTAGCACACATTTCTCTTCGATAAATCATCCCAACCATCAGTCAACCCCGCTGTGCGGTCTGGTGAACAGTCCACCTCACCTCTGGCTCTTATGTCCTGTCATCCTGGGAACCTATGGCCGACATTGCTACCAGGGAAACCACTTCAGTAGTGACGTTACCCTTCCCTCTCAGTTTGACTTGAAGAGAGGAGCTTTCAAAGCGTTATTCTCAAGTCAATGCACATGTGCGAGGCCACGACAGACAGACACAAGGATGGAATGAGTAAGATAATTGCACATGAATTCACTCTTGATCTTTCCTGTTTAAATCTTTGAAGCACTTTTTATACATTACATGTGAAAAAAATGCTGGTGTTTCAGGTTGTTGAAAGAGACACAATTTTTAAATGTGCATGTTATTGAAGTATCTGAGCAACATGATGCATTGGCCTTCTCCTGACTATGAAGCTGTTCTTGAGCCACCTGGGCCTGCTGAGATCTAGTAGGAGTCACAGCAGAGAGGCAAAGAGAAGTGCGGCACAAACTGGTTTCACATCTTCTTGCAAGCTGAGCACTTCAGACAGACTTCCAGCAAACCCAGGCCCTTTTCAGTAGACACAGCAGCCGTGACTGCTAATGTTGGGAAAAAAGGTTCTCAGTAGAGTTTGGGTTTCGATACCAGCTTGGTACGATTACTCTGTATACATGTACTGCAGACAATGGTGATGTGCTGTTGACAACCTTAGTTCTCAAAGGTCAGCATGCATCAGAGTCACGTGGAGGGCTTCTAAGAGCATAGATCCTTGGGCCCCGCTCCTGGAGTTTCTGTCTCAGTAACTCTGAAAAGAAGCCTAAGATTTTCCTTTTCCAACAAGTTCTCAGCTGTTGCTAACGTTGCTGATCTGGAGAACATATTTTGAGAAACACTGACCACATTGTAACCTGGCAACCTATTCCAGTTCTGGCTGTGTCAGCTCTGTGGTTACTAGCTTTATGATTGTCTCTCGAGTAAAAGCATAGTCTTCGTTTACATTACTCACGATAAAGACAGAGAGGCCATTCCTCCATTCCTTATCATCTTTGTCTTTCCAAAGTGGTCCATTGTAGCAGCTGTTGGTATAGTCTTCCATTCCAGGTGACCACAGGTGATAAGATAATCAACTGATGCACCACTGGGTGAAATAAACTCCTATCATTTCCTCCTGTAATGTCTCCCAACCCAGTCAGATTAAAGAATCAATTTCAGATTCACATTTGCTTGATGTTCTATTGCCTATAATCACTTCTGGAACCAATTACTCGACAGGAAAGAGCTCCTGGACAATATCATCAACTCTACCTGGTGCCTGTACAAATGGATTTCATCATGGGCAAAGATAATTCACAGAAATGCTATTAGGTCTAAGGAAACGGACTCCAGTTTGCATTTCCAGGTGTGGTACCCCCAATATACCACAAAACAAGGCTGCTAACCATGCTACTGCCTTTGCTGCAGGAATATTTGCAACAAATCAGAAAGGTGCTGGGTTCAGAATCATCTACCGGAATTGTTACTAGCCGAACATCTTCTGTCCCTTGACTCCAACATAGAACTAATTTCAAACCAAATGCCCAATGCAGAATCTATGAGGGGGGTAAGGAAACATTTTAATTTCTTCAACTTTTTACTATGGTCAAATGAAAGTTTATAGAGCAAATCAGCTCAGGGGGCATTTTAAATGTGCTTGTTTAAGCTTTCTAGTCTTCTCACTCTAAGTAAAAAAGCAGTAAAGGAAGGAGATTGAGTGGACCAATCCATACTGTCTCCCGTCGGTAGAAAACACAGCTTGAATTTGTGTGGCTGTGCATAACCGGCTAAAAAGGGTATAGACATTGAGAGGATCATAATGCTGAAAGGAAGGTGGAGTGCTACAAAGATGGCAAAATGTTCACTATTCTTTATCCCTACTTAAATTGATAGTCAAACAATCCAAATAAAAACAAGAACTCTGCCTTTTCTAGATGTGTGATCTTGGACGAGTAGCTTCTCTGTTTCCTCATCAATGGTGATGACAACAGTGACGCTGCCCAGGCAGAAATCTATTTGGAGTACTATCTAACTATGTAAGATAACTTGTTCATGGCATTCACCACAATCTCTAACACTGAATTGCTAGTTTAATGCTTACCTAAAGGCATACTGATGGTTTTAAAATCCTTAAAGTACCTGTGGGGGATATTAACAGAAAGTTTCACTTGAGCAGATTTCTTTGGTGAATCAAAACATTCAGCTCTCCAAGCAATCTGTTGTACTAAAACAACAAGAATTTTTTCATAGTAGTGTAGCAGTTAGCTATTGTCTCATAGCAAACCACTCCAATACTCAGTGGATCCAAACAAAAAATATTCATAATATCATTTCTTCGTGTCTGTGTCTGCGGATCAGCTGGCTGCGTTCTGCTCCTCTGCCCAGGCAGCACCTCTCAGAAAGTCCTTCTCTGCTTTGTCCTGGTCCCTCATATGGTTTGTGTCACACTGCTCCAAAAAAAGATGGCTCAAAAGGACTGTATTTCCTATTAGATTGTAAGCAAGAAAATAAATGAGTCAACATGATGGGGTGAAGGGTTGCCAAAAGTAACAGAACTTTGCTTAGGGGACAATTAACATAGCTTAGGATGCTCACATACCCTTCCCATCATTCCTTATCCCAAAGGCTTTACCATCATATTGAATGCCATTGCTACTCACAGTGGGGGGAGATTTCTAGGTGACCACATCCCACTCTAGCACTCAACATACCAGAAATGCTAACAGAATATTGTTCCCGGAACCGACTGATAAGTGTCTACAAATAATAATTCAGCCACCACCCAACCTCTGGCGTGTGCTACACAGAACATACAGAGTACCCCAGGGGAATTAAGCCTTCATTTCTCTTAATGGTTCCTGGCTCATTAATGCACCCTTTATTGGAGGCCTTGCTTCGTTGTCTCAACCAGCATTCCTCTCCTGATATTTCCTGAGGTCACTTCCCAAATGTGCTACTTGTCCTCCAATCCTTAACCCATGCATAACCCTAAGAAACTATTAATCCAGTTCCTGTCTCTATAATTTATCTATCCTGAATATAAAGAAAACTACAAGAGAGAGAGAGAGAGAGAGAGGTTTCAACTGAGAAATCTCAATTGAAAAGATGGTAGAATATAATAAAAACTAGTGGAGTTTGAAATGGCCAAAAAGGGAGAACAAATTTTAGCCTAACCGCACCTGCTTTAATCCACTTTCCAATGCACGCTGTCTGATAGCTAGGCTCTTCATACCCTTGGTCAATGGTCAGAGAGGATTTACTGGAGGCCTAACCCCTGGGGGACTTTGACATTTATTCTGGCTTTCCCTTGTCATCCACTGTCTTCTGCAAACCATATGCTTAGAATTTAAGTTCTAATATAATTCCCTCCTCCAGTCTTTTGATTGTATTATTTATAATCCTTGAATCACCCAGGGGATGTGCTTCCTTGTGGGTTTAACTTATATCTCACTTAGATGGCTGTTTAAGGCTAGCCTTTAAAACCCCAGTTGCTATTCTTTCTGATAGCTGAACACCATAAGATTTCTTCACCCCACTTTACTCATGAGCTGCCATAGAATTGATTCTGACTCATAATAACCGTAGAGGGGCTAGAACTGCCTCTGTCGGTTTCCCAGACTATAATTTATATGGGATTGGGAAACTTCTCTCATGGTCAGACAGTGGTTGTGAACTGCTGACCCTTGTGGTTAGTTAGCAACCCAACACATAACCCACTCTTCATGGGGTAATGGATCGAGTCGGGTCACTTCATAAGAATTATGCCTGCTGGACTAAGACATGTCATAGAAGAGGCAAAGAGAGTTCAAAACAGCAAATGGATGGTGGTCTTTTAAGTTGCCACTTATCGGGCAGCCTCAAAGCAAGAGATGTGAACCAAAGTCAAATTCCATATTGGGATAGTAGTTATCTGCTTCTTTTCACCCTAGGGCATTTCAGTCTTAAATCCAATTCCTTCAGTATGCCACAAGGATATTTAAAGTCTGATTTGCTTGGTAGGTTTCCAAATCAGAACCTTCTAATGTGGCCTATGAAGGATGTTGCGAACCTGGGAAAGAACAGCTTCCAAAGTCCTAGTTGTATATAGCATGCAGCCTGGTCACCAAGGGCTGGCTAGAAACTCAGTCAAAAGTGCCCAATTAGGAACACAACAGTGGGGCATATTCTCCAATTGGGGGTCTCTATAAGTAATGTTAAGCACTTTTCCCAAGGGAAGGTTACCCCACCTGGTTTGTCTGCCAACAGAAGTTAAACCAGTTTCTCCTGAGAGAGACAGGTCCTCCTCCCAACTTCTGGATTTGAATTTCCGTTAAAGTTCATTGAACACCTTATAGGAGTGTCTATTGATTTGGGATGACCATGGGACAATGTCAAATGGAAGGAACTGGTTGTTCTTCTCCCTGTCCCTTCAACATGAAAAACTGATCCCAAATGAGGTGAAGCCTCCTCTGTTCAAGTGGCTTTTAAGATGTACAAATACAGGGTGATCTGTGGATCAAGAGCATTAGGTAGACACATCAATTCGTTGCTTGGGAGACCAGATTAGAAGATGAGGTGTCTGAGAACAGATGCCTGCCTTTGTCTTGGTGTTATCCTTCCTGGAGTGGATACATACAATATCTGACCTTTTGTGACTGACTAACGTCTTTCAGAATAATGGTTTTCAGGTCCATCCATGTCATGAGATGTCTCAAAGTTCCATCACTGTTTTCTAAGGATGCATTTCATTATGTACATGTATGTATCCAAGTTGAGTTTCTTTATCTATTCTTCAACTTAAGGGCATTTGGGCTGTTTCCGGCGTCTGGCTATTGTGAACTGTGCGGAGTTGGACATGGGAGAGCATAGACCAGTTCATGTTGTGTCTCTTATTTCTTTGGAGTTTATACCCAGCTGAGTCATATGGGATTTAGCTTCCCATTTGCTTTATAGTGGTGGCACCATACCACTTTCCACAATGATTGTACATGTTTACAAGCATGCATCTGTGTAGAAGAGTTCAAATCTCACCACACCCACTCCAACATTTGGTTTTTTTTCTGTCTTTTTGAATTGTACTACCACTATGGGGGGGGGGGGGTAAGGTGATAGTTCATTGCATCTCCCAGATGGCTTATGAGCATTTTTTCCATATGTGTGCTAGCCATTGAATGTCATTTTTGGTTAATTGTCTGCTCATGTATTTTGCCCACTTTTTAATAAGATTATGTATTTTTTTTCTTATGGAAGTGTTGCAGAATTCTGTATATTTTTGTTATTGGTCCCTTGTCCATTGCTAATGATCTTTCCCAGCCATAGGTTTCTGCTTGATTCTTCAGCCTTACTTTGACATCTCCAAAACGGAATGAGAGAGGTCTCAAGCTCACAGAGTTGTGTAAACGAGAAGCACATGCCAAGAGCACATGCTGTATACATGGTAGATAATGATCATCAATAGGAGTCTTGGAGAGTTTAGACAGAGAAGGTAATCAATGGAATGTTCCAGGGTCTGGTCTTCCAATTCTATTATTAGGAATACTTGAATGCGGCCTACTGGGTTATTGCTTCGGGAAATCCATGAAAATTTAGATTGAACTCTTGAGATTAGAATGGATATCAATACGATAATGTGAGAAAGAAAAAGTACTGATGCTTAAGGGAGCTAATCTCTAGCCCTCACTATACCAGTAACTCACTTTAGAGAATAAGGCAAATAATTATGCCATTCTGATCTTAGTTTTTCATATTTCCAAAACAACAATACCAACAAACAAACTATATGACATTTTAGGCTCTTTGCTGCTCAAATATTATATGGCTTTCTTTTAATTTCTCAAATTCATTGACCAAATACTGGTATTTACAGAATGCCTACTACCGACAAGTGTATCCTGAGGACTTAGAATTAATCAGTAAACTTATAAAAGAGAAGAACAGACAAGATCTCCACCCTTATGGAGCATACACTCCAGATAAAGACAACAAATAATGAACATTATCAATACGTGATGGCATAGTGGTTATGCGTTAGGCTGCTAAGCTCAAGGTCAGCAGTTCAAAACCACCAGCCGGTCTTCAGGAAAAAGACTAGGCTTTTTCCTTCCATAAAGAGTTACGGTCGCAGAAACTCACAAGGCCTTCTGACCTTGTCCCTGTCCCACAGGGCCTCTGTGACACGGAATTGACTTGCCAGCATGAGCTGAGTGAGTTACAGTATTTTAAAAGATCCCCAGTAGTCTGTGGGTTAGGTGGTAGGCCGCTAACTGCAAGGTTGATCATTCAGATCCCCTAGCCACTTTGGGGGCAAAAAATGAGGTTGTCTGATTCTGTAAAGATTTGCAGACTCAGAAAAACCATATATAGGATCACTATAGATCAAAATTGACTCGATAGCAATGGATTTTGGTGAGCTTCTCTTATATTAGCTTCTTTGTGCTACGAAAAAGTGGGGTGGGGTGGGGTGGGAATAGAGCAAAGAAGGAAAGTGGAGTGTTTGGATTAGAACAGGGCATAGTCAGCTTATATATCTTTATTCCAGTGAGGTTTCTTCAGGAAGATGAGACGGGGGACAACGCTTTGTCGTAAGTCAGGAAGTTGACCAAGGAGGTGTCCGTAGGAAGAGAACCTCTGGCAGAGAGTTTAGCTTGAACAAAGGTATTAAGGCAGAAAATGACTGGTCTGATGAAGAACACAGAGCTGCACGTGTGGCTGGAGCCGACTAAGGAGAGGAGGGGAAGATGAAGGAGACGACATCAGAAACGAAATAGGTCACTGTGGGTGCACAGATACAACTACTTCAAATGGCATCAGGATCCCCTTTGGAAAAGTGATCAGAGCTATAAATTACATTTTAATTTATAAAAGAAAAAGAGGTTTTATCACCTAGTGATCACAGTGTGAAATGTGAATATCTAGTGTAATAGGGTTTTTTGCTTATTTATTTTTCAATCATTTTATTGGGGGCTCACACAACTCTATCACAATCCACACATCAATTGAATCAGGCATGTTTGTACATATGTTGCCTTCATTCTTTTCTAGGCATTTACTTTCTATTGAGCCCTTGGTATCAGCTCCTCTTCCCACCCCCCCCTGTCTTAAACCTCCCCCCACAGATTGTACGTTGTTATTATTTTCTTCTCTCACACTGACCACTGTCTCCCTTCCCCCATGTTTTCTATTGTTCTTCCCCCTGTAGAGGGGGCGTATGGTTATGCATGATCACTGAGATAGGTTTCCCTTTCTCCCTTCCTCCCCTCCTCTTCCCCCTACCCTTCTGGTATCACTATTCCTACTCCTGTTCCTGAATTCTGTGTGTCCTGAGCTCCCATCTCTTATCTATACATGTGTACATGTTCTGGTCTAGTCTGAATTTATTTCTAAGTTGCCACTGAGTTGACCATGATGCCAAGCAGCCTTGGGTTGTGAAAGTAGAACTCTGCTCTGTCACTTTCAAAGGCTGGTTTTCCAAGGGCTAATCCTTTCTTCCAGCCACCTCGGGATCGACTTGCACCTCAACCTTCCACTTACCACCTGAGTTCCCTAGCTGTTCACACCACTGTGAGACTTGTGTTTTGAATGTAAAGTCCAGAGATGCTTTCAATTTCTTTAGTATACGATTAATGATGTTTATTGTATGTAGTGCCTTTATGCAGACACTCATGAAATAAATTAAAAAATCAATCGTTGTGATTATCAAATCTAATTGTCAAAACTGAGAAATATTTATAAAAACAAATTAATCTTTAGAGGGAAGAATACTTATGCAACATATCTGGTTATTTCCAAATGAAAGAGTGCTCTTGCTTTGAAAGCATAATGAAAATAATGTGTCAATTCAATTGTAAATGTAAAAATGTATTTCCATAGTCTATGCACAGTACTTAGATAAAACTTTTACTACATTGATGGTTTATTCGTGTATTCAAGAATAGCCGAAATGTTACACATAAATTGAAGAAAAGAAAATGTTTACTTACTAGATAAAGGACTACATGTGGAAAATATTCTAATATAGCAAGCACACACGCATGCGTGGAAGAGGAAGGGGAGAGAACATTAATACATACATTTGCTCGTGCAGAACTAAGAAACTTTGGCATTTTGTCATGATATGACACTGTAGGCCTCAACCAGTAGGTTTCCTCAGAAATAGACAATTTTTACAATCTGGTTTATATAAACTGATGAAGAGTATCTTTAGAGAAGAAAATGTGAGTTTCCTTTTTCTGCTTTTAAATTATGCATTTGATGTATCTGCTTATGATTTATCCACAATGATATACAGGTATTAAAGACTACTTGATCCTTCCTATGTTTAGAAATTAAGAGGATCAGCAATAAATTAATTATATTAACATGAGATGCCAGTTACAGCCTTTCCCTTTGTTTCCTCTCATTTCCAGGAGAGAGAGTACATTCATTTGTGTCTAGGCAATAAAAATGCCACAGAACAAGGACTGATTTGTAATTAAATAAGACTTTATTTTTTCAAAAGAAAACAAAATGTACAAGTCTTAATTAAAAGCGAAAGTACAGGCATATTAATGAAAGGTTGCTTATGTTGAACTGGATTTGCCAGAGCCCAGACAATTTGAACTCTTCAAGAACCCCCTTTTAAGGTAAATTTTCAACGATGATTTTTTTTTATATGAGAAAGGTTACTTCTATGGTGTAGAATGGTTTATCTGAAATGTTTCTTCCAACCTAATCACTGGTGGTGAACTAAACTGGCTCACTGCAAAACTTGAATGGACATGCTTGACTTAAATTGTGGGTTAATATTCCTTAGTTGTTATTCCAGAAAGACGCTGCAATTGAAATTACAATTGTATTTATTAAGGACATTTGACAATTAATTGAACTATGAAACAAGCTTAAAACTATTCCTTAGATGTGAAATTAAATTGGTTTCCTTAAGATGAGGTGTAAGCAAGTCTTGGTCAGATATTTTTATAGTACAACAGAGTTGTTCAAAGTCATAGTCTTGGGAACTGATCAGCTGGGCGAAATTTGGCATATTATTTAACTGAGATAAGTCTAATTTTCCTCACCTGCCACATAGACTTATCAAAGGTGTTGTTATGAAATGCAATAGGAACTTGTATGTAAAACAGTTAACTCAGTGCTGGATGACTGTGGGTGGTGGTGGCATTATAGTTTTACATTATAGTGACACTTTTATCATCTAGCTATGTTGCAAGATAGCAAGTTATTATATTATTGATTTACGTTAAGTTGGAGATGCCATTTTGGAAGGCATCAATAGCCTTCACTCAAGATAATGAAGAATCACACTTTATGGCCATCGGGTAATTCTGTGGGGCCAGGGTAATCTTTCTAAATAGCTCTCAAACTTAAGTATGGTCTCTCTCCATCTCTACAGCCAAGCTAGTCCAAGTATTATCATCCCTTGCTAGAAAAATAGCAAGAGCCTCCCTATACTCAACCATTTTGCAATGAGTTTTCTATAATGTAGTTTAAGTGATACTTTCAAAATATGAATGTTTCTCATGTCTTCTTCCCAACAAGTAGTGCACTTCTTATCATTCTCCCACCTTTCATTGCTACACTGCACCTCTGGCTCCGGGCCTTGACACCTACTCTTCCTGCTGCCCAGGGGGAACAGGCGTCCGTCATCTGGATACCACTGTGCCATTTACGGATATATGTATGCACCGATCTATGTATTTGTTTATTTAATCTTAGAACCTAACCTCATAATAAGATTGTTCTGTTTGGGCCCCCAAAGTGGTTTTTCATTGAGTGAAAGTAATTTCCCATGGCAGGTGCTCCCAGCAGGTGGCTGCTCACTCTACCTGCATTTGGAAAGGTAGATTTAGTTAGAGATTTTATTTTAATATGAAATCCGTATTGCAGCCTGAGCCACTACTGGGTGATGTGCCAAGATTCATGTCTGCAGCATGATTTATTATGTGAAAATACCACAGAACTAATCAGTGGAGTTACTAATTAATACAAATCTGCATTTTTTGCATAAGCAATTAGTGCAAGGAGAGAGCAGTGAAAAAGGAAGTTGGACTTGGTTAATCTCAGGGCCTACTCAAGCGGAAAGACCCACCAGGGCAAAACTCTGAGATCTACATTTGGAACGTCCCCCCTTTGATTAGTGAAAGACACAAAAGGTCAAATTATCAATATTTAATTCCAGTGGAAATGCATTTGTTAAAGAGGAAAGAAAATGTTCTATTGAAAGAAGGGAGACTTTGAAGGTGAATTCTTGAATTAAAAAATTATTTTAGATTTTTTTCCATCACAGCAAAATCTATCCTGGTGGCTAATGAGAATGATGTATTTTTAAAATCGCATCAATAACTCTGAGGGAGGGGCAGGGATACAGGTAGAATGTATACTTCTAAGATATTTAAATTACTAAAAGTGCTTACTCTCTTTAGAATCATATCTCTACTGGACTCCCCACCCCAGCCCCCAATGCATTTTGGATAAGACCTGTATTTGTTAAATCAAGTGTAATTTGGATAATCATGTGGGTCACCTAATCTGAGCAAATAATGCCATCTAACCTCTCTTGGCTCATTCACCATTAATTTAATAGAAATTACTTGCAGGAGGAAATAACTGGGGTATTAACAAGATGATGCTTGAAACAGATTTGTATTATTAATAAAATTCAAAGTCTATGAAACAAAGCAGAATTGACAACACGTAAATATTTTCTTTTTTCTTTTTCCCCTCATGGACACCACTTTGGTTTTGAAGTCACGTAGGATCTAACTATTAGAATCATGTCTACCTTTTGGAAAATTGACTCGCTAGGTGATTCCTGTCTTCATTGGCGCGTTGCTAACTCTTACTAGGCTTTCAGCCCTTCGTTCATCCCTAAATCTGGATAACGAGAGTGGGACTCGACCTGACAGCTGTTGTGCCTGAGTGAGTTTTCCAGCAAACTCGTTCTGAAAAGAAGGGTCCTAAAGAAAGCACACTGGCAAAGCTACCTGATTAAAAGTTCCAGCATAAGGATCAAGAGTTTTGCAAGTGAAGGTGAGGAGAAACGATCCAATGACTGTTCAAAGGCGGTTGCCTCGGGGAGTTGTCCACGGTGCTGATATTTGAAGCTTTCCACCTACTTCTGGCGTTGTCCCTGCTACCAGAGGATGGTCTTCGTCCCCAGTCCACTGCAGCAGCCATTGTTAAGAGGACGCCCAGGCGCCCTTGGTGCCTCTGGGCTCTCCACGCCCACAGCTATCCCCAGTTACAGGGGATTTCACTTTGCTAGTTTACTTCTGTTCCAGGAAGCCTGGCAAACACCCGCTGCTTGTCAGTTACCCTGCCCCCGCGGTCCCCTTTGAACCGCAAGCTGTTCCTCAATCCTCCAGGAACAGGTGTGTGGCCCCTCCCAACACGCTTTTCACCCTGGAGCAACGGCGCCCACAAGCACACGCACACACACTTATACACTCACACGTGTACTAAGGCACACTGAAATCTACACTCTTTTATAGACATACTCATACATGTAAGTCCGCACTGGTAATCACACACGTTCACATACACAAGATCCCACAGATTGCTGATCTCACGCACACGCACAGGTTCGCTCACATTCACACAGCCACTTGTACATCCAAACAGTCACAGATACGCAAAGCCCATGTGAAAGACGAGAGTGTCAGGCAATGGCGCCAGGGACCCATGCCTGCCAAGAAGCACAAGCTGCCTTGATGTCATGCTGTTGACTCCCGAGTGTGGCATGGCTTAAGAAAAAGCCCCCTCACTCCTGATGGGGAACCAGAGACGAAGTCCCTCTGCGACCCGTGGGCGCCAGGACGGGAGCCACCCCGTTCCCTGTGGGACCTGGAGGATGTCAATAATAAATAAAAGAGCCCAAGCAGGCTGAACCGGGGAAGCCCGCTCTAAATCACTCCCCAAATCACAGCCGGGCGCTGCTCCATCCAATAGCTCAAAGCCATTTGTGGGGCTGGGGGTTGGAATCAATTTTTTTTTCTGTTCTCGCAGGTGCAATATGAATCAATTATCTTAATTAAGATTATGCCGCAGGCCCAAGAGATTTGAGGAGGACGGGTTTTGCGCTTGGGGCGACTGCGAGGCATTTTAATAGCGTCTCTCTCGCTCGCTCGGGGCGGTCCCCAGCCGCCAGCCTGTCGGGCCCGGCAGCGACGGCCTTGAGCCAGCAGCTCAGCGACCTCCAAGGAGGTGGAGGCGCGAGTCCCGGGCGCGTCCGCCGTCTGCAAGCCGCCAGGGCGTCGGTAGGGTCCCGGATGGGCCTCGGTTCGCCCGCTCCGGCCCGCAGCATCCCCCGACTGCACTGGACCCGGCGTCTCCACCGTCCCTCCCCGAGGAACGCGCTCCGACGCGGCCACGCTCCATCCTTTCCTGGGCCGCAAACCTCAAACCGCGCTTTGCAGGAGCGTGCAGCTGGTTCCCCGGGAAACAGGTCGCCGCCAGGGACGCCCGTTCGGCCCGGCTCTGTCTCCCCGCCCGAGACAGCGCGCCCCGCCGCCCTCCCCCCGATCGCGGCGCGCCCCCCGCCACGCGCCTCCTCCCGCCGCCTGTCCCGCAGGCGCACCGGCTGCCGCACGAACGGCCGGGCTAGTCCGGCGGGGCCCAAGCGGGGATCGGGGAGCGGGGGTGGCGCGTCAGATTTGGGGCATTGCTCGAGGGCAGTGAGTCATGAAAGCGGCTTTGTGGCCTGCGCGTGCGGTTCGCGTGCCGCTCGCTCGGCAGCCTGCCCGCCGGGCGGGGGCGGGCGCCGGGCAGGGTGCGGCTAACGGCCGCGGAGAGGGAGGGGGAAGAAAACCTGGGGAGTCTAGAGGGGGAAGCTTGGGCGAACATCTGGAATAAAATAAGGAGGGAGGCGCCGCTCCAGCTCCATCCTCTCTGGGAACTCTGACAGCCTCTGCCCCTACCACTCCTGCTCTTCCTCTTTGCAGCGCCCCATTCCCTGCAGTCTTCTCCTCCTCCTTCTCCTCCTCCTCCTCCTCCTTCTCCTCCTCCTCCTCCTTCTCCTCCTCCTCCTCCCCCATTCCGGGCAGTGGCCCACACCCGGGGTTCCACATTGTCCTCAGGGAGCACCTCAGACTGGCGTTTCCCCGGGTACAAACACTTCGAAACGCCGTACGAAAGGCTTCCTTTCTCATCCAAGACAGGAACCTCTGGCTCCTCTGAGAATCTCCTGTATTCCACAAGAGGTGGAAACTAGGGATATTTCCGCTTGCCTGGGGCCCCCTTAGGCAGAGGAACACCTAGGCCAGCCCAGGGCTTTCAGGGGCAACTGGAGCCCTCTCCCTACCGTGCGTGCCCCTTTTCCTCCAGAACCCTCACATAAGACGGAAAACGAGGGCCAAGCAGACTTCCACACTTCACAGCATGGTGGGCTAGCCTGTCCCAAGGCTCCCCAGAGAGTTACATTGGCAGCACCCCGCTGGGCCAAGCTGCCTGGACCCGTGGAGCTTTGTGTTGTGGCCTTGCCTCTGCAGGCTGCTCCTCTGGCCACCCTGGAAATTAGACCCAGCCTTGGCGACACAGACTGTACTGGGCTGGAAATGCTGAGGAAAGGCCCCCGGGCAATGATTTCACTTCCTCCGTGCTTTGTGTCCAACGGTGAGGAAAGGCAGCAAAGCAAAACTCAGTACAGAGCTGCTCCTCATATCAGGGCTGCGCACACCTGTCAGGTAGCATAGCCTCATTTTTCCCTTCTGGGATGTGTGCTGAGTTGCAACGGCTGCATCCACTAATTTTCTAGGAGCGCAAGCCCTCCTCCACCTGTCTCCAGTGCATCCCACCCCAGTTGCTCACCGCTGACATAGTTTGCAAACTAGAGCAATATCCGTGGACTTCACAGACCTTTAAAAAAGAAACTCAAGCATGGCACATTCTTGCAAGGAACTTTGGAGCTGGGAGGGAGTAGTTGTCTAGTTAATGGACGGTTAGAGATAATGCTGGTCAAGAAAAAATGGGCAGAGAAGAGATTGTAGATAGATAGATAGATAGATTAGATTAGATAGCCTGGGTGGGAAAGCATGAGTAAAGTATCAATAGTTAGGCATCATTATGGCTCCTTCAGAATTGACGAAGTCCTATAGAGGTTGCTTGACTTGCAAGGTCAAGCTAGAAGTTTTGTAATTTTGAAGCTTAGAGGAATTGGGGTCATCAGTCCTTCCTGGGGTTGTATTCAAGACCTTTCTAGACAGAGAAGAGAGGAGACTGGTTGAGTACCAGCTGGTGGCATCTCCTTGAAGAGTTACAACTTAACCAAGTGCCCTCATAGGCCTGGAGAATGGGACAAGCGCAGCAGTGGCAAGGGGATTCCACCTGACTCCCCAGGTCAGGGCTTCCTTCTCAGCAGTACAATGGTCACAGGTAGAAGAGTCAGAGGCCTCTTCTCAAAGTCCCAGTGAGGACAGCCCAGAGGCCAATGGAGACAAGGTTTATGAACTAGCTCGCCCTGGGGACTAGGCCTCTGTGGATGGAAGTCTACTTTGTGAGGAGTCTCCAAGGACTTGAAAGTAGGGCGCATGAGGTTGCAGGTAGGGCAGAAGGAGAGTGATGGACACAGCGCGTCTCTTATCAGAGGGACTGGGAGTGGGTGATTCGATGTAGCAGGGTAGAAGAGGAGGCTCAGAGCTGACATTGTTGATGAAACCTCTTGTACGTGGTTTACGTGTTTGCTCGGAGCGGGTGATGAGATTAGGAGAAGCCGCCTTTGGGCACCAAAGACCAAAACGTCTGCCAAGAGGGTAAAACCAAGAGAAGGGTCCCTCAGTGAGATCAGGAAGTCCTGCGGTTCCGCATCCCCGAGCCTGGGCGAAGAGTGGGGATGCTTCCTTCACCTCTGCCCCACTTCCTGCTCAAACAGGCCACCCCTCCCCCGTCTGACCTAAATCCAGCCGCTTTTAGCTTCCCGCTCTCCACCTCCTCCCCTCTCTTTGGCCCCCCCTCCCGCCCTTCTGCTGCCAGAAAGGGTTAATCTCTCCTGCGGGTAAAAACAGGTCCGCAGAGTCTCTAACTGGCGACAGATGGGCCACTTTCTTCTGGCCACAAAGGGGCCGGAATGGAGCGCTCGGCGGCATACAAATAGGCAGGTCACGTGGCTCCCGGCTCTTGGCTGGACCAGGAAGACCATATGGCGCATGCCGGGGAGGAAGGAGCAGGGGCGGGGGTAGGAGTGGAGGGTGCCGGGGAGCGAGAGCCGGAGGAGGGCTGGAGCGGAGCGGAGCTGGGGAGGGGCGGCCGGAGGGAGCGCGCCGCACCGGCGCGTGCGCAGGCGCGGGCGCTGGCTCCGCTTGCCGCGGCGCTCCTGGCCCCGCCCGCGCCGGGCCCAGCCAACTCCGCTATATAACCTGAGCGCCGCGCGGCCTGGCTCCGAGGAACTCGCCCCACGCAGAAGGCACGGCGTCCGAGGGCCCGAGGTTATGAAACCATCTCTGCTCTACACTCACTAACAACCACAGGTAAAGATGGATGGGTGGTCCTTTCCTTTTCCCCTTCCTTAGAATAAAAGCAACCCTAGAAGACTGATGCACCTCTTTACTCTGCGCGCGTTGGTGTGGAGCGTGTGTGTATGTGTGTTGGTGTGTTGGAAGAGGAATCCCTCCTTATAGTCTCAGATAGCCAAGGACGTGCACACCTTTCATCACCACCTCAAGTGCCCACCGCAAGCTTTCTGATTTTCCTTTTTAATTTGTTTTCTGAAAGGATAGGAGTTTCTTCGATTTTTTTTCTAATGCACCAACTTTATGGATAACAAATAACTACTGTACTCCCTCATTTCCTCCAACAAACGGACTCCGGTGGCCAAGATTTATGTTTTGACTTGTGTTATTTATACACTTGTAGATCTACTGATGCACACTGAGAGTGCCAAACAAATTTTCGGTAGATGAAAGAGAATTGGGTACCCTACGTACACACAAGCGTAGAACAGACAGAACAGAACTTGAATTCAAAGAGAGTTTAGTTGAGAGGGGAGAAAAAGTGCTGTTAAGCAAGAGTGCCTCGCGCCTACTACCTGTTACCTCTCCACAGGCGGCCAAGTCCCCAGCGCCCCACGTGAAGCCAGAAATTCAGTAGTTTCACTAAAAGCTTTCCATTTTTCCCTCATTGGAGACGGCAACTTTACCATTGCTTATCCCGGACTATGCTAATGACACTCTTTTAAAAGGAGGTCGGGGCGAACTTTGAAAAGCCCCAATAAAGAGCGGGCAGCCCTTTCAATGGGCTGTTTATTAGAGAGGAGCCCTGGGCACCTGATCCCCAGCGCGTGGGAGAGCTCTGTGCCTGAGCCGCCAGCCCTCTCTGCGCAGCCTGGGCTTTTGTGCAAGGTGGGAATTCAGCCGAGGGCAAGGGCTAGAAGGGGAGAGAGAATGGAGAGGCAGGAGAAGCACGGGGGACGCTTGCCCACTTTGGGGGCTGAATCTTTCCTGGATGCCAAAAGAATTCTGTGGCAAGGACTTCCCCCAAGCGTTTGCTCATCGATCTCCTATCCATCTAATCTTCTTAAAAATCACTGCCCGGGTTAGGAAATTACGTAAAGGCGGTTCCACTGAGATTGCTAAGTACGGGGCAGCCAGGAGAGAGAGAATAGGATGTGAGATGTTTTTCAAACCCACTGTTTTTGTGGAGTTGAGTGTGACTTTGGAAAACACAGAGAAAAGGTGCAGATGGAAATGAAGTCGCTGATAGGAGCACTCATTTGCACACACCTATCCTATCGGGTAACCGCCATAAACACATTGTAAATTTAATCGCCAGGACACACACACACACACACACACACACACACGCCTGCACTTAACTTTACCTTCCTTAGAGGCGTTAGGAATGCATTTGTACAGGACTGGAGAGTGGGAGCTGATTGTGCATCTTCCTGTTTCTCTCCCACCCCACCCCACCTCCCCCCACCGACCCCCGTTGAGTACAGGAAACCGAACCATGACCAAGTCATACAGCGAGAGCGGACTGATGGGTGAGCCTCAGCCCCAGGGTCCTCCCAGCTGGACGGATGAGTGTCTGAGTTCTCAGGACGAGGAACACGAGGTGGACAAGAAGGACGACCTAGAAGCCATGCATGCGGAGGAGGACTCGCTGAGGAACGGGGGAGAGGAGGAAGACGAAGATGAGGACCTGGACGAGGAAGAGGAAGAGGAAGAGGAGGAGGACGATCAAAAGCCCAAACGCCGCGGACCCAAGAAGAAGAAGATGACCAAGGCGCGCCTGGAGCGGTTTAAGCTGCGGCGCATGAAGGCCAACGCCCGAGAGAGGAACCGCATGCACGGGCTGAACGCGGCGCTGGACAACCTGCGCAAGGTCGTGCCCTGCTACTCCAAGACGCAGAAGCTGTCCAAGATCGAGACTCTGCGCCTCGCCAAGAACTACATCTGGGCTCTGTCGGAGATTCTGCGCTCCGGCAAAAGCCCTGACCTGGTCTCCTTCGTCCAGACGCTGTGCAAGGGCTTATCCCAGCCCACCACCAACTTGGTGGCGGGCTGCCTGCAGCTCAACCCTCGGACTTTCCTGCCGGAGCAGAGCCAGGACATGCCCCCGCACCTGCCCACCGCCAGCGCTTCCTTTCCCGTGCCCCCCTTCTCCTACCAGTCCCCGGGGCTGCCCAGCCCGCCCTACGGCACCATGGACAGCTCCCACGTCTTCCACGTCAAGCCGCCGCCGCACGCCTACAGCGCCGCGCTGGAGCCCTTCTTCGAAAGCCCCCTGACGGATTGCACCAGCCCTTCCTTCGACGGGCCCCTCAGCCCGCCGCTGAGCATCAACGGCAACTTCTCTTTCAAACACGAACCGTCCGCCGAATTTGAGAAAAATTATGCCTTTACCATGCACTATCCTGCAGCATCCCTGGCAGGGGCCCAAAGCCACGGATCAATCTTCTCGGGCGCCGCTGCCCCTCGCTGCGAGATCCCCATAGACAACATGATGCCCTTTGATAGCCATTCTCATCATGAGCGAGTCATGAGTGCCCAGCTCAATGCCATCTTTCACGACTAGCCCCTTGGCAGCGGCCCATCGGTTCCATCAGCCCCGGGAAACGAACCCACTAAACTCACTCGCGGTGACTGTCGTGTTTACAAAAGGCAGCCCTTTGGGTACACTGCTGCTGCAAAGTGCAAATACTCCAAGTTTCAAGTGATATATGTATTTATTGTCGTTACTGCCTTTGGAAGGAACGGGGTCAAAGTTCCTGTTCACCTTATGTATTATTTTCTATAGCTCTTCTATTTTAAAAACGTAAGACAGTAAAGTTAAAAAAAATCTGCACCACAAATTTGGTGCAGCTGTATTCAGATCATATTAATTATCTGATCGGGATAACAAAATCACAAGCAATAATTAGGATCTATGCAATTTTTAAACTAGTAATGGGCCAATTAAAATATATATAAATATATATTTTTCAACCAGCATTTTACTACTTGTTACCTTTCCCATGCTGAATTATTTTGTTGTGATTTTGTACAGAATTTTTAATGACTTTTTATAATGTGGATTTCCTATTTTAAAACCATGCAGCTTCATCAATTTTTATACATATCAGAAAAGTAGAATTATATCTAATTTATACAAAATAATTTAACTAATTTAAACCAGCAGAAAAGTGCTTAGAAAGTTATTGTGTTGCCTTAGCACTTCTTTCCTCTCTAATTGTAAAAAGATTTTAAAAATGCACAATTTGAGCAATCCATTTCACTTTAAAGTCTCTCGCTTCCTTAAAACCCAGATTCCTAGCTCTCAAAAGGATGGAAAAAAAGCAAGACATATTGATCTCTATCAAAGCATATCAATTTTCAACACATTACTTGCACAAGCTTATATATACGTATTATAAACAAATGCCAACATACCCTTCTTTAAATCAAAAGCTGCTTGACTATCACATACAATTTGCACTGTTTCTTTTAAGTATTTTACTCCTTTGCATTCCATGATTTTACAGAGAATCTGAAGCTATTGATGTTTCCAGAAATTATAAATGCATGATTTTATACATAGTCACACAAATGGTGGTTTGTCATAGAGTCACGTAATGAATCTGAGCCTAAATCTAATCAGGTTGTTAATGTTGGGATTTATATCTATTGTAGTCATTTAGTACAGTAGTTTAAATAAACTTAAACCATTTGATTCATAATTAGAACAATAGCTATTGCATGTAAAATGCAGTCCAGAATAAGTGCTGTTTGAGATGTGATGCTGGTACCACTGAATTCGACCTGTACTGTAATCTTGTTTGTAACCCTGTATATTATGGTGTAATGCACAATTTAGACAACACTCATCCAGTTGCAATAAAGTAGTATTGTAAATCTGAGAAACTGTTGCCTTTCTTCTTGAAATCATTTCTCTAAGTGTAAGTAATTCCTCATGAGAGTTGGGGGGGAGGCAGTAGTAGTACTTTACTTGCTTAATTGAGAACCACACTGAACAATTGGCAAAGTGTTGTTTCACAGTTTACTTCGACAGACGCTCTAAGCTGCTTGTTTTTCTTAGGGAGTCGAGTTCTTACAGATGATCAAAGTACCTGTTGTTTCCTTATTTGGGACGTGAACTAGGCGGGTGGCAGAAAGGGTTAGGGTTTCTCCTCCTGTGCTGCCGGAGGCGTCACCTGTAGGTGTCTGACTCCCGTTTTAGAAATGTTTATATGGCTTCAGTGCTTTCTCTTTCTAAAGAGAACTTCGTACTTTAGTTAGTTATTCACATGAAAGACACATGCCATGAGTTTAGATTGTCTACACAATTTTTTAAAAACAAGTTTTATACCACTTCCTTGGTGCTCTGCTGCTTGTTTATTTCCCTGAACTAAGCAGGTCTAGCTTGCACACCAGTGCTGTCCTAAAGAGAAACTTGGATACTTTTTGAAAAATACTGAAGCAGGGGTGGGGGATAATTGATTTAAAAAATTGAAGAAGTATTTTATAATTGTTCCATAAGCTTCTAGTGATGATTTAAAATACTATTTCCAGGGAGGTAAAAAAGAGAATGACTTATTTGTACTGAAGAACCAATGATATGTTGCCTCATAAACTTCAGTAAGGTATAATTGTTTTCCCTCTCTCGTTGCACATCCCTCGGTTTATTTGTAAATCTAAAAATCCTCCAGGGGAAAAAATTTCAGGGGAATGTTTGTTTATAAGTCAACGTGAGAGAGAGAGAGACAGAGAAAGACAGAGAGTTGGGCATTTCTCTTTCTCCTGGATGTACTGACTGACAGGAAGAATTCCTGGGGAATAACATTTTGGCACTGGTGTCCTGGCTCTACCAGGGTGCTCTGATTATTGTCATTAGTAACTCCATTGTTTCTCCCCGGATTCAGATGCTACATTGGATGACTACCTCCCTTTCCAAGCTTGTTCCTTTAATCTCCTTCTCATTGGTGATTTAGGGGTTCCAGAAAGCTGACCTCATTTAGCAAGCTGTTCCAGAAAAATGTGAGTTATCTAATGGACAGGAACAATTAGCCATACTAATAACATTGCCACTGGGGCTGCATCAGGCTGTGGCAGTAGCAGTAAGGAATAGCTCAACATGAGAGCAAAAGTTTGAGTGCAATTTAAAATAGATCATCTTAACATGTTTCCCATCAGCCTTCATCCCATGAGAAAACACACTTTGACAGTAGTCTCAACCTTATCCAAAATGTAGCGATCTCACTTCAAGTGAATCAGAGCTGTTATTTTGGAAACAAGCTGTTGCTTCCTATACTCAGAATTGCTCTCACTGTTCTTCCTTTTAAGAGACGCTCTACCCATATAAAGGCTGTTTGAGCGCTGCCAGCCTTTCCATTTAGGAGATGGGAAAAGGAACATTCAGGTCTGATCTGATCCGTTCAGCAGCTCCAATGCCCTTGTAATTAAAAAGAGCCATCTTCATGCCAACAAAACCTTCGAGTGGTGGGCTGGAGAAAGAACAAAACAGCAACCTTCTAAGAATTTCATCTTTTCAAAAAGGCAGTCGGAGAAATTGAGAATGTGGGATTTTTCTGTAATGTGGAAATGAAGATTGAAAGGTTTGATTTTTCCCCCTTCCCATTTTGCCTATGTGAGTGACTTCATTCTGAAATGTAAGATTCTTTCAGTCAGTCAAGGAGTCAGGCACATGCCACCATCTTTTATTCAGAGGCAGGCACAGATGTTCCTTCTGCAGGGGAGGTTTTAATTTATGAAAATGATATTGTTTATGCATGAATGAACTGGATGCACTCTGCATAACACGCAGCCCTTCCATCTGATCAGAGAAATGCCACAGAACGAGTGCCAATGTCAGGAACATATTCTACAAATTTACTCACTTAAATGTTTAATGAATATTTGGAAGACATGTTCAAACCACAAGAAACCTTTTCAATTATCTTCATCTTTTCTTTGATGAATTACTACCTATCGCTAAACGAGACTCGTGCAGTCCTTATAATTGGTTCACACTTGTGTCTCGCTAATGAGAAAAGGAAAGGTAGCAAGCACGAAGTCCAAACCAACCCAAAAATGCCTAAAAAACAGGCACCTTTGGACTCATTTACAAAAATATTTCTTTCCATTTTGTTGTAGAATGCTTGTGAAAAGTCATATTTAGAGTTCTCTGCTCTCCTTCAGCTGGAACAGTACCACTCCTGTCCAATGATCTGCTGACGGAATCTGAACATACTCTAAAGAGGTGTTTTCAGGTAAACTTGGTAGTTTAAAATCACAGTAGACCATTTTAGGACTGGAAATCAAGTTTGGCTAAATATTTTACCTCATGCGCAATTCCTCTTATAAAAAGTGCACTTTGCACAACTTAGATTTAATTTATATCATCAATTCATTTACACCCCATAAACTATTTTTAATCCCTAAAAGCATAATTAATTGAAAATTACAGCAGAGAACTATAATATCTCTAGAATGTCCTACTAAATTTAGTCTTGCAATGTTACAGTAAAATCACATTTGAAACAAATGATAATAGTCTTAATTTACTGATCTTAAAAACAACCTCCCTAGCCTCTCACATTTGAGAGTCTATATACTCCCACAAAATTAATGCATTTCTGAAAGAAAATAGCAATTACTAAAATGATATATGGATCATTAGCTAACAGTTTGAACCAAGCTGTTTTGGTTCTATAATTAAACAAGAGATTTAAAATGAAAATATCTATTAAACAATTAATAAAACTAGAGATCAAAACAAAGGCAGATTTCTCCTAATGGGAAACATGAAATAGCAGAGCTGTTCCTTAAGCTGCACAGAGCCTCTTTTCTCCTGTCCTTTCTCCCTCCACCACCACTTATTTCCTGAAAACCACCTAAAGAAAATTCCAGTCTCTGATAAAAAAATAAAAGTGCCAATGGTGACATCTTGTGAAACACCAGAACTCTTGTTGTTACCATTGCAAAGAGACGTCCTGGCGTCAGATGCACCGTGATTTGGATGGTGGCATAATCGTTGGCGCCTAGCCAGGCACTATGTTTCAGAGGACACCATTGTCAAGAACCATTCAACTAGAAATCGGCACTGCATGCACTCAGAAGTTGAGATCATCTGGCTTCCTATGTCAGGAAGGATTCTGTACTGCCAATTGCCTCATGGACTCCCTTCGCACACACTAACACTTGGTTCAATGGCTCTGATGGAATTAACTGTGTAGCCAAACTAGTGGCATTGACGAGACCAGTCTCTGGAGACTTGTTTAAATTGCTAATTTTAAAATGCCTTCAATTGCCGAGCATTATGTTAATGCTGGACTAAATCTATGGGGTTACAGTAAGTGTGAACTTGACCAGCTAAACAATGGCTGTACAATTGTCACATTCACTTACTGACAACAGTCATCTTTCCAGATCCCCAGGCATGGAGCACAGCATACCTGTAAAATGATATCTCTACCATCAGGTGAAGCTGACGTGTATGAGATAACTAGATAATATACTTTGCTGTTAACATGATTAATAGCTAACCCTATAGATTGTCATGTCTTCGGGATAGTCAAAAAGATTGCCTCACACTTAATAAATTAAGTGCTTTTTGTTCATTTGCACATTCCATCTTCAAAGCAGCCCTCTGCCTTTTTCACAGGTCAGGAAACTGCTGGAAGCTGGGATATTTAGTTATTTGCATTGATGACTTCCTGTCCTCATTCAGGTTGTTGTTTAAGCATCATTTCCTCAAAATAGTCATTTCTGGGCCCCGTCTAAAGTATGGGCTCTCTTTAACCCTATAGAATCACCATTGTCAACTTTAACTCACAGCGACCTCATGAGGCCAAGTAAAACTGCTTCAGAGGGTTTTCTTGGTTGTCATCCTCCTGATCACATTTCACCAAGTCTTTCTCCCCACAGAGATGCTGGTGGGTTCAAAACAACAGCCTTTGGGTTAGCAACTGAATTCTTCTTAACTTGTTGGGCTGGGATCCACATGGTTGGCAGTTTGAAACCATCAGCAGCTCCAGAGGGAGAAAGATTGGGCTTTCTACGAGTCTTGGAAACCCTTAGGGGGGTCGCCATGAATCAGCATTGATTGGATGGCATTGAGTGAGAGCTTACACCGGCCGGGCTCTTAAGCCACTATTATTGTCTGGTACTATCTTGCCTATTTATTTGTTAGATCTTCCTTTGCTCATTTTAATTTTGTTTTTAAATCATGTACCTCCTCCAGTAGAATGTGGCCATCACAAAAATAAGGACCTTGCATGTTTTATTGCTGTCTTTCTGGTGCTCATTCATGTAATCATCTAGAAGCATCTTGGCTGGAGCCTATGGTAAGCCTATATTTGCATTTCTATGACACTGACAATTTGTGTTAAAAAAGTAGCTGAGCCATTTTTCACCTCCACCAGCAATGAATGTCAAATTCCGTTGTCTTTTATTCTTACCAGTATTTGGTGTTGTCTGTATTTTGGATTTTAGCACTTCATCTCACACACGTTAGTACTTCATCTCACACACGTTAGTACTTCATCGCACATACGTTAGTACTTCATCTCACATACGTTAGTACTTCATCTCACATACGTTGGGCATGTCATAAGGGAGGACCAATCTCTGAAGAAGGACAGCATGCCTGTTAAGTAGAGGGTTGACGTAACAGAAGAAGACTTTCTTTTTTTAAAAAAATTATTTTATTGGGGGCTCGTACAATTCTTATCACAATCCATCCATCCATCCATTGTGTCAAGCACATATGTACATTTGTTGCCCTCATCATTCTCAAAACATTTGCCTTCCACTTTA
>NW_022103899.1:7691332-7701553 GCF_000313985.2 Echinops telfairi | reverse complement strand
AGATCTGTTTCCCCACACTCTTATATAAATATATTTACATATGTACATTCCAGTCTTAAAACAGAGGAAGACTTTCAATGAAATGTAGTGACACAGTGGCTGAAAGTGTTCTTAAACATGGGAATGATATGAAGATGATGCAGTACTGGGCAATGTTTTCTTCTATTCTATCAACGAGCTGTGGTGATGTAGTGGTTTCAAGTGGGGATGCTCACTGCAGGGTCAGCAGTTCAAAATCACCAGCTGCTCCATAGGGTATCAGACTTTCTACTCCTGTAAACAGAGTTTCAGAACCACACAGGGGCAGTTCTATCCTGTCCTATAGGCTCACCATGAGTCAAAGTGAACTTGATGGCAGTGATTTTGTGTAACAAAATTAACAAGAACCACAACAAAACTGTTGCCAGAAAGTAGAGTTGGGCTCCCAGTGATCCTGCAGCAAGGAGTAGGAATGCCCCCTGGGGATCTCAAGGACATAGAGCCTTATGGGAGCAGACAGCCTCTTCCTTCTCCTGGGGAGCTCTTGGTGGATTCTCACTCCTGGCTGACAACCCCCGTCCACCCCAAGCTGAGTCAAAATTAATTCAGGGCAACTGACAGCAACAATAGGAGTGTGATTATTTGTCATCATTGTTTTCATTTGCCATTCCCTAATGTTCTATGACATGATATTGAGCCTCTTTTCATTTACTTATTACCATCTGCAGATCTTCCTTTGTGATGTGTCTATTCAGATCCCTAGCTTGTCATTTTAACCTTTTAGCAATATCTTTCATAAAATTAAAAAAAATAGTCTTAATAAAGTCCAATTTATCAAATTGGTATTGTATTTAAAACCTCATTGCCAAACCGAAGGTGACCTAGATTTTCTTTTTTTTTTTAACCTAGATTTTCTTTATGTTTTACAATTTTTACAGGTTTACATTGTACATTTACAGCTATGATATATTTTGGGTTATGATCTAATATTTTGTGGAAGATGTAAGGTCGGTGTCTAGATTTTTTTTTTTTAGCACGTGGAAGTCTAGTTGTTCCAGCACCATTTGTTGAAAATACTACCTTTTCTCCATTGGATTTACCTTTGCTCTTTTGTCAAATATCCACTGGCTATATTTGTATGTCTATTTCTGGGTCCTCTATTTTGTTCCACTAATCTATTTGTCTATTCCTTCACCAATACCACATCTGTTGTATTTTTTCTGTGTGTTACCTAAAATAATCCCAACTTCCTTATCAGCATTGAAGAGCTTGGTTTTCAAAAGATCAGGGAGAGATTTCAACAGAATCTGACCCATAATCAGTAAGTGTTCCAGAAATGAGACTGAGTAGCAATCAACAAATTGAAAGGTAAAATAAGACGCTGATATGATAGGCAGAGGATAACACAGAAATGGAACCTACAACGTCAAGGAGAGTACTTTATATTCACAAAGATGTTTTTAATAGAAGACCTGGAGGCCCGCTTGGGTAAATGCTGGACTGCTAACCATGTGGTACCGGCTTTAAACCTACCAGCCACTCCACGGAAGAAAGATGAGGCTATTTCTCTGTGAAGATTTACGGCCCTGAAAACCCTATGCAGGGTCACTATGAGTTGGAATCGGCTTGATGGCAGTGGGACGTGTTTAATAAATTAGCTGTTAGTTACATTCAACTTTCTTCAAAGAATAGAAAAATCATAAGTCTATGGGGAATGTGATCCTCTTTATCAGCACAATGGAGCTTCGAAAAGTCTGTGGGAAATTTTTCATTATCTTTCAATTCTATTTTTCCACACACTTCTAAAAAGCCCCCTTCACAATTGAAATATAACATAAAATTCCTATTCTCAACCGCATCCCAAAACTAGCGTTATTAATGGATGCCTTATGTGATTGCTTGGTACAAATGCTGATGAATTACTCTAACCTATAACCTCTACTTTTAAAGATCCATTGGAGAAGCACAGGATATCAATGACACATCTTTAAAATTCTCTCTCAATCGTATAGATTTGGAGACCACTGCCACTTTCCTTGACATCAATGAAAGGTATTATAATGCTCGATTTCTTACTGTTATTTCCTTGCTACCAATGTTAACGATGATTGTAATTCTTGCCTAGTTACAAGAGGGGCTTATAAATCTATAATCTGTGGTAGGTTGCAGGAATGTGACTATATAATATCCACATCCAAGAATATAAAGGAGACCCGAGAGGAAATAAGCTTGGAGATTGGGGAAAACATTCTTTTCACAGATATGTGCTTACCCATTCCATTCTTGCCTTTGGATCCTCTGGCAAGGGTAGATGATGGGTAGGGCATGTGCAGCCATTTTGGGATTCCCAGGAGAGGCCTTGTTGATACTGGGAACAGTGAAGTAGTAGATTGGGCAGTGCTGGGTTTCTTAACATTATTATCTCAGATAAACTTCCCCAGGAGCAGCCTGGCTGTGAACCTCTATGTGAACGATGAAAATCGCACTTCAGAAACACCTTTATCTGGTGTTATTACCTGCACATGGTGGACAAGCATTGAGAAACAACAGGTTTTTGAAGTACGTAAAAATCATGGATCGGAAGTGGAAGACGGGAAACGCACTCTCACAGATGCTAAAGCGCTGTCCACGGTGACATACGCAGAATGACCGGCTGTGATTGATTAAGATTGGGAAGCTTTTCAGGGACAGAAGCAGGACCCCATGGCAGCCAGGGGACTTCCATTTAAAACGCGTGGATGACTTTCACTCAGACCGCAGCTTGAAAGGTGTGGAGGGTTGTGTTTCGAAAGAGTGCTTTTGCAAGTTACAGTCTCAAGTCTATACGACCTAGAACAGTGGTTCTCAACCTTCTAATACTGCCACCCTTTCAGACTGTTCCTCATGTTGTGGTGACCCCCAACCATAAAGTTATTTTCAATGCTACTTCATAGCTATAATTTTGCTACTATTATGAATCATCATGTAAATATCTGATATGCAGGATGTATTTTTATTGTTACAAATTGAACACAATGCAAGCATAGTGATGAATCACAAAACAATATATTGTGAAATATTTATGCCCAATTACCAATAAATGAAATTTTGTCTTGAAGCATGGTGTAGCATGGTTAACAGTCTTCACACCAGGTACCCGCAGGTGGGCATATATGCATGTGGGCGGACCTGCTTGGAGATAGATAGAGGAGCGGTGTCTCAGTTCCTAGGACCATCTGAAATAGGCATTTTTTGATGGTCTTAGGCGACCCCTGTGAAAGGATCGTTCAACCCCCAAAGGGGTCGCAACCCCCCAGGTAGAGAACCGCTGGTCTAGAGGCTATCTTGAGAATGGAGTGTACAAAGAGGTGCCATGAGACTGAGAAGCGGGTGGGGTCATGGAAATTTGGAGCGAGGCAGGCTATTGTGTGTGCCGCCTAGGAAGACACCGAGGTCCCCCCAATGGCGACAGTCTGTCAAAGAGAAAGCTAGTCCTCCATTGCAGAGGGCTAAGGGCTACTTTCCATAGTTGGGGGGGGCGGTTCCTCTTCGTTGTCTTTTTTACTATCAGGCACAGCAAATGAGGACAGTTTCTGCTTTCACCATCTAACTTGTTCATGTATCTGGTTACACTGAACTTAATACTCTGAACTACAGCCAGCATTGCAAACAGGTACTCAGAGAATAATTCAAGCTAGCTATTTGGGAGGAATTCATCTGGGAGTTTTGCACTGAATTTATGAAAATCAGAGTCTAGCTGGGAAGGGGGCTAAAAACAACAACAAAAAACACTTGCAGGAATGGTAAGAGAAGTCCATTCTTTATTGCAGTGGTTCTCAACCTGAGCGTCGCGACCCCTTTGGGGGTTGAATGACCCATTCACAGGCATCACCCGAGTCTTAACAGTAGCAAAATGACGGTTATGAAGTAGCAACGACAGTAATTTTATGGTTGGGGGGTCACCACAACATAAGGCACTGTCTGAAAGCGCACAGCATCAGGAAGGCTGAGAACCACTGGTCTAATGAATATAAAGGAACCCCTTTAACACTCAGCTGTAACAAGGACACCATTTGCCTGATTTTCTGCCCCACCCTCAGTGCCTGAGGTTCAATTGTCTAATAAATGCTTCATATAATACCTAAATACATGAAAACTGCATCTAGAAAACTTTTCATGAAACTTCCTGAACATTGCTTTGGATGCTTGGGAGAGAAATTTGGTCATTTGTTTTCAAAGCGTTAAGCAACAAGCTCTCAGTGTAACAGGTACATGGCAACTTTATGTTTCAAAGGGGTTTGCCTGGGCCTACAAGCACAGACTTCATGCTTGCCATCAGACTCCCAAAGAGAAGGCCTTAAAAAAACCCTAAGCTACTGTTCACACAGATTTCAGAAGGTCACTAAGTGTCTGAGAAAGCAAGCCTCAGAGACGTAGCGTTCTTCTCATCGGTGTGAGATGAGAAGTATCATAGAATCTTTTCAGTATCATAGACACCACCGCTGGATGCAGATGAACCTCCAGCTGAGAGAATTGCTCAGACATACTGTCATCGGGCAGGGGATAAAAGCACCTTCAGTCCAGTCATGGCCAACTGTGTTGGATCTGAGTTTCAGTCACTGGATAAACACCTGTCACTCCCGTTGATGTCCCAAAGCGTATGCCGGCATCTAAGCTTGGAGTTTGAAGGATACGGCTGCATGCCTATGTTATCAAATTATCATTAGCTGTTTTTTTTAATTATTATTATTCCCAAGTTTGCAGCAGAGTAATTTTTATTAAGAACGTCTCACTGCAGGCGTAAATCCAAACTCCACCACGGCACCTCACCCTACATGATCTCTAGTGTCTCAGTAAGTAGTAACATGTGACCGGGCTCCTGCCCACCTGCTCAAATCTCATCTTCAGTCATTTCGGTCTTCCTTTCCTCCCAGGCTGGTGTGCCCATCAAAAACCACAACAGCAGAGTCAAACGAGTTCCCATCAAGGATAGCCCAACTCATAGCCACGGCTCTGTGAGTGTCCAACGACATGGGCGTAAGATCTGTTCTCCAAATGAAGCATGTTTATTCTTGCCTCGGTGCTGCTGATGCTGTGCTTGCTCACTGCAGAACACTCTTCACCCAGGTCATGACATGACTTTGCCAGGCACCCGTACCACGTGTGTGCCACGATCTCAGAGGGTCTTTCTTTACCAGCCAAACCAAACCTTGGTCCCTACTCAATGATCTTTTCGTTACTGAACTTTCCACCACCTAAAAGTATGTGCTACTAAAAAGTATTTACTTACTTAATTCCTGTCTTCACTCTCCCATTTCCTTGGGACCCCAGGGAGAGAGAGCCATGGCCTACACTGTTGGTTTATTGCTTTTTCTCTTGGGACTGAGGCGGTGATTTTAGCAGAGGAAGTGCACAGTGCATGTGATTGTGTGTGAATGATGATGCTTTAAACACCATGCCTCGTATACTACAGAACACATGAGGATTCTTAGGTAAGGTATCGACTAAGGACTGATGACAACAGGGCATATTTAATTTTCCATGTCAGCACAGCCATGACAAGACTGCACTTTGGTGGTGTCCACTTCTCGGTGAGATGAAATGTGTCAAGGGAACGGCTTCCTCTCTCATGCTGAGTGCAGATTTTGCCAGAATGCTCTTGCTACCCTAGCTTCTGTTGTCCCTAAGGCCATATGTCCTTAAACAATCACACAAGAAACAGAAAAACAATTCTAGAACACTAGCAAGTCCAAAGATCCCATTTTCAGCCTGTGCCCGTTTCCCTCCACTCAGACTGTAACGCTGTTTAAAACAGATCGCCCAGCCGAGTTCTGGGCCGCATCTCAGCCAGCACGATCTCCGGTGTCTCGGTGGGCAGAGACATGCACTAGAGCAGGGGTGCTCAACCTTCCTCATGAAGCCACCCTTTCAGACAGTTCCTCATGTGGTGACCCCCAACCATAAAATTATTTTCGTTGCTACTTCATAACTGTAATTTTGCAACTGTTATGAATCGGGCGACCCCTGTGAAAGGGTTGTTCAACCCCCAAAGGGGTCACAACCCACAGGTTGAGAACCACTGCAATAAAGAATGGACTTCTCTTACCTTTCCTGCAAGTGTTTTTTGTTGTTGTTTTTAGCCCCCTTTCCAGCTAGACTCTGATTTTCATAAATTCAGTGCAAAACTCCCAGATGAATTCCTCCCAAATAGCTAGCTTGAATTATTCTCTGAGTACCTGTTTGCAATGCTGGCTGTAGTTCAGAGTATTAAGTTCAGTGTAACCAGATACATGAACAAGTTAGGAGGTGAAAGCCTTAGACCATTTATTGAGCACTTACTGCAGAGAGGGCACTGCGCTGTGGTTGGTAGGTGCCATTGATTTGGTTTCAGCACAGAGCAACTCTACATGCGAGAGCAGAAGGACCAACAGGGTTTCCTGGGCTGTGACCTTTGTGGGAGAAGATCACCAGGTCTTTCTCCCACAGACCTGCTGGGGGGGGTTCAAAGCCTACCACTTACACTTCTGCTCCTTACACCAGGGCTCCTGAGACACTGCGTGATACCAGGGATTCAATGGAGAACAAGGTGGATGACTTGCCAATGAGGAGCTTTCATTCTAAAACAGTAGCTACAATAATGGCACTGGATAGCATTTATTGATTGTTAGCTATCCAGCATTGTTAATAACTGCATTAACTCAACCTAGTAGAGAATCTAACCAGGGGTCCTCAAACTTTTTAAACAGGGGGTGAGTTCACTGTCCCTCAGACCCATTGGAGGGACAGACTATAGTTTTTAAAAAAAACTATGAACAAATTCCTATGCACACTGCACATATCTTATTTTGAAGTTAAATAAATACATGAGATAAAATGAAAATAGAAAAAAATTGTTATGAAGAAATTAGGGGAGATCGAGGCAATACTGTACACACAATTCCCTCCTTACATTGTATTTCAGAGCATCGTGGGCCACAAAAAATTACCTTGGGGGCCGCATGCGTCCGAGTTTGACACCCCTGTTGTAAAGGAACAACACGACTAACAAGTGGCGAACAGACTGGGCAGGAGGAAGCAGGTCAAAGCGAAGGGCAAGCAAGGCTGTGGAGGCAGGCCGATGAAAGCCGCCCAGGGGAGGGTGCCGGGGCCCAGATCAGCACATCTGCAGACTGATATTGAGCCAACGTTGGGTTCAGCGTCTATTCTGTGGACATGACTGACAGGGTTTGCTGGTGGGCTGAATGGGAAGAGTGGACGTGAGGAGATGAGGGTGCATCGAGGACATTGGTGCCGTTCCTGAGATTTGGAACACTCTTAGAGGAACAGGCTAGTGGTGGAAAGATCCCACATTTGGTGTTAGACACTTACTTCTGTAATACTTATTCGACAGTCTAGGAGTACTGCGTGTAGGCAAATAAAAACACACGGCTAAAGCTCAGGGCAGTTGTCGGGACTGGGGACATATTTGGATGGGCTGCTAGCTGAATGGGTGGTGGTCCAAACTCACCAGATGCTCCATGGGAGAAAGACATGGCTGTCTGTTCCTGTGGAGAGTTAGTCTTAGAAACCCTCTGCAGGCCCGCTGGGCGTTGGGACCCACTGATGGAGCTGAGTTCGGTTTTAGATTATATTTAAAGCTACTGGACTGAAGTTTGCACAAGTAAATCTGGAGCACAGAGCCCTCCCTAGGGTCCTGCCACCTTTAAAGCCCTGGATGCAGACATCTTGCCAAAGGGAATGAACAGAGCACAGCCCCTCTTACTGCTATTCACCAGCAATCACCAAACCTTCAGTGTGTTTGACTCTCTGCCCTGAAAGAATCTTGAAAAATGGCAATTCATCCCCCCTGTTAAAGGTCCTAAGAAATAGCCACTGCCTTGGCCTATTTGCCCTGGCTCTTGGTGAGTTTTTGAAATGCCATGAGCTCTAATTGTGTTGCTTGCCTGACAGCTGTGAGTACAAGATGCTGACTCCAGAATTGCAACTCATTGGGTGGAGGGCACCAGCTCTTCCCCACTAATGACTGCTGAGCCGAGCCACCAGGAGCCTGCTTGCGTGGGGCTTAGCAGCAGCTGCACTTCTGCTCCAAGAAGCATCTCGCTGCAATCAGATCACTCTGAGACTCTTCCCCATTTCCCCTGGAAGCTTGAGTATTTGTTTTCAAAGCATTAAACAGTAAGAGTCTTAGCTTAACGGGCACATGGGCGCTTTATGTTTGAAAGGGATTTGATAAGACCTAAAAACACAATCTTGCTCCCTGGTTTTCTTGAAATCCAAGTCTGAGAAACCTGTGCTCCTGTTATCTCTTCTGCGGGACTGTGCTGTGTGAACAGAGGTGGGGACAGAATGAGAAGGGGCTGCCTGCCCAGTGTGATTATTGGAGGATCAGCATACTATCACTAATTAGATTCACAATGGCTTTGTGTTTCCTTTCCAGCCCTCCTATCTCAGTACAATTCTACCAGTCCCCCAGCCTCCGCCTTTACTTCCTACTCTGCACCTTGCTCCAGGTTGGGCTCCTCCCCACCACCAGCATCAGCTTCCAGTGTCATTACACTTTAGACAGCAGTCATTCTCAGGCTTGGCTGGACTCCCCTGGGGACCTTTTAAAAACATCTGGGTCCCACCCCCAGAGACTCTAATTCAACAGCCTTATCTAAGTGTGGCCCCCAGGTGTCACGGTTGTGCAGTGTTGAGTGGTAGGACGCTGACTGAAAGGTCAGCCAGTGGTTGAGACCCACCAACCATTCTGGTGGAGAAAGACGTTCTATTCTGTCCTAGAGGGTTGCTATGGGTCAGAATCAACTTCAAGGCAAAGGGCTTTTTTTTTTTTAGTGTGGCTCAGCCATCGAGATGTAAAAAGAAAACTCCTCCAGGTAACTCTGCTTTGCAGCCACTCTGAAGCTCACAGGCACAGTCTTCCTGCTTTCCAGTGGACAAACAGGCCATTTCCTGGATCCCAGCTACTGCTCCAGGGCTCTCACAGTTTCCAGGTAACACTACATTGCAACAGTAACCTTCTGGGGAACAAAATCCAGTTGCAGGTATTCTTTCCCAAGGGAGTGCTAGATCCAGGAGAAAAGAGGCTGCAGAGGCAATGTCTTGGGGCATCAGTGCCAAGTTCAAAGTATTCAGACTCCTGGCCACCGTACACGGGTCTGAGCAGAACTGTGCTCCAGAGGGTTTTCAGGAGCTGATTCTTCCAAGGCACCTTTGGGTGCCCTCAGGCCTCCTACTCTATGAATAGCAGCCAAGTTGGCTAACTGAATAACCAGGGGATGTAGGCCCCCAACACTTACTAGGTTAAGGCAATGCCATGTAGGATTCAATGGATCAGATCTGTACAAACCAGGAAGGAGGACTGGTGGCTCTGTGGAGCAAGCATTGGGTTGCTATGGACAAGGAGGCTCAAACCCACCTGTGCCAGAAGGGTGCGGTAAAATGTCAGTAAATCTGCTCTGGAGGAAGAGGTAAAGATTTACAGCTTTGGAAACCCTAAGTGGGCAGTTTGTTCTCCAGTGTCCTACAGGTGACCATGAATGGGCTCTACAGTCGTGGGTTTTTAAAAAACGTTACTTTAACACTAGTGGGTTGGTTTTTAAAAATATATAAACCAGGGGCTTCCCCTGAAGGCTGTTGGAAGATGAGTTCCCAGTCATCCCAGCGACAGAACAGTCAGCTCCAAGGGACAGGTGAACAAAGTTGGAGAACTAGATCGCTGCTCTTCTGGATCTAACTGTGGAAAGGAAGTGTGTGTGTGGGGAGGTGGGGGTGGGGAGGGGTGGTGGTGGTGGTGGGGGTGGTGGTGGTGGTGGTGGTGGTGGTGGTGATGTTTACCTTAGCAAGGAGTCCTGGTGGTCAGGCATTGGTCTACTACTTCAAGGCCCTTAGTTCGAGCCCACTAGCAACTGGTGGGAGAAAGACAAAGTTCTCTACTACCAGAGTTGCAAACCCAAACCCACTGGGGTGGTTCGGCCCTAGAGCCTGGCACATGGCAGCCGTCAGTGAGTTCGGTTCACTCCAGTGGCATTGGCATCACTCTAAAGTTTTGTTTGATTTTAATTGAAATGAACTATCTTGAAATCTACTCCAGCTCCGGGAGATAAGAGGTCGTGCAGGTTCAAGTGGAACGTGTTCGAAGGGCTGGCGTATGCAACTGCGAGTAGGGTAAGCAATTCATTACCTGGTGAACTGCAGGCCCCAGGCGGTGGGAGCGGTTGTTCCCTCCCCAGGCGGGGGTCCCCCTGCAGGGAGCCGCCAGGC
>NW_022103899.1:7516386-7690768 GCF_000313985.2 Echinops telfairi | reverse complement strand
CCTCGGTGGCGCGTCCTGGAGCTCCCTCTGTTCGCCAGGCTCCTCCTCCGCCCCGTGGGGTTATCGCGTTCCGAAGCCACCCCCTCCTGCCTCCCAGGTGAGAAAACAGGGCCACCCTGGGAGATCCCCCTGCTACTTGGCCCCTCCTGCTGGTCTCCTGGCGCCGCATTCATTCTCCCCATAAACCTTGCACACAATTCTGCTCCGTAGGAAAAGAAAAGGCCTGAGCCCCCAGGGGCGGTGTTTCCCAAAGGCGGAGAAAGTTTCGATCCATCAGTGTTTGACGTTTTGATGAAGTATGGAGTCTAGCGAATACACGTACACATGGATTCTTCGTCTGAGGGGAAAGCCCTTTGGGCCTTTCCAGCCAGCCGTGGCTTGCCTTGCCTTTGGCTGGAATTCAGGCTTCTTCAGACTTCGTTTAGAAACTTTTATTTATAAGATTGATTCTCAAGTGTTGTGATGGTCGCATTTGATACACACACCATTCGTGCCTTTTCACTGGCATTGGCCTTTTATTAGTTTGACATTTTAGTTATTCAGAAAATCTTACAAGGCTGCTGTTTACAATAAAGGTATTTGGAGTCTTAGTCTAGGGATGATTTAGGGCAACACCTTCAAGTGTGATAATCTCTTCTTACTAAATAAGAATTATGACATTAATAAAGATTCAAACATCGGCTTCACCTTTTGGAAATATGACATGTGCAGTGGATGTGACAGAGCAGAGACAAATCACTGTTTTAAAACTTCTTGTGCAAAACCTGACATACCAGGCAAACGGATGAGTCGTGGATTCAGGCCTGGCTGGGCCTGGTGAATCATGCCTGCCACATCTCTGATTTAAAGGTACCTCTGACCTTAGATTGTTTTGAGGTGTTTTGAAAAACCTAGAGTGTTGTCTTAAACTTCTGAAGTCAAGAGGTTGGGGATACCTATGAATTATTCATGTTAGTTTTTAAATCAGTTTGGATTTTCCAAATGTTGAGGTTTATGATGAGACTCTAGATTAGCCCATAACAGCCAGCTTGCTTTATGCAGAAGCTGAGGTAAGATCATAGAATTAAGTGAGGTCTTGTGTTCTGTGAGAAGTCTGACACGGCCAAGCTTCCATGCTGATGCAGAAGACAGCAAAAAGTGAAAGAGCAAGGAAATGTGGTTTTATCTTGATGCGCGATGACTGAGGAAAGTAGTCTCACGCTTATTGTCATGAGTTGTTGTTAGGCTCCATCCATCTCTTCCAACCCATAGCGACCCTGCACACAACAGAAGGAAACCCTGCCTGCTCCTGCGCCACCCTCACCGCTGTTCCTGTGCCTGACTCCAATGTCGTCGCCGTGGTTCCAGTCCATCTCATCCGGGGCCTTCTCTTGCTGCCCCTCTGTTTTACCAAGCAAGCATCTGATTGCCAGGGAATTTTAAAAGATTGCATGTCAGTTTCATAACTCAAAACGTTATGACACTTGGGCCCCCCCTACCTTTTCAAATCCTTTTCTTGGGGGCTCCTACAACTCTTATCACAATCCATCCATCCATCCACTCTGTCAAGCACATTTGTACATCTGTTGCCATCATCATTCTCAAAACATTTGCTTTCTGCTTGAGCCCTTGGTGGCTTTTTCCCCTTAATACAGACTGACCACGTACTTTTGAAATTAACATCCTCTGCCCTGGAGTTGATGGTGATTCATGGTGACCATGTAGGACGGAGGGGAACTTCTCTATAGAGTTTCTGTGGCTATAAGTCTTTACGCAAAGCAGGCGGCCTCATTTTTTCTCTAGAAAAACAGCATGCGGTTTCAAACCTCTGGCCTTTCCTGTAGAGCCAAGCACTTAACCATCAGGCCGCCAGGCTAAGAACCTAGCACATGTATACGCACTTTCATTTACAGAAAAAGAAAAAACACGAGTGTTTTTACTTCATGTAAACTTGTTTAAGAGGGGTACACCCAAAACCAAACTCACTGCTGACTCATAGCGACCCTATAGGACAGGTAGCACTGCCCCTGTGGGTTTCTGAGACTGTCACTCCTTATGGGAGTAGAAAGCCTGGCCTTTCTCCCACGGAGTTCTTGGTGGTTGCAAACTATTGACCTTGCAGTTAGCAGCCCAATGCATAACCACTATGTCACACAGCGGAAGCCCTGGCCTGGGAGTCATAAAGTTGGCAGCTTGACCACAGCCAGCAGCTGCTTCGAGGGAGGACCCAAGGACCTGTTCCCGTAAGATTACAGCCAAAAAAGTCATATGGGTCAGTGTTACTCCGTCACACTCAGTCGCTGTGTGTTGAGATGCACCCAGTATTAAATGTAAAAAATGCTTCCTCAGAGAGCATGAACTTTGATTGACGTGGGTGGTGAAACCGCCTTGCACTAGCGCCGGGCGGTGGTCGAGACACTGAAGCACGTTCGGTGACTGTACATGCAGCGAGCACGTAGTGTGGGAAAGAGTGTCTGGGGAGACCATGCCCCTCACTAGACCGCAGGCAACTTGGCAGCCCCAGACAAGTTGAATATGGGGAGTCCCTGGCCATTATTTCATCATTTGTATGAGATACTTTATAAGACTGTCCAGCTTCCAAACTGCACAGTGCCTTCGTCACTCTGACGGATGCCATAAAACACCATGCGATCTTTTCTCTAACTTTCTATCTTGAGTAATGAGCAAAGACACTAATGTATTTCACGAAGGCTGTCACTGCCAACATTGCAACGAATTGATGGTCTTGTTGACAGGGAACATCGTAGAGCCACAGTGCCCATGGTTTGCTTTATTGGGTCCAAGGGTAACTTAGAGTAATGGTTGTGTGACTCCTCCTCCCCTGGGAGTAAAACCAGGTGGCACAACAGCGTCAGCATTTCCTTTTTTTTTTTGCTCGAAACAAGCTTACAATACAGTGTATTAGATTTTTATCAGTCAACAGCATTACCTTAATACATAAGCTCAAATATTTTGGTACTGTCTTAGTGCTAAGACATTTTTCCAGATGCTAGGAACATGCCAAAGGATGACCTGGCGGCCGCTGCCCTTGAGGTGGTTTAACGAAGACACACACTAGTGTAATTTCAATCTATAAAGTAAGAATGCCACTGGGCCACGAAGCATTTTCTCTGTGGTCACATTGGGAATATTTAACCACCCGACTGTTCAGCACGCTTCTGAGATGAGGGTCCCTGTAGGGATTGACCAATAAATAGTATGCATTCTCTGTGCTCGCATGAGGGAGCTTCAAAAAGTTCATGGAAAAATGGAACTTCTGGGAAAGAGATAATGGCATTTTCCCATTAACCTTTTGAAGTTCTTCCAACTGTGGTTTTTTAAAACAGAAGTTTCACCCAACAGTATTTACTCTTACAATGTAAGAATCACTCTGCTATGTAGTTAAATACTGTGACTTACTGGATTAGCTTAATAATTTACTAACGGGAAAGAAATGATTCACACTGCAGATTACATGAAGTATGAGAAGCATCCATATGCTCTCTCTCAAAGAAAACAAAACAAAACAAAGCAAAATAAACAACAACCAAACTCACTGCCATTGAGGGGACACCAACTCTTAGTGACCCTATAAGGCAGGGCAGAACTGCCCCTGTGAGTTTCTGAGACTAGAACTCTTAACAGGAGTAGAAAGCTCCCTTTTACTTCCTCAGAGTAGTTGCTGGTTTTCAACTTGGGCTTTGCAGCTAGCAGCCCAGTACATAACCGCTATGCCAACTCCAGCCTAAAAGGACATCTTAGAAATGTCTGTAATCTGCTTCTATCTGTGGTGTAGGGAAGGTCTCAGGAGTCGTAATTGATAGATCTGGGATCTGTTTCTACAACTAAGTAGGTGTGTAACTGGCTTTAGGCAAGTCATTTTACCCCATTGATTCACCTGTAAAAAACGAGGGAATCATATTTCATTATCTCTAAGTGCCATGAACTCTGACCATCTGTGATGTTGCATTTAAAAGGAAACACCTCTATATAGAGTTTAAGTGCTGGACTATTTTGTCAAATTACATAAATCTAATAAGGTTGAATTACCAGTGGGCTCAACCTTCTGGTGTGTGTGGATGGCTGTTGTGTTTTATAGCAGGAGCTTCATAGCACCAATGAATTTCAAATTAGAAGCAGGACAGGGGAATTATGGGCCAAAACCCCTTATGAGAGATGGACAGTCTCTTCTGCATAGGTCCTGTTTGGGGAAAGGAACAAGCCGTTTTCTGGAAAGGAGGAATTAATTGGTGAAGTCTAGTCTTAATCTGAATTTTCATGATGGACACCTCATTCTTCTTACTCTGTTTCATTTCCTGTAGTCACATTTCTGAGAGAAAGTTTCGTTACGTTTGGTGAGCATTAGAATATTTAAATACTTTTAAAAAATAAGAGAAAGGCTTAAAAACCCTCAGTATTATTGAAACTCTCAAATTTCACTGCTTCCTTCCTCAGGTTACACCATTCAAAGTATGCTTTTGTTTGTTTGTTTGTTGTTGTATTCTCACTGCAACTCTGAGCTCAGTTGAATTACAGTAGTAATTAGAAAACTGGAAAAAAAACAAAACCCAGGCTTCAAAATAAGGTCATGAAAGTTTGTTAAGGGTCTCTCGCCGTCATAAGGGAGTTAAAATGGTTTTCTTGTGCTTTAAGTTTCTGTCAGTCCGCGTGTTTGCTTGAGGCTAAGCAGTGCGAAAAATAATGTGGAAAAATGTAAAAATGGGAGGGGGAAAAACATGATCAATTTTAAAACAACAGGAGCTAGTGATTATGTGGGACTCAGCCGAGCAGCGTACACTAAGTCCTAATCTGCCTAAGCTGTTTGAGAACAGATGTATGTGAAACAGATACGGGTCTTCTGTTGTGTACATCCAGAGTGAGACATCTGTCGGTTGACTGTGTGGTCAGAAATAATGGAAGCAGGGGTTAAACCCCAAAATGACCTATTACTCATGTGAGTTATTGAAGGACTAATTACTTGAAAAAATGTGATGCTTTGATTCCTGAGACTGCATTTGAAGAGAGTGCCTCTTTTAGAAATTGGTATTAGAAGCCTCCTAAGCTGTCAAATTTTAAGGAATTTTGAAAAGATGAGTGTGAAGCATCCAGTTTAATTTTATACCCAGTCGATAAAATGTTTAAATGCTCAGAAGGGCCTGTTAGCCTCTTGTATAATAGCCACAATTTCCAGGACGGTACAGGCCCAGGCAGTGTTTCCTTCTGTTGTGCACAGTGGTGGCTGTGATTCGGAATTAGCTCGGCAGCACCAACCCACAACAACAGACTATGCTCCGAGGTTTCCAGTGTTTGCTATGAAAGCCAGTTGGCCCCTCAGAAGAGCAAATGTGGGGCGAGTCCTCTGGAGAAGGACTGTCCCATCAAACTGTGTTGATGATGCAAAAGTCCGTGTCTGAGCGATTCCAGTGGGGCCTGCGTGAACCACAAGCAGCGATGGAGCCTCTGACATGTGACCAGTGTGACTGAGAAGCTGCATTTAAAATCTTACTTCCGTTTAGTTAATGAAGAGCCACATAGGATTTGTGGGGACCACGTTGGGTAGGGTGGCTTTACTATGTGGAATGGAAGGTATTTATTTCCTTCACACCCAGAATATGCGGTTCAAAAAACAAACATAATGTAGCACCAGTGTAGATCGAACAAGCTGAATGGAGGATGTGCCAAAGCCTTTTCACATATTTTGTCTCTACGAAGATGAAGAAAAACTTTCATTTGTTATCGTGAGTTAATTGGCTGATATGAAAGTTGAAGTCATTGTGTTTTTCCTTGTGGCCATTATGACTTATTGTTTGAGCCGAAAATTGGACTGTGTGTTTTTCGTAGGGGAAGGGATGCCTGCCCTGACTAACCAGCGTACTACACAGGTTTTTGTGGTGAATTGCTGTCCAGGTAATTCTGATTCATGGTGACCCCATCCGAGCAGCGCAGAACTGCCCGCAGCGTTCTTCAGGCTCTGGTGGTGTAGTGGTTGTGCTCTGGGCTGCCACCAGCATGGTCGGCAACTCAAAACCATCAGTCGCTCTGCAGGAGAAAGACTGGGCTTTCTACCCCAGTGAGCACGTACAGTCTTGGAATCCACAGGGGGCCACTGTGAGTCAGCATTGCCTTGATGGCAGTGAGCATGGAGTCTTTCCAGAGGCAGATTGCCAGTCCTCTCTTCTGAGGTTCTCTGGGGGAGGGGAGGAAGGAAGGGGTGTGTGTGGTTGATCCAACAACCTTTCAAAAGTAGTCAAGATTTTAACTGTTTGTGCCACCAGGGGCTTTTTAGTACTCTCCGACCCCACGGACGTCTGCATGCTCTGAAATGCTTAAATACGGTTCTTAAACATTCTGCCACCCTGCGTGTGGTCTCCTTGGAAGGCCAACCCGGATGAAACCATTTCCCACGGAGTCCATTCTGATTTACGGTGGTCCTGTGTGTCTCAGAGCAGAGCTGTGCTCCGTTGGCCTTTCAAAGCTGTGGCTTCTCTGGAAGTAGAGCACCAAGCTTTTCTCTGAGGTGCCTCTGGGAGGGTTCGAATCACCAACCATCTGTTCCACCCAGGATTCTCATTTGAAGGCAAGTAAAACTGATCTGTCTATCACAATCCCTTTCCCTGTGAGTCCCTACTTGCCTTGTGGAGACGTTTGGGGTTGGAACTGGCATAGAAATCTCCTCCTTAGAACAGAGAAGAGAACCTTTATTGAAGCCAAGGAACATGCAATCGGGAGACAGATGAGATTGCCCCAAGCAGGAGGACCCGAAGTTGGCTGCAGAAGTTTCAACAGAATGAAACTAGAGAGTCACAGGGCTATAGGAATGGATGTAGAAAGCACAGATTGGTTGGGTATGCAGGGCTAAGCTTTTTGTGTCCTCTGTTGTGGGAGAATGTGGAACACCCCTATGATGTGTATGTGTGTGTGGTGACACTTTATCCTGTCACTTGAGGTCACATTGGATAATTTCTGTCCAGTTTGTTTAAGGAGCCCTGGTGGCACCGTTGGATCACCGTTGGATTGTAACCACAAGGTCAGTGGTTCCAACTCACCAGCTGCTCAAGGGTAAAGATTTATAGCTTCCCGATGAGTTGTAAGGAATAAACATGATGGCAGTGTGTTATGCAGTTTGTTCAGTGGGATGAAGTACGTTTTTCATAATGTATTCATTTTCTCTGCAACTACATTTTGATTATTCCATTCTTAGTAATCTAGTTACCCTGCCACCTTGTTTTCTTTATTTTGATTTAGAGTAAATATTGACCTTTTGGTTCCAAATATATGCTTATTTCTTTATCTTATTTTTTTAAGTTATAGTTTTATTGACATATAATTCACACCCCATGCAATTGAGTGGTTTAAGTGTATTTAAGAGTAGTGTAATCATCGCCACAATTTTAAGACATTTTTTTCTTTCAAATACTCATTATTAGTAGCTCTCCAGTTCTCCCAAGTTCTCCTGCTCTAGCCCCAAGAAGCTATTAATCTAGTTGTTGTCTCTACCTACCCTGGATTTCATCTAAAGAAAATCATACAAAAGAATTCCCCAAAGCAAAAACGCCCAACAAAAATAACTAAACAAAACCCCCAATCCAAAAGGAAGCAGAAAATAATAAAAACTAGAACAAACTTAAAATGAGTCAAGAATATAAACATATGATAAGGTGTTAAATTCATATAGATGATTTTTTAGTAGAGCACTGTACTTATGAGTAATATCCATTATTTTATGTGCCACTATCCTTTTTAGGTTCAAGTTTTTATTTTATTCTTATGGTTAGCAAAAGCTGCCCAAGTTTATTTATTTTGGGAACTTCTTATTGTGAATTAGGTAATGGTTTACAGAACCGATCACAGCTTCGCATTCAACAATTCATACACATTTGATCCAACCCAATTATTAAAATCCCCTGTAGGAGCATGTTTTAAGTAACATCTCAGGGTGATAACTTCTGGAGAGTCCTCTGGTCTAAACTAGCTCAGTAAATCTGGGCTTTAAAGAAATTTAGTTCGGCTCTAAAATGTCATCCACTTTTTCAGGCCTTGATTAGAATGCTTGGTAGTCATAGCTGGTCGCCATCTATTTTTTTCTGATCTCAGGGTAGATAAGGCTATGGCCCATTCCAGCATTAGCCCTCCCTGTGGACTAGTTTCTTCTCTGGGACTCTGGTTTCCAGAAACATCATTATGTAAAGAATCAGGCAGATAGTAAATAATATAGTTGTGTGGTTTCAGAACCAGGATATTCACTCTGAATCTTACTGCTTGTTACTTCACCTGCTCTATTACATAACTAGGTTGTTAGTTACATTTCAGACACTGACAATTTACAGACCTTATCACTGTCTGAAACACAGCCTGCCTAAGACCTTTCCTATCACTTCTATTCTTTCCCAAGTTTTAGAAAGCACTGTGCCACTGGTGGAGGTAGTATACAGTGAGCATGTGAGTTCTGGTCGTGTATGTGTGTGTGTGTGTGTGTGTGCGCGCGTTGAACAAGGTGGGGGCAGGAACTCACAGTAGCCATTGCTTTGATGTGTGCTACTGTTTCCTAAATTAGTCTGTGCTGTTGGAGTTTCAAAGGCGGAGGAGAGAGGAATGGAGTTGAGAGAGGTGAACCTTATGCCAACTTCAAGCCTGCAAGCCAGAAATCGAGACTCTCAGTTTAACTGATGATTCAATTCAGAGGCAAATAGGCACGTGCATGTGCCCATGCCCACGCGCGTGCATGCGTGCGTGTGTGTGTGTGTGTGTGTGTGTGTGTGTGTGTGTAAATTGTTTTTTATGGTTGAGAAACTTTTGCGTCATTGGCATAGTGCTATGGATTTATGGTAAGCCTACAGATACATTTACCCTCATGCACCAGCTGGCATCAGAGAGTTCCTATGAACAGTCCAAGACTTTCATCAGAAACTGTCCTGGAAACGGCCAGTGCTGCTATGCAACAGTGCCTGGTGTCTGACTGAAAACAGTGAACATTTGCTTGTCTTTTTACTCTGCCAGGTAGACTGTGGCTAAGTATCTTATCTTGTTTAATCTCCCCAAGAAGGCTAAGAAGTTGGTAGGATTTGTATGCCTAGGGTCCAGAGGTGTTGAATAACTTGCCAAGGTCACATGAGGAGAGTGGAGCTGCTGCTGGAATTCAGAGCCAGGCAGTCTGACTCCAGAGCCTGCTGCGTGTATTACGCTATGCTGCTTTCTCCTTCTCGCAAGGCAGATTTTAGGCTAATGCGTTCGGAAGCCTGGTTGATGTTAATGCCAGCAGCACATCATGGTCTAAACAACAACAACCATCTTTGAAATATTATCATCTGACTTCTCAGAGGCCTTTATGACATAGCTCCATGATGGGGATTTTACTGCTCCCAGTTCTGATTGCTGAGTGAATGAGGAAAATGGAAGCAACAAGTTGGATTGTTGAATATTTATTAATGTTTTTAAAGAGTCTGATATTTTATTATGAAGACTAAAAAAAAACAAAGCCCTAACCTGCCATCAAGTCTGACTCCTAGCAGCCCTATAGGATAGGACAGAACTGCCCCTGTGAGTTTCCAAGACAGTAACTCTTTATAGGAGTACAAAGTCTTTTCTTTCTCCAGTGAAGTGGCTTGTGGATTCAAACTGCTGATCTTGTGGTTAGCAGCCTAACACATAATCCACTGCACCACCAGGGCTTTTTATAAAGACCCCTGCATGTACTTAAATACAGAAAGAGTGGTATAATAAATCTCCAGGTACATTCTGTAATGAATCTCTGTAGCACATTATTGAGTTCAACAGTTTTTCATAGCCGGCTTTGTTTCCTCTATGCCCTGGAATAATATGAAACAATTTCTAGGCATTGTGTACTTGTATCCATAAATGCTTTAGCATGTCTGAGGGAGATTCAGAAAGCTCGTGGGAAAAATGGAATTAAAAGAGATTGGAATTTTCCATGTACTTTTTGAAGTACCCTTGCATGTATAAGCATATACAATATCATGATCTCAATTGTAAAAGTTCTTTGTATTCTTATATTTCCAGTCAACATTCAGATTGCCTTCTCTGTTCTGAATGTTCAGATGGCTTCTCTCTGGGGTACTCTGTCTTGCTGTATCAAGCAACATTAAATAGGTCCATACTATAGCTGATTGCTGTGTCTTTAAAATCTTCCAATCCACAGATACTTTCTTTTTTTCCCCTTGGAATTTAATCTTTGAGCAAACTTGATCCCCTGGTCTGTAGTTTTCTACCGAGAGATGAGAGGCTTGTTGGGAGTGAATGCCCTCAAAGGACACAATGGGCAGCTCACAGACAGGTTAGGAGAATCCTGTAGACCAGTGGTTCTCAATCTGAGGGTTGCGACCCCATTGGGGGTTGAACGGCCCTTTCACATGGGTCGCCCGCTTCATAACAGTAGTAAAATGACAGTGACGAAGTAGCAACGGAAATAATTTTATGGTCGGGGGGCAGGGGGTGGGGGCGCGGTCACCACCACGTGTGGAACTGTATGAAAGGGTGGCGGTGTGAGGAAGGTGGAGGACCACCACTTTAGATGGCGATGCACTCAGCTGCTAACCAGAAGGTTGGCGGTTCCGATCCATCATCTACTCCACGGGAGAAAGGTATGACCGACTGTTTCTGTAAAGATGTACTGCCTTGTAAACCCAATGTGGCTGTTCTGCTTGGTCCTGTCAGAGGGCTGCTAAGCGTCAGAAGGGGCTTGAAGTCAGTGGCGCATGGTTGGACTCAATCTCAGAACTGAAAAGGGGGTGAAGCGGGCAGGGCAGGGAGAGTCTCTGACCTTAAGACCGTCACTGTGCTTATTTTATGGTGAGGACTTTGAAGAAGAGAGTCTCCATTAGGAGTCCCACCTTGGGTCTATGGACCAGTCCTCCCTCAGTCGTGCGTGCGTAGTCATGGGCTGGGAGCAGCCTAGAGACCACAGCACCAAATTGTTGGGTCCTAAGGTACCAACCACTGGTGAGCTAACTGCACTTGTCCTTGAAGGGACACCCAGACAGTCGCAGTGATCATGGACACTTATTCTTGTGATGATGATGATGAATTCATGGGTATCCAATACATTTCAATTTATGGCAGCAGCTCATATGGATTCTCCAATTCTCCCGTGTTTGAAATGTATGCCAATGGAGTCTCCTTAAACTGATTGCTGGGTTCTTTTGAGCTTCTCTCCGTTGTCTCCTAAAGCTTCCTTGCTTTCTGGAATGGCAAGATCTTTCCGGCTTATTTTGAATATTTCAAGACCCGGAGTCCGTCTGTTCATCAGGAAGGCTCGGTGCCCTGGGTTTGGTAGTGGTTTTTGTTGCTGTCTGTAGGTGCCATGGGGTTGATTCTGACTCACAGCGACGCTATGTACAGCAGCTCCAACACTGCGCTCCTGTGCCCTCCTCACAGTCATTGTCATGTTCGAACCTTCGTGGCAACCTCTGTGCCCACCCATCTTGTCGAAAGTTGTCCTCTTTGTCGCTGTCCCTCCAAATAGTAGTTTTTAGCGACAACTGCCTGCTCCCGTAGAGAGTTACAGTCACAGAAACACACAGGGGCAGTTCTACCCTGTCCTAAAGGGTTGCTATGAGTCAGCATTGACTCGACGGCAGTGAGTCTGTTTTTGTTCTTTGGGTTTACTTGAGTATCAAGCATAGTCACTGCTAATACTTCTCTTATGTGCTTCTGGTTTCTTAAGATATTTTAGTGAGCAGAACTAAGAAATGTTTATTTTTTTCTAAAGAGAAAATATATCATGGGATTGTACTGATATTTAAAATCAAGTTCAAGCCTAAGGATGTTCACTTTATCTCCTTCCTCCAAACGCTAAATGCTATTCCTAATAGCAGTGAAAAACATCATTACTTATTTGCTTTATCCTCTTAGGCAGAGATAACCTACAACAATAACAGCAATGCTGTCATTAACAACAAAATTACTGGACGATATTTAAGGTGGTTTTGTTGCTGTTATTGTTCTTTAGGATGTGCAAACAAATTACTGTGTTTTAAACACACTCGGAGTCAGTCTTATATTGTGGCTTTACCCACCCCACTTGATTCACAACCAGGGTTGTTTATTATTATTATTTTTTAGACATTGCTTAAAAAATATCTAGATTTTAAAACATTGTAAAATGTGAGGTTAAGTCAAAAGGAGTTGCTATTGGGATTAAGCAGATACATGCCTCAGTTTATTCCAAACAAAACATGTTTAAAGACACCTCTGTGATCAGTAGAAGGCTGCAGGCAAATTTTCTCAGGCATACATTTGACTTGATTGCCTTAGGATGCCTTCAAAAACAGTCCAATTAAAATGGCGGCTTTCCAGGAGATTTGATGAGTCAGTTGAACTCAAGACAGAGAAGTCAGATCAACAGGTTATTGTAACAGCAAACAAGTAAATAACTGTTATTTTGACTTTTAAAAAATTCTAAAGGGATACTCTTGATAGATTTTCTGGAAGGATACAGGATGATCAAAGGAGTTTATTATGAAGACATTTTAAGAAAACTGAAAACTGTATGGGTTAGATGATAGTGACCTTCGTTGAACAACAGAGCAAAACACTGCCCAGTCCTGCACCCTCTCACAATGGTTGTTATGTTTGAGACCATTGTTGCAGCCACCGTGACAACCCATCGTGCCAGGGGTTTGCCTCTTTCCACTGCCCCTCTACTACATATGATGCCCTTCGTCAGGGACTGATCTCTCCTGATAACATGTTCAAAGTACACGAGATGACGTCTTACTGCCTTTATTTCTAAGCAGTATTCTGACTGCTTTTTAAAAGGTTTTTTTTTTGGCATATGCTTCACGTGTCATACAATTCAATCATTAAATCATACTAACAAGTGTTGTGCAGTCATACTTTAATCCATTTCAGAACATCTTTGTGTACTCATTGTTGTTAGCTCCCATTTCCCCCGGTCCTCTCCTGCCACGCTCCTCTCAACTCAAACCCAGTGCCATCGAGTCACTGCTGATTCATAAGCGGTGCCCTGTGGGTTTCTGAGACTGTCAGTGTTTACGGGAGTAGAAAACCCAGTCTGTCTCCCAAGGAGCTGCTGGTAGGTTTTAACTGCCAGCCATGCAGCTTGCAGCCCCACATATAACCACTATCCCACTGGGGCCTTATGCAAGGTAATTATTAATCCAGAGACTGTTTCTATAGATTTACCTATCCTGGATTTCATATACAGAAAATCATCTAAAGTAACACAAACAGGCCGCAAACAACAACATAAAAAATTCAACAATAACTAGATAAAACGCTGAAAAATCTCAATAAAAACAAAAGCATAAAATACTAAAATCAGAGACAATTTTAAAATGGATAACAAGCAAGCTCAAATGATAAGGTATTACAGTTTAACCCAACCACATCTACCCTAATCTACTTTACAATGCTCTGTGGCTGACAGAAAAGCCATCCCTGTACTTTGTTCAGAGGGGATTCATCAGAGGCTTACTTCATATGGGGACCCTGAAAATAAATTTTGGGCTTCCACTACTATCATTCATAGCCTTCTGTACACTGGGTGTTCAGGATTTAAGCTATGATACTATTCCCTCCATCAGATTTGAATTTCATTATTTATAATCCTTGGATCACACAGGCTGGTGTGCTTCTTCCATGTGGATTTAGTTGATGCCTCACTTAGATGGTTGCTTGTTTTGAGGTAAGTCTTTAAGATACCAGATGCTATTCTTTCTTTTTTTCCCCTTTAATCATTTTATTGGGGGCTCATACAACTCTTTTCACAATCCAAAAATACGTCAATTGTGTAAAGCACATTTGTACATCCGTTACCCTCATCATTCTCAAAACATTTGCTTTCCCCTGGGGTTCCTGGAATCAGCTCCTAATTTTTCATTTTTGTCCCTCCCTTCCCACTCCCCCCCCCACCATGAACCCCTGATAATTTATAATTTTTTATTATTTTATCGTATCTTACTCTGCCCGACGTCTCCCTTCACCCACTTTACTGTTGTCCATCCCCTAGGGAGGAGGTTATATGTAGATTCTTGTAATCGGTTCCCCCTTTCTCCCCCACCTTCCCTCCACCCTCTAGGTATCACCATTCTCACCATTGGTCCTTAGGGGTTCATCTGTCCTAGATTCCCTGTGTTTCCAGTTCCTATCTGTACCAGTGTAGATTCTCGGTCTAACCAGGTTTGTAAGGTAGAATTGGGATCATGATATTGGGGCGGTGTGGTGGGGTTGGGTGCATTTAAGAACTAGAGGAAAGTTGTGTGTTTCATCGATGCTACACTGCACCCTGAGTGACTCGTCCCCTCGCCACTACCCCTTTGCAAGGGATGTCCAGTTGCCTACAGATGGGCATTGGGTCCCCATCCTTCACTCCTCCTCATTCACAATGATAAGATTTTTTGTTCTTTGGTGTTTGATACCTGGTCCCTTCGACCCCTCGTGATCACACAGGCTGGTGTGTTCTTCCACGTGGGCTTTGTTGCTTCTCAGCTAGGTGGCCGCTTGTGTCTCTTCAAGCCTTTAAGACCCCAGATGCTGTATCTGTCAATAGCCAGGCACCATCAGCCTTCTTCACCACACTTACTTATGCACACATTTGTCTTCAGCGTTTGTATGGGGAAGGTGAGCACACAATGATGATTTTTGTTCTTTGGTGCCTGCTACCTGATCCCTTCAACACCTCATGATAACACAGGCTGGCGTGCTTCTCCAAGTGGGCTTTGTTGCTTCTCAGCTTGATGGCCGCTTGTTTCTCTCCAAACTTTTAAGACCCCAGATACTGTAAGCACCTGTATTAGTCTGAGTACTTTAGAGGAACAAATCCACAGAAACTCATGTATAAGGGAGAGTTTTATATAAAGGGTAAGTGCACATCAGGAAAACAACCTAAACCAGTGCTGCCCAAGCCCACCAAGTCCAACATTAACCCTTTAACCCATCTGTCCAACACCAATCCACAAAGTCTTCCTCCATCCCACAAAATAGACACAATGATGCTGACTGCAGGAGGAAAGCCGAGTTAGTGAATGTGTAAACATCTCAGTGCTGGCAGGGGTCTCCACATGGCTGCTCTAGCACCCAGGGTTGCATCGGGATAGGCCCATGCAGCTTCTCTTTGGGGATGTCTTGCAGGAAGTCAGCCTTGCCAGCTGAAGCAGGGAACTGGCTAAGGCAGCTGCATCCTGGTGCGACCATCAGAAAGCAAGAGACCTGAGAACTTGAAAGGTGAGGCTCACTGAGCCATTTGTCCCTCTGCCCTTCAATTAACCCCACATGTGTTTATTGGTAAGGTTGGCACAATAAACTAACTATCTCAGCACCCGTATATTCAGTGATCTCTTCATGAGGGTAAGTGTTGAGTAGGGCCATATCAAAAGCAAATTTTTTTTTTAGATTGGGGATAGAATTAAGTCGGAGCCCAAAATCCTGTATCTATGGTTTGTATATGTCTCTGGTTCATTTTAGAGACACCATGGTCATTTCATGATAGAGAACATTATAAATCATCACACTGAGGCATGTGGTTGATGATCTCATCAATTTAGCCAAATGGTATAGAATTTAGAACACTGTTGAGAAAAAGAAAGTATACAAGTAAAGGTTGAAAAGTACAGGTAGAGATACTCGCATTGCTGACTTGTACAAATTAAACTCTTAAGTGGCTGGACACTATTTACACAACAATTGGGGTTTGTGATAGGGCAAAATTTTCAATGATGCTAATTCAGAAAGGCAGAACCATGCCTACCAGACTAAAAAGAAAGCAAGAAGGACATTAAAATAGTAAATATGTGGTAATCCTGGGCCACTTTTCATTGGTCACCCTCAAGAGATCCAAACCAAGTCCCCAAACTGCCAATTTCATAACCTTGGGATAGCAGCCACTGCTTCTCACACAAGGGCATTTCAGCCCTATGCTCAAGGAAGTATGCTGGTTCCTTACATCTGCTACAGGTGTGTTTGAGGTAAAACCCAGTTCCATTAATAGGGTTTCAACATCAAGAACTTCCAGTGTGTGGACTATGAAGGATGTTGTGCAACTCAAAAGAATGAATGAAGTCTAAAACCCCAGTAGTCTATAGCACATGGCCTGAGTCACCAAGGACTGAATAGAAACTAGGTCAAAAGTGTCCAATTAGGCACATAGTACGGGAGCATTCTCCCCTTGGGTTCTATGTAAATATTGTTAAGTGTTCCCCCTACCCCCCGTGGGAGGTTGCTACATTTTCTAGGACAGATTTGTTTGTTCTTTTGGGAGTATACATACTGCCGATATTCTCTTCTAGCACCATAATTCAAATGCACTGACGTCGGTCTTCCTTGTTCAATGTCCAACTTTCACGTGCATATGCAGTGATTGGGCCCACCTGAGTACCCAAAGAAACACGTGCTTGTCAACACTTTTAAGAGGTCTTGTGCAACAGAGTCACCAAATGCAATGCTTCCTTTGATCTCTTGACTGCTGCTTCCGTGAGCATTGATTGTGGATCCAAGCAAGATGAAATCCTTCACAGTGCCAAGTTTTCTTCGTTTATCATGAGGTTACCTCTTGGTCTAGTTGTGAAGAGTTCTGCTTATATTTGGTTGTAATCCATACCGAGGGCCGCAATCATTGATATTCATCATCAAGTACTTCAAATTCTCCTCACTTTCAGCAAGCAAGCTTATGTCATCGGCATGTCACAGGTGGTTAACAGATCTTCTTTCAATCCTGATGCCACATTCTTAAATATAACTATGAGAAGTTATATTTAAATATACTTAATATACTTAAATATACTTCTGAGAAGTATAGCTTTTATTTGCATTACATCTACTATTTTTCTTCACTCCTGTCTATTAAAAACCAAAAAACCTCAAACTCATTATCATCTAGGCAATTCTGACTCATAGTGACTCTATAGAACAGGGTAGAACTGCCCTTATTGGGTTCTGAGACTGTGAATCTTTACAGGAATAGAAAGTCTCATCTTTCTCCTGTGGAGAGGCTGGTGGTTTAGAACTGCAGCTCTTGTGGTTGGCACCCTGAAGCATAACCACTAAGCCACCAGGGCAGCTGTGTTTGTTATAGGTTAGCATATTTGTTTGAAAACATTAAAAAACATTCTTGGATTTTAAAATATAAACAAAAATACATGTATTCTTTTCTCTATCTTCTTTTATCATATTTGCTTTTTCTTCCACCTGGATTTCTTTTTTACTTTGTAGCAATATGCAGCAGGATTTTGCATTTCTTTTGACATCTAAACAGTACTCCACTGTGTACTATAATTCATCTGAGTAGCTCTTGAAGGACATTTGATTTTTTCTATTCATGTTGAGTGTTATAGAGAATGATATAATAGAACACCTTATACATTTGTCCTTTTGGACTTTTCCCAGTTATCTTTGGTTTAGATTCTGAAGGAGGGATAGATGAATCAAAGGAGATATTCTCATATAATTTTTCATAACTTCAAATCCCCCATCAAAGGACTATGCAGTATTACTTTTCTGTTGTCATATGTCCTGGTGATGTAGTGGTTATGTGTTGGGTTGCTAATCATCAGGCCAGTAGTTTGAAACCACCAGACCCTCCTCAGAAGAAAGACAGAGATGTATATTCCTGTAAAGAGTTACAATCTTGGAAACTCAGATATAGTTCTACCCTGTCCTATAGGGTCCTTATGAGTTGTTATCAGCTCAATGACATCGAGTTTTGAGTTTGAGTTGTCATATAGAGGTGCCTAGTTCCTTCATTTTTCCAGAAACTGTATTGTCAAATATTTTTCAACCACTCTTATAAGTAAGAAATAATGTTTTGATGTTGTTTTTAATTTGCACTTCTCTTATAGAATCTTTAGGAAGAATGGCATTAGGAGCCGGCTCGCTGATTAAGTTCCAGGGATGCTCCACTCAGTTTGACGCAGGTTTTGATTTAAGGTATTCACAATCTATTGGAAGAGATGCCAACAAGGCATTCCAAGTTCAACACCAAATTCACTCAAATGGATTGATTCCAACTCATAGTGACCTTATTGATGTATTATTTACAAAGCACTATAAATGAACGTGGAATTGGAACTGAAGGAGAAATTATTCCACTGATGGTGGAGAAGGCGAGGTTCAGAAAAGCCATGGAAGTGTAGGAAGGCAAACTCCAATGTGGACGTGATTAGGAGCTAAGAAACTATTTTAGGAAACAAGAAAGAAGAGAAAACTTCAGAGGAGAGAATGCTCTGTTCTAGTTGGAAAAGAAGAACATAAGCTTTGTCAGGAGTATCTGTTTGTGAGATGGTAGTGCTTTGTGACAAGTTAATAGTTTGAACAAAAAAAAACCTTTAAAAACTTACTAAATTTTTTTTCATGTCTTACACCTACCCAACCATTGTTTCCCTTCACCCACTTTTCTGTTGTCCGTCCCCCTGGGAGGGGGTTTTATATATATGTTGATCATTGTGAATGGTTTCCCCTTTCTGCCCCCATGGACATTGGGCCTCTACTCAAGTACTCCCTCAACACAAGAACACTTTGTTCTAACAATCCGGCATTCTGTGATGCTCACCTTCCTGATTTTGCTGAAGACAACATGGATGCATAAGCAAATGTGATGAGGAAAGCTGATGGTACCTGGCTATCAAAGATATAGCATCTGGGGTCTTACAGACTTGAAGATAAACAAGCGGCCATCTAGCTGAGAAGCAACAAAGCTCACATGAAATAAGCACACCAGCCTGTGTGATCATGAGGTGTCACTGGGATCAGGTATCAGGCATCAAAGACCCAGAACAAAAAATCATGTCAAGGTGAATGAGGGGGAGGGCAGAGTGGAGACCCAAAGCCCATCTGTAGACAATTGGACATCCCCTTACAGAAGGGACACAAGGAACAGATGAGCCAGTCAGGGTGCAATATAGCACCGATAAAACATACAACTTTCCTCTAGTTCAACGGTTCTCACCCTGTGGGTTGCGACCCCTGTGGGGGTCAAATGACCCTTTTACAGGGTTTGCCAGATTCATAACAGTAGTAAAATTACAGTTATGAAGTAGCAATGAAAATAATTTTATGGTTGGAGTGTTACCACAACATGAACTGAATTAAAGGGTCAAGGCATTAGGAAGGTTGAGAACCACTGCTCTAGTTCTTTAATGCTTCCTCCCCACCCCACTATCATGGCCCCTATTGTACCTTACAAATCTGGCTAGATCAGAGCATGTACACTGGTATAAGCGTTCGTAACACAAGGAGTCTAAGACAGATAACCCCCTCAGGAGCAATAATGAGAGTAGCGATACCAAGAGGGTAAGGGTAAGGTGGGTGGAGAAAGCGGGAACTGGTTACAATGATCAACATATAACCCTCTCCTAGGGGGACGGACAACAGAAAAGTGGGTGAAGGGAGACAGTGGTTGGGTTGGTGTAAGACATGAAGAAAAAAATTTTTTTTAATTATCAAGGAGAGCTGATACCAAGGACTCAAGTAGAAAGGAGAGCTGATACCAAGGGCTCAAGTAGAAAGAAAATGTCTTGAAAATGATGATGGCAACATATGTACAAGTGTGCGTGACATAATAGATGTATGTATGGATTGTTATAAGAGCTGTAAGAGCCCCCAATAAAATGATTAAGAAAGGCTCACTCCCTGCAAGACATTCCTGTTGACAAGACACATGGAGCTATGCTGATGGCAGCCAGAGCCTTGGAGCTGGAGGAGCCACAAGGAGACCCATGCCAGCGCTGAGATGCTTCCATTGCCACTGGATCCACAAGACTTTCCACCCACTGGCCTATGATCTTCCTGCACTCAGCGTCATTGCTTGTGTTGAATGAGTTTGAAGAGGAATTTACAGAGTGGTATCAGACATACAGGCTAATATTGAATTTATGGACTTGTTCTGGACTGGGCTGGGGTGTTTTCTTAATATACAATTACTCTTTTATATATTAAGCTCTTTTTTATACACATATGAGTGTCTATGAATTTGTTTTTCTAGTAAACCTGGACTAACACAAGAGCAAAAACAAATTATTAAAAAAAAACATGCTAGGAGGTTGGATCTCAAGATGGGAGTTGAGTAAGGGGTGGCAAAGACTGTTTATCAGCTCAGAATCCCCAAGGAGAAGTCCATTTCCAATAAAATGGAAGATACAAGAGGAAGCATGGGTGAGGCAGGGAGACAGAGGCAAGGCTGGATATAAGGGCTGGATCAAGACTATAATTTTTAGAGAAAGGGAACAAGCAAGAGTGATACTACAGTTTCTAGCATGGGCAATAGAATGGCTAGTAGACACTGCTAAAATGAGCAAATTAGCAAAACAGGTTACTTTATTTGAAACTTAATGAGATAGTTAAGGTTTATTGTGCCAACCGGGCCAATAAACACATGTGGGATGAATTGAAAGGCAGAAAGATAAATGGCTTGGTGAGTCTAGCCTTTCTAGCTGCCTTAGCCAGTTCCCTGCTTCAGCTGGCAAGGCTCACTTCCTGTGAGACATCCCTGAGGAGAAGCCACACGGATCTACCCCGATGCAGCCCTGGGTGCTGGAGAAGCCTCGTTGAGACCCCTGCCAGTGCTGAAATTCTCACACCACCACTGGATTCAAAGACTTTCTACCCACTGGCCTGTGATCCTCCTGCATTCTGCGTTATTGCGTGTGTTTTGCGAGTTTGAGGAGGACTTTGTACATCGGTGTCAGACATATGGGCTAAGTTGAACTTATAGGCTTGGACTGGACTGGGTTGGGATGCTTTCTGAATGTGCACTAACCCTATATATAAAACTCTCTCTTATACATCTATGAGTTTTTATGGATTTATTTCTCTAGTTTACCAATGACTAACACTTAATCTACTAAGCCTTAACATAAAATGTACTAGTGACTAGCATAATGCCCAAACAGAAGGGAAATAGAGAGCTTGGCAAAGCCATAAAATAGCTCCTGAACGACTGTAAATTAAACCCTATCAAGCCTAAGGTCTGTGCCATCCCCGAGCCTCAGGCTCTCTTGTCCTGCGTCCTGATTCTTATTCGATGGAACCTACTTAAACATAGTTTAAAGTTTTATTTTCATATACTATTCATCAAATTTTGGTAAGTAAAATTATGATTGTGGTGCACTAATATTTAGGTAGTACTAAAATGGAAAATGTCAATGAAATAATAATTTTTAGTAAGTCAGTTTTATATGTAGAAAATAATGGTACCATTTTAAAGTTGGCAAAAGTTTATGTCCTTCTAAAATATTATTTTTAGCGAACACAAATAATTAATATTCACCCAAAATGAAGCTTTTAAGTTTACTACATGTTACAAACACATAAGTCAAAGCACTTTCAAATGTCCATCTGGGCTGGAAGATTAAGATCAATAAAATTGAGCAGCTGTTAGCATGTATTGGTTTCCTTATATTTGAAATATGTTTTCAGGTATTGAAAATGTAAAAGGAGGATTGTATGTGTTTTGTTATGGGTTTTACCATTCAGCTAAAAGCTCATTAAGCCCAAAGTTTTGTTGAATTTAACACATTTTTAAGTCCCATTCAGAGCCCTCCTAAAGTATTTCATTTAAAATCGGTGAGTAAATGAAATAATGTAGATGAATTTTGGGTATGCATTTGATTTATAATAAGCTTGTATTTGTATTTTTTGAAATGGAAACGTATTTTTATCTAAATAAAATGTTACATTTTTATTTAAGTTACTTTTTTTTTAATATTTGAAGAGAAGGTCTACGTCTCGATGCCTTAGGTTCTGGACTAAAGATAAATCTGTTTCCCAGGTTTGTTGAATGTTTTACAATGGAACCAAACCTGTCAGTGGGTTCATGCCATGGAAAACATCTTGTGAGTGAATCCCATTTTACTGAGATCTTGGCAATAAAGCAGCCTGTTAGGTAAATGCCAGACCCATTTTCTACTCAGTGTCACTACATGGAAATTATGTATATTGGAGTTCTGAGTGTTGATTTCAAACTTAACTTTCGCAGAGTAAGATTAAGTACCAAGGAGTAGTATGAAAAGTTCTAGACTACCTTTGGCTCTATTGACTTTTCAAATATTTTTAGCCGATAACATTTACTGAGCATTCATGGTGTACAATTTATACTTCTAGATCACAGACTTAAGAGGCTTAAGCTAATAATTCCAGTACTAAGTTATATGCTGCTTCACATTAAAATAATGAAAAAATAAATAAAAATAATGATTAATGTTAAAATATCATTTACGAACTCATTAGCTACCTGGTATAGCACATCGAGTTGGAGCCAATGATTTTGAAGTGGATGATTTTTGTTCAGATCCTAAACTAACCAAATGTTGTCATTAGCATGGAAAATAATTACTCTAATATTTTAGAATAATATTTTTGGTAGGTAGGGGAAATCAGAAAACCCATGTTGGAGGTTTGTATAAAATCGCCATTACATTTATTTGGTTAATGCTCTGCTTTGATAGGAGTCTCAAAAACTTGGTTAAATGCATACTTGAAAATTCAACATATTGTCTATCATTTGCTGCTAAACAACATGATGCCCTAGGCATAACCTTCTAATTTTATTTTTTCACTTTAATGAAAGCACTGGTCATTATTGCTGCCACTTTTGATGCTCTTTTGTCTGCACATACTGTTGCAACATAATGTGTTGTGCATCTGATCTGGATATCACCATATTGCCATACGGAGCTGCTATTGTTTTAGGCACCAACTGATTCCAGGATAGTGTCAGATTTCTTTAACATATGCTTATGTTTTTGTATAAATGACCTGAAGAAACATCTGCTAGTTTTGTGGAGGTATCTACAGTTTCTTTTGTAGAATTTGACCTGTCAGTTACTTTCTAATATGAATTGATAGTAGTTTCAAATAAGAGTAGTCTCTAACACCATTTTGAGGGACTAATTTTATGACACAATTCAGAGGACATAAAGAAACTGTTTCCAAACATTACTTTTAAAAGTACAGATTGTTTTTCTTGCCTGAGGTTCTTTGTGTGTGTGTGTCTATTTTGGCATTTTAATATAGAAAATGCCCCCTTTTAAATGGATCCTTTAGGATTTAAAATTTAGGAAAAAAATTTCTTTAGTGGAAATATCTAGTGAAAAACATTTAGCACATTTACTCTCTTTGAATTTGTGAAAAGGCATGTAACGTAGGAGGCAGGGACACCGAGGTAGGCTCATGAGCATTGCTAAGCATCCATCTAGCACTTTATATGGGTATGTAAAGGCATCAAAGGGACAAGTATGTATACTTTAAAAAAAAGCGAAATATTTTCCCTGAAAGTCTGGGGAACTTTCTGGAGAATAGACACAGTTGGCTATTATATTTAGACTCCCTTCTTTTACTCTGTGTCAAGCCCCTAACTGAGAAGCAACAATACCGATTTCCATTGTCCAGTGTTTTCTGTTCTTTCCTCTGTTATTTCCCTATTTCTTTCAAGACAAAGATGCTTGCTCAAAGACCATAGGATGACATTATACTTATGGCACATAAGCAAACAACAATCTTTGAACATCCACAAAAGAAAGAAACACTGAATAGCAATATATGTCCTTTTTTCATGGAAAATATTCATTTATACATGGAGCATGTATAATGGAGTCTATTTTATTAGAGGACATTATACAATACCGCATTACTTACACATTCAATATCGAATCTCAAGTCACTCAGGTAAATATACATATGAAGTCTACTTCTTCTTCACAGTATGGGTCTAGGTTGTTGAGGTAGCAACTAGAAAGTTCCCTTTTGTTACAGTCTCCTTTGCCTTCTACATGTCAGCTGTTGGCTTCCCTCAGACTCTGAACCTGTCAACACTGACATCATCCTGCTCACTCAGTCTATCTTGCTGCTCTTAGCCTCCCTCTGTCCCATGGGTGACTGATGTCATTAGGACAGCCTTCTGTCCCCCACCTTGCCATCACTTGGCTGAAACTGAGCTGAGGCCCTTGGCAGTTACCTTAGGTGCTGGGCCTCTTGTGGCTTAGCTCTGGCTTCTGGGACGTCTGTGTGCTTTCCACTTCAAAATTCAATTCTGCAAGGAGAGGACAGAATTACTGAAAGCTTTGGTTTCAGTGATAAAACAGGAGCAGAGCTGTGTTGAGTGCCTAAATAGCTTTTTTCTTAGGTCTGAAACAGGAGATCCAGGGCCCTCCAAGTCTCTGGAGGAAGAGGGATTTCCCTCTGCCTTCTGGGCCCAATTCTCAATCACTAAAGTGCGCTGGTGGACCAGACCCAAAGGAGAATGTAATTCCGTTGAATTGCGGTTTACTTTCCCTCCGTGTAGAATAGAGGTAGCACTATAGACAAGAACTTCCCATGGTTTTTCTTGCCTCTCATTGAGGAAGTCTTCTGCTTTCAGACAGCGCTCCTTTCCCTGGTCTGTCCTTCTGCACACTGCAGTGATCAGGCCTGGCTTGTGGGGGGAAGTGTGCTCATTGAAAGGGTCTTTAAGTACTGAGTATATCTAGATGAATATAGGAAGTATGTTTATTTAGCAATTTTCATCTGGTACTTATTATTGGATACACTTTTCTGTTCTTGTTAGTTTTTAGTACATATTTTTTGTCTAGATTATCGTAGTGGGGGGAAGCAGAAACAAATTTATTTCCATTAACTTTGTATGGTACCTGATGTGATATTAGGAACAGGTGGGCCCATAATTGTTTCTTTGATGCTCTTTTTAAGCAGTCAATTATATCAAGGGGAAATGAAGAATAGTGAAATTAATTTGTTTAAGCATTCTTGAGGAAATCTTGCAGGCATGTTCACCAGAGCAACATTGGGTTTCTCCCTCAAAGAACAAGGCTTTGTTTTGTTTTCATAAGACACACTCTCTATAATTAAAACAAAATCCCAGTGTTTAGGGATTACTGTTTTAAATAATTGGATTTCTTTCTTTTGTTTCCCTGATCTCTCTATATTATAACAAATCTAATAGTATCTTAGGATAGTAAATATTTCCAGGGTAAAAAATTCTCGTAACCACTGAATTTTAATAATGTCTCAAAGTTTATGGAGAATAATGTAACAAACAATGGGAGGTCAGGAATTCATTTTATATTTGGGAAAGGCAAAGATAAAGAAACTGGTTAAGAACAACACAAGCTATGGGAACATTCCCTTTAAAAAGATTATGTGTGTATATTCACAATAAATTATTCATAAGTATAAATAAACTCATTATTTGCATAATTTCATTTAGCACCGATCCTCACACAACTAAATTTAATGTAATATATTTCTTATTTCAGAAACATACTTTCCTTTACATTGCATTTTTAATGTCTGAAGATGCTTTAGCTTTAGAAGAGTTAGGGTTAAAATGATATAAAGGAAAAGCAAAATGTGAATTTCCAGTTACTTTTAGAAAAAATATCTGAGACTCAGCTCTTAACTTTGCTTTCTCTCCCTTTTCTTTTCTCCCACCCTACATTTCTGACTTCTTTTACAAAAATAATTTTATTGGGAGCTCTTACAGATATTATAAGTCTATATAAATCAATTAGCTCAAGCATAATAAGTATATAGTTGCGACCACCATCAGTTTTGTTTTTTAAGACTCTTAAAAATGTGTGAGTCCAAGAGAAAATGAGGGGGGGGGGGGGGGAGGGAGGACAGCTCTCAGGGTGAGTGCTAAGAAAGAGAAGTGCTTTTCATGAAGGAGAATCTTTCTCCTATGGGACCTTCTTAGTCTTTCCTTCAGCCCCTTAAATCAGAGCCTGAGCCTCAGGGGAAGAGGTGGTGTCAGGTGAATCGTTAGCAGTGAGCAGGCTGAGGAGGAAAGAAGGAAATGAGGTGTGCAGGTAGATGAAGTGCCACTTGTCTAGCGTACCACTTCTGGGCCTTGAGCTCTTGCTTGCGAATATATCGAGCTTTTCTGTTCATCAAAAGGTTGGAGGTTCAAATCCTTGGAAGAAAAGCCCAGAGATCTACTTCGGGAAGCTTTGTGGAACACAGCTCTACTAAGACATGCCTAGGGACTCTGTGCGCTTGAATCAGCTTGAGGCCACCTGATTTTGCATGATTGGCAGCTCAAAACCACCAGCAGCTCTGCAGGAGAAAGACTATTTTCTACTTCCGGAAACAGTTACCCGCTTGGAAACCAACAGGGGTCGTGGTGAGTCAGCCGTGAGTCAGTGGCAGGGAGTTCAGTTTCGGTTTTCAGGGAGCAGTGGTGTTCCCAGGCAGGATATCTGGGTTGGATTCTAGGCTGATGGACCTCCTATGCAGCCAGTGCCACCTGTCAGGGGAGGCTTGCCTCTTGTTATCCTACTGAACAGGCTGCAATGAAGCTTCCAGACTAAGGTGAACTAGGAAGGACGGCCGATGATCTGAGCTTCAGCCAGTGAGAACCTTATGGATTACAATGGTCCAGGGTGCTGCTGGACATTGATGTGACACGTGGCGCAAGTCCTGAGAGTGGAAGCAGGTGAGGTTCATTTGCTAGTTTCTTTTTGATTTTTAATATCTGATTAATAAATAGACTGTGTTGGATTGCCCAATAAGCATAGTGGCTTGCACATAGTTATTAATCTGTATCAAACAATTTCACATGTTATTCACATCACTTTCTTTTTACCATATTGGTGAAAACCATTTGCTATATATTAGTGAGTAAGCACAAGTAAGCTGGGCAGTCTGCCCTGTGTATGGCTATTTACTTCCACACTATAAGAAATAAGAATTTTTAGGAGAGTCAAGTGAGCTGAAACGTATTAAGATGGGTTGGAAATATGGGTTGTTTTTCACCCACATTTTTCATTGTTTCCTCAACTCTACATCTCTGTGATACTTAAACATGCTAGTCAGATAAATGCTGCCTACATTGTAATCGTCTAGTTTTTAAAGATCCTGGGGTGATACGAACAGTTTTCTCTCAGCTATCCACTTCTAGGTGGTTGGTTTGAATGCACTCAGTGGCACCATGGGAAAGAGGTCTTTCAATTGGCTTTCATAAAGATTACCGCCAAGCAAACCCTATGACGGTTGTCCTTTGTAACACATGGGGTTGCCTTCAGATGGAATTGAGTTGAGAGCAATGAATTTAATTAGGGTACCTTAAAAATTTATACAATGCCACAAAAATGTGTATGAGTTGTCAAATGGAAACCAATATTCACTGTAAGCATTCACCCAAGTCACAAACACACACACACACACACACACACATTCCATTAATAATGTTTAAAAAGACACAAGAGCTTGAGAAATATAAACCATAGCAGCTCTCAGTGTAACAAAATACATTTAATATTATTGCCATGGTCATGGCTTTCTGGAGCCTTGGTGGTGCAGTGGGTTAAGTATTGGGCTGCTAACTTCAACGTTGGCATCTCAAACCCACCAGCTGCTCCATGCGTGATGGGGAGGCTATTTAATCCCATTACAGTTTACACTCATAGAAACCCTAAGGAGCAGTATTACTCTGTGTTATAGGGTTGCTAAGAATGGGAAACAACTTGATGGTAGTGTGTTTGGGGTTTGGGTCATGACTGTTATACTCTCGAAGTTTTCTCAGTATGGTGGACATACAACTTCATTTCCTGTGTTACTAATGCCTTTGTATTCTGATGTTGGCATAGAATTTTGAAAGTACCATTTCTGGATTGCCAGAAGAATAGACCAATCTGTCTTGGAAGAAGTACAACCAGAATGCTTCTTCGAAGTGATCATGGCAAGGCTTTGTTTTACTTACTTGGGATTTGTCATGCAAATCACTGCCTAGAAGAGGGCATCCTGCTTAGTAAAGTTGAAGGTCAGCAAAAAAAAGGTAGACTCTCAATAAGATGGATTCACTGGCTGCAACAAGGGGCTTAAAGATATCAACAATCTAAAGGGTGAACCACAGCAGGGCAGTGTTCTGTTCTGTACCCAGAAGGTCACTAGGAGTCAGAGCTAACTCCAGGACACCTGACGACAGCACTAATATTTGGGGAGAAACTACCTTGTCTGATTTTCCCCTCTTCCCAATTATTCAAGGACTTATTTCCAATTTGGGTATTGAAATCAATGTCCAGTTATCTCCATATGTTCCTGGAAAACCTTGCCAATAAATAATACTTTGCATAATGGTATGGTCTCGGGACTATCACGTTGTTGGTACAACCTTAAAAGACCAGGGAGATGTGTGACTTGGGACAAGATTTCTGTTTTTAATTCAAGTCTGAGTAAATCAATTTTACTGAGCAATCAGAGTGCTGACCTACATTTAAAAGCATAACAATGTCCTATCTGTTATCTAAATCCTCTGTGAAATTGAAGGGTGAAACACAGAAAAGAGGTCGCCAGTCTTATTTTATCTTCTGTGTGTGATGATTACACAGCCCAACAACAATTTATTTTTGTGGTATCTTAGTTTTTAGGCCGGTTCCTGGGATATTTGGGTGCTGATTCAGAAAAATGCATTGAGTAGATCACATCAGCCTCAGTTTCTTTGATCTTATGTTCTACTATATTTTCAGCCATTATGTTATATTGATTTATTCATTTATCACCTAGTTTTAAATATGAAGAGATGTAAACCCACAAACTACAGGATAAGACAAAAAAGAGAATAAATATTTGAAAAATATTTAGGTATTCATGACTTTCAATGGAAGCTGTATATGGATCCATGGTGGCTAGTTGGTTATGCATCGAGCTGCTAGGCATAAGGTCAGTGTTTAGCACCCACCAGTCACTCTGGAGTCTTTAAAAGACTTAAAGGTTTGGGAACCCAAAGGGGCAGTTCTCTGTTTTATATGGTCACTATGAGTTAGAATTGTTTAGATGGCAGTGGCTTTTCATTTTTGGTATGGGAGACTATGCAATATACATAGCAACTATCAGGTAGATATTACAAAGCCAGGACACACCTAGAGAAGGGTAGAAAATAAAAAAGGAATTTGAAAGACACACATATTCAAAGTGTAAGGGCAATTTATAGTGTCAAAAATATATTGGAAATTTGCATAAATATTTTTAAGATCTAAATTTTTCTTCTACAAATTATGCAGTATGGCAGTTACATAACCTCCTGTCAACTTGTGAAGGGGTGGAGTCTAGCCAGTTATCAGGTCACAGCTTGATGACCTCATTTGGAGGCACAACGGAGATAAATAGCTTGCTGGAGGCCAGATATCTTCTCTCCCTCCAAGGCATTCTTGTTGACAAGCCACATGGAGCTACGCTGATGGCAGACAGAGCTGTGGAGCTGGAGCAGCCACATGTAGACCCACGCCAGTGTTGAGATGCTTCCACCACCACTGGCTCCACAAGACTTTCCACCTACTGGCCTGTGATCTTCCTGCATTCTGTGTCATTGCATGTGTTGCCTGAGCCTAAAGAGGAATTTATACACTGGAATCGAGGATATGGGCTATTATCGGATTTATGGATTTGACCTAGACTGGACTGAGGTATTTTCTTAATAGGCAATTACTCTTTGATATAATGTTCTCTATTAACACACATGTGAGTGTCTATGAATTTGTTTCTCTAGTCAACCCAGGCTAATACATACAATAAACATTTTAGAACACATTTTAATTTATAGAAGCCAATGGATAGCTCATGTCAAATGTTTCCAAGGTGGGGTTGACTCCAAGTTCCTTTATAAGGAAAATTCTAACTTTTTAAAATGGGTTTTTGTGCACAGGAAAGAAGTTGTGCCATCTTATAACACAACTGGAATATTTAAATTTTATAAAGGAGTTTGAACTCTGACAGACCCATTTTGGGTTTAAGAAATTGTGAATCTCTATTTATTGTATCAAACTCACTGTCAGCCAGTTGATTACAACTCACAGTGACCCTCTAGGACAGAATAGAACTTTCCAGGGAATTTCTGAAGCTGTAACATCCTGATGGGAGCAGAAAGTCTCACTTTCTCTTGCAGGGCTGCTTGTGGGTGTGAATAGATGACCTTGTGGTTAGCAGCTAGACACATAACTCACTACATCACTAGACTCTTTATTTATTGCACATTAATTCTTTTTTTGGGTCCCTTTTTAAGATAACAAATTTTAACTGCCTGCTATTCACTTCGTAATAAAAGGGAAATGATACATGGTGAACATTCCAAGTTCATGCAGTTTGTAGTGTTCAAATAATATCTTTAGATCAAAGGATGTCAGGTTTAGTATCTCGAGGACACTCAAACAAACCTAAGCAAGCGGGAAAGACAGTCAGATAGGAAAATTAAAGAGCAGAAGATAACCTGAAATCAATGACAGATGCTATGAATAGGACTAATATTTGAATAATTGGTTTACTGAGGCACAGCACACCACATGTTGACAGCCAAGATAGCAAAGGAATTTCTGGAAGAAACTTTTCCTACCCTGAGTGAGAACCAGGCACTCATACAGGAAGCAGAAAGGACACCAGCTAGACTAGACCCTAAGAAGAACACTCCAAGACATATAATAGTAAAAATCTCCAACTTATAGGAAAAAGAAAATGTTAAGAGCAGCAAAAAACAGGAAGACAGTCACATACAAGGGAGCTCAGCAGATACCATGAAAAGGAGGAGAGAGTGGAGGAACATCTTTCAAAAGCTGAGAGAAAAAAATGCCTCTCCCAGAATCCTTTACCCTGCCAAGTTATCCATTAAGATAGATGGTGAGATAAGGGTCTTCCAGGACAAGGAAAGATACAAAGAATATGCTGCAAGACACCCGATCCTGCAGAAGATACTGGTTGACTTATTATGGCCAGGATACTTTGAAGGCACTTATCAGAGGTAGCTTGATATAATTAAATGCATATATGAAAAAAGAAGAGAGGCTTATAACAGATATATTATCACAAAACCTCCAACAACTAGAACAGAGTCAGCAGAACTATCCCTCCAATAGCAAGAGAAAAGAAATAATAAAAATCAGGGCAGAGTTAAACCAGTGGGAAGACAAGAGAACAATGCAAAAGATGAGTGCAGCTAAAAGCTGGTTCTATTAAAGGATCAACAAAATAGATAGACCACTGGTGAATCTGACAAAGGATAGAAAAGAGCAAACATCAATAACCAGGATGAGGGATGAAACAGGAGCAATTACAACAGACCCCAATGATATTAAAAGGATAATCAAAGTACTATCAAGGTCTGTATCTTAACGAATTCAGAAACATGGAAGACATGGATAAATACTTGGAAAAACAGTTCCTCCCCAGATTATCTCAGATAGAGGTCAAGAACCTCAACAAACCCATAGCTAAAGAAGAAATAGAGAGGGTCATCAAGAAGTTACCAACAAAAAAAGCCCCCAGGCCAGATGGCTGCACAGCAGAATTTTACCAAGCATTCAGGGAAGAGTTAACACCAATCTTCCACAAAGTATTCCATAGCATAGAAAAGGATGGCAAACTCCCAAACTCATTCTATGAAGCCAGCATAACTTTGATACCCAAACAGGGCAATGACTCCATAGGTATAGAGAATTACAGACCGATATCTCTAATGAACATAGATGCAAACATTTTTAACAAACTATTGGCCAATAGAATACAAAAGTATATAAAACATATCCAACACGACCAGGTAAGATTCATCCCAGGGATGCAGGGATGGTTTAACATCCAAAAATCTATCAATATTATACACCACATGGATAAGAAAAAGGATAAAAATCATATGATAATATCCATAGATGCAGAAAAAAGCATTTGACAACATCCAACACCCATTCCTAATTAAGACACTCATGAAGATAGGATTGGCAGTTAAATTCCTCAAGCTGATACAAGCTATCTACGGAAGGCCAATGGCCAACATCAGTTAATGGATAAAAGACAAAAACAATCCCACTGGAAAAGGGTACAAGACAAGGATACCCTCTGTCCCCACTTCTATTCAATATCATTCTGGAGGTTCTAGCTAACAACATACGGCAGCGGAAGGACATCAAAGGGATCCAAATGGGAGAGAAGAAGGTGAAACTATCGCTATTAGCAGAGGACATGATCCTGTACATTGAAAACCCCAAAATCTCCACAACAAGAGTACTTACAGTGATAGAGGAATATGGAAGAGTGGCAGGATACAAGATCAAGAAACAGAAGTAGGTAGATTTTCTATACACTATGGACAGGACCATGGAAGAGGAGATAAGAAGGAAGTACCCTTCACAGTAGCTAAGAACAAACTGAAATACATAGGAATATATTTAACAAAAAAACAAACAAACAGTAAAGACCTATACAAGGAATACTATAAGACCCTACTACAGGAAACCAAAAGCGACCTCCACAAATGGAAGAACATCCCATGCTCATTAATTGGAAGGCTTAAAAATAAAGATGACAATCTTACCCAAAGCACTTTACAATTTCAATGCTATTCTGATTCAAATACCAACAACCTTCTTCAAAGAATTGGAAAAACTGATCACCGATTTCATTTAGAGAGGGAAGAAACCCATAATTAGCAGAGAACTCCTCAAGAAGAAGGACAAAGTGGGAGGACTCGCCTTACCAGATTTTAATGCCTATTACACAGCTATGGTGGTCAAAACAGCGTGGTACTGGCACAAAGACAGACACTCAGACCACTGGAAAAGAATAGAAAGCCCAGGAAAAAAACCCATCAGCATATACACAACTGATCTTCAACAAGGGTCCCCAAACCATCAAGTGGAAAGCAGATGCCATTTTTAACAAGTGGTGCTGGAAACAATGGATATCCACATGTAGAAAAATGAAACAAGACATTTACCTCAGCCCATGCACAAGAATAAACTCAAGGTGGATCACAGACCTAGAAGTTAAACCCCAAACCATCAGGACCACCAGGGAGGGAATCTGGAAAAACATAAGAACATTGGCCCAGGGAATCCATAGGCTCACTGCAATAGGGAAGGGTACACACAGAGGTGAACTGGAAATCGACAAATGGGTTTAATAAGAATAAAGCACCTGTGCACCTCGAAAAACTTCACCAAGAGGGTGACAAGACAACCCAAAGACTGGGAAAGGATTTTTAGTAATGACCCATTGGACAAAGAGCTCATTACTAAAATCTACAATACCCTCATGACCTTCAAAAAGAGGAAAACAGTTAACCCCCTAAGGAAGTGGGCAAAAGAACTGAAAAGAACTTTCACTAGGGAGGAGACCCATATGGCCAACAAGCTTATGAGAAAGTGTTCCCAGTCATTAGCCATAAGAGAAATGCAGATTAAAACAACCATGAGATACCACCTAACACCCCTGAGGCTAGCCCAAATCAGTAAATCAGAGAGCAACAAGGGTTGGAGGGGTTGTGGTGAAGTAGAAACCCTCCTCCACTGCTGGTGGTTGTGTAGATTTGTACAGTCACTGTGGAAAGCAATCTGGAGATACTTAAAGAAAATGGATATTGATCTACCTTATGACCCAGTCATCCCTCTACTGGGGATATACCCAGTGGAAGCAATAAATAAAACATGACCAGTCATCTGCGCTCCAATGTTTATTGCGGCACAATTCACAATTGCAAAGACTTGGAAACAGCCTAAGTTTCCATCGATAGACAAGTTGATTAGTAAACTCTGGCACATACAATGGAGTACTATGCAGCTCTGAAAAGCATGGGCGATCACATGAAACACGTCATTTCATGGGAAGAGCTGGAAGGAATCATGTTACTCAGGGTAAGCCAGTCTCAAAAGTACAGGTATAACATGAGTCCCCTGAGGTAAGTACAATCAGCATGGCAGGAATAGAAGAATAGATGGGTGGAAGTATAGGTAGTCTGGGGGAGGGCAGACCACACCCAGGGAGGTACATGTGAGTCCAACATAAAGAAGGGGAAAGAGGGAAGAAGGATGGAGAATCAGGGTGGGGAGAAACTGAGATGATGACATGGGGGTAACAGGGCACTAATCCACCCAGGGGGAGAGTATTGGTTGTGTCCTCACAGAACTGGAATGGGCATACAGACTACACCAGGACGCACCAAACCAGGAGGACAACGTAATACACGGAGGAATCCATAAAAAGACTGGACTATATGCCCGGCCTCAACCAGAATCAGCCTGACCCCCACCATGGAAAGGAGTGCCACAGAGAATGAAAATACACCGTCTGGTGAGGGAAAGGAACTGACCTGCCATACACAGAAGGAAGCTGAAACGAAGGGGGAGGAAGGGAATGGAGCACACCATGGCCCACCAAGCTCAGAGGACAGTAGCCCTGCTCAGAGCGGCGAATGCACAGAGAGGACCATATGGCCGGCCCCACTGTGAGATGTGACATCCTGCACTAACCCATGGCCCTACATGGGACAGCACTGGGGACACAGTGTGATGTGTGATCGAGCTGACCCCACCACACCGAGGCAAAACACTAAAGGCGTGCAATAGAACAGCAGGGGGAGCAGAGCAAGGAAGTCCCGAGGGAGTATCAAAAATAGACTTTGGGGCCAGGACATGGCACCCCAGCAGACTTGTCTGGAAAACAATACTAAATGTCAACAAACAGGCCTTAAACTATTAACAGGCTTTTCTTTCTTTCTTTCTTTCTTTCTTTCTTTCTTCCTTTTTTTCCTTCTTTTAGAGTTTGTATGTCATTGGCTTTTTTGTTTATTAGTTTGTTGTTGTTGCCTTGCTTTTATGTGTCACTTTGTTTGGTGCTGTCAAGGCCATCTGCAATTTTATGTGCATCTTATTATCTTTGCAGGTATATCTGGATAAGATAGGCTGGATAAACAATGTGGAGTAGAAGAAAACAACAGGACAGACGGTTCTGGGGGGGACGTGGGAGGTGGGGGAAGGGAAGAGGTGTTAACCAACCCAGGGACAAGGGAACAATGAGGGATTCAAAACCAGTGGCAAAGAGGGGGTGGGAGGACTGGTAGGGAGTGATCAAGGGCAATGTAACCAAGAGGAATTCCTGAAACTGAGAGGAATTACTGAAGGCTGAGCATGGTAGTGGGACAAGAGGAAAGCAAAAGGAAATACAGGAAAGAAGTAGGAGGCAAGGGGCATACATAGAGGCCTAAATACAGGCATGTAAATATGTAAATATATCTATGATTATGGGGGAACTAGAGCTATGTGCATATATATATATAGGTTTAGTGGTAGGGTAGCAGATGGACATTGGGCCTTCACTCATGTACTCCCTCAATACAAGAACACTTTGCTCAACTAAATGGTCATTCCATGATACCCACCTTCCCGACATGATCACTGAAGACAAACTTGTGCATAAGCAAATGTGCTGAAGAAAGCTGATGGTGCCCGGCTATCAAAAGATGTAGTGTCTGGGGTCTTAAAGGCTTGAAGGTGAACAAGCGGCCATCTAACTCGTAAGCAACAAAGCCCACATGGAAGAAGCACATCTAGCCTGTGTGATCATGAGATGTTAAAGGGATCAGGTAGCACACACCAAAGAACAAAAACCATCATAGTGTGCTCACCTTCCCCATATAAACGCTGAAGATAAATGTGTGGATAAGTAAATGTGGTGAAGAAGGCTGATGGTGCCTGGCTGTCGAGAGATATAGCATCTGGGTTCTTAAAGGCTTGAAGGTAAACAAGCGGCCATTTAGCCCAGAAGCAACAAAGCCCACATGGAAGAAGCACACCAGCCTGAGTGATCATGAGGGGTCGAAGGGACCAGGTATCAAGCACCAAAGCACAAAAAAATCATAGCATCGTGAATGAGGGGGTGTGAGGGATGGGGACCTAATGCCCATCTGTAGACAACTGGACATCCCTAGCAGAGGGGTAGTGGGGAGGAGACCAGTCACTCAGGGTGCAGTGTAGTATTGATAAAACACACAACTTTCCTCTAGTTCTTAAATGCTACTCCCAACCCCCCTATCATCCCAGTTCTACCTTGCAAACCTGGTTAGACCAGAGGATATACAGTGGTGCATATAGGAACTGGAAACACAGGGAATCCAGGACAGATGAGCCCCTCAGGATCAGTGGTGAGAGTGATAATATTGGGAGGGACGAGGGAAGGTGGGGTGGAAAGGGGGAAACTGACTACAGGATCTATATATAACCTCCTCCCTGGGGGATAAACAACAGCAAAGTAGGTGAAAGGAGACATCGGGCAGTGTAAGATATGATAAAATAAGAATTTATAAATTATCAAAGGTTCATGAGGGAGTGGGGAGCAGGGAGGGAGGGGGAAAAATGAAAAATAAAAATGAGGAGCTGATTCCAAGAGCCCAAGCGAAAAGCAAATGTTTTGAAAATGATGAGGGTAACGAATGTACAAATGTGCTTTACACAATTGATGTATGTATGGATTGTTATAAGAGTCATATGAGCCTCCAATAAAAAGATTTTAAAAAAATAAGTAAATAAAATAAAATGCTAAGAGTAAATGGAGTGGAGAAATGAAAAAGTATCTTAGAACTATGACTTTATTACAAAAGGTGAAACACATGCATGTTCTGATTATAGTAGTGTATTATCAATGTTTTTTGATATGACTGAACAATAGAAGTGTATGATACATGAAGTATATCTCAATAAAACTATTAAAATATATTGTAAAAAAATTGATCTAACAAAAGATTGTTATTTCCATCTGCAACTATTTAAATTAAAATCAACTTCTACTTTTCACAAATAAAAATTTTTCAAACCTTCTGATTGTTTAAGCCGTTAGCTCTTCAGCTAGTTGCCTACAGGAGGCCTAGGGATGGGTCTCTGTCTTGGTGTGGTAAAACCGTGAGAATGCAGGGCAACAGATGTTATGCCTAGTGTAATTATGTGTATCCTGGAAACACACCTTTATAGAGTTGGATTGGTTCTTGGGAGAACAAAAATTTGGCAAACAAAATGCATTACATTGCTTATCTCAGCAGTGACCATTTGGTATAGATTATAATTTGTAACCCCACTCACGTATTAGAAATAATCAAATTCTAAAGTAACTTAAAAGGACAATGAGCTTGCGTAAACTTTTGCTCATTTCGACCCCTTAAAGAATACAAAAAGCTCTGAAAAAAAATATTCTTTCAACAGCTTTTTAGAAGAGATTGTCTGGATTCCAAATCATCATATTGCAATATTTTAATACCTGAGAAACATAAGTGGTGAATAAGGAGAGTGAGACATTCAAGCCCGGCGTGCTATGACAACATCTAGTGTTTCAATACATGCACTAGGGGTGTTTGCAATGTCTCCTACCAGTCACCAAGTGTGAGGAATGCTTCATTCCTCAGCATTCTGTGTGCTTTTGTTTTTTAACAACAAAGGCCAGGATCCAGAGAAAACCATAAGATGACTGATGTAGGTGATTGTGATCCAATTTCTATGCCACACCGTGTAGTGTTTTGTGGCTTCTAGTCACTGTACCCTCACAGTGACTTCATGCACAAATTAGCAAAACACTGCCCTGCTCCTCATAATCCTCATTACCATCCTCATAATCCTTCCTATATTTAAGTTTATTGTTGCAACCACTGTGTCAACCCATGTCATTGAGGATACTCCTTTTTCACTAACTCTCTACTTCACCAAGCATGACATCTGACTCTGGGGATTAGCCCTCCTGGTAGCATGTCCAAAGTGTGTGAAATAAAGTCTCACCAGCCCCGATTCTAAGAAGAACGTGGGCTGTCCTCCAGATTTTCTTAGTTTTCAGAAAACCCGTTCTAATTCAGTCTCCTTCACCAACATCATAATTCAAATGCACCAGTTCCCCTCTGCTCGTCCGTCTTCACCGTCCAGTTTTCACACACATATGAGTCCATTGAAAACACCGTGGTTTGAATGCGGTGCAAAGTGACATCTTCAAAGTGACATCTTTGCTTTTGAATACTCTAAAGAGCTCTTTTGCAGCAACTTTCCCCAGTGGAATATGTCGTTTGATTTTCTGATTGCTGCTTTCATGGGTATTGATTGTGGATTCAAGTAAAATTAAATCCTTGACAATTTCATTTTTTCCCTACATTTATCATGATGGTGTTTATTGGTCTGGTTGTGAGAATTATTCTTTTTCTTTATATTGAGGAGTAATCTATAGTGAAAGGGGCAGCCTTTTTTTTTTCATCAGCATATGCTTCAGTTCGGATGGATTTTTTATTGAAATCAGAGAATACCTGAAAAAGTTTGTGCTTTATTAACTGTGCAAACACATTTGACTCTAAATCATAACAAGTGATGAATAATATTGCAAAGAGCAGGAATCCCAGAACACTCAATTGTCTCATCGAGAACCTGTACATAGAGAAAGAGGCAATCACTCAAACTGAACAAGGGACATTGCATGATTTAAAATCAGAAAAGATGTGTTTCAAGGTTGCATCCTTTTACCATACTTATTCAATTTGTATGCTGGATGCGTAATCCAAGAAGCTGAACTTGATGAGGAGGAGTGTGGTCTACAGAATTGGACACAGACTCATTAGCAACGTGCAATATGCAGGTGGCACAACCTTGCTCACTTAAAACAAAGAGGACTCGAAGCACTAACTGATGAAGATTAAATATTATAGCCAGTTCCACACAACACGACCAAAATGGTTTGTCACACATCCTTGCATAAAGTTGATGGAGAATTTTCATTGAGTGCTGGTGGAAGAGAGACACACAAACCCCACTTGGATGACAGTGGAGAAACTCAATACCATCAGTCAAAACAAGGCCAGGGACCAATTGTGGAATAGATCATGAATTACTCATAAACAAGTTCAGGTTGAAATTGAAAAAAGTGAAGCAAGTCCACAGGAGCCAGAATTAGACCATGAGAATGTCCCACCTGAAGTTAGAGCCCATCCCAAGTACAGATTCGACATGTGGAACCCGAATGACTAATGCCCAGATGAGGTCTGGAATGGCGTTGATGTCAGCATCCAGAAAGAAACCAAAAGTTCACTAAAAACAAGAAAGAAAGAAAGACCTGAATGGATATCAGAAGAGATGAAAAAACTTTCTCTTAAATGTAGAGTAGTGAAAGTGGATCGAAGAAATAATGAAATAAAAAAGCTGATTTCAAAGACTGGTTTATGTTTTATATGATTTCCTATATAGGAAATCCCGGATAGGTAAATCTATAGAGACAGTAACTGGATTAATAATTACCCAGGGGCATGGCAGGGCAGGATGGGGAACAAACAATGAGTACAAGAAGAAAATGTTCTAAAATTAATTGTGAGGGTGACTGCACGGCTCTTCTTAATATGATGGAAGGATTAAATTGTATGGTGTGAAGCGTATGCCAATAAAACTATTCAAAACAGGAAGCAAAGACTTTGCGTCCTGCCCTTTGGACATATTAGTAGGAAGGAACAGCTCCTGGTGATCCTGTTTCGAAAAGGACGAGCCTCGATGAAATGGACTGACGCTGGCAGCAACAATGGGCTCAGAATAGGAGCAACTGTGAGGAATGCGCAGGACTGGACGCCGTTTTGTTCTGAGGTCCACAGTGTTCCTGTGAGTTTGAATGGACTCAATGACCCTTAGCCACAGCATCTCTCACATATCAACTACCTCATTATCAGACATCTTGTGTTTGTGTAAATAAAAGGAGTATCCACCTATTTTTCATATTAGCAATGTACACTCAGAAATCACGACGGTGTAGATGAGAATATGAGATGGATTCAAACTGTTTGCCAAAAAGTAGAAGGCAAAGATAATGGCATTTTTTCCATGAATTATTTGAAACACCCTCATAATGCTCATACTGTTTCAGATTATGGTATCGTGTCAACTTGACTGGGCAAGGCTTTTCAGTGGTTTGGCAGGTGTGTAATGATGTAATTTGACAGTCATGTCGTGCTGTAGTCATCTTGCATTTGTGATCTGATGTGGTCAGCCACGGATTTTGCATAATGCCTATTCTCATATAATGACCTGGTCCATGGGACACACGCATGTCTAGAAGTGAGGAATGGGTGTAAATGAAATGATATGTCTTTATCCTTTCATTTGATGCTTAGGTTTCTAGGATTGGCTTCTGTATCTATTTCATTTTTTTGAGGGTTTCTTGGTTTGTTTATTTCTGTAAAAGGATGGTGTAGTGTGTCTGACTGAGCCATCATTTTGGTAGGAAGTAGAAAAATCCTTTCTTATTTCTTCCAATCCATGAGGCCCCAGTTGTTGCAGCATGACTCTCTGTTCACATAGTCTTCTTCCCACTGCACATCTCCCTGTGCCTTTGCACCTCTTTTCTAACCACGATAGTTACATTAGGACCCTCCTCAGTCAGGAATGACCCCAGGTTAACTTAGCTAGTAACATCTTCAGAGACCTTTTCCCAAACACGATCACATTCATAGTATTGAGGGTTAGGATTGAGCCCTGCTGGGACCTTGGGTCAGGTATCGGCTGCTGACCACATGGTGATGGCTCAAATGCAGCAGCCACTCCGCTGTACAGAGATGAATTGATCTGCCCCTGTAAAGACGTGCAGTCTTGGGAAACAATATAAGGCAGCTTTGAGTTGAAATTAACTTGATTGCAGTAGATTTTTTGGGGGGGGGGCCCAATTCACTGCATAATGGTATCCAATGAGTAATTATCATCAGGAAAAAATGAAACTCAAATAATGTTCTTGTTATTTTTCATTCAAATATGCATCATTTAGAGGCAGAGGCAGTGTGACTAGTTGAAGGAATAAGTAGTACTTTACAGCCTATATGATCTAATTATAGTTAAATACTTAGTGTTTGGAATATTAGAAATGCTCAGATGATTCCTCTGCCGACACGAAACCCCTGACTGACTCTAGTGCCTCGTAGCCACACTGCTCAGTGTTTTGCTGTTGATTTGGCTTGTAATTTTGGTCACATTTTAGTGTCATTTGATTTTAATGTGATCACCCTCTGATTCCCAGCATCTTTAAACAGTTGTTCAAGGATGTTCCGGCCATTTGCCTTCATGTAGAGCTAACATTTTTAACTCCTATTCATTTAAATGTCACTGAGAGAATTAATGGGAAGTAAAGAATACTGAAATCGTTTGATAAAAAACAATCTGAAAATTTATAACATTCTTTTATAGCCCTCACACTAAGGAACTTATGTCTAAAAAAAATGTAAGTCATTAAGTGCCACAATGACCTTTGTCTTAGATTTTTGCTTGAGTGTTCAATGGACAGAGTCAACCATGTGCAGAAATGACCGTCCCTCGATTTTCCCCATGGTTCACCTGTACATTCAAGGTTAGTATCCAATTAACCTTCTAATTTGTATCATTTTAAAAAGAGAACCTTAGGAAAACTGAATATGAAAAAAGGAAGAATTTTTATAGTTTCCCTGCATTTTAAAAAGTGGGCACCTGATTTCCTGACTAAAGTTTCTTCCATCATGAATTCTTATTGCTTTTCTCTCATCAATTAGACAGAGCAGATGTGACTGTATTTTTTATTCCCCATTATGGGGAGAACATTCCTTGTGTTTTGGTGTTTTGGGGAAGGGATTTTTATTTACGTATGATAGTGTGATTTATTTAATTTATTTATGGCAGTGTGATTCTTCAGGTGCATAAGAAAAGGACAGTTTAAACATAAACAGCCAGGTGCTTCCAGCCTCACAGTTAGCAAACACGACTTTATGCGCTTAGTAATTTTGAAGGATTGCACTTATGTCTAATGAAAGAGGCTTATACTCAACAGTGTTCCTGTGAAAGAAAATAAACGTAGATGCCTCTTCTGCCACAGAGGCCCAGGTGGACGTCTTGGTAGCAAGCCCCCTGCAGGGTGACACATGGCACCACCCAACGTGGGGGCCCAGAGCGTGCAGCTTCGGTGAGGAGTCATTGCACGGGTACTTTGCTGTAGATTGGTGTTTTTCTGTGCGATAGCTCTTTTTGAAGGCATTTCCATAGTACGGTATTACTGATTAAATGTTTGCTATTGTCATTTATGAAAGCCAGTCAAAACCTGATGAACACAACCTATTTAGAAGCCAAAATTCCCACTCCCCGTCCCTTGCTATCTATATAAATGATATTTTTGACTCTGTCCTTTATAATGTTGGCACCCCGTGCATATTAGATGTAATCAGGGCTGAAAGGAAACTTGAATCCATCTGGAAGCAATAAACTTTTCTAAAAGACTGCACAGTGTTATTTAATCCTGCGACTTCTTACTGTGAGTGAAATTAAGGTTTGATGCAGTTGTGTCACATCGTATTGATATCAAATTTATCTTACGAAAAAAACTGACAGTAGTGTTACAGCACAGAGGAGAAGATGGCTCTCTGTAATCCTATAAGCTGTTTTGCTTTGATTACATGCTGTATATACTAAATATACGAAATACGAGAGGTAGATTATTTTAAGTTCTCACTAAAATGATCAGGTAGTACTTTCTTATCTTTATCTGTAAATGTGACCTCTTTTTATAAGACGGTGTAGCAGGAATTATGTTATCATGAAAGGCATGGAGAAGAAATTATGATTTAAAAATAACCCCTTTTAATGGGGAGCACACGTGTATAAATACTACATGTGTAGAGGGCCAAGGTCAAAACTGTGAGCTTATTTTAATATCAGACCTTCTGACTCGATTTAAGGCTTTTTTTCTAATTATTAAAAGAAAATCTCTCTTCAATTTCTACTTCAAAATAGCCTTTACCTTTTCTTTGTTTTACTTTAATACATGGGTAGAAGATCACATTTTGTGTGAATTGTACCTAAATTTTATGTGATGACTAGCATAGTTTATGAAGCATATACACGCATCTTTAATACAAATGAAAAATTTCACTCACAGTCTTGCCTGAGTCCAATTGTAAATAATTTAGACAGGAAATTGGACTACATTTTATAGGTAATGTTATTGTCATTTTTTTGGTCTAAGTGAATCAGTGCTCAGTGGATTTTCTTAGCTAAAATTTATGAATTCCAGAAACCAAACAAAACCCAAATATGTTTGTCAAATATATGGTTTTAATGAGATGAAATACGGGCGCATTTCCCCATTTGCCTAGCATATTAAAAATAAACATGAACTTTGTCTTGAATGTTATTAAGTTGGTTTTTAAAACATAACCATGATAAGCTATATTAAAATAGTTTATTGCTTTTCTTGTGTCTCTACTAAACATCGGTCTGTAAACACTTACAAATGAAAAGGAAATTCACAACTATTTTTAGAGCGTTTCGCATTCTGAGTACTTGTTCCCAGTTTACTCTTGGATTTTCTGCATAGGTAGCACCTAGCTATTCCCAGCACCGCTCACTCTCATCGACCCCACAGTGATGCCTGAACCACAGGTGTGCCATCTTGGGCATCAGGAAGGTGTGCTGATGATGAACTCCTATGGCCCGGAGGCTGATTATGTGGATCTCTTCCGGTCCAGTTCCAGAGGGGCAGGTTTGGGACATTCAGTTCCTAGCTATCTTGACCCTCAGATGAACTTCTTCCTGTCTGTCCTGGAAACCAGGACTCATCCAGCGAGAGTTATCACCCCCTGAGTCTCTCAGGAAGGAGCCCGCTGGAACAGGGGTTGAAAACTCGACTCCCAAGTGAAGGGTCAGTTTAAACCCACTCGGGAAAAGACCTGGTGATCTACGCGAGGAAGATTACAGTCTAGAAAACTTTATGGGGCAGTTCCATTCTATCACACGAGGTCACTTTGAGTCAAAAACTAACCTGATGGCACCTTCTGACAACAGCTTCTCAGGTAGTAGTTCTGATTTTTTCTAACCACTGATATGCCTGTGCTGAATTCAAATACCTTGGGCTTTGATGATTACTTTGAATACTTCGTGTTATTTTTAGGGACAAATAACAATCTTGAGGGAGAAACTTGAGTAGGAGTGGTATAAATGGGTTTTTTATGTGATCTGCCTGGTCAGCAGTTTGAAACCCCAAGCTGCTCTAGGGAGAAGGACTGGACTTTCTACTCCCATAAACAGTCTCAGAAAACCACAGAAAGGAGTCACTGTGAGTCAGCGTTGACTCAATAGCAGTGCATGTGTTTGTTTTTCCTAAGTAACATAACCAACCTTCAAGTAAAATGAAGAACTCCGATTTCTTTGCTGTGGTTACTATGAGGTGATGAGGGGTTTAGCTGTCACAGAGTTCACTGGCTGTAGAAGACGAAAAAAAAAATACTAGAAGAAAATTAAAGTAAGTACAAAATAAAAATGAAGTAGGACTATCCTTGAGGTGGTTGTTGTGATTGTTAGGTACTAGTGGTTGTTGTGATTGTTAGGTACTAGTGGTTGTTGTGATTGTTAGGTACTGTCCAGTTGGTTGGTTCTGGCTCAAGCCACCCCATGAACTAGACAGACACTGCCCAGTCCTGTGCAGCCTCCTATTGTTGTGATGTTTGAGCCCACTGTTGCAGCCACTGTGTCAATCCTTCTTGCTGAGGATCTTCCACTTTTTCATTGTCCTTCTATGTTATTGTGATAGGCAGGTTTATTGTGCCAACCTGGCCACTGGGAACATGTGGGATTAATCGCATCACAGTTTGATTAGAAGGCCAAGAGATAGATGGCTCTATAAGGCTGGCACCCCTCTCTCCTGGTCTTTGGTGATTGGAGCATGCTGGACCATGTGTACTGCTGCTGTAGCTAGTTCTCTGCCTCAACCTGTGAGCTGCACTACCTGTGGGCCAGGTCAATCCATGGAGCATGTTGCTAGGGGTTGAGACTTCTTCGAGACCTGCTTTGTCACGCTGCTGGTGAATACATCACGGGAGCTTGAGGCTGGTGGATTCCATTGCCTTGCATTGCTTGTGTTCGATGTCCCATCTGGGCCTGCTTCGTTAAGCTCCGGAGCTACTGAGTGTTGGTGACCACCCTGCTGCTTGCTGCCTGTGGGCAGACTCTGCTTTGCATGGCCCAGGGAGGACTCTGCTGTCTGCTTCCTTGACCTTGGACCCCGCAGCCCACATGAGATGAAGGACTTCCAGTATATTAACTTCCACGGAAGGAAGGAAGTTGAACTGAACCCTCTGTGCTGCTGTGTGGACTAATTAGCTGTTATATTCCTTCTCACTGTATAAACCTATCTATCTATCTATCTATCTATCTATCTATCTATCTATCTATCTATCTATCTATCTATCATATCATCATCATCATAAGTGTCCTGGTTTCATTTCTCTAGAGAAGCCTCCCTAACGCAGTTATGAAGCATGATGTCTCTTTCCAGAGACTGGTTTATTCTGATAAACATTTTCAAAGACACGAGTTGAAGTCTTGCTAGCTTCACTTCTAAAGAGCAGTCTGACTGTATCTCTGTTATTGTTCTTTTGGCTGTCCACGGTACTTTCAATATTGTTTGCCAGCACCAAATTCAAATGCATTGATTCTTCTTTGGAAAGTTGGTGAGCTCTATTGGCCTTTACCAAGCAGGAACCTACTACTTAGAATTGTCCTTAGCGCCTGTTACCGAAGGCATTGCCATTGCTTAGCTCTATTCCTGCTCTCACAGCCTAGCAAGTTCTAAGCCATAACAATGAGGCACTCCTTAACATTTGTTCTCACAGACACAATAGTCCATAGAGGTTATCAGTGTGCTGTCAAGTGGGCTCTGACTCCTGATAAGCTTATGTGTATCCAAGTAGAACTGTGTGCCCTTGAGCTTTCAGTAGTTGATTTTTCAGAAGGAGATCACCAGACCATCTTTCTTTAGGCATCTCTGCGTGCACTTGAACTTCTCAGTGTGGCTGAGTGGGTTAACCATTAGTAGCACCTCCAGACTCAAAGTTACATAATATTCGCTTTGTAATACACACAGGAGGAACCTGGTGGCGTAGTGGGTTTGGTGTTGGGCTGCTAACCACAAAGTCAGCAGTTCAAAACCATGGGAGAAAGATGAGGCGTTTACTCCTGTGAAAAGTGAAAGTCTTAGAAACCGTGGTTGTTACATAATTTCATATCAACTCGATAAATAGATGGAAGGGATGGAGTTTAGTCTGTTAATCCAGTCACAGCCTGATGACACCTCCTGGTGGGCATGCCTTCTCATGAGGATTCTGGGAACTTCCTCTCGTTCTCCCTGGAGGTGCGCCACACGCTTCCTCTGCCTCACCTTCCTGCTGTCGAGACACTTAGGGAGTTGGAGGAGCCATGTGGAGACCTGTGCCAGTACGGAGATGCTTCCACAAGACTTTGCACCCACGGGCCTGTGATCTTCCTGCATTCTGCATCATTGTATGGCATGGCATGAGTCTGAAGAGTGATTTCTGGACCAGTATCAGTCTTATGGACTTGATCTAGATTGGGCTGGGATGTTTTCTTAATATACAGTTACTCTTTGAGATACAGCTTTCTTATACACATATGAATATCTCTGGATTTGTTTCCCTAGTCAACTCGGTATAACTCAGACACCCACAGGGGCATTTTTACTCTGTTCTCAGGGCTGCTCTGAGTTGGAAACAATTTGATGGCAGTGCGTTGGTTTTCGAATATGCACAGGAAACATATTTGTGTTGTAATAGATGCTCAAAAAGGCTTGAAGTGAAAGAAGCTTTGGGGCTTACTAAAATGCCTACCGCCCCATTCATCTCTTAACACTCCCCCCTCCCACACCAGTTTTGCCAACACTATTTAGTTAGTGTGAGGAAACCAGCAATTTCAGTTTTTAAAATGTTTCCAAAGATCACTCTCTGCTAAATAGGAAACTGCTGATATGGGACTAATTGTTGTCAGAATAATACTGAACTGCAGGAGATAAGAGGGACAGGGAAGTAAGGGAGGGTTTTAGGAGGAGAGACTGAATGTGCTTTTTCGCATAGTTAATGTTTGAAAAGACCAACGTCAAGAAGGCGTTCCATTTGAGGGAAATGAAGGAGCAAAGGCTCAGAGCTGGACATGCATATAGTATGATTAAGATATTACCTGACTGAATGTAAATACAGTTAATCACAGACTTTAATTGTACACTTGCCCTGTGTTCAAAGCTTAACTGGGTTCAGAGATTAGAGACAATAAGGCTGATGAAGATATTGTTGAAGGGAATTACTGAAACTAGAGAAAGGAAGACCAATTACCATACTTCCATGGTTCATAAAGAATTTGCACAACGATCATTTGATGTAACATGAGCTGATAATGCCAAAGAATGACTAGACCAGAAGACTAAGGGGCATCAATTAAGGTCTTGCTCTCTGTTGGTGCCATCCTTAGAGAATCTGTCATAAAGATTTTCCCTATGGAAATGGACATATAAGATGAAAGACAGGCAAGTATATAAATACACACTGATGTCAAGGAGCAAATGATCTAACAGACGTAGCACAATAATGCCCTTTGGACAGAGGAAATGATAAAAACTCAATTCACATTGTATGAAGACTCCAGGTTGTCCAATATTAAGTATTTAGAATTTTATTTTTATTGTGCTATGTTGGATGTAGCCAACTTTTTAAATAATCTGAAAACAATATTATAAATAAAATATTAGTATTGTATGATAAGAGTTGAGGAAACCACAGAACAGGAATGGGAGTAGCAATAACGGGAGGGTAGGGGAAAGGTGGGGAGAGGAGGGGAGAGGAGGGGAGAAGAGAGGAGGAAGGGGAAACCAATCACAATGATTGACACACAACCCTTCTCATCGGGGGACAAACAACAGAAACCATACGGGAAGGGAGACAGTGGTTGGTGTAAGATATGAAAATAATATTAATAATAATAATTCATAATTTGTCAAGGGATCACGAAGTTGTGGGGGAGGGAGGGAAAAAAGAAGAGCTGATACCAAGGGCTCAATAGAACGTAAATGTTTAGAAAATAATGATGGCAACATATGTACAAATATGCTTGATACAATTGATGTATGGATTGTTGTAAGAGCTATAAGAGTCCTCCTTTGGCCTCCCTCCTTAAAAAAAAAAAGCTGAGGAAAGATCAAATGCATGCCATCCTTAGGTTACCTGTTCTTAAGAGTATGCTTGTGTGGACAACACAATAGGAGCATCGATGGTATAGTGTACCTCCCCAGAGAAGATGAGGTTTTCTGCTTCAGTAAAGATTTACAGCCTCAAAAATGTTACGTAGGGCCACCATGAGTTGATATAGACTCAGCAGCAGCCAATTTCTGGTTGACAGCACTAGAAACCAGGGGTTCTCAAACTTGGGTTTGAGATCGCCTTAATAATCGTAAATTCCTTAAGACTCCAAAGAACCTTTGCTTTTATATGCTAGATCTATTAATGCTTACTGTTTTAGAAATCAAATGGCTACATTAACCAAAATATGTAGCAATTCATTAAGATAATGGTAATTAATTTCATACATGTCAATATAAATAGTGCTTGTTTAATTAAAAGTAACTTTTCAAAATCAAACAAAACTGCCACTTTGGTCACAAATTCAGATTTTTGCAAGTGTCATCAATGTCTTGTTTAATAGAAGATAGCTGGATTTTTACATTTGTTTTTGCCTGAGTGTGTTGTAGTATATTGGGAAAAGTAAGTTTCACATAGATATGAGATTAGAAATGAAATAATCCTTTAATAGTGTTTTCAGAAAATTGTGGCTATTTTTCTTAGCTTCTCCACCCAAAGTTCACAAGTGGTGATTTCGTAAAGACCAGTTACAATATGGAACCTGAAAACACGTCAGAGTACTTTTTGTAGTTTGTATATGGGAATTTAGATCTCCTACCTATTCCAACTACATTAGACAGGGCTCTCTAGAGAAACAAAACCAGGACACTTATGATTTTATATATATTTATATAGGTAGATATATACAACATAAGAAATAAACAGCTAATTTGTCTCTAGAGCAGTACAAATGACTCAGTGCAACTCACTTCCATGAGACAGCTAATATACTGGCAGTCCTTCAAGTCTTGAGGGCCGCTGAGTGCAAGTCAAGAAGCAGGCAGCTGAGTCCTCTGTAGAGCAATTCAGGCAATCCAGCCACTGGCAGCAAACAGCAAGGCAGGTCACCAACAGTCAGCCAGATGACAGGGTCCGACAGTCCCAGCTCAAGTGATGTATACTCCAGCAGCGTGGCAAAGCAGGTCTTGAAGGAACCTCAAACTACAGCAACACAGTCCATGGGTTGTGTGTCCCACAGGTAGTGTAGCTCGCAAATTGAGGCAGAGAACCAGCTAAGGCAGCCACACACTGGTCTGATCACCAAAGAGCAAGAGACAAGAAAGGCAAGACTCACGGAGTCATTTATCTCTCCATCATTAATCCCACATATGTTCTTTGGCCAGGTTGGCACAACAGACCTACCTATCACCAACTCTAACATCCGGCATTAGACGGTTGGAAATTTGGGTTATACGGACATAGCTATGCAATTAATTATATGGAGCTTCCAAATGTCAACATATTTCATTACACAATAAAAAAAATGACCAATAACTTCATCAATAAACTTCTTAAATCTTGAGAAGTTGTCAGGCTCCAGATGTCAAATAGAAGTTTTGCAAAATTCTAATTTTTGCTTGAACGCTTGACTTTTTCTGTAGACAGATACCCTCAGTCTTTTTCCTTGAAGTAACTGGCTGACTTTGCTCCTTTTCAAGAAAAGATTTGCCAGATGATCATCTCTAAATACAACGGGTTTGTCTGTCAACATGGTGTTCCTGAGTCCAAATGGGGTTCCAGGAAGAACCAGTAGTGCAGGTACACCTCAACCATACCTGCGATATTCCTGGAGAAGACCCCCGACTTCCATTTATAGTGTCAGTGCTTCATGCATGCTTTCTATTTCATCACGTTATATTAAAAAGAAGTATATTTCAGAAACTTGACTGCTTCATCAAGGACACACCTAAAGTGAAACCGGTGCTATTTGTATGTTTTCACTGTGAGTTTGAGGAAAGGCGCTCTGGTGGTGGCACAGTCAGACAAGCAGCAGACTGGTCCCAAGGTCTTTGGTTCAAACCCACCAGCCAGTCAGAGAGATAGATGAGTCTCTCTGCTCCTGGAAAGGCTTACAGCCCGAGAAACCATGCAGAGGGTGGCTGGGAGGCTGGATGGGCTTGGTCCCAGTGTTTGTTTGTTGACTGAGATGATGAAAGATGCAACGTCTCCCAGTATAATTTGGTGCCTTAGTGTATGCTGAGAGACCAGGGGCTTTACTTACTATGGCTTTTGAACCGTGACATCATAATGAAAACAGAAATAGACCAGCCTAAACTCAATTATGATTATAGATTCTCTGAGATGGCACAATGAAAAAGCACTTGGGTTTATCTTCAAACATAAGGAACTTAATTGACCAGTTTCTCCAGAATTTGTATTTCTGCAAAACAACAGGATAAGTAGTCATGTCTTTTATTAGTGGTAGAGAGTTATATAAAAGAAAAATCTGATTTGTAAGAGGTACTCAAGATATTTTGAACATGAATAAATTATATATCAAGAAGAAAGGCTCAAAAGAGATGATTGTTTGTGATTAGAAATAAAGCAACCTGAATGTTATGTTGTTTTTAATATATATACATATCAATATTGTGTGCTGCTTTTGATTAATTATAGACTATGTAGTTTTAAAAGGGACATTTAGCTGTGATATCACTTTATAAATATTAACTATCCTTTTGAGTAAGTAATTAGTAGGTTTTTTGTCTCTATTTCAAACCAATGCAAAGAAAAAATTTTTTAATCGTCTTGACTGCTTGATCAGTTTATTTTTGGACTTCATGCTGAAATACCTGTTTTTTAAATACAGAAATACCTGTATATTTTCAAGTGTTTAAATTCTTAGGAGAATTATCTAAACTGTCTCACAAGATGAAAATAACTAAATGGAAAAATAATTCAGATGGAAACTCTGCACTCATGGTCTCTTGGATAAAAAAACTTCTGGGCATTTGATTTACAATTGCTCACAGTCTCTTTGTTTCTCTCGGAAAAGAGCAAGTTGAGCATATCTTCGACTCCATTACGAGACAATACTGTATTCTTCGTTGTCATGATGGGTTTGTATATTTATTTAGGAACTTAGGCTTTCCTACCAGCCAGTGTCATGTGGTAACTCCTGAGAATAACAACACATTAGGATGATTTTTTTCAGCCAACTATAGGAGCAGCCCTATTTGTTTAAACCCTGGTTTAACCTGATTATTAACAATTAAATTGTGTTTTCTTCTTACAATTAAAGTGTATTCAAATTTATTGGTCCCTTGCTTCCCAGATTTATCTCAGTATGTGGTGTATTCAAACAGAATTTTGTATTTTTAATTAGGGGATTAGATAAGTAATTCTGCAGAGCCAAAAAAAATTATTAGACACCACTTTGTTTAACCATCTCATATACAGTAAGTGTGTGCCTGCACTGTTTTGAGAGCCAGCTATCAGGCAGGCTTGCTTTTCAGGCAGTATTTTAAAAAGTGGACATGTGCAGAAACTGTGAGCACAATTAGCGCCAAGTAGATAAATCCAGCTCTAATCCTGTTTACGGTCTGCCTCAGACAGATGTGCCAAGATTGATTTAGACAAGCCCTGGGCTTACAGTAATATTTTTAAAAGTGCCATTCAAGGCTCTATTTTTCTTCAACCTTTGCTAAATATTCTTAAGTATTGCTGGTTTTACGTATTGTTGGTTTAACCACTTCTCGTAGTTGTCCCGTGTTGCTGGAATGGAGACACCACCAGGGGAAGCTTTAACAAACCAATCTGTTTTCCCACAGCCTGGGAGGCTGGAAGTCTGAATTCAGGAAGCCAGTTCCAGGGGCCTGCTTTCTGTTGGTGTCAGCTCCGGAGGAAGTTCCTGGTCTCTTCAGTTTCGGCTTTCTGGTCCCTTGGAGATCTCTGGGTATCTTGGCATCTATCTTACCCTCTTGCCTCTGTCCGATTGTTTAATCTCTTTTATATCTCGAAATAGAATTTACACCAATCAAGATAAAATGCACACCAATCCTGCAACGTTAGCTTAACAACGACCACCCATTCAAAAACAGGATTCTCACCACCGGAAGTTAGGATTTATGACACATATTTTTGGGAGACATAATTGAGTGTGTAACATTCTAGCCTCTGCCATCCCCACCCCCCCAAATTCATGTACGTGCCACGTGCAGATCACACGCAGTTCATCACCTCATCCTCAGGCTCGTCAACGTCAAGTCGCACATCTCTTCTTCTGAATCATCTAAATCAGATGTGGGTGAGACTTTATATAGAGTCCATACTGGGGCAAAAGTCTTTGTCTGTGAACCTGTGAAACCCGGATTTCAAGTTTCCGGTTTCTGAAGTACAATGGCGGAATAAACACAAGGTAGACATTACAACTGGGAACACTTAAAGGCAAAGAAGGCTGACCGGCACCAATCAAATCCCAAGGCCAGCCAAACAAACCGCATTCCCTTCACGGCTGAAGTCAATCCTCTCTCTTCTGTGGCCATCTGAGTGAAGGCCTTGCACGCGGAGTGCTGGCCACACCCTCTGGATTCTGGGTAGAGGCCTCTGCTTCCCATGCCCTCTGTGGTGGCAATTCTGCTCCCTCTGCTTTAGGCAGCTTCATCCTGCTAGTCTGAGTGGTGGTCCCACCTCCTTGACCCCTGCAGTTCCTGTTCTGCTCCTTGGGTGCCATCCCTTTGCTTGAGTGGCCGCCCCATGCCCCAGGTACAACTTAATGACATTCTTATACTCTATCCCAACTGGAAAAGATCCAATTCTTGAGACTTAGGGGGCTGTGCCCCTCACCCTTTGAGACCAACGGACTCTTGTTGCACCCTTTGAAAATAAGAAGACTCTTCTTCCCATTTCCTTCTGTAGTTCTGTTCATTTCTGAGCGGCTCCAGGATGGCCCATTTTTGACCTGTTTCCTTCCTGCCTGTAGGATTGCAAGAGGCAGAATGCATTCGTTTCTCAGAGGTTCTCTCTCTGTCTCCTTCAGTCTAAGCTGGTGGGTTTCCTGTTGTGGTGGGCATATCAGACAGGGGTTTAATTTTATTAATAACAGGTTTGTGTAGCCAAATCCTTGGTGAAAATTTTAGGACATATGTCCTTTGTTTGTACAACAGAATATTCCAAATCTTTACAGAGTTCATTTTTAAGATAATTTCCTTTCTCTCGCATTGCACTATAAATAAACCACCAATATCAAGTGAATTCTGGCTCACAGGGAAGTTACATAGGATTTCTGAAGCCGTAAGTCTTTGTGGGAACAGAGAGGCTCATCTTCCTTTTGTGGAGCAGCCGGTGGTAGTGGCTTTAAACCGCCAACCTTGTAGTTAGCAGCCCAAACACTGATGTGACAGTGCCACCAGAGATCTCTACGATAAGTGGCAGCAGGAAATAATGGAGCCTCTTGAAGATTTTGATTAGAAATTCAGCAGTAAGATTCCCAAGTTCCTTACTTACAAGTGCTACTTTCCACCAAACGTGGACATAAGTACTTCAGACTCGTTCTTTGCCACGGCCTGAAAAGCATCCCCCTTCCACCAGTTTCTCTCAGATTCCCAGCAGAAGTATGTTTAACATCCATCTTCTGGCACCGTTCTGTCGTGGTGTCATGTGCATGCTCCAAGGAAATAGAGCTTTTCTGCCATTCTTCTCGCTTTCCTCTGAGCTTTTATCAGAATCTCCTTTTCAATCTACCGTTCTCCCACCAATCTTCTTAAGGCAATCAAGACTTTTAGTACTAGGCTTCTTGATTTTCTTCTAACCTCTCCCCAAGACTCAGTTCCAAAACTTCCCTACTTTAGGTGTTAAGAGTATCACCCCAAGCTTCCAGTCCCAAGTTCTATCTTAGGATTCTTAGTGCAGCTAAAATAGAAATACCACAAGTGGAGGCTCTGGAGATGTAGTGGTTACTCGTTGCGCTGCTAACTGCAAGGTCCACAGTTCAAAGCCATCAACTGCTCTTTGGGTGAAAGACAGGGCAGGGCTTTCTACTCCCGCAAAGAGTGACAGTTTCAGAAACTCACAGGGGCAGTTCTACCCTGTCCTCTAGGGTCGCTAGGAAGCCACATCTACTCCATGACAGTGAATTTGGTTTTGGAGGCTTTACCAAACACATCTATTTTCTCCCAGTTTCAGGAGGTGGGAAGTCTCCTAGGGGAATATTTTCTCTCTGTCAGGCCTGGAGGAAAGTGCTGGTCTTTTAAGCCTCTATTCTCTGGTTCTTCTTGCATCCAGGCATCTATTTTACCCTATCTTTCCTTGGCTGAATTGTTTAATCTCTTTTATATCTCAAAGAGATGGACTCAAAATTTACTCTACACCAATGTTGCCTAATTAACATAGCAAAAACAGCCCTTGAAAAAACAGAATCGTAACCACAGACAGAGTTTAAGATTTTTATCACCCTTTTCAGGGATACAAATTCAACCATCCCATCACTATAACCTCCTTTAAGCAGTCACGCTTTGCTCTCATGGTGACCAGGTAACCTGCCAGGAGAGACTATCTTTATTCCCTGCAATTAAATTGACTTTTTCACTAAAGAAAATATAATAATAGAAAGTGAGTGCTGAATTAAATAAATAGCATGATATCCAGTAGACATACTTAATCCTTTGCTAGAACAGATGGTTCCCAGTATCTCTGTAAGTAATGTGAGAGGACAGTTAATGTTCTGAAACAACTAGCTATAACCACTATGATACTAATGAGCCAATAGATTTCAAATAAACCACATGCTACTAAGAGACTTTATATATCATCTCTAAGGATCTAATTTTTAAAACCTGAAAAAAGTGTCTATATGTCCATATTTTTATCTAATCTTTCACCAAATATGAAATTAAACATTTCAGTTTATGAATAAAGCTCTATTTAATTGTTTTCATCAATAAAGCTGCATTTTTATTTTTGTATAAAATTAATGTTACATAAAATATAGGCCCCAAACATGTTCATCTGTTTAATGCCTTTGAAAAAATGTATTGTCTGTATGCGTTAAGTTGCGCATGAAGTGTAACTTTTGCATAGTTATTAAAGCTTGAGTTTTTATTGGTGTCAGAAACCAGTTGTAATATCACAAAAGTAGTTGGCATTTGGGAATCACAGCAAGTTATTGAAGACTTCTAAGTTTTCTCCAAACACCTTTAAATCTAGAAATCAAGTCATTAATGAATAAAAGGCAGCATTTTTCTGATTCACTTGAGGAAGTAAGCGAGTCTGAGTCATTGTTAAGGCCATGCTACAAAGGGTGTACACAAGTGCTCAACTTGTTCTTTCTCAATATGATGTATCCCTTTTCTTGTCTTTTTTTCCTATTGCAATCATGCTTCTCATAAATATTTGTGTATTCTGAGTGAAGGTAGGAGAGGAGCAATGACCTTCTTAACCTTTTAGCTTCTCCTGTCTGATGATCTTTAGGATCTGGATTGGAGGCTGGCCCCAAAGACTTTCTACTTAACAACTGGCCAAAGGTGGTACCTTAGTGCCCTTTCACGCCCAGGAAGCAAAGATCTTGCTGTCTACAAAGGCAGCTGCTCCCCTGCTCATACCTTAAGATCTGCAGACATAAAAGTAAAGACATAGCACAGCAAGACCTAATCTGATGGTGCATTAAATGATAGTTAGATGATACCTCGCTTTTACGTAAAACCACGTTGAATTAAAATTCGCAGAATCAGACCAAATTTTATTTCTGAAGACAATGGTCAAAATGAGGTAAACCTTTTCCTTAAAACAGACTTTTTACACGTCTTCAAACCTTTTAGGAACCTTATATTAAAAATCGTGTGAATGATTTAAGTGGAGAGAACTGGACAGATATACCCATGTAATGAGAATGGTTAATACTGTTAATATTGCCTAAATGAGCAATAGATCACACATTATGTCAGAATTAATGTAGATAAACCCAATACGTCGGACATTACATGCACATCCTGTCTTCAATAAGCACATACACGGCAGTGATGGCAATAGGCTGCACTGTGTTGAGCACGTTCACAGTTAGAGATATACAGTTCAATGGAGGAGTGATATTTTACATTTTACAAGATCAATACTCTATTAACGAATGTTTAGCATATTCACAAGTTCTTCCTTGAATTATGTTTGGATAAGCATGCTTTTATCTAGAGTGTGGATATTACTTAATCTCATAGGAAATTTTCTTGGAAGTAAACTCTTGATTCAAAATAAGTGTGCTTTAAAGTTGGCCCTTCCTCCACCCATTTCTTCATTTTAGGAATTATAAAGTATAGTGATGACGATAGAAAAGTAAAATATGGAGGTTTATAACAAAAAATAATTTCATTTACCTACCTCATGTATGATTTTTAAGAAATAATTGTTATGTTTGCTATGTGTTTCCAAGTGAGTTTTTATCCTCTTTTAATGAAAGTGTAGTCAACCCCTTCACTTAGATTATTATGCAATTTGCTTTTATTCACCTTCTTGCCTCTTAGCATCTGGAACTCTGTCCAGATCAGAGAGAGAGATGTGATTTCCTCACTGGAGGGCAGCAAAAGAAGACTATAATTTATTTAGCTGTACCCCCACTGAAGAGCATGAATAGTGTGTCACATGCTTTTGCTGGTATAAATACTGCTGCAATTAACATTTAGAACTCTTTTGATACATATTTCCAACTCCAGTTCTCCAGCAGTTACGCGTTTTGCATTCCCACCAGCACTGCGACTGCTTCCCCCAACCCTCGCCAACACTGGGCATTAGTTTTGATCTGGTGCCAATCTAAAAGGCAAAAAATGGTATCTTGTTGTTTTAATTTGCATTTCTTTGATTACTAATTAGGTTGAACTTTTTCATATGTTCATTGGCCAATTTGCATTCCTTCTTTTGTGAAATGCTTGCTTGTGTCTTTTATGTACTTTTCCATTAGAGTGCTTCTTTTCTTAATTAAAGAGATTCTAGCTGTCATATGTTGTAAATATTTTGGGCTATTTGGCCTTTGCTTGTGACTTCTATTTATGAGTCTTTAGGACTTTAAAGGCATTAAATAAATTTTTTATGTTAAATATTGTAATTCATATTTGCTTGCTTTCATGTCAGGGCTAGGAAAATTTTTCCAATGTATGGTGATATAGCTTTTTTCCATCTTAAAATATTCTGGAGCAGATGATTGAGGTGGGGCTTTGTTATGTTTCCCAATCTTTTCCCGCTCTCCCTAAAATATTAGCCAATTATAGATCACTATTTGTGGATTATTTATCAGTGAGTTTAGGTGTTGCTATTACTACCTTAGTGAAGTTTAAACTGTATTTAAAGTTACTCTTTGGCTCATTCATTTTCCCTTTTCTAGATGTGTTCATTATTATAGTTTCAAAAGATATTATGCCTTTAAAAAATACTTTTATTGGGGGCTCTTACATCTCTTATCACAATCCTTACATTCATCCAGGGTGTCACGTACCTTTGCACATATGCCACCATCATCATTTTCAAAGCCTTCTCTTCTCAATTGAGCCCCTGATACCAGATATTATTACTTCTTTAAGGGCATGTACTTTCCTTCATTGATGTACTTGGTTTTAGTTAAGGTAGTATATTTACTATTTCCAGATCATTTAAAAATCATCTGATCAGACTTCTTGTTTCTTAAGGGACAACCCTTAGTCCCCATTGAGGGTCTGAGGGGACTTGCATTATGGACATAGTTATGGATGATGCGACTACGGGCATCGACACCGGGTAATCTTAGTAAGTCTCGCACTATTGAATGCTGGAGCTCCACCCATACGAGTCCAGCATCATGGTTACTATGTTTATTCCCACATACTAAATTGTCATGGGATCTCTTTCTCCTCACGATTCTTTCTTCGTGGGTGGGGCTGTTGGTGTCTTTCTGATGTCAGCTCTACCACATGGTGACCAGTGAGTGTCCAGGTAGAACTGTGCCCCAGAGAGGTTTCATGGGTTGCTTATTCAGGAGGCATTGAGTTTCTTCTGAATCCTAAGTGAGTGAACTCAAACCACCAGCCTTTTGTTAGCACCCTCTCACCGAATGGTCGGAACCACCCTGGCAGGTACTCTCACCCGTGCTAATGGTTTTAAGTTGATTGCTTTGGATTTTGCAAATCTGTTTCACCTCTAAGTGGTAAACATTTCCCTTCACTCTCTTGCCTCCTGCCACCAATGAAGGTATTTTATTCCATTTTTTTCTTTCTTTTAAAAAAAATTGTCTTATTAGGGGCTCATACAACTTATCACAATCCATACATACATCAATTGTGTAAAGCACATTTGTACATTCATTGCCCTCTCCTACGTTACATGCCCATGGGAGGAAGATGAGGCTTTCTACTCTCATTGCGTTACAGTCTCAGACACTCACAGGGGCAGTCCTGCCCTCTGCTACAGCATGCCTGTGAGATCAACTTCATGCAGTGAGCGAGTGAATGAGTAATGTTACATATATTACTGTGAATAGTAAGGATGATAATAAGTATTATTGCATTGCATCAAGAAATTCCTCCAGTTTTCATGATTATGTTTGATACTGGTGTCCAAAAAGCCTGCTGACATTGGGATTCTAACTCACTGAGAACCTATATACAGTGTCCTATGGTAAATCTTTTCGGGAACAAATAGCCTCATATTTCTCACAAAGAGCAACAGGTGGGTTTGAACTACCACCCTTGTATTTAGCAGACCAACACCTTATGCACAGCACCACTAGGGGTCCTTTGTTGCTGGATTAGTATCATTTAAGTTCCCAAATTTTTAGAGGTTTTAAATTGGGATAGTTATTAAATTATTATCAAAGTAAAGCACATACATCATAAAAGAAAGTCTGACTATATCACTATATCACTTTTTCAAATGAAAAAGTGAAAAGAGAAGTTTATTTCACTCTTTGAGTTTTTTTTCTCCTGCATAGATCTTCATTCATCTATAATCTCTCTCTTTTAGAGTTCCTATTTGTTTTATGTTTAGCTACATAAAAAACCCTCAACAAAACATTATACGTATGTGACATAAGGTCATAGTCAATATCATTTTAACTTTGATGAAATTAATTACAAGATGCCCAATAAAGGACTAATTTAAAGAATATTTGAAGGACTTCTACAAACTAGTAAGAAATAATAGAATGAAGGAAAATCATGCTTAGAGGCAAATCTCTTAAGAATGCAAATGAAAGTTAAATAAATGAAAAGATGTTCATGTCAACTAATTGCTTGATTGATGGCAGGTAGCTATTCACAAATATAATCAAGGACACCATATCCTTTAAGGCAGGTAAAGTGATACAACTTACCTGTATGCATTCAGTGATACGAAGCAGACTCTGAGCAGTGCCCTTGGTTTGGGAGGTAACTATCCTTAAGCCCCATAGAGCACCATTTACCATCAGTCAATTACATATCATGGAACAACAATTTGTCAGGATGTTTATATTTTGTATGTTGTATGTTTTCTTACATCGGGAATATTTCTTATTGTTAAGAAGTACAAAGCCTTTGTCAATGCATAATTCAGGGACATTGATTGTAGTCCTCATGTTCTGCAGCCATCACCCCCATCCTTCTGTGAATTATCCCACCAACATGAATCCCTTCCATTTGAAAGGAGGGAAAGTGTAAGGTCTCCCTCACTGATGTTGAGTCAATGCTTACTCATAGCGACCCCCTGTGGGACTCTGAGACTCTAATTGTTTATGGGAGAAGAAGCCCAATCTTTTTCCCTTGGAGCTGGTGGTGGTTTTGAACTACCAACCTTGTGGATCACAGCCCAACACAACCACTACACCACCAGGGCTCCCTAGCCCCTCCCAAATATCCTAGAGGTATATGCTTACCTCATCAACAGTTAGAAATAGCTGGTAATCAGCTAACCGGGTACAAATATATTTCTGAAGATCTTCTGTAAATGAGTTTGTTTTACTTGGATATATATGATGCTGTTCAGCTTCCAGTTTTCAGTCCAACCCTCCCCCTAAAGAATGAGGACTCCCTGAGGAACTCAAATACACTCAGAGCAATATGCTATTCTTCTCAAATAGCATTACTTTCAAATATGTCTGAAAGTTGGGGGCCAAATTGGAAGAACTCTCACTGTGACAATTTTGTGTATAAAATTGATGTTCCATTGAGATGTTAATTATGTAAATGGACATAGCTTCATGATGTTAGAAAAAAATAGATGCTCAGATTGCAAAAACTGCATTTTCACACTGTGGTTGCCTTTCAGGGGTCATTGAGATCAAAACTGCTTTCATAATATTCCTGAGATGCTGTTCTCTTTCATTCTCATTCTCTTTTGAGGATGCAGTGGGGTTTTCCACAAACAAAGTGGTTTGTCATGACATCACTAGCTGAGAGCTACCGACCGTATGTACTTCGTGTTCTTGTGTCTCACAGATGCCTCTGCTGTAATTTCGAGTACAGCAAATGCTGGCAGACATAATCCACACAAACAAAAGTTACGGGGGACTGTCTGTTTTTTTTAGGAGTGCAACAGGTTCCTGGCACCAAAGAGTTTGAGCAGAGGTCATCTTACTATGGTCAGCCAATGGCATCATGCTCACAGAGACAGGGCAGAGAGAATCTTTCAGTGCATAAAAGCATGAGGAGTGTTTTGGTCTGTAAATGATACAATAGTTTTCAGTCAATCGATTTGCCCAAGTGGTGGTATATTACTAGTACTTTTTTTAAAGACACAAGGAAAATATTCAGTACACAAAGAAAGAAAAGCTTGTGGAATTGATCCTCTGATGCTACTGATCCTTTGATTCCAGAAGTGGGCTGTAAGCCCAGCCTTCTAGGCTGTGATCACACTGAAAAGAGGCCTTTGGGCTCGCCTTGGCCTACCACCAAAAGCACTGAGAAAATTCCTCAAGCACATAGCATGTGTGAGCAGGCATGGTACAGAGGTGATACTTGGTTTGGAGAGGCCAAGGGACTCCCTGAGACGGCAGAGAGGAGTGTCTAAAGGGCCTGAAAGCCCTCACTCCAAGTTGAAGCTGTCGTTGTTCATGTTCAACAGCTGAGGGTGGCGAGGAAACGTCTCTGCTTTTAGAGTTATTCTACCAGTATAGCAGGTGTCATTTCTATATATTTCTATGAGCAAATATTATTCTTAGATGTGTCGTATTTCTCTGCTTCTTTGATGAATTTCGATTGGATGAGAAGTCTGATGGGTTTTTGTTAGTTTGCAGGATATTTTTGTACTTCTATAAATATGCTTGAGCTTTGTTCTGGGATTCAGCTATGTTACTTGGAAACAGTTTCATCCTTAGGAGACTTACTTTTAAGCGTCGTCGTTAAGGTAGAATCATCAGGGCAGCATTTAGTCAGCTCACTACTAAAACAATGCCCTTCTGAGTACTCTTTCTAATGTTCCATGAATTTTAGTGGGAACACAGGCTATTTTTGGCTTTGTGTAACCTCTGAGTATTTTCCGCCCAATCCTCTTAAGCAGTTCTTTCCCAAACAACAGCAACCTTTTTCAGGTCTCCGATCTTTTCTGTGTGCAGCCTCCTTTCTTCTATAATTTGCTCTGTGAACTTGGCTTTCCCAGCCTCTCAGCTCCTCGATTCAAGGAGCCCACCAGCCTCAGCTAGGCATTTGCTGCCTGCACTGTGGCTTGCAGTCCATCTCCAAGCAGTTGGCTGGGACCGCCAGAGGGCTGGTTCTCCCTCAGGTGACAATGTTCTTGTGCTTGCTGTTGTTTGTTGCCATAGGTTAAACCACTCAACTAGTAGCTAAAAGGTTGACAGTTCAAAGCTACCCATGAGTATCTTAGAAAAGAGGCTTGGTGATTGGCTTCCAAAAGCCTGGAAAACCTGGACTTTGAACTGGTTGCCACCTGTTCACACATGGTCAGTGCAGTGAAATAGTAATAGGCCTGACGACTGGAAAAATCGAGGGTTGGCTGTCATCCTGGAATAATGGGAGACTTTTATATTCCTGTCAGGAACTTGATGCAGGTGATTGGATTTTTGCTAGGATTTGGGAAGGCTGCAACCTTACAGTCGGCTGCCATTCTTGAACCACATGCCTCAGCTTCCATCAGTCCTATCGGTCCAGAGATTTGGATATCATACAATGTGCACACATTGCCCTTGTACGAAGAGGGAAATTACATTTCTAGAAGGGCATCAACTTGAACTTTTCCCACGCCAGGTATTAATTATTTTGGTACGCTCACGTGTTACATATATGGGTCGGTTCTCGTTTCTCTTCCTTGGCCAGACTGCACTGAGCAGGACTGATTGAAGCCTCACGGAGCAGTTCCCGCAGCACGTCTGGGGTGGTCTGGAGTCCTTTACCAGCTGATGACTAAGGACTGGACATTCATGTCTCGCGGGGGTCCTCCTTTCTTAAGTTAGAAGGTGAAGAAGATCTGCTGCCCCCATTAGATAGAGCAGAGGTGTTGGAAGTCCTTTTTTTAAAGCATAAGGTACTTTTCCTTTCATGGTCATTTGAAATGGTTCCTACCACAGCAATTCTGTTTTTGACCTGTGGGTAAGGTTAACCAATAAAATCTCATTGATATTAAAAAAAGAAACGGCTTACCAGGGTGGGATTCAGGTAGAGTTTTCTTTCTAGGATAGCAGGAATTCATGTTTTCTGCTCACAAAAATTTCATTTTACCTGGAATACACATTTCCTTTCCTTGACTGGCTCTCTTCAATTCACTTCTGTTCGTGAACTCTTCAAATGCGTCTGTTCCTCTAGGCTAGTCCCATTACTGACAAGGTAGCCTCTTGCGTGAGTTTGTTTGGGCTGAAATGCTGCTTTGCTGATGTTCCTACCATTTTTCCTACATTGAGCATTCACAGGTTCTGAATGTTCGTGCAGCAGGTGTTGGGTCTCAATTCTCCCATCTATTGCTCGTTCTCAGAGAGAGAGATTCAAATTTAATTCTCTTACTTACCCATCGCATCCAGGCACTGACTTAAGGAACAATTAGTAAAATTGCCAATGATAAAAGATTTGGGGGGATTTTCATGTTGTCCTTACACAGTGGTTGTGACTGGAACTTTAATTTCTTTTAGGTGATCCCAAGGTTGATTTGCAACAGAATGAAGAGATTATTGAATTGAAAGACATCTTCTCCGTGAAACTGAAACGACGCTGCGCTTCCAAACAGCAACTTGGTACTTTATTAGGTATCACGCTCTTCGTGTGTTTGAAAAAGGAACAAAATAAATTGAAGGATTCTACAATCGATCTTATTAATTTAAGTGAAGACCACTGTGACTTATGGTTTAGTCAGTTCAAAAAAATTTTGGCAGGTAAGTTCTCCATTGTGGGAATTAATAATGAGGATACTGTTCTTGATGTGAATTAGTATTCTAAACATGATATCATATTTACAAGTACCAACAACTCTTGAATGACTACTTTCATGAAAGAGCTAACCAGCAATCCAATATAATATGAATCTTAATTTGAGAATTTGTTTGCTGTTTAATCCTAATTAATTTTATATTCATTTCTCTCTTGAACTTATATTAAATTTTACTTTTCTTCCACCCATACATTGGTGATAAGTGTGTATGTGAACTGGACAATCTGATCATAACAATTTTCTAAAGATAATCTTTAAGGGACCATGATTTATACTTTGCCAATTGAGAGCTTTCTTCCACATAATGAATTTTTCTAAAGGTTAATATCCAATGAAAAGAGAATACATTTACTAGAATGTATCTGCTAATGAATTCAGTGCATCTGGGATCTCTAGGTGGTATTTGTGTTTTACACACTAAACAAAATTCATAGATATAAATACAATACAATTGGATTCTTAGAAGTTAGCTAGTTAAAATAAAGTTAAACTGATTTTTAGGACTGGTTTTTACTCTAATAGATCTGCTAATAATCTTGCTTCCTTTAAGACCTATTTCTTCCTGTTTTCCAGATCAGGGGAGAGGCAGCTGGTGTATTTAGGCTAAGAGGCTACCACCAGACAAAGAGCAGGCATATCACGATATTAGGACATTTCAGGTCCAGCACCATTGATTAAGAAAACGATTGAGGATCCAGGCAGTTCAAAACCTTTAGGCGATAGGAAGGTGCCCATGGATGATAAGCAGACATGACACTGTGTTCAACCTGGGAGGCTCTCTAACAAAGTCGACCATGCTTCCTGACTAGGTTCCACCATAGAGCCCCAGACCTCAATGCCAATCCGTTCTAGAAGGAGCATCGGGATGCGATGTAGTCGAGTTTTGAATCATTTTCCCATAAGAAATAATGGGCAATGGATTAATCTATTCTCAACCGCCAAGTTTTTACCCCAAGCTTGCCTTATTATACAAAACATTACACAGAAATTTCAAAATAAATAAGTTCAGAGTTAAATATTATAATTTAAATAAGAAAGACAACATTTAAAAAGCTTTTAACAACTGCAGCATGGCCCGTACCTTGAGATGGATGAGGATCTGGATCTGTGGACACGGTTGTGGAGAGGAGGGATGGAGAGAGAGGCATTGTTTGAGAGAGGAATCCCCTTCCATCAAATCAACTGGTAGCTGCTTTTTGGGAGTTTTTTCCCTTCTTTGTCTTTTTCCACTAGGACCTGGCTGGCTTCCTCTAAAAAGAAAAAAAAAAAATCTGTCTAATGTGGTCTGCTGTTGGTGTTTCCTTAACTGTTTTCTAAAAGGGTTTGCTAAATTTTCATATCATTATCATTGTTGATACGGATATCAATATTGATAACACAGTTAACCAGTTCCTTATCATGATTCTTTTCAAAAACTCTTTCTTAGAACCTATGTTTTTTTTAATCATTTTATTGGGGGCTCGTACAATTCTTATAACAATCCATACATACATCCATTGTGTCAAGCATATTTGTATATTTGTTGCCATCATCATTCTCAAAACATTTGCTTTCTACTTGAGCCCTTGGGATCAGCTCCTCATTTTCTCCTCCCTCCACACCCCCCTTCCCTCATGAACCCTTGATAGCTTATAAATTATTATTTTGTCCTATCTTACACTGTCCGACGTCTCCCGGGCCTTCACCCACTTTACTGTTGTCCGTTCCCCAGGGAGGAGGTTATATGTAGATCCTTGTAATCAGTTCCCCCTTTCCACCCCACCCTCCCTCCACCCTCCCGGAATCACCACTCACATCACTGGCCCTGAAGGGGTCATCGGCCCTGGATTCCCTGTGTTTCCAGTTCCTATTACCAGTGTACAAAAAACTAAGGCAATTAAAGCAAGCTGCTTGAAACACAGCCGCACACGTGCGTCAGGGGGTCAGCTTCCGACGTTTTGTTCCCGCTCCGATGCAAGATGCAAAATTTTCTCATTTCACACTGAAATCCAATTATGTTAAGTACCGATTTGGTCGAGGACTGGGCTTCTACTGCATAAGACTTCCTAGAGAAGCTGAGTCTATAACTCAGTGGTGCTAGCTAGTTCTTCTCTGAAAATACAGTGTCATTTTTAACCAAGAACGTTCCAATTGAACAGGCGATCTTTCACCATGACGTTATGCTAAATTCACTTCACAAGGGAAAAAATTAATACAAATAATTTCAGTTGAATTCTATTTCTTAGCATGACTGTAGTTGTAAGACGTAAATGGTTTAGAAAACGAGAAATGCGCCATCTTATTAGACGAGGCAAAGCTTTTCTTCTCATTGAAGGTCTGGAAACACTCTCCGATGGGACTTGTAGAAGTGTTACTGAAGATGGGAGACTCAACTTCCTCAATAATACCTTTCCCATTAAGCCAATAGTAAGCAAACAGAAAACATAACATCATATTTCAATTTAGTAAAAAGCAATTTTTTTTTTTTTTTAATCAATTTATTGGGGCTCATACAATTCGTCACAATACATAGATCAATTGTGTAAAGCACATCTATACATTTGTTGCCCTCATCATTCCCAAAATTTTCTTGCCTCTTGGGTTCCCGGAATGCGCTCATTTTCCTTTTTTTTTTTAATTTTCCCCCCCTCCCCTTCCCTTTCCCCCATGCACCCTTAATAATTTATAAATTATTTTTGTATCTTACATTACACTGTCCGGCGCCTCCCTTCACCCACCCCGCTGCTGCCCGTCCCCCAGAGAGGAGGCCATATGTGGCTCCCTGTGATCCATTCCCCCTTACTACCTCCCCTTTCCCTCCTGATATCGCCCCCTTCACCCCCGGTCCTGAGAGTTTCTTCCGTCCTACATTCCCTGCGCTTCCAATTCCCCTCTGTACCGCTGTGCATCATCTGGTCTAACCAGGTCTGCAAGGCGAAACTGGGGTCCTGGTAGTTGGGGGGAGGAAGCGTTTAAGAACTAGAGGAAGATTGTGAGCTTCATTGTTGCTATACTGTACCCTAAGTGACTCATCAATTTTATAGGAGCAGAGAGGTAACTCAGAGGAACTTGTAAAAGACATTCCAAATATTTATTCAGCTCAAAGGGTAATGTTCAGGTTTGATCTTGGGCTAAAATCCAGGCTCATTAGAGAGGAGGCTGACTTGCATATTTTAGGTTGTCATTTCCTGTCGATGTGGGGGTTTTGGTGTGTTGTTTGTTTGGTGATTGTTCCTTGTTTTCCAAATTTTTCCAAAAAGCACTTCCCACCTCAGCACTTGACAAGTGTAAGAATGACCCATCCAAGTATATATTATACAATGCAAATAATTTACAATTGAATATTAGGATTACTATTCAAAGTTCAAACACTTGTTTTGGCTGAATTTGAGCCCCAAAACAATAAAAACAATTTTAGTTGCTCCGATTTATTTTGAAATTTGTCTTTATATAGCAAATGGGATTTTATTTTTCCTGCTAAACTTTTACAGCCTCTCTTTTTTTTTTTCTGTTACGAAAACTGTGAAGAAGATATAAAAATCTTCAGGTTGTTTGTCTTCTCGTCGGATTAACCTAACAGTTTTAATTTTAGTATAGTTTAGATAATAAGTATTATGTTCAAACATACACATTTATATTCTGAACTTTCAGAATAATGAGTAAGTTGTGGCCAGAGAACAGTAAATTATTATCACTGCAATGGAAAAAGCACACTGGTGGCATAGTGGTTATACATTGAGCTGCTAACTGCAAGGTCGGTAGTTGAAAACCACCAGCTGCTCTGTGGGAGAAAGAAGAGGCTTTCTACTCCCATGAAGAGTTACAGTCTCAGAAACCCACAGGGGAAATCCTCTACGGTTTCTATGAATCCTACTCAATGGCAGTGTGTCATTTTGTTTGGGTTAGATTTAAACTAAGATAATTCTCAACTATTTAGGATTTTTTTTTGGCATTAAAAATTCTGATTTTTAATTGTTTAAAATTTTCTTATGTTACAAACCTGCTTAGTATTGATCCTTTGATTGGACAATCTTCCTAAGGAGAGTACTGCCATTATTTATATTTAACATCTACAACCTGTGATGTCAGAGTTTTTTGGGGGATCATTTTATTGAGGGCTCTTAAAATTCTTACTACAATCCATACATCAATTGTATCAGGCATATTTGCACATATGTTGCTAATATTTAGGGTTTTAAGCTTAATTATCAAAGGAGTGAACTGGTAAAATGCATTTGTAGGTTAAAAAGTAGAATGGTAGGGCCATTTGTTTCGACTTAAAATGAGTTAAGTCTTTCAATGTTCCAGTTTCCTTAGCATAGCTGCATAGTGTCATTTCCCTTTCAAATGTTTTAATAATGGAAAAGTCAAAAATCCTCTATGAACCATAAACAACACAGCTTAATTCATCCAAAAGACATTTTTTGTATTAGACATTTTATTAAGTGCTGGGGATAAAAAAAAAGGAATGAATGTACTTCCTACTCAGAATGCACAGACAAGAAAACCCATTGCACTATAAATGTGTAAAGGGCAACAATATAAGTATTAACTGAGAGGGAGGACAGATAATTATTGATTCAGAAATTAAAATATTTAAACAATATAACTAGGTAGTCATTGTGGTAAAATAATTTAATGTGACATCTTCTTATCTTTTGTACTTGTTATACATAGAAAAATAATCACAACCTTTAAACATAGCTAGATCTGTTAGTGTAGCATTTTTATTAAACTAGAGTGTGAGATCTAGTTTTGCATATTTGGGTTTCTTATAAGTAGTGAATTTCAAGGCCCTCTGGATGCCCCCAAAGTTTTTCTCCAGAAATTCTAAACTACACACTACTGCATAGGCATAGGTCTTCTGGTAGGCACCCACAGGAGGACCAGGCGGTAGTATCCCCAGGTGACAGGACCACCTGGTCCTGAAGGATATGACAAAAGTTGAACTAGGTGATCGCCAGTGGAGAATTAGCAGAAGGCAATAGAAGCGAAAAAATAAAAATAAAAAAAGATTAAGAAAAGTAATGATTTATTGTGTTAGTCTGGGTTGACTAGAGAAACAAATTCAGGGAGACTCATAGGTATATAAGAAAGAGCTTTATCTCAAAACACAGGGAATCCAGGTCAGATAAACCCCTCACAACCAATAATGAAAATAGTGATACCAGGAGGGGAAGGGGAAGGTGGGGGTTTCAGAAAGGGGGAACCAATCACAATGATGGATATATAACCCCCTCCCAGGGGGATAAACAACAGAAAAGTGGATGAAAGGAGACAACAGTTGGTATAAGACATGAAAAAAACCATGATAAATTATCAAGGCTTTATGAGGGAGGGGGGAATGAGCTGATACCAAGGGCTCAAGTAGAAAGAGAATGCTTTGAAAATGATGATGGCAAATTTTAAAAAGAAAAGAAAAAATGATGATGGCAACATATGTACAAATGTGCTTGATACAATGGATGTAAGCATGGATTGTGATAAGAGCTGTAAGAGCCCCCAATAAAATGATTTTTAAAAAAGAAAGGACTTTATATAAAAGAGCAGTTGTAGACTGAGAAAACATCCCAGCCCAGTCCAGATCAAGTCCATAAGTCCGATATTAGCCCATATGTCTGATGCTAGTCCATAAATTCCTCCTTAGACTCATGCAGCAAATGCAATGATGCCTAATGCAGGAAGATCACAGTCCAGTGGGTAGAAGGTCTTGTGGATCCAGGGGCAGTGGAAGCATCTCAATGCTGGTGCTGATCTCCATGTGTCTCCTTCAGCTCTTTAAGTGTCTCAACAGCAGGAAAGAGTGTGTCCCATCTCCAGGGAGGAAGAAGAAGTTCCCAGAATCCTCAGGAGAAGGCCATGCCCAGACAGAGGCATGATTGGCTATGACCTGATTGACAGGCTAGATTCTACCCCTTCGCTCAAGTTGACAGGAGATTATGTAACTGCCACATTTATGCTCAAGTAACTTGGAAAATGGTAATATTATAAATGATGTAGTGAAAGTTGGCTTATTTGAAGTGCATATGTTCTGTTCTAGACATGTTTAGGGTATGTCTAGATGTTTAGCACGCTGACGTTTTTTTTAGAGAAATGCACAAAGAGGTTAAGGATAGTAGAGAATCCAACAAATGGTGACCTTAGAGGAAATGCCCTTTGGGATTCCAAAAGCTATAATACTTTTTTCAATAGTTTTTATTGACTTGAAATTCACATATCATATACTTTCATAGTTAAGTTGCTTTTTAAAAGAGTTGTATGTACATCATCATAATCAGTTTAGTGGACCCTCTTCCCGCCTGTATTTGTTATTTGCTCTTCAATTACACTCAAACTCTCCTCCCCCCAACTCCATCCCCGACAGCTGTTACATCAGTCCTTGTCTCTCTGCATCCACTCTTTCTGTGAAACATAACAGAAACAAAAACAAAACAGGAAAGATAGGGGAGAAAGAAAGACACCTGTAATATTAAACTACGCCAGAGAGACAATTTCTGTCTTTGAATAAGAGGGAAATATTTAAACCTAGAGCAAATTCAAGATGGGTCAGAGGGAGGTCCACTGACCAGGTGTCATATCCTATCATAGTTCCATACACCATAATCAAGTTGACAATAAATTCTGTCTGATGGTGAAGCTTTTATCCCTTGACTGTGGCCAGAGGAGATCTGACAGAGGCTTGCTCCAAATCGGTAGTCTGCAGATGGATTTTGGGATCCCACTGCCCTCCATAACTTTCTGTAAATTGAGTATTCGTTTTTTCAGCTCTGATACCTTGCCCTTCATTATATTTGGATTTTGTTATTTGTCATCTTTGGGTCACACAGGCTGGTGTGCTTCTTTGACGTGGACTTGGTTGGCACCTCACTTAAATGACTGCTTGTTTGGATACAAGCCTTTAAGACCCCAGACACTGTTCCAGTTGAGAGCAGGGCACCATCTGCTTCCTTCACCACACTTTGTTGTAGCACACATATCTTTAGTTATCACTTCATGAAGGTGAGTATTGAGCAGGGCCATGTTATAAGAACTAACTGCCCTTGGATTAAGGCTAGAATCAAGTGGGAATGAGAATCCATCTGTATGTCTTTGGGCTAAATAAAACTCTGGTTTACTTTAGTGGTCTTATTATCATTTTATGGTTAAAAACAACAACATTTTCAGTCATTCCCTGGAGTATAAGGCAATTCTATTAATAAGAATAATTTATCCAATGGCAGAGAATGTAAGAGCCTGTTGAGAAAAGGAGCTTAGTCAAGTATAGTCTAACTGTGTGACCTGCGATCCACACGTTGTTGCTTTATACAGATTGAAGTCTTAAATGACTGATCTCGGTTTATATTGACCTTGAGGGTTGGTGCTTGGGGAAAATATCCTGGTGTGACATTTCTTACCAGGGCAGATACTTGCCAATAACATTGATAGGTGTCGTAGTGATGTAAGGAGGACATTAAGGTCATAAATCTAGGGTGGGTCTGGGTCCCCTTTCACTGGATGCCTGCTATGTCTGCTAACCAATGTCCAAGAACTGCCAATTCCAGTCTTGTGGTGGCTGGCATTTGCTTCTTCTCTTATCAGGGAATTTCAGTCTTAAGTTCCAGGGCTACCCATAATATTGAGGTAGGGCCCAGTTTGTTCGGTGTGGTTTCCGTATTGAGTCCTTCTGGCCTGGCCTATAGGGGATGGAGGCTGTACTTTTCATGAAAGCAGATCACTGTGTCTTTTCCCACAGAGAAGCTTGGAGGCTCTGGCCAAGACCTTTCCGCTTGTGGCTGAGTGTTCTAACCACCGCACCACCAGGCTCCTTCATTTGATGGGAGAAGGTGAAACCTTGGTATGATGTTAAAGAATACAGAATTAAATACAGAATCTTGAGAGGATGCACACGTAGTTAATTCAGATGAAAACAAACAGAAGAAAGGACATGGAAGAAATGGTGAAAAGAATGTCTAGAGAGTAAACTCCCTTCACTGCACTGAGCTGATTTTGACCCCTGGGGCCCTATAGGACAGGGTCTGACTGCCTGTGTGGGTTTCCGAGATTAAATCTTTCCAGAGTAGACAGACTCATCTTTCTCCCATTAAGTGGCTGGTGGGTTAGAACTGCATGCCCTGTGGTTAGCAGTGCAGTACATATTAAACTATTAAAAATACTAATACCTTATGTTCAAGTAACTTAGAGAATGATGCTATAAATATCAATGTATTATATAGTGAAATTGGGCTTATATGAAGTAAAGCTATTCGATTTTAGGGCGATTATACCCAGTTTTGATTTATTGCATTTTGTCCACATAATGTGGCCTGTTTTTATCTTCTTTTTCAATGGCCTCAGTCATTTTCCCACTATGATAAAGAAAGAAAATGGAAAAATTACTTAAATGATTTTTCCTAGTTTGCTTCTGGATATCAAATCTGTCCTGGATTATCAAATAATAGGGTTACTATTAAGAAAAATGTCCTCCTTGGCAGTAATAAATCAAGGCTTGCTAAAACATTAATTTTACGTAGCATTACGCTTCCTGTATAAGAAAATTATGATAAAATACGCCTTTTTAAAAAATGTTGTCCCAATTATATTGTCAGTTGCTTTGCTGTGAATCAGGCAGAATTGTTCCTAACAGGAGAACAGAATGATGTGAAGATTTTATTGGCTATGCTGCCAAATGATGTACTTGCAAGGAAAAACAAACTGGAGATCAACATTGTAATGATCATTTTAAACATAAACAGTTGCTAGGTGTCAAAACGATGAAAACTTCAGACAGTTGGTCGTGCACTATTTTAGTTGACAACACTTAGTTGGCGCACTTAGGGAAAAGGTAGTTTCTTCAAGCAAGTTATGTCTGGAACATGCATAGTTTATCTTCTGAAATAATAATAAAGCTGACTGTGATCTGCACGGTCAGCAGTTCAAATCCACCAGTCACTTTAGAAAAGAGTCAGTCTCAGAAACTCACAGGGGCAGTTCGATCCTGTTCCACGGGGTCTCTGTGAGTCAGCAGCTACGTGATGGCAGAGAGCTTTGGTTTTTAAGAGAAGTGGAGGTGAAAAACTGTGGTTTTGAATATTTTTTACTATAAAACCTATTATGATAATATCCATGACCTCATTGACGTTATAATATTAAAGTCCAGTGACCTATGGGGTACTCTGTTCAGCAAAGATCAAGTGCTGCTGGTTCCCATAGTGGTTTCAAACTGGACTCTGGGATGTGTCTCCATCCCATCCTTAGGACATGCCTCACTCGGCGGCCTCTGCAGCCACCACTCACTCTTGTGCCAATGCAGTGCCTCCTTTATATATTTCCTTTTAGTGGTTCTGAGTAAGATTTCATTTCAACAGTTTCCAAATTGAAAACATTAAAAACCCCAGGTTTCATCCATCATATTAGCCCTCCTTCCTTACCTCCAGGCACTCAGAGATCTCATAGTACATAGGTACTTGTGTTAATCTGGGTTGACTAAAGAAAAAATACATACACACTCATATATGTGTAAGAGAAAACTTTATATCAAAGAGCAATGTACATTAAGAAAACATCCCAGCCCAGGCCAGATCAAGTCCATAAGTCCGATATTACCCCATATGTCGATACTAGCCCATAAGTTCCTTTTCAGACTCACACAGCCATGGAATGACACCAAATGCAGGAAGATCACAGGTCAGTGGGTGGAAAGTCTTGTGGATCAAGTGGTGCTGAAAGCATCTTAGGGCTGGCATGAGTCTCCACGTGGCTCCAGGGCTCTGGCTACATCAGTGTAGCTCCATGTGGCTTGTCAGCAGGAAGACGAAGCAGTGAGAGAATGTCTGCTCTCCACTGAGTTATTGATCTCCTTCGCATCTCCAATGAGGTCATCAAGCTGTGACCTGATTGATAGGCTAGCCTCCACCCCTTCGCAAGTTGAAAGATTATATAACTACCACGCTCCCCATGGATACACTCACTATGGCAACTGTGCATTTTGAACTAGCAGAGACTGTTCATGACATTTTGCACTTGATAAGTCCCTCAAAAACTCTCTTCTTTATTGGATTACTCTGTCCCCCACAGTGCTCTCTACTTTTATGCAGGCTCTGAAATTCATTGCAATGGCCACTCAGAACTCAGAAGATGCTCACAAGCAGTAAGGTTTGATGCTGAAGTTAACAGGTTACCATTTGGGTGAGAAATGCTCAGGGTACTAAAAGGCTCAGTCAGAACAAGTTATAAGGCTCCTTTGGGGTTTCTAATCAATGTCCAGATGGCCTGCCGTTCTGCTGTGATCATCCTCCAGAAGGCTCCCTGGGTCAGCAAACCCAGTTTCTCCAAGTAAGTGACTAGAGGTCCCCTTCTCCACCCGCCAGCCTCCCACACCAAAGCACTTAGCTTTACTTGTCTAGTGGCCTAGGAAGTCCACTGCTCAGTCTCATGCCCTCGCTCCTGGTTCGCTGCTCCGGTTCCTCTGTCACACCACTGGTAACAAAACTGTCTTCCTGGATCAAGGAAGCTCACTGTACAGGGATCTTGGGGACATGGAGGATATACTCCACTCTTGCGGGTAGTAAGATACACACGCCTGCCTCTGAGATGGCATCCAGCAGGATGGTGATCACTCCAGTGGAATCATCTAATACAGTGTCTTTCCCACATTCTTACCCAGGCCCCAAAGGAAAATGATGTTTGATGGGAATTACAGAGACGATGCCTAAGAATGCATACTAAAATAGTCACTGCAATTAATGCCAACAAGTTACTTATAAAAATATAATTGCTTTAGTTTGATAGCTTTGTGAGATATTTCTTACAGCCCATTTACAAACAAAAACATTTTATCAAACCAAGGCTCACAACTGAGTTGAAAATCACGTTTGCTTCAAAATGAAGTCTTCTCTCTCTCTCTCTTGAACGTCCCACTGATTTCTTTGAGCATTAGATTCAGAGGGAAAGGTGAATTTAGGTTAACTTTAAATGTAAAGTTATATTCTTCTTCAGAAGAAGAACTAGTAAACCTTACTGAACTTTTCAAGGAATATCAATATATTAAAAAAAGATCCTTTTTAACCAAATTTTCAACTTCATAAATGTTGTCACCAAGAATGTAAATATTAGAAACACAGTTGTTGAACTAAATTTACCTAATAAACCAATAGGAAAAATACGATTTAATCTTGAGCCTAGCAGCTACTAGTTTGAAATGTTGAGCCATTTCCATGTTAGCAATTAGCAGTGTGAAAAACTCAGCATGAGGAAGGGTCTCCAGGCACACAAATGATAGCATTAAAGTCTAGGACTTCTTATAACGAAACGAGCAGACGGCGAAACAAGTGGATCTAAAATGATCAGACACAAAGGGAAATTGAAAACATAAAAGAACAGGATGCTATAAAAAAGGGCAGCAGTTTTCTGTGATGTGTGTGTGTGCCCGTGTACAGAATTCATTTTAAAAAAAGTTATCTTTCTCAGGACTTGAAGTTATTGAGTCTGAAAATTCAGAGGTTTTGATTTAACAGGCCTGGATTCGTGTTCTTCAGAAGCTTTCTCATTGATTCTAATGTGTTTCCACGCCAAAACCCACAGGGACCAAGAGTTGAACAACACAATTTTAATCTAAGGAGCATGCATAGATGCTGTCCCTTGACACTTCCCACGGGTACCTTTGCAGGGATTCGTTTTTGGTGGAAGAACATTCTATATTCTGCCAGCCGTGCTATTAAATATTCTTCAAGGTTCACTCGTGCCTATTCCTGAGTTAGCGCTTATTTCCACCAGGGTCTCTAAGAGACTGATTCAGAAGGCCCTGGTCGGGGCTAACAGACGCAAGAATTGACTTGCTCCTATGCATTTCTTTTCTTACCAGCAGCAGCTTAAAGTCACAGCCATTACCCTTTCAGCTGAAGGCAAACTAGAATTGCTCTTTACGTATTATTAACGCTCTTTCTACTTGAATGAGTGACACAAGGCAGTCTTCCCAAGGGCTTCTATCTGGCCCCTGTAGCATTTTTATCCTAAAGGAGGAAACTTTTTTGCATGTATTTGATTATAATTATATTTAAAAACAATTAATTGGTGTCATCAGTAGAAAATTATATTCCTGCTTCCATTATTGACAGTGTATCTTGAGAATAGGAGTTAACAGTGTTATTTATTCTCATGTTAGTTCTGAGATATTGCAAATCTTATTGCACTGAAGCAGGCCTGTTGACGGGTCTGTTGAGTAACTGAATTTCACCTCTAGCAAAAACAATTTGGTTCTGCTTTGGCAGAACTTACATAATTATGTTCAGGAGGCTAAATGAGAATTTCTGTAGCTAGACCCCATAGGATGTTAAATTAAGTTTTCATGCTATTATATAAATTAGTTAACCTATCTTTCCTTATTGCTAATTGGATAAGTCATTGTTTTAAAAATCTGAAATCATAGTTATAGTAACTGACATGTATTAAGCACTTATGGTGTGCCAGAGACTTTTGAAAACATCAGAACTACAAATATGGGCTCATGTAAAAAGGAGGGGGGATATAGTTTATTTGGTAATTTTTTTTCTTAAAGAATTACAATAATGCATGACAGCATACAGGACAATTAATTTCATTTTAAAAATTATTAGGATAATTTTCATCATCGTCATCATTCCACATTCCATATTTAAGAAAACTAGAGCTTAAATGTTTTTTATTAATTGTTATTTTGAGGTTAAGCAGCTAATAAAGCAGTGGAGGAACCATGAGCAAGTCCACTTCTGTCTGTATTGGAAGCACAAACCATTGACCAATGTGCTATTGCCTACCAGGCCAGTGGTCTGCTCTTCAGTACGTCCTGAATGTATTGCAGGGCTGTATCTTTTAGGGCTGCACTAAAGAATGCACTCCAAACACGATCCTTGATAGGCTGTAGCACCATTACCTTCCTTGAAGATTATGCTTCTTTATGTTCTTTCCCCAACATTCTGGCTCTGCACTAGAGTAGACTCTTGGCACAGGCAGTACTCAGGATGAGTAGTAATATGGAAGTGCACATCCCACTACTAAATTCCTCATTGTGGCAGCCACTGTTATGCACCAAGATTCATTAAGTGTCTTGGGATGGGTTGGGCATAAACTATGAAAAGATGACGGACATTTCTTTTGTGTCTAAATGAATTTTGGAACCATGTGTACACACCGATTTGTGACAAGTTGCTAGGCCTGGTGTGTGTATGGAGATTCTAGGCAGTCACTGGTGACGGACAACTTACTTGGTCCAGTAGGGTCCTCAAAAACGAGGAAGGCCCTCCGGGACATGGATCAGCACAGTGGCTGCAGTCGTGGGGTCAAACAGCAGTGGTGTGGAGGGTGACTGTATGGCTTCATTCGGCTGTAACTTGTATCTGGGGTTGCTAAGAAGCAGCAGCAACAAAGAAAATACAAGTGCTGTAAACTATGAAAGATTAAAAGTTGCTTTGGCACTTGCATAAATGTATAATGGATTGTTATTAAAAACTTTTTCCTACTGGAAAGAAATGAAGTACGAAGTAATAAAGCAGTGTTCTCACAGTATGAATAAGTAGGAAATGCATAATATTTCATATTAAGTGACAAATTATTATTAAGCCCCCTGGTATTCACTAAACTAGCACTAATGGGAAGGAAATTGTGTGATATTTATGTAGATATTATATGTAACTCCAGGAATTTTATTAATTCTTGTATGAACATATTTGAGGCAGGTAGCTGTATATTTATAATGACTGAGTGCTGAAGCATTATAATAAACATTTGTCAGAAGAATAAAAATTTTCACCATCAAAAAGATTTTTTAAATTTTGTTTTAATCTCTGGAGAGAAATACTTAAAGTAGAAAATGATGTCTTTTGAAAAAGTGCATTTTCTGTTTTTACTAACTGCCCATATTAGTTCTTTTTTCCCACAAATGTGGAAGAGATGGGTCAAAATGATGCATACTTGTGGGGCTGGGGCTGCTGCTTCCCCTCCGGCACATCAGGCCAGGCCATGTTCCCTGGTGCCGCAGTGCCCTTCCACGTGCTATTTCTGTTGTCGTACTTTTGTTTGCTCACCGAAGTCTAGTTGGCAGTTCAGGTCCTGATACATCAGCAATACCCTCAGGAATCGACTGAACCACAAAACAAAATCCTCTTTTAAGTTTTCATAGCATTTTCTATGCCTTTGATAGAACACATCACTTATATTCTGTTGGATTAAATAGGCAATGCCTATTTTGAGCACTGAGATTGTTAAGCACTTGGAATTGGGCTTCACATTTAATAAGTGCTCCATCAATGTTAGTAGTTACTATCATTATTATCTCTAACACTGATGCGGTGCCTACTTAATTAAATGTTGATGAACTGAGTATATTGCTTGCCTTTCAAGTGGTAGGTCTTCTCTTGGCTACTTTGAACATATACCAATACATTTAATCTTATCTTGACCGGAGGGTCACGGCCCTGATTTCTTTTTGTCTTTTTGTGTGATCCCCCTGATGGGTAAGGAAATGCAACTTTGAAAGATTAATTAATTTGTCTTGGGTCACATGGTTAAGAAGTGGGAGAACAAGATTCAAATGCACATTCTTTAAACTCATACCTTTATCCTATGCCTTTATCCCACACCTAGTAGATTAAAAATCTTTAACTTTGTTTTTAAAGTACACTAGTGGTGAGTTATGCATTGGACCGGGAACCTCAAGGTCAACATTTTGAAACCACCAGCCGCGCTGCAGGAGGAAGATGCGGCCTTCTATTCTGTAAAGAGATACAGTCTTGGAAACCTCCAGGGATAGTTCTACACTGTCCTATATCACCAGCTTTGGTGCCACTCACTTTGAAGCCACTTCCCTATACCAGTGCCATGAGCAACCAGCTCTCAGATCTGTGCTCAGTGTTAGAACACTTAGTGTTGAATTGCTTTGTTCGGGAGGTGGTTTTGTCTAGCTTACACCTCCGCCACCTCGTCTTCTCTCTTTTAGCGAAGATGCCTTTGCTCTGAGCCCACAGACTTGCTACTTTGCTTAGAGCTCTTTGGTCTTTCCTTCCTTCCTTCCAGGTAATTGGAAGCTGTGGTGTTCTCTGCCACAGTGTGTGCTGATGGTGTACGTTGTGTAGTTTTTGATTTTTTTTAGGTTGTGTATTTTTATTTGTGTATTGATGGGTCTTAAGATTGGTCGGGGTGCATGGAGAGAAATATGAGGCTTTCTAGTCCTGTAAAGGGTTACCACTTCGGAATCCCATAGGGGTAGTTCTAGTCAGTCTTATAGGGTCATAACTACCCCTCTCCCCACCCCCAAACACAAAAGGCACATAAACACAGAGACTTCTTCAGATGGAATCCACAGAAATCAAAGTGAATATATTTGTGGGAAGAGATGATGGAGAAGGTCAATGCTAACAGCTAACAATAGGCCAAGGGCAAATTGTAGAACAAACCATCAAATGCTCATATGTAATTTCAAGTTGAAGCTGAAGAAAATTTTGACCTGAGAGTCAAAACACGACTTTGAGTCTATCACACCTGAATTTCGAAACATCCCCCAAATGTATTTGCTGCATTGAACACTAATGGCAGAAGCCCTGGTGAGCTGTGAAAGGACACCAGGAACATTATACCTAAAGAAAGCAAAAGATTCTTAAAAAGATAAGAAAAGATCCAAGTAGATGCCAGAAGAGACTCTGAAACTTCCTCTTCATCATAGAGTAGCTAAGGAAAATGGGAAAATTATGAAGTAAAAGAACTGAGGAGAAAATATCAAAGGACAGGCCTGAGAAGACAAACTAAAAATACATAATGTGCAGTGACCTAGAGTTAGAAAATCCCCAAGGAGGAACATGTTCTGCATATCTTAAACTGAAAGAAATTACACAAAATATTCAACTCTCTGGTTGCAATATTGAAAGATTCTATGGGCAATATATTGAAGGATGTAGGAAGCATCAAAAGAAGATGGAAAAAAATACAAAGTCACTGTACCAAAAAGAATTGGTTGACATTCAATCATTCCAGATGCAGCATATGATCAAGAACCAATGGTCCTGAAAGAAGAAATCCAAGTTGCATTGCAGACATTAGCAAAAAAAAAACAACAAATTCACTGCTAGCCAATCAATTCTGACTCAGAGAAATCCTAAATGACAGGGTAGAACTGCTGCTGTGGGCTTCCAAGACTTTAACTCTTCACAGGAGTAGAAAGTCTTATCTTTCTCTTAGGGATCAGTGGTTTCAAACTTCGGCCTTTCAGTGAGCGGCCCAATGCACAAGACACCACTGAGACTCCTTGCAGTAAAAAAGAAGGGAAAAGTCTCCAGGAATTGATGGAATACCATTTGAAATGTTTCAACAAGCCGATTAAGCACTGGTAGCACTTGTTTGTCTATTCCAAGATATTTGGGAGACAACTAACTGGCCAACTGATTGGAAAGGTGCTGTGTTTGTGTCCATTCCAAAGAAAGGTGACAAACAGAGTGCACAAATTATAGAACAATGTCCTGACTATCACATGCAGGGAAACTTCTATGGGTGACCATCCAACAGTGGTTGCAGCAAGCCATTGAGAGGGAGCTGCCAAAAGTTCAGGATGGACTCAGGAGAGGACATGAAAGGAGCATCATTGCTGATGTCAGATTGGTCTTGACTAAAAGCAGAGACAACAGAAAGATGTTTTCCTCTTTTTTATTGACGCTGCAAAGGCAGTCAACTGTGTGCACCATACCAATCTATGGAAGAATGGGAATTCTTGGGAAGAATGGGAATTCCAGAATCCTTCATTGTGTTCATGTGGAACCTTCTCATGGACCAAGAAGCACTTGTGGAAACAGAACAGGTTTGCATGGCGTGAACTCAGAAAAAGTATCTGTCAGGGCTGAACCATCTATTGAGCAAGTAATTAGAGAAGCTGAATTATACGAAGGAGAATGAGGCATCAGGATCGGAGGAGGTTTATTAACAGCCTGTGATATGCACATGACAAAACCTTGCTTGCTGCAAGTGAGAAGGCTTTGAAGGACATGCTGATGAAGATCAAGGATTGAGGCCTTCAATATGGAGTACAACTCAATTTAAAGAAAAGGAAAATCCTCAAAACTGGACCAACAGGTAGCATCATGCTGAACAGAGCAAAGATTGAAGTTGTCCAGGATTTCATCTTGCTTGGATCCACAATCAATGCTTGTGAACGCAGCAGCCAAGAGAAATTGCATGGGGTAATTTTATTGGGTGAATCTGCTGCACAAGACTCAAAGGATGTTACTTTGAGGACTAAGGTGTGCCTGACCCAAGCCATAGTACTTCCCATTGCCTCATATACATGTGAAAGTTGGACATTGATTAATGAAGACTGAAGAAGAATATTGAAGGAACAAGGACTGCCAAGAGAACAAATAGGTCTGTCTAGGAAGGAAGTACAGCCAGAATGCTCCTTAGAAGCAAGGATGGCAAGACCTCATCTTCTTTACTTTGAACATGTTTTCAGGAGGAACCAGTCTCTGGAGAAGGACAGTGTGCTTGTTAAAAGAGAAGGGCAGTGAAAAAGAGGAAGGCGTTTGACAAGATGGATTGGCACAGTGGCTGCAACAATGGGCTTGAATATAGCAACTATGAATTTGGTGTAGGCAGTGTTTGCTTTCACTGTACGTAGGGTCATCTTATGTGTTGGAACAACTCAAGAGCAACCAACAATAACAACAACAGAATGAGTGGGATCCACTTGATGTTAGTGAGTTTCATCCCCCACCCCCAATGCCCAGGGAGGCATTTAGATTAAAACAGCTGCCAAAATATTCCAAAACAGAAACTGCCAATCTTGATACAGTCTTCATCAGAACGTTTCCACATTTGTCTTACATTGAATTGTTAGGCATTTGAAAACATCTATCACTATATAGAAAGCTAATCTCATTTAAATGTTAGTTTCCTTAGCTCCCATAGCATCTACATTTGTGCTTTGTTCCCATAAAATATTTAGGATATACTTGAAATATCAAAATATACAAAAAAAACTAACCCTTTTATTTGCTAGGACCTTATTTTTAAAATATGGCAAAATGACTCATGGATTTTTAAAAATATTATGGTATAGCAAAAAAACTACATAACTCACAAAGGTAGGTTTGGGAAATCTATTGAAAGTGGCTATTGGTTGTAAATATACCTATGTATAGTTTACATAAGGTTTTTTTAGCGTTTTTGGTTATTGTTGTTGTTTTTTTAATATAGTAAATGCCAAAATAGAGATATTGACATAAACTGCGTTAACTTTTACTCAAGGACAACTTATCTTATGAAAACACATGTCTTAAATTGAAAATTCAATTTAAATTGTCCTGCAATTGGTCTTTAACGTGTACTGTGGTAATCAAACCTTTTCAAGAATCTACATTTCTACAATGGAACATATGTTATCTGAATACTAAACGCATTGCGGTTTGGTCTTTGTTTTTGTGAGGCCTACTGATAACCAGAAACTTCTTACTTAAAGTGTGTATCTAATTACATATACATGATCCACAGAGGTAATTCTGTAAAGAACCTTCTCACTGATGAAATCATTAAATTAAACCATGCTCAAGAAATTCTTCTCTAATATTTTTGCAAGTTCATAGTTCATGAATATTAAATGTGCAATTATTGTATCAAATTGGATTTTTATAAATGTAATCGTATTTTAAATGTAGTTGCCTTCGAAGCAGAAGAGGGAAAAAGAAGAAATAACAAGTTTCAAAGTTAGTAACATATATTTCCCCAGTTTGAATTTTCATTTGGGAAAAGTAGTGTGATGAAATAGATTTACTCTACAGAATCTTCCAAAATGAATAAATATAGGTTTTGTCAGTTAAATCAAGTAAAAAGAAGTGGATGATGTGCCCTTTTGACTGAATTTTCTTTCTCTTGCTGCTTTCCTTTGAGCGTATTCACTCTGCTCTCTCAATCTAAATCGTTTTGGCTCCTTTATTATTTAAATACTAAAGTATTGAGATGATTATTCCTGGTGGCAGGTGATTCTTGCAACTAATTGCTGTTCAGTCAGTTTCAGTTGTTGGAAATAGAGCTATGTTTACATTGACGGATGGCTCGTGAATTTAGATGTTACCAGGCTGGCTTGTTACCATAAGTGAATCACAGCATTAAAGTTATTTTCACCTGTATATGTTAAAAAGTCTACCAATCAGCCTTCTCGCACAATCAAGTGAAAGTCGGGCATTTTAGTAGAAATTACCAAATGTAAATTATGCCCGGCTCTGTGAGATCAAATGCTAAAGTGTCAGGTCTTATGTGTGAAATGTGTTTAACAACACTGTTACACATTAACTGGGCATAGTTTAATATTAATAGCGCTTGAGAACTTGTGGTTTACGGAGTTTTTAAAATTTCTGGTCCTTGGGTGTTTTATTTGCAACCATTTGGTTGTTTGTCTGTGTGGAATTAGTTGTGGAGAGACACAAGAATATCACAAGGTTCTGGGCTCTTAACTTTGATAAACACCACGCCATTTCCATCATGCCTCACTCAAAACAGCACAGATGTGCGTCTGGGAGTGGCGTCCCTGCCGCTCTCATGAGCTTTTGTTTGGAGAACACCCTGATTAACCCCCACCCTTCATGGTTCATTGACTCACTGATAGATCAAGTTTAAACTAGTACATATTAGCACATTTGTTACTAACAGAGGAACAGTTGGCTATTCTGTTTTACATTGCTGCTTCGGTTCAGACTGGTACGCTGCAAAGGTCTGTCCTCTCTAGAGTATGAATGGAGAAGTTACCCAAGGCCTGAAACCCAACTCTCTTGCATATTAATGTTGAATCACCCTTCTAATTTCATACCCAGTTTAGATCGGAAGGGGGAATCCTTATGCTATTCTGAAGTAATAAATAAATGATAATTACTCTTTGGAGATCTTTTGTTCCCGAGGAGTTCAGAAAATGGATGTGTCTCAGTCGAAGCTTGTGCATTAAAGGATTTGTCATCCTTGAGACTGCAGAGCAAGGCCATAGCTGTCTGGTCCTTTGTGACGTCATGTACCAGAAATGCTGCTCATACAGTTCTTTGCAGCTGGTGATTTTATGTCAATTCTTACAGTGTAATGTATATGTATATTTCTATAAAACAGGAATGATAGGGGATCCAGAAGGTTAGAACAGGCATATCCATTTTGTCTGTTGTCCTTCGAATCAATTTAACTTGCCCCGTATGTATTTACTTATTGGTCGGGAGTTGTTTGATTTGTTTGTTTTCATAAAACTTGAATATCCTCTCTGACCACCCCCAACCTAGTTTTCAAAGTCTCCAAAGCTTTCCATAGGATTGAAATTTCATTTTACCGACCCGTCTGGCTGATGGCTGTCGGTCTGGATGCCACACTCACTGGCAGGTACCACCCCTTCTGCAGCCTGCGTTCAGGCATCTGCCCTTCCTTCCCTTGAGGGATGAAGCTAAGTGTCCTGATGGTGTTCGGAAGCAGCACCCTGAGTGCAAGCCCAGAGAAAGGCAATTGGGTCTGCTTTTAAAGCAAACTAGTGCCATGTAGACTAAAGGCCTTTTTGGTCAGATTTTTATTATAACTTATGAGTTGCTTCTGGAAGATCAATTGAATTACTTTAAGCCTCAGCAAAGGATCAGTGTTTATTTTTATTAAGGCTATAAAATTTACCATATATACTTGTGTATAAGCTGAGTTTTTCAGCACATTTTTTTAATGCAGTTTTTGTAGTAAAATTAGGTGCCTTGGCTGATACTCGGATCGGCTTATACTGGAGTATATATGGTAACTTAGAAAGCATTTTACTAATTTTAAAACAGTTTTTTGGGGGGTACAGTTTTAAAGGGTGATACAGGCAGTAGATAAGAGATCAAGATTAACTTTTTTTTTGATAAAAGTTTAACTTGGCAGCACCAAGCTTGTTCGATTTTACATGCTATATGTTTCTTTCAAAGAATTTAGATACCTATCACAGAATTTACTTTTGCTAAATCTTTGGTTATTTTTGCTTTAGCCTTTTGTTTTCTCTTACAAGTAAATAACAGTGACTACATTCATTGTCAAAGAAATTGTTTTGTAGTATTGATCTTCGTTTTCATTCATACAACTAATATTCTAATTTTACACTTTCTTTTCTTCTTCTTTTTAGTTTTTAATAAGACAATACAGTATATGAGGGTGTGGTGCAGTGAATTATTTCTCTTCTAGCCATATAGTCCTTGTAACTTTAGTAAATAACTGGGTGTATGCAAATAGGGTGTATGGGACTCTTATGGGAGAGAGTGAGTGGGGGATGGATTGGCCAATTGTCCCATTCTGCTGGCTTTAAAAGAAGCCACCTCAGAAGCAGGAATAGGAGAGGCGTATCAGAGGGAGTATGTGGCTGAACTTTTTTAAAAATCATTTTATCGGGGCCTCATACAACTCTTATCACAATCCATACGTACATCCATTGTGTCAAACACATTTGTACATTTGTCGCCATCATCATTCTCAAAACATTTGTTTTCTGCTTGAGCTCTTGGTATCAGAACTTCTTTTGATCTAGAAAATGGAACTGTGATTCCAGAGGAGGGAGACACGTGGGAGGGGGCAGCAGCAGAACAAAGAGCCAGAACTTGAGACAGTGGTGAGCTTCCTGGCCCACAGAGGGAGTAAAGCAGAGTGTCTTAGGTCAGAAGACTCATTGGTGCAGTGGGGTGCCGCCAGGCACTTACTCAGAAGGGATGGGGGAAATCTAGTTTTGCTAAATTCAGGTGCTTTTGAACTGAAGCTTATAGTGGAGAGGGTGCCCTCTGGGTATTTATTGGCAGTGCTAAGGAGTGCGAGCAGGGCTGAGGCCAAGGGGCTTTGTGGCTCAGGGTCAGGTTTAACCAGAAGAACATGAGTATTTCAAACCTTGCGTTGTAATCTCTTAACTTCTCAGTTAAACCTTGATAATCATGAGTATTATGTGTGGCCATTGCAATTATTTTTTGTGTGACCCATCAGATAAACGGTGCTGTGGGTGAGAGACTGGTGTCAGAACTGGTAAATGAGGGTGGATGGTGAAGGCCATTCTGACCTTGCCTCACATGAATCTTCTCTGGGTGACGTTGATGGTGCTTCCCCTCCTGCCTCGTTGTGAAGTCACAGGAGAGTAGATGCCATCTCCACGCCATCTTGACAATGGCTACTAGGTATCCTGTTTACAAGTGCAGTTTTATCCCAAACAAAATGTGCTTAAATACAGCTCAGTTATCAGTGGATGGCTGCAGACAAGTTCTCTAAGTAGTACACTTTCCTTAGCTTCATTAAGTTCCATTCATAAACAAAACAAAAGCTCAAAAATAAAAATAGCTTTTGAGGGGTTCTGCTGGGCCAGAAGGTTATGATAATGTTTTGGGGGATCCCAAAGGGGAAACCTTGACAGACCGCGGGAGCTTCCAAGGACAGGCTGTGAAGCTAGTGGATCGTGCATGGCAGGGCAATTGCACCGAGATTTTCCCATCGTGACAATGTATCTGCTCATTCTTTGATGGTAGCCAGGGCTCTCCTGTGAGGCTGGCATTAGAAAAGCTAACCTCATCCACCCAGGAGTTTGCCCCTCAGCCTTGCTTGTTCTTCAAACTTGAATAACATTTAAAAAAACAGCATTTAGTCTCTGGAGGATGTCCAAACTGCTGTTTTGATGTGGCATAAATCGAAGAGCACAACATTCTTAGAGTGCAAGGGGTGGAGGGTTAATGAGATGGACATACCACCTGTAGATATGTATCGACCTGGATGGAGACAGTATTGAGAAACTATATTGATATTTGCATTTTGATCTTTTTCTTTGAAAAGGGTTTCATGTTTTTTTATGAATGCTTTTTACTTACTCTCACATTGGGCATCTATTATGTGCCCAATATTATTCTAGGAACTAGTAGTAGCAGAATATAGAGCTTATCTTCCAGGGGCACAAGAGAGGTAGAAAAATAGGTATATTCATAGTGATACCAAGAGGGTAAAGGGAAGGTGAGAGAGGAAGGGGAAACTGATCACAATGATCAACATATAACAGAAAAATGGGTGAAGGGAGACATCAGACAGTGTAAGATATGAAATAATAATAATAATAATAATTTATAAATTATCAAGGGTTTCTGAGGGAGGGTCAGGGAGGGAGGGGAAAAATGAGGAGCTGATACCAAGGGCTCAAGTAGAAAGAAAATGTTTTGTGACTGATGATGGCAACAAATGTACAAGTGTGCTTGATACAATGGATGTATGTATGGATTGTGTGAGCCCCCAGTAAAATGTAAAATGATTAAAAAAGAAAAATAGGTATATTCACAGTATGTCTGTGGTAATAATTTCTTTTAGAAGAATTAATACCAGAGTAGTCCCCCAAGGAGGTGGAGATTAATGACGGTCCATCAAGTTCAGCTCCATTTCTACTCCACGGGTTGCTTGAGTGTATTCCCTCACGTCCGTGGGCTCTGCGAACTGCCACAACGTCTCCCACAGAAGCTTGAGAAAATGACTCGTGTGGCAGTAAGTGCTATTCAGTCCCAAATCTGAATGTCAAACAGGGTTGAAGCAGTTGCAGGGCCCACAGCCTAAAGCCAAAGCAGGTCCTCTTGCTTCTACCAAAGCTCAGTCAGGAAATGGAGGTCTGTGTTTCCAGGACAGATGATGATGTTGATCTGATAGCGTATAGTGGCACCCTCATATATCCAAGGAAAACAGTGTGGCCGGGCCCATGCCTGGTTCCAAGGTGAGAGCTCAAAGATATCTGTCATCAGGGAAACCAAGTGTGGCCTGTTTCCCACCCTCTACCAAAGTCAGCTCTTAATCCCATCTTGGTGCAGCAGTTACTTGTGCTGCTAACTATGAGGTCAGCAGTTAGAAACCACTGGCTGCTCCTCATGAGAAAGATGAGGCTTTCTACTCTTGTAAAGAGTTACAGTCTCAGAAACCCACAGGAGCACTTCTGTCCTGCCCAATAGGGCCGCCTGGAGTAAGAATTAACTCAATGGCAGTGAATTTGGTTTTAATTTATTCCTGTTCATTAGTAGAGAATACCTTTCCAAATGAGACTATAGCCATGGGCATGTAAGTCCAGAATTATATCACATAAGGGATTACGGCTGGAAGGGCCATGTTAATTGACCATAACTCAATGTCAAGTTGTGCCAAGCCATGAGCTGATGGTATTCGTTGTTGTATGTAGAGAGGCTCATGAACATCTTTGGCTGTGATGTTTTAGAAGAGACCTAAGAGAAATGAAGAAATCAAGCCATATGAATATCCGAGAGGGAAGAGTTCCGAGCAGAGGGAACAGTAAGTGCCAAGGATTGAGAAGAAGGTCATGGGCACAATGCACAGAGAGGAATCAGCAGGAAGTAGTAGAAGATGAGGTGACTGAGGGGTTGGAAGGCCACAGAGGGTCTTGCAAACTTTTTGTGTTATTTGCTTTTTCTCCTGAAAGAAATGGGGGATCATTTGGAGATTTTAAAGCCGAGGGTAATATAACTGGGTTTTAAAATGGATCACCGCGGCTGCTCCCTGGAGAGCAGGCTATGCGGGACTGTGGAAGACCACATCAGAAGGCCAGCTCACTGGAAATGGGGGTAATCCGTGTGAAGACGGTGCCTTGGACGGGAGGGAAAAGAGAAGAGGAGGTGAGAAGTAGATAGACTTTGGATTTGATTTTCCAGGAAGAGAGAGCTAAATTTCGTGACACAGTGGATACTGCAGATATGAAGCACAAAAAAGCCAAGGATTGTATTCAGACATTTTTACCACCTTATGAAGACATTTTACTATAGGGAGCATCATGTTAAACTCGGTAACTATCGATATTTTTTCTGTATTGACTTTAAATATATTATTCTTCCAACATGATTTAAAGTAAATTACAGACATGCCTTTTCTCCTAGAAATATCTCTGTGTTCAAAGTATATATTTGAAAAAAACATGCCATGATCTTATGGACTTAATGGGCAACAGTGGCTGATTATCCTCTAGCAAAAACCCCAAATCATTTATCATGGAGATGATTCCAACTCATAATGGCTTCCAGCCAAGCAGACATAACCCTTAGCTACCTCAGCGACTGAATGGATGGGTCTCAGAGGAGCACTGCCGTCCGTGGAGCTGTCAGGTGCCATTTGGAAATAAACTTCCTGGCCTTTCTTTTGAAGCATCTCTTGGTGAATTCAAACCAACAACCGTTTGGTTAGTAGCTGAATGCTTAAGCCTTTGTCAGTATCATTTAACAAACAACAACAACAACAACACACACAGAGAAACGAAAACAAATCCAATGCCACCCGTCAGTTCCAGCTCATGGTGGGTCTATGTTGCTGGTTTCCATCAAGCTGGTTTGACTTACAGTGACGCTGTTACAACGGAATGAAATACGGCCGGTCCTGCAGCATCCTCACAATTATGTTAACGTTTGAGCCCATTGTTGCAGACATTGTGTTTACCCATCGCCTTGAGGGCCTTCCTCTTTGGCGATGCCCCTCGACTTTACCAAGCCTGACGTGCTTCTCCCGGACCGGTATCTCCTGGCAATGTGTCCAAAGTACGTGAGACAAAGTCTCACCATCCTTGCCTCTGAGGAGCATTCGGACTGTGCTTCTTCCCGGACAGATTGCTTGTTCTTTTGGCAGTCCACGCACTTCAGTGTCCCTCACCAGCACCGCCATTCAAATGCATTGGCTCTTCCTGGTGTCTAACTTTCACACGCAGATGGGGCAATTGGAAATACCATGGCTCGGGGCAGGCACACCTTAGTCATCACAGTAGCCTCCTTGCTTTGCATCACTTCCAAGAGGTCTTGTGCAGCAGATTTACCCAGCGCAGTCAATCTTTTGCTCTCTTGACTGCTGGTCCGAATGGCACTATCCTTTTGTAGTGCTGGTTTAGAAACATTTGAAAATACTTGTATTTTGCAAATAGAATCCTTTTATATGGCAACTCAGGCTTCACTTTTTTTGGGGGGGTGGGGTTGGCACACATTAATTTTATTACACTGAGATTATTGTCCCTTTAAAAAAAAATCATTTTATTGGGTGCTCATACAACTCTTATCACAATCCACACATACATCCATTGTGTCAAGCACACTTGTACATTTGTTGCCCTCATCATTCTCAAAACATTTGCTTTCTACGTGAGCCCTTGGTATCAGCTCCTCATTTTTTTCTCCTCGCTCCCCACTGCTCCCTCCCTCATGAACCCTTGATAATTGATAAATTATTATTATTTTGTCATATCTTACACTGTCCAATGTCTCCCTCACCCACCTTTCTGTTGTTCATTCCCCAGGGAGGAGGTTATATGTAGCTCCTTGTCATCTGTTCCCACTCTCTCCCCCACCTTCCCTCCACCCTCCCGGTGTCACCACCAGGCTTGACTTTCTCTTCGAGTCTTTCAACTTGAAACCTGCTAAGCATTTTCTTCCCTTTCAGTTGTCTAACTCTAGGCAAGAACTATATTGAAATATACTCCCTACTGAAAACAGCCAAGTTAAGTGTGTTTACATATTTATTTTTAGTTACCAGTTTTAATAGTAAGGTACCAAATTGTCTGACTCAAGCAAGTGGAAGGGTGACTTTGCTATTTTGTGAGACTGGAGACCAAGTTTGTTGGGGAGAAATCATAATTTATTTTGTGAATATGTTAAATATAGGATAGCTAGCAGACATCTGAGGAGAGTTGGTGCCAAAACATACAAGTCCTTGGCTGCTATTCATAACATTAGCAGTTTGAACCCACTAAGTGGGTCCATGGAAGGAAGGAGTGGCTTCCGTGATGATTACAGCCAAGAAAACACTGGTAAGTTTCTACTTTGTCACATGGGGTCACCCTGAGTCAAAACAACTTGATCACACCCACAACTTTCAACTTTGAAAGTTGAAACAACAACTTTCAACATGTGGTTGGGTCAGGATTCAGGACATAAAGCATACAGTGCTCTTGATCAGCTAGATACAAAGGTGTTTTTTATTGTTGTTATTGTTAAAGGACTGACTAGGTGGAATAGAATACAATAAACAGTTTAGTTGTATATAAGTGAAATTCATTGCTTTGTATCTCTTCACTCCACACATATAATTTTACAAGACATTTTTTCTTCTGCGCAGAAGATTGAGGGGGACAATGACAAGTGGCTAGTGTAGAAATGGCTCTACATGCTGTAACAAAAGTCGACGGCTGCAGCATTACAGCCTGACTCAAGGATGCTTGAAAGGAACTCCTGCCATTTGGCAGCACTGCAAAGAGTGGGTACAAATTGCCAAGGAGGAAAGAAAACCAAAAAGAGTTTTGTATATTAATTTGTGAGCCATGCTTAAAAGCTTGTCCAAAGAGCCAGGAGCTCAGACACCCCCAAAAGAGGTTGAAGTTGTGATTTAAATTGTATCCTTAGAACATTATTTGTAGTTGTGATCCCTGGTCCCTGTGAATGTGACCTTATTGGAAATAGAGTCTTTGCAGATGTGATCAAATTAAAATGAGTTGTTACTGAATTAGTGTGTGCTCCTAAGTAACTAGATGGAAGAGGAAGTTAGAAATGCACAGGAGGAAGACAGGCACATGAAGGTGGAGGTAGAGATTGGAGTGATGCAGGTTCAAGCCCAAGAATTCTAAGGATTGCTGGCAACCACCAGAAGCGAAGAAGAGGTATGCAATGATTTCCCTTAGCTCCTTCAGAGCAATTGTGGTCTTGCCAATTTCTCGATTGGGGACTCTAGCTTTAGAACTGTAAGAACTAAACTTTTGTTGTTTAAAGTCACGCCATTTATTGTAATGTCACAGCAGCTACTGCCAGGAAGCTGTTTCTGACCCATAGTGACCCCAGAAGGCAGTGTAGAACCACGCCCTGGGCTTTTAGCAGCCCACTGAGCAACCTTACTATGCCATCAGGGCTCCACTACAACAGGCCTCAAACACACCCATTGCCGCCGAGGCGGTGCCCACTCCAGGTGCTCCTACAGGACAGAGTAGAGTTGCCCCTGTGATTGTCTGAGATGGTAACTGCTTATGGGCAGAGAAAACCTGGTCTTTCTCCCAAGACAACAGGACTAAACTACTAAAATAGTCAGTGATAAGGATGCATGGGAAAGAGGTGTGTAATTGAATTTAACAGAGCAGAATATTGGAAGAGAACATGAGAATGTTTGCGTTTTATGTGAATGGTTACCAAGGAGAGGATCATTAAACAGGCACGACACCCTATTTTTATTGATGTCAATCAGCATCTATTCAGAACCAATTCCAAGGTTGACACAAAGGGCACAGAAGTCAACTGGTCTTAATAATAGGATGGAAGAAATGTGTGGGTTTGACAATAGCACTCTGTCCACCAAAACGGACTTGGCTATAGCCATGACTGAGCGCTCGACCTGCAAACAGATCAAACTGGAGCCCTGGATATGGCACCATCTTCCGGAGCAACTGGCCAACCACCTGGTGGCAGGTTGATTACATTGGATTGTCTCCATCATAGAAGGTCACTGCTATGAACACTTACCCTAGATATGGGTTTTTGTTCCCTGTGTACTAGGTTCTGCCAAAAGTACCATCTGTGGCCTTACTGCATGCCTCCTTGGTTCAGTGAATTTACATACCATGCAATATTATTATTGATCAATTTTGAGAAGATACTACTTTTTAGTTCCGTGAATAAACTACGTGGGTAGATGAATCAAGGAAGGAGCCCGAGTGGGGCAATGATTTAGTGTCTGGTTGCTAATAAAATGTCAATTCGTTGAGCACACCAGCAATGCCACAAAACAAAGCCATCCTGGCTGTGTGCCACCATAAAGACGGGTGGCCTGGGAACACTGATGGGTGCAGTTCTGCTCCGTCCTGTGGGATAACTGTTCTCAGAATTGACGGGCTGGCCCGCAACCACCACCACCCGAATCAAGAAGTGAAAACAGAACTACTCTCTCCTACCTTCCTATCTAATGATCTACCTGTGATTTTGCTTTCTGTCTCTGCAACTTTGAACTTTGCTGATCAATCAGTTTTAGTAAGAAGGAAAAATACTTCCACATTGAAACATAACAATGATTCAGCTGAATTGGACATGGATCGCTACTTGGCTACATTAGAGAATCCTAGAAGTGAACCAGTGAATAATGTTGTCATGCCTCTTAGGGTGATTGGCTCCGTGCAGCAGGAAGAAGCAGTGTGGCTAGAGCGGCTCCCCGGGAAGACTAGGTGTAGAGCCCAGGGACACCTCGGGCTGCCTCCCAGGAGCAGAAGGGAGTGAATGAGCTCATTACTAAGAAAATAAAAATGGACAAAGTGACCCCAGAAGACAAAGACAATCTGTACAGACAAATTACCATCAAGGAAAGAGAGGAAAAAATGTTACTACTCCTTAAAAAAGAAACATTCTAATATTTTTATCAGGGATGGTATCATATCTTTTTGGAACATGAAACTTCACTATTGCTTATATTATTCCAAAGCATAAGACAAGGAGGAAAGATGTCAAATTTTATTTATAGAGCTTGCATAAAACTGACATAAAGATATGCCAATGCAAATCCCAAAGGAAAACTAAAGATCACACTTATTTATAAATGTGAAGCAACTCTTAATAATAAAATCAGAATAGGGCTCTGTAATTCTCATGATAAATATCTATCTCATGTTAAAAGGCTGCATGGAGATAAAAACAGTATGAAATAACTACCAAATTTAGATATACCTCCTCGTGCTGGAGAGGGTTAAGCCTTGGACTGCTGACTTTAAGGGGAACGATGAAGCAGTCTGTCTGTGGGAAGGGGCCCAGCCTCAGCAACTCCACGAAGCAGATCCACCTGTCTGTGGAGTCCCTGGGCCTCCAAATGGCCTCCGTGGCAGGAGGTATGGTTTTGAGGCTGTAACTCCACAATCACCACATGAAGGGCAACCAAGAGCTGCGGTTCTCAACCTGTGGGTCGTGACCCCTTTAGGGGTCAAACACCCCTTTCACAGAGTAGGTCGCCCAATTCATAACAGTAGCAAAATTATAGTTATGAAGAAACAACAAAAATAATGTTATGGTTGGGGGGGTCACCACAACCTGAGGAACTGTATGAAAGGGTCGCGGCATTAGGAAGATTGAGACCCACTGAACTAGAGAGAAGGGTACAGAGGGAGAGGGAAGTGAGAAAAGGCATACATGTTCCAGTGAAAATTTTACTTTGCTGATTTGTGTATAATAGGACATCAATGTACCAGAATGTCTAAGGAACAGACGTTTCTAGTTAATTTATTTAGTTTTCATGGTTAGAATTGTTAACTGAAGTTTAATTTAAAAACTCTCTGGTTAAATGTTACCGATTTTCTTGAAAATCTTTTAAAACCCTTGGTGGTACTGGTTCCGCACTGGGCTACTAATCTCAAGGCCAGCAGTTCAAAGCCACCAGTGTGCTCCTCAGAAGAAAGACAAGGCTGCCTATACCCACAAAAAGCTGCAGGCCCAGAAAGCTAAAGGAGTGCGTCTCTCTTCTCTGTTGTGTTGCTCGGACTCACCGGATGGGAGGGAGTGTGTTGGAGTTGTTTTCTTCCTAAATTAAAATGCCTCAAAGATGAGGGACACATCATCTCTCTCTACACAGCTCTATCTCTATATAGCGATATCTACATCTCTATCTCTAGAACCATACATATATCATTATACAATGTCCACCAGGCTTACATGATAATGCATTTATCCACACACATTTCAAGTGACTATTTCTCATTTCTACAAACTTTCACTGCTCTGCTGTTGTCATCATATAAGGGGTCGGGGATACTCATAGTTGTTTTTTACAGCAACATTTGGGGTCTGCGGTTTGTTGTGTAGACATCATCCTTACTGGACTGGCCCTGCTTGAGGGATGAAATAGAGTAATTCCACAAAGTTGTGCCCTAGTTAAGGTAAACATAGTCTACATATTTAATTTGGTTCTTAGACTCTGGGATTTACAGCTAGTTTATTGTCTCTATGGCATGTTAATAAAAGTAAGTCTGGATTTATCGACTCAGTCCTTTCTAGCTAAAGGGTAACAGTGCTGCTACTTATGGCTGTGTTTGACCTGACCAAATCACACGTGCATTCCCTTGTGGCTGTGCAGTGAATGAATAGGGCTGGCTCTTCTAGCCAGTCGTTGTCACTCCTGCCAACCAATAGGGGCTGGGGGTTGGGACACGCAAATTGGATAGTTTTCCTTTTCTTTGGATGGGTCAGAGTGAGTGATTATGAATGACTGCTTATTGGGTCATTGGTCGATTTTGCTGAGTTTAAAATGAGTCATCTGAGAAGCAGGAGAGTGAAATCTCACCACTATCAAGAAAGAAGAGCCAGGAGTGGAGTGTGTCCTCTGGACTTGGAGCTTCCTGTGTGCTGAACCTCCTCGAGCCAGGAGACAGCTGTGGCTCCAGAGGAGTGGCAGTGGCAGATCCAGAGCATGAGGCAGAGTGATGGGCTTCCTGGTGCATGGAAGCTGGGTGCTTTCAGACAGAAAGCTCACCTGTAGATTAGGGTACCTTGAGGTACTTAAGGGAAAGCAAAGTTTTTTGCTAACCTGTGGGAGCACCTTCAGGCTGAGGCTTATGGAGGAGTGGCATGCCCTTTGGGCATTTGACAGCAGTGCTAAAAGAGGTTTGTAACATTGTCCAAGCAGGGCAGAGGCCAGGCCTAGGTTCCAAGGGGGCAGAGAGAGGCCTCCTGCTGGCATGGAAAGAAGAGGCTGTGCTGACCAAAGAATTGCAGCCTAGACATTTCTGATCCTGAACTGTAGCCGGTTAACTTCTCTAAAAAGCCCAGAGTTTTGAACATCGTCTGTGAGTTCTGTGTGGCCATTGCAATGAGTTATCAAACCCAGCAGAGACTTAGCCATGGGATAGATATCAGGTGACAGAATTGGTTAAGAAGCTGGAGTGTGGAAGCAGGTCTGGCACCTGCCTCATAGGAATTGGCCTTAGGCTGCTGTTGCATTTGATTTTCCTTCCCCTTTGTGAAGTCAGAAGTCAGATGCTGCCCCCCACCCCGAAAAAAAAGTTAGTGACTCTTTTTTTTTTTGTACACAACATATCCCTCCAGCTTCCTTTACTCTGGATCCCTTCTTTAACCCTAATTTGCTCTTGTGATCTTGACTGTTTTGAAAACTAAAAGGAATGCCCTTCAACTTGGGCCTTTGAGTGTTTCATCATGTTGTGCTCACATGATGTACTTTTGGGTGCATCTGAATTGGGGTGTTTCTCTCAGTGACTATATCACAAGGAATGCGTGTAAATTGATACCCCATAGGAAATGATTAAATTTAATGGCCTGCCAGATTTCCCCACTGTTAAAGTACTTTCTCCTCTACGTAAAACAGAGTAGTGTGTGGGACAGAGTTTAAGAATATGTGATTATCTTGCCACCTGCTCCTAATCCCATTTTTACCCAACGAATGACTAATTCCTGCCGGAATCAATGCTCATGCTGAAAGCTGAAAATTGTGACTTTTAAACTCTATAATTCTTTTACATTAGTTATTATTCTACTATAAAAGTAGGCTGTTGTAGGGGTTTCAGTGGCTGATTGGGGTGGGGGGGATAGATCACCAGGCCTTTCTTCTGAGGTACTTCTGTAGGTGGACTCACATTACCAACCTTTTGGTTAACAGTTGGAGAATGTTGAGCCAGAGGCTGACGGAGACTCCTTGTTCAGGTAGAGAATCTGAGAGTTGTGTGGGAATGTGCAAGGCATTCGGGGTGGCAGTCTGGACATTGGAACCCTCCCTGAATTCAAAACCATCCTTGCTCGTGTAACATTTCATTGCATCCACTAGGATGAGAACTGGAATAATATCTCTATTTTATGCTGCATAAAAATGGGCTTTGCTGAACTAGGGATTTTTTCATTTGTCTTTAGTAGTGGCTTTATTTGTTTTAATGGATATTCGTAACCTAAAGCAACACAAACAAACAAACAGAAATACCGTGAAACATGGCCCTCCCAGCAGAGCTTGCTGTAAAAGAAATGGTTGGCAGCTTTCTTTTGGTGCCCTGTCCCTCCTGCCCTTCCCAACAGCAGAACACTTGCATTGCACCTGCTCCAACTGGGTTCTAAGTGATAAGCATCTTGCAAAGCCCAGAAAATTGTAGTATCAAATCTCAGCCCCAACTGTGAGGCAGTGCTGTCCTTGAATCCCTGCTGAGAGGCGTTCCTCTTCCAACCCCCAGGGGAATTGCTTTTACTCCCCTGACCCCACTTCAGGCTTGAACTCTGACCTAAGCCTTTTTAGCTACCAGCATGCATTGCTCTGGGTGCTGTCACTGACTCTCCTCCCTCCCCCCAAATCTCCTGTCGCCAAGCTCACCAGCAGGTCAGCCATCGTAGCCTCAGGCTCACAGAGGTGCCTGATTCCAGGAGAAAGTGCACTTATTTAGGGAAAATGGACCTCTCTGTTTCTACTCCATCACTGCTCCCGGCACCTCCGAAAGCACAGCTGAAACACCATTTAATTTATTAGGCGTGACTTGGTAAATATACACAGGTATTGCCCAATATGCACAAAACGGCTTCCAACGGCACCTTCTTTCCTAAGTGTTCACTATCATACGTGCTTGAAGAGGAACATGACTGTTTCTCTGGTAGGAAAACATGATGTTGTAAGATAATGCCACACTCAGGGATACTCATCCAAAAAGTTTTAAAGGAACACAGCAAGCGTGATGTCCGTGTGTGTGTGTGTGTGTGTGTGTGTGTGTGTGTGTGTGTGTGTTACATTCTACCTGGATCTCAGAGGGTGCTTGTCAGGGAACGAGCAAGGTGCCTGTGGACTGGGAACTCTGACTTTGTGTTCTCTCAGGGTTTTCAAACAGACCAAAGTCATTGAAGATACTCCTGAACCCCCAAAGCCACAAAAAGGAAGCTACCCAGATCTATTATGAGAAGGTTGAACCCCTGATGAAGCTTGCAGGAATAAAAACGGACGTCACAAGTAAGTCATCTTCCGAATGTCATTTTACCCTTTGAAAAGCGTTGTGAAGGAAACAAGATCATCGAGTCTTGCTCCTAATCCAACCACAGCAAGTTATTAGTAGTAGCGAAAGCTTTTTATGAGTTTCCATAATGTAGCATTAAATTCCTTTTTTTCTTTTATAATGTTATTTGTATTAGAATATCTGGTTTCTCTTAACATTTTCTTTTTAGATTTGGAAAATTATTAGGAATTGCTTTAAAGGGGGCTTTTTAGTCTCTCCATTTAGATATATGTTATTTGCGCATTGCTACAGTGTGGTGGACACTTGATTTTGCTCACTTATGTTCAGTGTTGTTCAGTCCAATCCTTCCTAGCCTTCGTTGGGTTGTTTCTGCTCTGACTCTGACCCCTGCTGGTTAGGTCAAAACCAAGCACTTAGCTGCTGTTTTCAATATATTTTTAAAAGCCAGAAACTTCCATTCAGTCTCTAAAATAGAAACAATGGTTAGGTTTGCACCAGTGAAAACAAGATTTTCAGAGCCAAAACTAATATGAAGAAGAATATAATACTTTTTAATTTTTAAAAAGTTTGATGGGCAAAGGTTCCTTTGTTTTCTTCTTAATTCTCCTGTGGCGTAAGGAGGGGGAAATTGAGATTATTACCTGCGTCTTTTCTGGCTTTATGTCAGGGTGAATTGATTACCACGCAGTGTGGATTTTGAAGTCACTTGCAAAAGGGGAGACTATTGCCTAGTAAGCCTACTCAAGAGATGAGCCTCGAGTCCCACTGAAATGTCCCAGACCCGATTCTCAATTATTGGCAGGAGGGATTCAGAGTGACCTGGCCTTGCTCAATGGTGACTAAAGATGACAGACCTCAACATGTAAATAAAGCCATTCAAACCCACATCTCATGACTTGGGAAAGATGGAAGTTCCTTTAAAGAGGCAGTTTGTGGGAAGGATGCCAATGTCGCCTCAAATCAATCATTTTATGAGTTCCACAGAAAATGTAATGAAAAAATCAAAGAAGAATTTTTGAGGTACAATGAAGTTGTAAAGGGGTAAGTGTCTCATTTGATTCACTTAGACATGATTAGTAGGAAAGAGATAATGCAGATATAGTATTTCTTTCTACTGAAGATTTTCAAAGATCTGCCAAAAAACATGTTTGAAATTCATGCTAGGATGAAACTTGCCTGGGTTCTTGTGGTTGAGAGGAATTCTTGGGTGGTGCAAATGGCTTAGCACCAACTATTGGCAGTAAGCTTGTTGGTGCCAACTGGCCCAAGATACCACCAATGGCTGGCCTGGCCGTTTGCTTTTGATAGATCACAGGCACAACAATCCAATGGAGTCAGCAGTTATATGTACATGGGGGATTCTCTTGAGTCAAAACTGACTCCCATCCACTGACAACAGGGTAGTTGATTAGTGCAGCCTGGGAAATTAATGTCAACAGTTAAAAGTTGAATGTGCCTATTGGCAGGCTGCCTCACAGTAATTATTTTGTTTCATTGCTTTAATACGTAACAACTGCAGAACAGTACACTACCTGTAGAATTCTACATGTACCATTCAGTTCAAGAGACCATTCCTGAATCCCTCCTCCAAAGAGAACATGGTACGGGGTGCAAAATAAATAAGAAATATTCCTTGTTTGAGTGACTTTCAGCTTTCTAAGGATTCAATTAACTACGTTATGATTGGGATATATATATAACTATGGTACTTAAGAAAACTCATTGAATTCACTGCCATTGAGTCAATTTTGACTCACAGCAGACTCAGAAAAAAAGCATTTGAACAACTGAGTAATGAAGGCTGGGTTAGTCTTTAAAAAGCAGAGAAAAGGGGAAGAGAAGTGTTTTATTTTATTGGGGGCTCTTACAGCTCTTATCATAAACCATACATATGTCCATTTTGTCAAGCAAATGTCATCATCTTTTTCAAAGCATTTTCTTTCTACTTGAGCCCCTGGCATCAGCTCCTCACTTGCCCCCAACACCCCCCACCCTCCCTCTTCCATGCCCCCTTGATAATTTATGGGTTTTTTTTCATGTCTTACACCGAGTGCTGTCTCATTTCACCCACTTTTCTGTTGCCGCCCCTGGGATGGGGCCTGGCATGGAGGAAGGAAAGAGGAGGCGGGGGAGCAGGTTGGTAGGCACACGTAAGTGGTGGGTTGTCTTCATGCTATCTGGGGAGTTCTTTCCAGCACCTTGCTTGACCTTCCTCTTTTTCTCTTTCCTCCTCAACTGGCTGCTCCTGTTAGTCAAATGCCAGAGAGAGATGTGTCTATGAACGAGACCAACATGTTTTATTTTTAAATGGTATGTTGTTGTTGTTGGGGAAATGCACAGCACAACATGAGCCAGTTCACCCATTTCTACATGTGCCACTCAGTGGCTGTATTCTCTGACTTGTGCAATCACAGAGACCAAGTACTAAATGTCTTCTCCCTCAGTTTGGCTGAGCCAGTATATTACCTGAGTCCAACCTGGGTTCATCACTTCCCTACCAACGAGGATCGTCCCAGGGCCTCAGGGTGGGACATCCTTTGTCTGAAGACTACAAAAACCTGAACAGAGTCCGAGTTCTAGTAGGGGAGGAAATAGGACGAAATGGCTTCTGGGTAGGCCCAACAATGTATACTTCAGGGAACCTGTGCTCAGACTATGAATGACTCCACTGCACTCGGGAATTCTGTCATCACCCATGGACCCAGCAGTGCTATAAAATTTCAATCAGACTGTTGTAATCTGGCTTTGCAAAGATGACTTTCCAGTTGAATAAAGATGAGAAAGGAAGTGAGAGCAAATGGAGAAAATGAAACTGGTGCACGAGAGCTAAACTAAGGCAGAAGAAATGACAAGAATGCAGTTTTTCCCCTCTAAAGCGATTGTATCGAAGAGGAAAAAATAGTAAATACTAGTGTACTTTTTCTAAATGCATAGATATTAGTAAATGCTATATTTTTATTACAAAATAACATTAAAATATCACACAAAGCACATTTAGGACTTACTTTCTATTTGCACAGGATGGATAATCATTAGCTGCCTAACACTCCTCCTACAGGCAAAATGATAAAATTACATCCCTTCCTTTTAAAATAATTTTGTCTGTATATTACCTAAATATTTATTTTAAACATTTTCTTTTTTTTTTCATTAAAAATCCTAATTAAACATGTTAAATCCTTAAAAAAGTACTAGCGTTCGTGTCAGTGGTTTTTTGGTTTTTGTTCAACTAAGACATTACAAAGTATATGGTGTACTATAAAGTACTATAGAAATGTGGTCATTTCTTCAGTTTGTTTCATAAAACTGGAGCATATTAAGATTCAGTCCACATCGGATTTGAGAGAAAAAGTATTTTGTATGAAACAAAGTCTGAAAAATACTTATCTTCTGAAAACCTAGTAATGGTTATTTTAACATATCCTTGCACAATAGTGAAGACAAATGGAGCAACAATCACATAATACATTCTATATAATGGAGAACTTATTAGAAACTGGTGTTATAGCAATATAAAGGAGGGTTTGAAAATTATAGCCAGCTATGTACATTATGACTTCAAAGAATAAAAGGATCTCAACCTATTAACAAAAATATAGTTGCTCTTTTATTCTTGGTTGTGCTGAAACCCTATTTCCTAAAGCAAGCCCATATATTTGAAATATTTGAGTTCCAGCTGAACCCCATCTATGAACCATGCTCAATGTTTCTTACCTAATAATGGAATGTAGTATTTCTAGGTAGACCTAGAAAAAGCGATTTTTTCCAAATAACCTATTTTAAAAGTAAAGCAAGTGGGGTTAACCTGTGATGGGATACGATGCCTTCTCATTATCTTGCTCCTAAAATAAAGTAGACTTTAAGGACTGCACCATTAAATGCAGGAAAGAAAATTTGAGACATCATAGATTCATAAACCAATAAAATAAAAAAGTCAAGATAGCAGACAAGTCAGACTGCAGAGAATTTAGAGACTCCCCTCCCCTCCCCATGGTGAAGCACAGGTGTGTGACACTCCTTGTGGATGAGCACCAGTCTTCGCTAGGGCCCCTACAACAGAAGCAGTGTACTCAACAATGTCATTAGTCATTCTTACTCTGATTTCATGGCCATCGTGCCTTTGTGCAACCCAAAAACCAAACTCACTGCCGTCCAGTCAATGATGACTTATAGTGACTTCCTGTGGTTTTCTGAGACTCACTGTTTACAGGAGTAGAAAGTCCAGTCTTTGTCCCACAGCGCTGCTTGTGGTTTTGAACTGCCGACCATATGAATCACAGCCTGATGTATAACCACTACACCAGAAAATTCCAGCATCGCTGTGATGATTTAAGAGAAGGTGCCACTTCTGGGCTGAGTCAGCTCAAGGTCACCTAGCATCTTGAGCTGGAGTACTTGCTTAACTGCAAGCCCACCTGCCTTTCTGGCCAAGTGCTTTGGTGCTAGGCCCAAACCACACAACCATCTACAGAGCCCTGTGAGCTAATATTTGCCTCCTTGCAATTTTTATCTTTATCAATATAAGCCCAGAGGTGTAGTGGTTCTGTCTTGAGCTGCTAATCACAAGGTCAGCTGTTTTTCACCACGAGCTGCTTTGTGGGATAAAGACAAGGACTTCTACTCCTGTAAAGAGTAACAGGCTCAGAAACCCACAGAGGAAATAGAATCCTAGGGTCCTCTAGGCCTGATATGAGTCAGAGTTGACTTGGTAGCAGTGAGTGAGAGTTAGTATGTGGGAGAAAGATGAGGTTTTCTGCTTCCATAAAGTTGACAACAGAAAAACCCACATGGGGTCGTTCTACTTGACCCAGAGGCTTGCTATGAGTCAGAATTCACTCGTTGGCCTTGAGGGATTTTTGTTGTTGTTGTTTTTGAGAGTTAATATTGACGCTGTAGAGGATTTAATTTTACTTGGAGCAATGATCAGTGCCATCAAAGTAACAGCCAGGAAATTAAGTGGTGCATTGCATTGGGAAAATTTGCAAAAGATCTCTTTAATGTGTTCAAAAAGGAAGATGTCACTGCGAGGGCTAAGATGCACATGACCCACGCCATGGTATTTTCAACCATCCCATATGCATGGTACCTTAGACTGGGTTCTTTAGAGAAGCAAAAACAGTGATAAATACTGATGTAAAAATATTAATATCCAGAAACTGCTTCACACAATAGTAGAAGCACCTGAGCCCAAGTGCAGATAGGTTTCAAGTCCACAGGCCAGATGTTCACCTGGAGGTTTCTCTTGAGTGGTAGAGCTTCAGGAGCTGATGAACCCAAGATCAGCAGGGAAACCACAGGATGGGAGCTGCAGAGGAGGCTGAGTTCAAAGTCAGCAGGTCAGCCTTAGGACTGCAGGGTTGAATGGATCCAAGTTTGAGAATGAATCCAAGTTGACAGATCAGATGGCAAGCCTCTGATGAGTCCCTGGATCAGCAGACAACATGGCAAGCCATTGGTTCAAATACACAGAATGGGAGCTTGATGAGGTAGATGAAGGTTCTAGACTAGTGGTTCTCAACCTTCCTAATGCTGCAACCCTCTAATATAGTTCCTTATGTTGTGATGCCCCCCAAGCATAAAATTATTTTTATTGCTACTTCATAACTGTAATTTTGCTACTGTTATGAATCGGGCAATCCCTGTGAAAGGGTCATTTGACCCCCTAAGGGGTCTTGAGCCACAGGTTGAGAACTGCTGATTCTAGACCCAAAGCAAAGCAAAGCAACGGTGTCTATAATGCCCTTATATTGGAAGGAGGCCACTTCCTTCCCCCAAGAAACCTCCTTGTAAAGGTATCCAGGCTGTGATTTGAGTGAGGGTTTTGCAGGGAGGCTTACAATTGAGCAGAGTTGATTGCCTTGTGCCAGACTAGGCACCATGGTGTGAGCAACAGATATTGACTGTACTGTGGGTGCTGACGTCTAGAAAAGGGAACAAATCTGTGTTGGAAGAAGCACAACCAGAAGGTTCCTTCAAAACAAGGATGGCAAGACTTCCGCTCAAGTACTTTGGACATGTTGTCAGAAGGGACAAGTTCTTGATGAAGGCTATTATGCCTGGTGAAGTAGACAGTCACTGAAAGAAAAGATGTACTGGCACATTGGTTGGCAAATGGACTTAAAAAACATTAGGAAAATTTGCACAATTGCAGCTCTGCTTGTGAGGATGGTGTAGAACTGGGCACGAGGTTGCTGAGTAAGGCTGACACAAACAATGGCACCTGAGAGCAGATTTAACACTCTCTTTCATAGCAGTTCAGAATAGATGTGGTCCGTCTTCTGTGTAAGAAACAGATGCCTAAGTGACTCAGAATTTCTGTTAAAGGGAGTGGGAAATTTTGAGATGGTTAATCGTGATAGTTGAACAACATGATGAACAGATACAGGAAGATTGTACAAATGACAAATGTTTTATTACCTATGTAACAATAACGAAGAGTCTTAAGATAGTTGAAGACAGGTCCTTTCCTCCCCTTGGTCCTCTCATGTTCTTACCAGCACAGCCCTCAGACCTCTCATAACGAAGCTGCTCGGCCTTCTCTCACCGTGGTCAAAGGTGTTTGTCTGAGTGCAGCGCAGAGTTCAGGCACAAGGTGAATTCGTTAATCCGACATTCCGACTTCTTGGCCGGTCCTGGGGAGAGTTGTGAAGAATGTGTGGTTGGCTGTCACGTTCTTCTCTTTTTCTCCTTCTGATGTCATGCTCCGACCTCTTACTTTTCATTTTGTTAGTCATTTTATTGGGAGCTTTTACAGATCTCATAACAACCCACGGTTCCATCACATCAAGAAGGGTTGTGCAATTGCTACCGCAATGAGTTTCAAAAAAACGTTCTTTCTTCTTGAAGTCCTTGGTATCAGCTCCCCTTGACCCCTCCTTCTTCCCCCTCCCCCCAGGAACCCTTTATTATTATGATGATGATATTAGTTTTTCCTTATACATTTTTTGCCATATCTTACATGATCCAATATATCCATTCACATACAATTCTGGTTTGATCCCATCAGGTGGGGCTATACAGTCATCAATGCTGTCCCCCACTCCTCCCTTCCCCACCCCACTCTCCCCCCAGGGAGCTTTTACTCCTGGTTCTGAAGGATTATTTTTATTGGCTTTCATATACCAATCTTGAATATACAAATGAACATACACTACCTAACATGATTAATGAGACAAAGCAAATAAAAGCCATTAACAGTAAGGGGAGGAAATATTAAAGCACTAGAGGATAGTTATGTGGTTCATCAGGGCTCTACCGCTCCCTGGATTTGTCATCCTTTCTGTGTGGCCCTTCTGAGCGGGACTGTCCAGTTACCTTACAGGTAGGTTTGGGGTCTCCACTACATGCACGCCACTTCATGTCGATTTGTTTGCTCATTTTTGAACTTCTGATACCTCTTCCCGTCGACACCTCATGATCAACAGGCTGGTGTGCTTCTTCCATGTGGGCTTTGTTGCTTCCTTGTTAGAGGGCCACTTGTTTAACTACAAGCTGTTAAAAGCCAAGACGCTGTATCTTTTACTAGCCAGGCACCATCCTCTTTCTTCACCACATTTGCTTATGCACACATTTGGTCTTCAGCAATCATGTCGGGAAGGTGAGAATCATACATTGCCACAGTATTGAAACAAACCGTACTTGTACTGAGGTAAGATTTAAGTAGAGGTCCAAAGTCCATCTACTTCCTTGTTGCATTTACATATATACATACATATATAAACAAATACACACATATATATTTTTTCCTCTTTTCTTCCCTCCTACCCCACTATTATGTTTACCCATTGTTCACCTCTCAGTAATTCCTCTCAGATATAATCAATTGATTAAACTCAACCAGAAAAGCTACACCCTCCTGAACACCAGTTTCCAAACAATTACTGTTTCCTTGTACCGTCATTGTCGGCTCCCTCACCTCTCCCACCCTCCCGTGGCCCTCAGGAACCATTTTACCAACCATGTCTCCATAAGATTGCCTTTCCTGCCTGTCTTGTACCCCCCCCCCCCAAAAAAAAAAATCAACCAATCAGTCAACATACAGATAGTCACCAGGCTAACAGGGATCCTGACAGAGAGCAGATGAGTATCTCTCTGTTAATTATGGAGAAGGACATTATAAACCATCAGTCCAGTCCCCCTTTCTTCCAAAACGGCACATCCCATCCCTGCTTACCTAACAACGCCTACTGCTCAGCAGTCGCGTCTGGCCGCGCATCCCAGCGGTCCCCATCCACTCCCTGCAGTCAAGGATGGAGCAGTCAGGGTGTCTGAAGGGGCTTCCAAAAGTTTGTAGAAAGTGGAATTAAATGCTTTGTTTAAGACATTAAAGGGGCACCTATAATAAAAAAAATAGAATTCCTCTTGTATATTCAAATTCTATCTAAAAAAATCAAAGGGAACAATAGACTATTACTATAAATGTTTTGTAAATACAAAGACCATTTGGCCATAACCTAGTTTTAAGTAAACATTGTATTGGATTTGAAAAGCTACACCCAAATTTAATTTGGTATGCAAGCAAAACTCCACTGACCATATTTCAGTGTAAGTATTTTTTGGTAATGTTTAATTACTTTTAAAGTGTGCAAATATGATGTTCTTATTTTCACTGTAGGGTTGCTGCTGCTATAGCTGTATAGAGGTATAGCTGTAACTAAACGATCATCCCACCACTGTGCATATTAACTTAGTCTTCCAATTTTACTAATATTGATACGTTATATTGCAATTTATTATAGCTTCTGATCAGAATTTAACACAAATTTTATTCATGGGACTGTTAGCAGCTTTTGAATACGCTGTGGAGAATTACAATGTAACTGCTAGATAAAGAATGATTCCTTTAGACATTCAGACTAATAATTTGTAACAATTTCTAAAAACATTGCAGGAAAAGCTTGAACTATGCTGGCACCAGACAGACATGAAAGATGAATGTAATCTTGCATATAGTGATGCACATTCTTACACAGAAAATCCATCTGCAGTGTCATGTCAGTCAGCAGAAATCTTTGATGGGTGGATACAGCTGGGCTGCCTCTGCTGGCAGAGACACCCTAGAAAATGCTAAATGTGGTTGTGATGCCCAGTGCCATCTGCAGTGTGCCAGTGTCTCCTGTCCACACTGGCATTTACAGTACTGCATAGGGCATCAGCAGTGGTGGAGACAGCGAGACAATGTGACAGATTTATTTCCTCTGAGGACCCAGGCTCTGGTGACCAGTGTGCCAGCCTGCTCCTTGGACGTGGGTCGGTTGACATGCGTATTGGCTTCGTCTTTTCACACCCAGCTCATCCTCTTGTTAGTCTGGTCATTCCGGGTACACATTGTTTCTTAGCATGCCAGCCTCACACTACCCTTTATCTAATTTATTCATTTAAGTTTAACAAAGTGATTTATGGTTGACTATTCTAGACTAGCTAATAAACCTTATTTTGAAAATATTGCCCTCCTAGGCTTTTGATTGTTTAAGTGTCTTATTTACAAAGCCACAGACAGGCACCAAGATAAATGACCTAACCACTGTGTAGGGGATATCACCAAATGACTGATGTAGTGGGAACAAATATGTGACCCTCTTTTACATAAAACTATAAAACACATCAGGAAGCTCATACTTAATTATCTTTCCATGATTAAAATATAAATACTCAAGAATAAATGTTGCTTTATGACTTACCATATGTTTATCATATTATATTGCCAGACCAAGTGAAAAAGTATAGATCATTGTTTTAAACTTTCACATTTTGCATTTTCTTTTAAATAGTAACGGAATATGAAGGGCATGCTCTATCACTGCTTAAAGAATGCGAGCTCCAAGGATTTGACGGGTAGGTTTTAGTATCTCTGAGTGCCACTGGTTTATAGTAGTAAGTAGTTTGTTAGTTTCACCTATCTATGGGACCTGGAATTTTACATATTGGTGATGTTAGCGATTAGGTTTTATTTTACTCAAATACATGCAATAATAATACGATATAACTGCAATGATGAAAATACGACATGGCCATATGCCTGTCAGAAGCTGGCACAGGGGGAAACACACAAAAAGAGAAATGGAATTATAAATAGGGAGAAATCAGTGTATCACCCTGCACATACCTAATGGACATACATTTGTGTCTGGAATCCTTAATGGTTGGCTTTAACCAAATGAGGATCTGGAAAAGTATCAGTGGAAGGTAGAATGTGGGTCCTATGGTATAACTCTATGATCCCCATTAGCAACTCTATGGAGAGTTTTAGTAGCTATCCACAGGCTAAATTACTGTGATTGATCCAGGAATAAATGCTTTATAAAAACAAATAGATTATTTAAAGAAAAGATAAAAGAGATAAGTTTCAATGTTCTCTTAAAATTTAGTGACTACCAAGTAGTCATAGTAAGCAGTGAAAACCATTGGTCGTGGCATATGGTGAAGGCATACAGAGGTCACTCAACAAGAGAAACCACGCCCATTGCGATGGAGTCCATTCTAACTCATAGCAACCAGACAGGGCAGAGTACAACCACCCCCTGCGCTTCCAAGGCTGGGCATCTCTGGGGAGCAGACAGCCTCATCTTTCTCCCGCAGAGTGGCTGGTGGGGTCCAACGGCTGACTTTTCCATTAGCCGCTGAGTGTTTTTACTCCCCACACCACCAAGGCTTCTTAGAGACTGTTCACTGGGGCACAAATACCAGAAACAAGGCAAGTGCCGTACGCTTTAATTGCCACGTTCTCAAATTGGTGAGTTTGTTGAAGTGCTAGATTGACGTAAGTGACTAAGAAGTACACACACACACATATTAGAGAAGACCTTTTTTTTTCAACAGCGGATATTTGAGTGTTTTAAAAGGTAGCAAGTTTCGGAATTGTGTCCGGTGGTGATGGGGTTGTGGAGGGCAACCACTATTAGAAGGCTATTTGAGCTTTTCAACCAGAGCAACAGGTTTTCTTCTTCTCAATGAACTGAGCATGGTTTAGAGAGGGAAAGGATGCAAGCGAAATGGAGCCTTATCCAAGCAGTTTGTCAGAAACGCTTAGTAATTTTTAATAAGAAAATTAGGAGTTGGGGAAAAAGAAACTTAGTGAGTGAAATATGATTTTTCCAAAAGGAATTTTACTAGGAGTAAATTTAGATGGTAATATTAGATAAATATTGAGAATGAGGAGTGTGAGGGATTACCTCAGAATTTTATACTTAAAGGAAGACAAAGGATTAGTAGGCTGAATTTAGGACATTTTCATGCATAATAATATTTAAGAGAAATAATTGGTAGAAGTATGCACATTAGCTACTAATCTTAACACACTACTTCACCCCGCCCAACTGGTAAGTGTATGAGGGTGGCGGCCTTGTCAATGAGTCCCTGCCTCAAAATATGATTACATAAATCATATTAATGAATGTCACAGGTATTGAATGTACAGTTGTCCACCAGCATGATGAATTGTTCTGATGAATGCGGTTTCTACACTTGATCTTAGCCAAAAGGCCGAGAAGCGATGAATGCGGTTTCTATAAGTATGTTCTATTGGTAACTATATGGAGTCCTGTGGGTGTATGAGTTGCACATTGTTCTGCTAAACACAAGGTCAGCAGTTTAAGACCCCTTGCTTCTCTGAAGGCAAAAGATGAGGCTTTCTACTCCTGTAATGATGTAGAGTTGTGGAAACCCCCAGGAGCAGTTCTACCCCACCCTATAGGGTCCCTATGAATTGGAAATGACTCAATGACAGTAAGTTTGATGTTTTCATTTTTTTTCATTATTACTAATTATACTCAGAAAAGTTGGCCAATAATTAAGCACTTGGAAGACCGAGGACAGGATATTGCTCAAGTGCAATATAGTGATATTTTCTTTACTCGATCATATTTAAATCTTTGTAAACGCCATGCTAAGGAGGATTTTAGGTCACCAGGGAGGTGTTATTCCGCAGGGTATAGCTAAAAATATTTAGATTTGTTCGTTATTACCCACTTCTGAGAAAATGGCATCGTTGGACCTAACCATGATTTGCATCGAATTATTTTGCTTTAGCTGTTCCTTATCTCAAAACAGGACCTCCAGCGGTGCCGTGGCACAAATGCTGGGTTGTTTATGCTGGTCAGTGGGTCCCGTGCACCAGCTCTCCTCAGCTAGCTGTCTGCTCCCATAAAGATTTCCAGTCTCCGAAACCCTAGTCTGTACGATCACTATGAGTCAGATTTGACTCGATGACAGGAGGGCTTTTCTTCCTTTTTTTTGTTTCTTTGTTGTGGTTAAATTATACTGATTTATTTAGACTTGTAATACTGTACATATCTAGTGAAAGTTACTTAGAATCTAAGATCCATTAAACAGTCCACTCATTTACATGGACTTTGTTCTCCAGTAGGAGCTGAAATGGAAGTAAAAAAAATTAAAAAATATAAGTGGTAATTTTATATAATTATTTCTAATTATGAAGAGAACAATGAAAAGAGTCTCTTAATGCATTTCAAAGAACCATTCTCTAACAAGTAGAGATGTCAAAAATGGAATTGTCCACACTGGTAGGGTCCCTCTCCTTGTCCAAAAAGAGGCCACAAGAACTCCTTTGTGAGAAATTGATAGAAAGAATCAAGGGTGGGGTGAAGACACTCCCTAGGCTCTAAGAGGACTCTGGCCCGAAGCATCTCTGCGTGACTCCAGACAACTATGGGTAAGGGCTGCTTAGCAAAGCATCGAATTTCGAGATAGAGGCTAAGACCAGAACTTACTTTTTATCAAAGAACAAATCAGTATCTATTAGTCAGTAAAATGAAATGAATGGCTAAATAATGTTCTAATAAGTGCTACTTGCTAAGATTTGAGAGTATTTTAAGTGAGTCATAAATGATTCTATGACAATGGGTTGTGACATATTTCTACAGTGTATCAGTGCTCATGACAGCTGGCGTGCCACTCTAGGATGTTCTAGCAAACACTCACAGACCCGCTGCTAAAACTTGGAGAGCTTCAGATTGCAGACTGGAACTATTTACACTGAACATGAACAGGGTGTTTTCTTTATATGTGTAGAACCGGAAATCTAGTAATTTATAGACATTTACTCATGTGGAGCTAATGTTTAAAAACATAATAATCAATAAAGAAAAAGTCTAACTTAAAAACCACATGACGCACCCAACATTTCAAATATGTGCCAGGGTGGCTCAAGTGGTGGCGTGCTCTGCTACTAGCTAGCTGATGGGCTGATGCTTAATGCTCCTGTCATCGCCCTGCCTGCAGAAGGTCCTTGGAAGGCAGCCCTGCGAGCTGCTTCTTGGAAGGGTACAGCCTTGGAAAGTGTATGGAGAGTTTCTACTCTGACATACGTGGGACTACCACGCTGTCAGAAAGGACGTGAGGGCAACAATGAAACAACGACACTGGTTGGTCTGTAACATGTAACCATCCCCTTTAGAAATACAGGTTTCTCGTTGCTTGCAGGAAAAGGAGGCCCTTTCCCTCCAGTTGTACATTTTTAGACAGATCACTCTGCAGGAGGCCGTAGCAAGAGAGAGGGGACTGACTCAGGGCAGGGACGGGAGCAACAGCCTTTAGAACTTACCGAAAGGTGAGTGACTCTAAGAGTTACGTGTTAGAGTAGCGCTGAAAAAGGCCAAATGTGAATAATGAGAAACGTGGTTAAATGAACTCATTATAAAAACTTCAACAACAAAACCTTTTCCTTGTGATAACCAGAGAGCTCGTTCCGCACCCCTGCCTCTCACATAATGGAGTCCATCACACTGCGAGGCTCGGTCCCTCCACTGCCACTCCTGTTGGGTCTTTGTAGGCTTTGCCTTTCAGACGACCACTTCTGGTAGCACACCATCTCCCTTCTTTGGGGTAAACATTTTGACGGTCAGGATTATTTTGCATCTTTTAAATGCAAATGGGTATGAAATGAATTACTAGGGTTTTAGGCACTACTTTCATGGATTTTTCTGTTTCTCTAGCTAGGTCTTCCTACTATGAAGCCTTTAGAAACATTAGCAGTCCCAACTAGGGTGAAATGTGGTAACACTAATTTTAAACGTGTCCTTCAGCAGAATTTCAAGAAGAGGAAAACTAGTTTAGGTGTGCGATCAAGACTTTCATATACAAAGGAGAATTGGCAGTACCTTAAATCGAAGCTTCATATTTTACATTTTTTAAATCATGCCTTTTACCCTGAGCAGTAGGATGATTTATGACTTTGGTTTGGGTTAGTCAAATAAATTGCCTATGATAGTATATTCACATAATCAAAATGAGAATGTCGTGTTTGGGGGTTTAATGGGAGTGAATGCTAGTCATATCTGAGTTCATGTGCTCACGTTTCTAACCCACTCTCAGGTTCATAGAACTCAGTAATTTGAACTGGGACCCAACAAGAATAACGAATTCATTTAAAAATATTTCAATCATATGTGTTATCTAGCGATCTATCTGTGAGGTAAGATGACTGTGTGCAGTGCTAGCATCTTCTTATTCATTTCACCCTAAAAGGGTTGTGAATGTGCGTAATCATTAATATATAGTCTTAATACAAATATTTGGAAGCCTAGTCTTCCTAAATTCTTCCTAATTAATCTGTAATTTCCCATCTTTTCGCTTCATTGCTTTTCGTCTAGGGTCGTCTGTGTTGGGGGAGATGGGTCTGCCAGTGAAGTAGCCCATGCTTTGCTACTTAGAGCCCAGAAGAATGCTGGGATGGAAACAGACTGTCTCTTGACCCCCGTCAGAGCACAGCTTCCTCTCGGGGTAATACCAGCAGGTAAGGCAGAGGCCACGGGTTCTTTCGACTGAACTTCCCCTCCCACCTCTCCTTGTTTTCCGCCCTAACCGAGACAGGGTAACATGGAGTTGCAATTGCACACTCTCAAAGATCTAGGCTTAACTCCAACCGTCTCTGCTATCAAATAAGAGACTTTGAATAAGTTGCTTAATCTTTTGAGTCTCAGTTTGTCCAATCTGCAAATAGGGGTACTACTTAGGAATTTCATCACAGGGTTGTTTTCGGATTAAATTAGATGGTATGCATGAAGGATTTAACATATAAGCAAGCAATCGACAAAGGGCTCATTATGATTTTACACGAAGTATTAACTCTGACTAGAAGGGGGATCAGAGTGGCAGAAGACGAGTTGGCTAAGGGCAGGCATTTTATCTTTTCATTTGCTGCTGTATTTCCAGAACCTAGAGCAGACGACAACACGCGGTGAGTGTTCAATACAGTTTCTTAAGTTAACTAATGCAAATAAAACGTTATAGAATAAGTAATGCTTGAATTAGACCTTAAACGAAATAGGATACAGTCTGGAAAAAACTGAGAATGTTTTGGTTTTTTTTCCTAAAATAAATAAATAATAGAAGCAATGCCAAGAAAACCCAGAAGTACTTGCAGAACTGAAACCTGGCCGTTCCTGCTGTCCAGTCAATTCCAACTCCAAAGCAAGCTGAGAGCAGACCTGCACCTTGCGCTTCCAAGGCTGGGCATCTTAAGGCAGCAGAGCCTCGCCTTTCTCCCGGAGGGTGCCTGGTGATTTCTCACTGCTGCCCTGCCTGGCTGTCAGCAGCCCAACTTGCCAACCCTCAAGGTCACCAGAGCTCCATCCTTACCATGTAATAGCACCAACATCTCCCTGAATGCCAGAATTAGAGTTCCGAAATGTATTTCCTAACCCCATTTTTGATAAGGGAGATTTTAGCAAGGAACAACTCGACAGAAGTTTGTTCTAGGACGTTCCATTTGACTGAACGCTGCACAATGGGTATGGGAAGCAGGCTGGAGAACTAGAGAAGAGAGCGGGGAGAATCGAGCAACAGTGTGGTCAGAAATGAAGAATGGATTTCTCTCAAATTTATTATGTTATACAAGTGAGCCGTCCAAATTATTATTTAAATAAGCAATAGTGGTAAAAATGGGCCCTTTTCCATTTTTAAAACACTACACACCTTGTTGTCTATAAAGGAAGGAAGAGCAGAAAAATATTTCCTATGAAAATAGAAAATAATTCCCCTACTTGAAAAACAACAACATTCTATCCATTTGATATAATCCAAAAATAATTTCACCAACCAGTATGGAGTTAATATATTGGCTATTATTAAACAGACAAAGAGCAGTTGTGTTTTTAGGGGATAAAGATATCCACATGCGCATTTAGAGAATAAAGCCTTGCATCCAATCAAGACTGTGAAAGGAGAAAAGGGCAGGAGGCCATATCGTGATCATTTTAAAAGACACGAAAAACACCTATAATAACCTCTAGTAGAGACAGCAAAATAACTAATGAGAGAGAGAGAGGGAGGGAGGGAAGGAGGGAGAGAGAGAGAATGATTTTGGGCAGCACTTTTATCTTTTTGTGCCATTTTAGAAGCACTTACAGTGAGGGTAGAATCTTTCCAACATTTCTTTCCATGCAAACTAGTTGTACGGTCACAGTTTCTCTTTTACGAATCCAAGGGGAAAGATGAGTGTCCTTTAGGTACACATTCGCTATGCATGGGTAGCTGACCGCAAAGACTGGTGCCTATGCTTCTGATTTTGAGAACATTCTACATGCACTTTGGATACTTGTAGAAATGCCACTTTTAAGGCTTTGTGTTTACAATACTTAGCCTAATACCCTAACTCTGGTAATTGTCCCAATGCACTGGTTCCACCCATTTGGAAAAAGGGATCGCAGACAGGAAGTATTTAGTAGGAAGAGGTCTCTATGCTCCTCTTGGCCAGGCAGGAAGTTTCCCAGCTTTGAACACAAGGAAACCACCAACCTCTGAAGCCATTTGCCTCCTGGAGAGAGACGCCCAGAGGGACTGTTCAGTAAATGACTCCACTGAGCCAACAGACTACGCTGCTGCATTATGGTCAGATTCAAATGGATCAGATGTAGGGAAGGCTGTATTTGAACTGCTGGCCATTAGTGATGGTGTTTGTTGCTATGGCAACTGGTGCTAAGGAACTATACTGGGAGATTGGGATTAGCGGGAATGGGGAGGAAGATGGTGGAAATAGCAACCTGAGAGGACATAAAAATAAAAAGAGCAATCTAGTTGTAAAACAAGGCACACTCCACATACTGATGTTTGTGAACCATATATTCCTATAGCGTTCACATAAATAAATTCATGCTTTCCAATTAATTTGAAGACAATAAAATATTGCTGAGGGACTGTTTAATTTCTATGATATTTCAGGCAAAGAACCAAAGTGTAGGTGCAGTTTTCATGAGAATTTTAGCTATGCTTGACTAGGAAGTCATTACATCACATTTATCTGTTTGGATGCGGGAGACATTAACAGCCTTATGAATATTCATGGCATCTGGTTAATTAAGTTAATTGTTCTGCAGAAGTGCTCACACTTCCAAGGACAATTTTCCCCACTTCTTTTTTGCTTCCATCGAAGCTGCCTGGTGCCTTCAAATGTCATGCCTTACACGAGCTGTTCCCACTACCCTTCCTCTTTGTATGCAGCACACTTTAGCAGATCGGAGGAGACAGAGGTGGACAAAGGAGTTGGGTGTGTTAAGAAAAATAACTTTTTCTGGCTCATTAAAATGTTTACCTTGAGGTAGAACCTTGATAGCTCTGTGTCAGTGTCGCCAGCTACACGGTTGTGTTTTATGTGAGCCGCACTTTTGTGGGCGTCGTTTCAATTAGAGTTCCCCGGTACAAAATGGGATCCATTTCTCAGCTGATCCAAATAATAGTAGAGGGCGAGCCTTAGTTTTGCGAGAGCCCCTGGGTGGTAAAAACAGCTAAGCTTTTGGCTACTTTCCGAAAGCTGGGTGGATCGAATATACTTCGAGGTGATTTGGTCTTAAGAAAGGTTTGTCCATCTGCATGGGCAAGGTCATGGCCTTGAAAACCTTATATTGCACAGGTCGACAATGACACCCAAGAGACCACACGGGTCAGAATTGACTCAAAGGTCACTGTCAACAACAATGTTATCGTTTTAGAGCGCCCCAGCAACAAAGTGGCTACCCACTGGGCTGTCTTTTCAAACAGACCTTCTATACCCCTAAAGCGTCTCAGAAGGCACAGGGCCTCTTTGAGTCGGAAATGAGCCAATGGCATCAGGTTTTTGTCCTGTGATCTTTCATTACTCTCTTTATCATATAAAAGAAACTGTGTTTTAGGTCTAAGGTGCAGATTAATCAGAGTAAAAGATGACGGAAACACTATTTCTGACTCGTGCCCCTGCCTCTCCTCACTGCTGAGATCTGCAGGATTCAGGAGACCCTGAGTAGGGTGCCCTAGCGTTCTGAAAAGGGTTTGACTTGGTTGTACTCAGCATACTTCAAACTCACAGAGAATGAATGCTCTTTATATTAAAAAAAAATGATCTTTATGTTCTTGAGTCCTGATATGTGTCATTATTATACATGACAACTTCACATTATGTGTTTTTAATAGCCTTCCAGAGGAACACTTTTATAGTCCCATCTTAATTAACTATGGTAATGGAAGAGCTATGTCCCATGCAGTACTGTAATCTATCGGTAATCCTGAATATCTCACTCTAATTATGTGGCCTCTACCCAAACCTTTACCATAAATCTGTTTGGGAAGCAAAATAGGTTGATTTGTTTCCTCACTTTTTCCCACCCATCCCAGATGAATTACCAATTAGACAGCCAAAGGGCAGGCTTCAAAGGGTCAAAGGGTAATTGAAAAGGCCTGAGAAATCAATGTCTAGGTAAAATCCACCAAATAACAGGTTTCTGGAGTACATGTTATCAAATGTTAGGGCAACGCAGAATCATCTTAAGAGCATATTAAGACAGCTGGTCCTCCATACTTCCAGACATTCTGTAGATTGGAGCTGGGATCCATGAACTTGTATTTTTAACTCACACAGGTGTTGTTGCTGCTGATTCATGGACCAGCATGCTGTTCTGGAGGAATGCCGCTCAAAATGTGTGATGATACAGAATGCGAGGAGACCAGGTTCAGTGGGTCTGGAGTGGGGACTGAAATTTAGCATTTTAACCAGGTCCAGGTCAGGACTGAAGGCTGTTGACTTAGGCCATGCTCTGAGCAACAAGAATCAGAGCATCGTTTCCATAGATGTCTGTAGTGAACCCCACAATGAGCGCTTACCCACCGAATAAGGGGACTTTACTTTTCTTTGCATTTATGCTATTAGAGATCTAAAAATCTCTAATAATGAGAGCTATTCAAAGATAATGATGGTTATTTTAATGAGTTTAATTTTATAGAGGCTGAGGTGCCTCTATCTAAATGAGTATTACTCTCTTAATGAGTAATGCAAGCACATATCAGTTCAAAGTGACACAAGTTGAACCAGTTACGTTATTCTGCCGTTGCCAACATTGGAGAGTGTGCTTAGGTGGAGAAAACGGTTGACCCTTTTAATTACTAACTAAACATCAGCCATTGGAAACTGTGCACACATAAGTTTGCTATTATGAGTCAAAATTAACTCAGGTACCTTGGCTTCTTGTTCTACATTGGAATGCTGTTGATTGACCAGGTCAGGGTGTTATGGGTCGAATTATGTCCTTCCAAAATTTGTGTCTACTTGCCTGAGCTATAATTGGATTGACAGCTATATACTGATGTAATCAGACAGGTATGCAATGCCCCCATGGTGTAATCAGACAATCCATTGTAAAAGGATTCATTCTGTTGTATTTAAGGTTGCTATGAATGGAAACTCCTGCACCATCCTCATGATGGTTCTTAATTTTGAATTTTGTTGTAAGGTGCCATCAAGTCAGTTCTAACTCAAAATAACCCAGTGTACAATACACTGGAGCACTGCCAAGCCCGGCACTCTCCTCTTTCCTGGTACTGCCCTGGGGTGGGGCCTGTGGCAGCTTTAATCTTATGATAAATGGAAGGAGAGAGGAGTTAGCAAAGATCAAAGGCAGGAAAAGTTAGTAGAGATAAAAGGTGAGAGAAGTTTGCCGAGAGGGGAATCCCTAATACTACCCAAAAAGCAGCCATATATACTCTCCCCTGGGCATCTTGAATCTCCAGTAAGGTTTGCTTATCACACACCTGTGGGAGTGTCTATCTGTTCGGGGTGACCTTTACACAATGTTTTATGGTAATGACTGATGATCTTTTCCCTCTCCCTCATCTTGAAAAGCTGACCCCAGCTGAAGTGAGGTCTCCTCTGTTGAAGTGGTTCTAAGATGTAAAAGGGGGTCATACATGATTCATGTATGTACATGTACAAAGGAGTCATACATGACTCGTGTGTGTACATGTGTAAAGGGAGTCAGACATGATTCATGCACCCTAGGCAGGTTCCCTATCTCTCTGCTTGGGAGACCAGATTGGAAGAGCAGGAGGCTTCTTCTTATGTCGTGGTGTTTATTCTTATGAGAGTGGGCTCATGCAATAGCTGTCCCTTTGCGACTGACTACCTTCACTCAGAGAAGGTGGATTCTGTGTAGAAGAATTCTGCATCAGGAGTGGAGGAAGCTTATTAACAACCTGCGTTCCTAAGATGACACCCCCTTGCTTCCTGGAAGTGAGTAGGACTTGGGGCACTTGCTGGTGAAGACCCAGGATGAATCACAATTCAATGTAAAGACGACACCATCTGCACAATGGAACCAGTAGGATGCATCATGACAGATGGAGAAATGATGGAAATTGTCAGGATTTTAGTCTTGCTGGGACTCACAATCGAGGCTCAAGGAAGCAGCAGTCAAGGGATCAAAAGACACATTGCAAGGGACACATCGAAGGCACAAACCTCTGTGAACTGTTGAAAAGCAGGTTATTTGGGGGCCAAGGTGTGCCTGACCCCAGCCATGGTATTTTCAATGATTGTGTTTTGTGTGATTTTCTGTATATGAAATCCAGGATAGGTAGATCCGTAGACAGAAACTGGAATGATGATGTACAATGAGTACAAGCAGAAAATGCTCTGATATCATGGTGATGATTGCACAAATCTTAATATAATCGAATGATTAACTTGGGTGATATGTGAGGCATATACCAATAAAACTATTTAATAAAAAAAATGGAACAGGAACTGTAATCAGTTTTTAAAAGACTATAAATGTTAATAGAGTGTAATAGGTAACTTGTGTGAATTCTAATTAAAACAAACCAACCGGAAAGGACTTGTTGAGTCTAGCTCTCCAAGAGTTGCATAAGTATTGTAGGAAAAACCACTATGATTTTATAACAAAATAAACCCAAAAAATGCTTACTAACCTGGTATTGGGTGCCAAGCCTCTTGGTGCCACTGAACACAGGCAAGGGATTGCCATAATGCCGACATGCTTATTTCGGTGATAATGTTTCATGTTCAAGGGAACGGCAATAGTATTTTGATATTTTTAAAAACAGCGCTTATCTACTACAAATAAACTGAAATACTTAGAAACAAAGTGATATGATATCAAGTATTTGAAAATATTTTAGGAAAATGGTGGATGAATTGATAAACAAGATGGCAGAAATCGATCATTATAGAAGCTGGGTTACAGGTACATGGAAGCTGCTCTAACACTCTCCTTGCTTTTGTGAATATCTGAAAATTGTCATAACAAAGAAGCAGAAACAGCTCATTGAGGATACAGACCCTATTACATGTAGTTCTCTGTATATCTCAATGACTGATACCTATTAGGTGACCATTAGAAACTTCGGACCCAGGCTCAATTTCATTCTGTAAGTGAAAAGGAGACTGCTTCATAGCACTCCATTCTCCTAGATTGCATTTCCCCTTCTCTATCACCCAGTCCCAGTGTAGTTGGCAAGGCTTTGGAAAAGCACACATGCACACATATTTTTCAACCTGGATGTGAAGTGAGAGAATAGGCTCATTTATCCATTTTTATTTTCATAAATGTTGATGTATATGAACGACGAGTTTAGGTGAGTGGTTTTAAGACGTGTTATGAGCTTAATCAGCCAGAGAATGCTGTAGATGCCTGCATTAGAGTGGTGCCAACTTACTGAGTATGGGGTACCAACTGGTGGTTGGCAAGTCAGGCCTGGCTCCGGCTGACCGTGGGCGCGCCATAGGATTTCAGTGGCTGATTTTTGGAAGTGGACTACCAAGCTTTTCTTCCAAAGGGCCTCTAGATGGACTCAAACCTCCAATCTTTGGGTTAGTCAAGCACAGTGAAGCTCTGTGCCACCCAGGAGTTGGTAGGCATGGAGTGGGGTCAGGGATCTTACGTCTTTGATGGCTGCCCTGAGGACTCAGGGGACCATGAGCAGCCTTTAAATAAAAATGAATTTCAAGACGTGATGATAAAAACTTCCGAGTTAACATTTATCCTGGAGGCTAGCTGTCCTATTTATGAACTTTAGCTGCCCCATTCCCAGGAAACCTTGACCAATGGAGAACCTATATAATTTTGGGAACTAAAGAAAAATGCCAACAATTTTTATCTGAAGAGACACTAAAGGTGCCGATAGTATAAGTTGAAGGAATCAATCTCAGATTCCAGGAAGCTGCTTCGGGACTAGACGTGGAGGCAGGGAAGGAGTAGGTAGGGAAGCTCGTGTAGAGACTTTTAGTTTGTTACAGGCCCCTGGATCCTATCAGTGTGAATGCTGGGAGCTGGAAAGCATTCGGTCCATCTTGAGATCAACTGGTACATTGAGATCAATGAATAAATTTCCTTAGCATAAGGGTTTAATTCTGGATTAACTGTCAGCTTAATTTGTTAGGATAGTTAGAATTTCTTACAGTTTCTTAACCGTTCCTACTTGTGCAGCTCTGTGCTGAGGGTTCGTCGGGGTTTCTCATATGCAAGTCATGCTCCCCACAGGTTCTCCATCTGCTTCCAGGTTTAATTCTTATTTATTAAATGTCTAGCACTGACTACCTGTATAGTCCAATACTGCTGGGTTTATAATGAAAATGGCAATCCCTGACTCTACCCTTTTCCTGAAAACTTCCATTCATTTTTCATCAGAATATTAAATGGTGACAACTACATACAATAAGTCACTGGCAAATGTATTGATTATCCATGTTTCACCTCAATTTGACAGGTTCTACTAATGTTCTGGCCCACTCTCTCCATGGAGTCCCTCATGTGGTAACTGCAGCTTTGCACATTATCCTGGGTAAGGCTTCTTCCCAATACGTGACACTTTTATAGGGGTGCTTTTAGTTTTATAAGAAAAGACATTTTATTTCTGTGAGACTTGTCTAAGGAAAAACAGGTTCTCTGTCTCTCAAAGCAAAGAAATGCCTCACCCCCCCAAAAAAGCTACCCTGTTTGGATGGTCAAAAAACCCACAATTTTATGAGCAAATCAAGAAAGTCCACATGTACAATTTAAATGTATCAGCTACTGCTGTTTGACACTACCCTGGCCCTAAGACTGGCATTATGCTGTTGAACAAATGCCACGGTGAAAAAATCTCTCTCTTGTATGAATCCATTAGATCATTTATCCATCCCAATTGATGGAGAGCATATACGCTCAGATAAATGCAAAGCAAACCTGTGAAACAAAATGCACTTTGTAAATATATTTCCCATGTACTCCTGTAACAATGTTTTATGTGAAATAGCAATAAGCTGCAAAATTTGTTTCTTTTCGTTTCCCCACTTAAGACCTTGAGAAAGTTATAAATGGTGATTGCAGTAGTGGTAGGCAATGAGAAATGAAGTGGTAGCGAGCATATTCATCATGGTGCGCAGTCGCTAGAGATCTACAAGTAAATAAATATGCTCTCCTATGCTTTACTGTTTTGATGAATGGTTCTACTGCACTCCTTGGCTGCCTGGCTGGTAACATTCAAGGGCACATACAGCCCGTTGATGTCTGTACCTTCAGCACCACTGGCAGGCTTCTTCGATTTGGATTCTCCGCCATGTTTGGCTTTGGTGGGAGAACTTTGGCTCTGGCGGAAAAACATCGATGGATGTCTCCTAACCAACGGAGAGATTTTGCTGTCATCAAGGCTCTGGCAAAATTAAAGTAAGTTTTTGTTTGTTTGTTTGTTTGTTTTTAAAATATGCTGTATCCCAGAGTGCATGACAACAAATAACGTACCTCACTCTATTTTAGGCCAGAGGACTGTGAAATAGCATTTTTACCACTTAAAACCTCTCAGGATTTACAAGACAGGTAGGTGAAAAATTCAGAATTACATAGACATCTAGAAGTATTCTTTTTTTTTTAAAGCATAAAACGTGTTGACACAATTTGTCATACTTGTGCTTAGGGCCTCTGATAAAGAAATTGTGGAACACAATTGTGTGAGGGTCGGCTCGCTAATTCACATGTAGCCAGTGTGAATGCAAACATTAGTCAGAGCCGATTGTACTTGTGCTGGACTATGGAGAGCATGGACTTCAAGACAGTCTTTACAGGAAGATTTGTCCTCATCATTCTGTGGGAAGATTTCCCAGAGGAATTAACAAGCTGGCATCCGAAAGAACAGGCGATGCTAACGGAATAGCGTTTCATTGAAGGAAGGGCTCCAGTCTCGAAAGAAATAGGAGAACATTGACCTTTTAAATATAATTTTACTCTTACATGTATCAACACATTACACTATTGAAAAGAATAGAATTGCTCACACGTCTAATTTTCACTTGTCTAATGTAGTGAACCTAAGATAATATTTAATACATGTAACGATGATCTCTTGAATTTCTTCATATTTAATAGAAACTGTTTTGTGCATGTGTGTCATGTGGTTGTTTCTTTGTTTTGTGTCTTATTTTTAGGAAGGCCCAGGGATCTTCTAAATCTGGTGAGTTCAAGATCATCCCCTGGAGCGTTAAGGCAGCGCTGGTGAGAGAGTAACATACCACTTCCGTGACCTGTAGGTGATGGTGAGGAGTGGCAAGTGACCCGGGGTCAGATCCTGAATGTCAGCATCATGGCAATCCCTTGCCTGTGTTCAGTGGCACCAAGAGGCTTGGCACCCAACACCAGGTGAGTAAGCATTTTTGGGGTTTATTTTGTTATAAAATCATAGTGGTTTTTCCTACGATACTTATGCAATCTTGGAGAGCTAGACTCATATAAGAGATGGGTTCTCTTAACTTTATAATCATCAAGACTCTAAGGGATTTGTCATTAGTGTAGGCTTAGAACAAGCATTAACCTGGAAAATGGTCTGATTTACTGCCATCACTGAGACTCAAACACCTTTGATTTCATTGACATCATTTTGCTATTTCATACCTATTTTGCAGGCTTGCCTTATTTATATTTACTTGTTTGTTTTCTTAATTGGCATTTGTTAGAACATTGTATTAAACGGTAGCATTTCTTATAAATGTCCGTTATCCAATTTCAGTGCAAGCATAAATGTGCCCTTTGAATAAAAACCACGTAGGTGTGTATTTTTGAAACTTTTAGTCAAATAAAACATCTCACTTCTGTGATGCTTACAAACCACCTATCTGTATTTGCAATGGAGTTAATTATAGATATTTTATATATTATTTTCTAGACCAGGGGGAGATATTCTCCCTCTTACACATTCTTTTTAAATCGCTGTCCATTATTGGCCTCTTTCTAATCCTGTAGAACCTAGAATATTGTGAAATACAAAAAACCAACACACTAACGAAACCCAGGGCTTCTGCGTCGATGCCTGTCCAGAGTGCCCTGTGGGTCAGGGCAGACCTGTCCCTGTGCGTTTCTGAGACTTTAGCCCTTTACAAGGGTAGAAAGCAGCCTCTGTCTCCCTCAGAAGGGCTGGTAGTTCTACACTGCTCACCTGCGTTAGCAGCTCAACAAGGAACCACCATGCCACCAGGCAAAATTATGTTAAATTATTAACCAGGATGATAAACAGCTGGCCAGAGAGATTTGCTTTAAGATATATTCTTAGGCAATTGATATATGGCACTAAACAAGATAATAGCCAAATTTAAAAGAAGAAAATGAGAGAGTACAGACTTTGATATGAAAACTTCAGATGTCAAGGTCTTTACTAATGACTTCTAGTATTGAAACTCGGAATGGGGATTTTTCCTATAGCTTGAGTGACCGAGAAATTGAGCCTCCTGTTTTCCTCAGCACATTCTCAATGGTTTTACCTAGCTGTATGTGTCCCTCTATAATTCCCAACCCGTTAAGAAGAAACCCCACACGAACATGACATTTCTGATTGGAGGAGCTCTATTGTACATCATTTGAAGCAATGCTTATCCATCCTGCTGCCTTTCAGGCTCTGGAGCCTGCTCAAGGACCTTCATGGTGGGAATCCTTCATTTACTGCAGAAGTTGATTCCCACCTCTTTCAGGGACACTCCATAAGATTGTACGTGGGCCGAAATTCAACTGTTGTTCTCCCAACAATGAGTATTGATGCGTTCATGAGTTTTTTCCTCTCCAGAGAATGGTGATTAAACCCCTTGCATCAAACTCACTGCCCTCGAGCTGTTCCAGCTCATAAGGACCCCATGCCACAGCAGACCGGCCCCATGGGGAGTCCAGGGCTGTTAATCATGATGCAAACCAACGGCCACACCTTTTCCCACAGAGCAGTTGGGGGGCCCCAACTTCTGGCCTTTCAGTTAGAAGCGAAGTGTTACCTATTGACCCCCAGGGCTCCTTGATTGCCAGCTGGTTATGGATTTCTTCCATGGATTATAATCCAACATAGCCATATTTTCCCAAAAGGTGGGCCCTGGTTGACCAGAGATTTTCAAAGCTGTAGCTTCTGAATGATTCGAGGTAATTGCACGGGAAGTTCAACTGTTAACTATTCTTTTCCCAATAAAGTACAATTTACTTTAAAATTTCTCAATGCAAATTGCTAATACCCCAAACACTCTGCTCATAGTGGCTCTCTGAGAACTTGAACAACACAGGATTTTCAAGGCTGTAAACCTTCCAGGAAGTAGACCGCCATCGCATTTTCCTTTGGAGCAGCTGGTGGGTTTGAACCTAAACCAGCTGAATGCATTAATTGCTGAATCACTAGGATTTCCTAAATTGTTAATGGGAGCTAATAAATTTGTTCTTAGATTCTAAATATTTGAAAATTAAATGAGTTAATAATAGATATAAAGCTATCAGGGTGCCAGGCACACTGGCTGTGTTTCTATTGGTAAGTATTGAAAGATAGACATGAGAGTTTTGCAGGCTTATGAATGACAACGAACCCATTATGAAATGAGGAACACATGTAGCAGTTCTCTGAACATTCCCGGGCTATTTCTTTTAGACTGGGAAGCTGTGGCATGATGGATAACTGGCGCACTCATCCCTGGGGAGGATGAGCTCAGGCTCTAGGAATCCCCTTTGTTTTTCTCTGTGCCCGATGGAGCACATCACTTAACCTCGGGGTTTGCTTTCCCTTCGGCACCAAATGAGTATATGACGAGCCCATCTCCAACGGCTCTTCCAGTTCTAACCTGAGCTTCAACAACATTTCAAGAGCTCCTTTGTAATGGCATTGTTGTTATTCTTGGAACAACCGCCTATTTTCACTGAACTAGGTCTAGAAATCATTTGCTTGTATTTTTGCAAATTTCATTCTCATGCCAGATGCATTTGCAAGTAGCTTTTTTGGTGCAAAGGCACACCTCTAGCTCTCTAGTCTCATATTAGACAGAAGAGTGGTGAGATTAAAATGCTCTGCTATTTAATTAAACATGCTGTGGCAACATTTGCCCACTCAATTTCATCCATTCAACGGTCACTTTGATGTATTTCATTTCTAATGTCACTTAGACCTTGTTCCCATAAATAATATTTAAGTCACACTTTAGATTTAGAAAGAATTCAATTATCCTTTATACTACTTATATGTATTAACTGTTTTAATTAGCCAATGTTTACATGGATTTTAAACTTTACATTTATGTGTGAGGAAGGCGTAGAATAATTTGTTTTTCTTCTCTTTAAGCCCCATAATGTAACAGCTTGTTGAACAGGAAGCCAGTAGTTTAACAAAACTGATTTAAAAGGCTGTGTCATTTGTAAAATAAGACAGCCAGAGAGGGTTTAAGAGTTTTAGGTGCATTTAATGCATAATGATTTATCTGTCCTGACTCAAATGTCTAGGAAATACTTCTCTTTTCTTCTTCTAAGAATGATGTAGTTAAAACTTATGCAGTCTATTAATTACCTTCGCCCCCCAATTAGCTTCTAATGTTTGCCTATAAACATTTTATTTCAGATTAAATAACGGAAGTATGGCCCTGATCATTGTACGAAACACTTCTCGACCAGCATTTGTCAAACATCTAAAAAGATATGCCAGTGTACAGAATCAGGTATTGTAAGTTCTTCTGGCTACAAAACGGCAGCCTAGTAATCATGAAGGGAGAGATGGCTGCAAAAGTAGACCTCCAGCCCTTCTGAAGACGACTCCATTTTCCTGAGTACATTCGTTTCTTATTTTTCCAATCTGTGTTTTATCTCCATTTTGAAAAATATTCCCCAGTATTAATATAGCTTGGTCTCTTTTGAACTATAGTGTGGTGGTTATTTCCATTTTCTGTGTACAAAAAGACGATTTAAAAATGCAATGTTATACTGAAATATTTAGTAAATTAGTAATACAGGCTGTTTATCAGAATAAAAAGGAATCAAGTTTGAGATGCTTAGCTTTCTTGATTTTACAGCGCCAAGCTCTCTGCAAAGTCACAGTCCGTAGCCTCTGCTGACACTTGTTTGCCAATCTGCCAGTGCTCATTCAGTGAGATCAATGTGTGGCTGTATATTCACAAAGAGCACCATCTTTCTGCAGACATTATGTCTTTTATTCAAAAATTAGAATGTGCTGTGATGTTTATGGATGTATAGGTATATTTATACAGTAGAACCCCAGACCTCCACGCTAATCCGTTCTAGAAGGAGTGTGGAGATGCGATGCAGTCGAGTTCCGAATCAATTTTTCCCATTAAGCCATTCTCGACCACCAAGTTTTTACCCTACCCTTGCCTTTTTATACAAAACCTTACACAGAAATTTCCAAGTAAATAAGTTCAGAGTAAAAGAATATAATTTTAAAAAGAAACACAACATTTAAAAACTTTTTAGCAACTACAGTATGGCCCTTACCTTGAGCTGGATGAGGATCTGAGTCCGTGGACACGGATACGGAGAGGAGGTGTGGAGAGAGAGGCCTTGTTTGGAAGTAGAATCCCCTTCCATGAAATCAACTGGCAGCTGATTTTCAGCTTTTCCCCCTTATTTGCCTTTTTTCACTAGGACCTGGCTGGCTTTTTCTAAAAAAAAAACAAACCTGTGGAATGTGCTCTGCTGTTGGCATTTCCTTAACTGTTTTCTAAAAGGGTTTACTAAATTATCATCAACAATATCGATGAGACGGTTAACCGGTTCCTTATTATTATGATTCTTTTCAAAAACTCTTTCTTAGGACCATGTTTTTTATCTAAAAGCAGCACAAAAGGCCACAAAAACTAAAAAAGTTATGGCAGAACGCTTGGAACACAGCTGCAAACGGTTTAAACACCGCGCACTAACAACGCCAAGGAACGCCCCGTGACCGAAACCCAAACTGCTTTCGTTTACAAGAATCACGTGTGGCGGGTCGGATTCCGATGTTTTGTTCAAGCTCCGATGCAAAATTTTCTCTACATTTGGTGTCGAAATCCAATTACGTCGAGTACTGATACAGTCAAATACTGGGGTTTTCATTTCTGGGATTTGCAATTTTAAGAGGAAAGAGTAACTAGTCATAATCACATTGTTGACAGACAAATTTAGGTACTAAGAAACTGACGTGGGGGGGGGGGGATGTGAATTTTTAAAATTGTGCATCTTGAAAGTACGGACCCAGATTCATAAATCTCGATGCTTCACACATCCTGGAAGCTGTGAAATCGTTCGCGGACAGTTTGATGAGAACAAATGGGAGGAGAATAAACGGTCAATAACTAGTCACAAAACCTTGCACATAGAATGCTTGACCATCACCAGGCTTCTCTTTCCTCTTCATCACTTCTAAGTTCCCTAGAAAGACTTGATGAACCGATACTCTGATGATTTATTGAACAGCCAACTGAAGAGAAACAGCCCCCCTTTCCTTAAGTCTACGTTCTTAAGAAGAGATCATGAACTCTTGATAATTCATAAATGATTACTCTTTGTTGTGTCTTACACTGCCCGACACCTCCCTACACCTGCTTTTCTGTTGTCTGTCCCCCAGGGAGGGAGTTATATGTAGATCGTTGTCATCGGTTCCCCTTTCAGGAGTAGAAAGCTCCATCTTTCTCCCACTAACCTCGCATAACCACTACTCCACTGGGGCACCTAAAGAAGAGACAGCTGACAAAAGTCCCCCCTCTTTGCCTCCCTTTCTCTGACCTTGTTTTTCACGTACCCCTCCACCCCCACCCCCGAAAGGATTTCTCTAAAACACGTACCTTATTTCTCTTTCCCCTGGTGAGTACTTTAATGACTTTTTCCTTGTCTTCAGTCAATTCTGAATTCCCCAGCATGGAACACGGGCGGCTTATACTCTCCTTGCCGCTCCCTACGTCTCAGCCTCCCAGCCTCACCTCTTACGAGATTCCCTGTGTGCTGCTCAGGAGGAATTTTGTAGTTGTTTGACAAATACAGTTCTTCCCTTACCTGTGTAGTTTGGCTCATGTTGTCCTGCTTCCCAGAACCCCTTCCCTTTGCCTGCAGGTTGCTTCTCTTGTGATCCTAAGCTTTCCCACCCTGAGCCTACGGACCTCTTCTCCCTTCCCCCAGTGTGTTCTGTGGCGGCGCTATCACGGCCCTTGTGTGCATCGCAACCCTGGTCATTGACTTCTCTTCCCCGCACCCCTCACGTGGTACTTAGTAAGCTGGTACTCTCCAAAGTTCCATCTAGCAAAGTCTGTAGCTTCACAATGAGGAAATATGCATTGTGCCCAGAGCAGTGGAGATTCATTTTGTGAAGTACTGGCCTAACAATTGGCGATATGATGTAATAGATTTATGAACGTCTATCAATAATCCATAAAACTAGCTGATAGTATAGAATATAATAATTTGAGTAAGCATGAGTTCACAATATACTGTTAAAACTGACATAAGATAATTCCATATTGTGCTAATAGCCTTCGGTTGAGGTAAGAGGCTTGGAGGGGTGACATATCTGACATCATCTGGCTTCCATAGCCATGAGGTAGGGATCAGACATCCCTCCATCCTTTCCCCTTCTTCACCAATTCTGACACCAACATTCCTCCCACGCCACTCTGCATGCTTCTTGTGTACTTTCCCTTAAAATGTTATTTGTCTACCCTTTCTTAGTGATTTCAGAGAACACTTAATCTAAGGCAAACCAAAAGAAAAATTAAATTTGAATGTTAGGGTGTACCATTCTATAGTGGTCAGTAAATACACACAGACATCTTATATCTGTCCTTACAGTGGGAATGAAGCAGACAGACTCTTATAAAAATCAACTTGACCAACTTCCTCTTTTATTTCATGAAAGGATACATTTTCCATTTCATGTTGGTACATTTAGACCTACATTCTTCCCAATTAAATTCTAAGAGTAAGACTTATTTTAGAGTTTACTTTTCTTCAGATAAGCTAAATTAATAATTTAGGCAGTATATTAGAGCAGTCTTCTGTGTCAATAGATGAGCATTACAGATTCAGGCTAAAGATCCAGTCTTTGGTTGAAAGGTCTATAATGTAATTGTCATATGTAATTTTTCATAAACATGTACTATTTGTCCAGAAAGAAGATGTCCAGCTGCTAGCTATTAAGTGAGTCAGGAAACCTCCAGAAAACCAAACACAAAAACACAAAGCAAAACAAAACAGGGTGCCTTCCTCTAAAAGCTGGATCCCTAGTCATAACAAGAGTTTCAGAGATAGAAGAATATGTCCGTATGAATGCCCATATTGAGCTGCAAGAGAAGGTGGACCCAATTCTTTGATTTGTGTTAGCAGTTACAGGTAGGTGCTAGCATGATTATTTGCATTTGTTTTCTTTAGTTCAATTTTCCATTTGTTGAGACTTACACTGTTGAAGAAGTTAAAGTTCAACAAAAGAATAATTTGAATGGACACAATTCAGACGAGAGACATGAGCCTCATGAAATTGGTCTGGAAAACAGTTTCCCGTGGAATGTAGATGGTGATTTAATGGAAGTAGCATCTGAGGTCCATGTAAAGTAAGTCTACTTATTTCCTCAACATGTTTGTCTATTAGTAGACACACCTCTCTCTCATAATAAAATGGAAGCTTCTCTCATACTTTTCTCCCACGCTGTAGGCAGTTGCCTGGTTAATAGCCCTTCTTAAAAGCCACTAAATCAGGGAAGCATGAAAAGATATCTGCGTAGCCTTGAATAAATAAGTAAAAAGTTTAACCTTGCATTTTTACCATTTAAAAAAAATTGATGAGTCTCTGACATTCTTAATTAGCTTTCTTCTTATACTATATATAGCTAACACATAGCTACAATCTCAATTTTGGTTTAAAATTATTAAGAATTTAATTTTTTAAAATTCTTTACTATTAAGATTAATAATTTAAATTCTGTGAAGATATCAGAGTGATGAATTCTTCTAGGTGGTGATAATTAGCCCCTGACCCTCAGTCTTTCAGTTTCGTGGCTAATTAATACTATCATGCTTTGTGTTCATGCACTTGCTTCTATCAAAATTTTGCAAAGCATGCAACATATTTTACATGAAAAAAAATGTACTGTGTTACTTAACAGGAACAAATGGCAGGTTTAGAAACACGCGAACTCGGTCTTGTCAAGAATCAAGACTTCCTGGTACAAGAAGGGTGCAAGGCGGCTCACTAGATGTGAGTGTGCAGCAGGGGATTATGTTTGCCGAGACAAGGAGAGCAACAGCCAGGGTATTGGTGGAGAATGCCTTACAGTAAATACTACTGCGGATTGATCATTTTCTCATTTTGGGGGGGATTCTTTTTGGATTGCAGCTTTAGATTACAAGAGCATATGCTTAGTTGACTTGTCTGGTTTGGGTTCACATTAGAGTAATAGTTGGCATTCTGTGCCATCCTTATTATTTGTTCTATCTATGTGTACACGTATGTGGAAAAGTGCAGAATGATAGGTCGATGGGATAATAATTGATGCATATTATTATTTTCTTTACAGATTGCACCCAAGACTTATTAGTCTTTATGGTGGAGATGTGGAAGACATGAATGATGGCAAAGCAACATGCAATTGTTTGTGAAAGAATGTAAAAACTAGAGTTTTAATATGAAGGAATATAGTCACGCTTTAAACAGATATCTTAATAGAAGTGTATTTTAAGGTATTATAATAGCTATTTTTGATGCTACTAAAAATCAAATCTAGAGCTTTAAGAAATCTAGATAAAAATAAATATATCAAAACAAAATTTGGTTTTGGAGAACACGGTATTGATGTTAAAAGTAAGTAAGTCATGTAGTTACAATGTAACAAGCATCAATATTTAACCTAGGTAATTCTAAAGTGAAGCAATATAAATTCTTGCATTTACCCAGATTTGAGTCCGTCCTTTTATTGTTAAATTTCTTATAGACTGGTAAGAAGAGATCAAGGTGATGGTGTAAGTATGCTCTGGTTTTACTGATGCAATCACTACCCCATAGTGGTTAAACTACAAGGTCACACAGCTAGTTAGTGATATAAGCTGAAACAGAAACATTGTTCCATATATTTCCAGTGCCTAGTCTATTTGCCAAAAAGTGGTATGTCGTGATTTTTAGAGAAAAAAAAATGATAAAAGTCATAAACAAGATGGAGGAGGACAAGAGAAAGCCATTGTCCAAATGAGGGAGACCATTAGCACCAGATCATAATGGTATCCACCGGTTGGCTGATATACATGACCTTGAAAATGACACGGGAAGTCACAGAAATGTGTTACAAATGTATTCTTGGCAGCAGATCAATACATCATAGTTACAGATGGGATTAGATTAGCTGAGTGGGAACGGGGCCATGATTGGGATACGTACATTGTGATCATTCACCAAATTGTCCAAGGCAGCCATGACCCTAGGATGAGCGCCATTAAGCACTCAGGCAAGTCCCCAGGGGGACTGCCACATCCTGGTGGGTCAGGAGCATGGAAATAAAGCCTTTTCCAATACACTTTTTCTGAGGGTGACTGTTCACGTCCCTGGTCAGGGTTCGGAGGGAGCTCAGTGAAGACTGAGCCCTTGTGAGGAGCCTGCAAATGGATCTGGAGTCACGTATAAGCTTTCACAGGGACCGCGTGACAACAGCTCACTGCCATTGGGTTGACACTGACTCACAGTGACCCTACAGGACGAGGTAGAACTGCCCCTGTGAGTTTATGAAACTGTAACTGTTTATGGGAGTAGAAAGCCCTGTCTTCCGCCTGCAGACTGGAAAGGTCCAGTGGTTTCAAACTGCCAACCTTCTGGATCACAACCCAAAGTGCAATCACTACGCCACCAGGGCTTCTAAATGGCTTATGAAAATTAAAAACTTCCACAGGAGGAAAGTAAAAGGAAACAGATGAAAGATCTAGGAAGCAGAGCTATGGATGGAGATATAAACATAGGTGTATACTTATGTAAATGTGTTATTGTATATACTCACGCATAAGCCTACCCTTTATCAGCCAAGGCACCTAATTTTACCACAAAAACTGCATTAAAAATGTGCTGACCCCCTAATAAAATGATTTTTTTAATGTGGTGAAAATATACTCAGCTTATACTCGATTATATATGATAAGTAATAAAAATAGAGGCATTGGTCTATGTACATATATTTCAATGGCAATACATTGAGGAAATGGATGGACTTTGGGCCTCTGCTCAAGGCTTCCCACAAGGCAATAGCACTTTGTTCTAAAAACCTGGCATTCTGTGATGCTCACCTTCACAACACTATCGCTGAAGACAAAATGGGTGCATAAGCAAATATGGTGAAGAAAGCTGATGGTGCTAGTGTCTGGGCTCCTGAAGGCTTGAAGTTAAACAAGTGGCCATCTAGCAGAGAAGCAACAAGCCCACGTGGAAGAAGTATACCAGCCTGTGTGATCATGAGGTGTCAGGATCAGCTAACAGGCATCAGAAGACCCAGAACAACTACAAAAAGATATTGTTGAGAATGAGGGCAGTCAGAGCAGAGACCCCAAATCCATAGACAAACCCATAGACAAACAGAGACCCCAAACCGATAGACAACAGGACATCCTCTCACAGAAGGGTCACAAGAAAGGGATCAGTCAACCAGGGCACAGTACAGCACCAATGAAACACACAATATTCCTCTGGTTCTTTGAGGCTTCCTCACTCCCCACTATCATGACCCCAGTCTTGCCTTTCAGTTCTGGCTAGACCAGAGCATGCACAATGGTACAGAGAAGCGCTTACAACACACGGAATCCAGGTCAGATAAACCCCTCAAGCACAGAAATTGGAGTAGCGATACTAGGGTAGGGGGAATGTGGGGGGAGGAAGAGAAGAAGGGGAAACCAATTGCAATGATCAACGCATAGCTCCCCTCCCCCAAGGAAGATGAACAACAGAAATATGGGTGAAGGGAGACAGCGGTTGGTGGAAGATATGAAAATAATTATAATTTATTAAGGGTTCACAAGGATGGGAGGGTGGGGGAAGGAGGGAAAAAAGAGAAGCTGAAATGGAAAATAAATGTGTAGAAAATGATGATGGCAACATATGCACAAATATGCTTGATGCAATTGACGTATGCATTGTTATAAGAGCTGTAAGATCCCCCAATAAAATGATCTTTAAAACAATTTAAAACTCATTTGCTTTTTTCACTTTAAAAACATTCTGAAAGTCTCTAAGAAATTTTATTTCAAACTATACAAGAATTATCTTTTTAACTAGGCAGAATTTGGCCTAACAAGTACCTGTGCTCATTCTGCACCTGAGAATATGGTTGTGTTAGGGTGGGTTGGCTAGAGAAATAAATTCAGTGATTTTATATATATGAAAGAGTTTTATAGCAAAGAGTCATGGTATATTAAGAAAACATCCCAGCCCAGTCCAGATCAAGCCCATAAGTCCGATAGTAGTTCATAACTCTGATAATAGTCCATAAATCCCTCCTCAGCACATGCAATGATACAAAACGCAGGAAGATCACGGGCCAATAAGTGCAAAGTCGTGTGGATCCAGTGGCAGGGGAAGCATCTCAGAGCTCTTGCAGGTCTCAGCCGGGCTCCGCGTGCTTGGTCACCAGGAAGGTGAAAGCAGAGAGAGTGTGTGCCCCGCCTCCCGGAAGAAAGGGAGGCCGGCCTTAGCCATTTATCTCAGTTGCCAATCAAACTGTGACCTGATTGACAGGCTAAACCCCACCCACATGTTCCTATGGGAGCCATGTTGGCACCGAAAACCTATCACATGGGTGTAGGGCAAGCATAACATGTTTTCACTGTACTCAGTGAATACAGCTGAAAGACTGTCATCTCTTACAGAAAAGAACCAAATTTAACTGCTCCCAGGCCTCATCCTTCCAACATCGAATCTTTTCTTGAGCTTGATTCTTCATCAACATTTCCATACATTCTTCTGAAAGAATGAGTTAGCTTTTAATTATGATCCCGTCGTTGTCAAGTCCATTCCGATTCCTAGTGACAGGCTAGAACTGCCCCACAGGCTTTCGAAGGCGGTAATCCCGGGAAGCAGATCGCCGCATCCTTATCCTGCAAAGCAGCCGGTGACTCCAGTCCCCAGACTGGTTAGCAGTCCAGCAACTTAACCGCCACATCACCCTGGCTTCTTTTAATGATAGAGGCATACAACCACTTTTACTAAAAAGGGTGTTACTGTCAAATACGACATATTCTATAAATTTATTTCTATGGGTCCACACAGAGGCTTCATGTTGATTGTCATGAAGGGAGACGCCGGACAGTGTAATATAAGATACAATAATAATTTATAAATTATCAAGGGTGCATGGGGGACAGGGGAGGAGGAAGGGAAGGGGAGGGGAAAAAAGGAAAATGAGCTGATTCCGGGAACCCAAGAGGAAAGCGAATTTTGGGAATAATGAGGGCAACAAATGTATAGATGTGCTTTACACAATTGATCTATGTATTGTGATGAATTGTATGAGCCCCAAGAAATTGATTTAAAAAAATCTGTAAGATATATTTGACTGCTCAAGTGCTTCCAGAAATCTGTACACTCACTCCTCATTCCTCAAAGGCTTATGAACAGACCAACTCACATGGATTATGCAGTCTAAAAAGAGGTCTCCTTGCTTAATGTTGACCCTTGTTTTGGATGCGTATTTGTATAGGGAAATTGGGATAGCTGGATTCATGATTGCCTTGGGGCACAGATGTGGAGGGGAAGGGGGGAGCCAACATCAAGGAGGACAAGGAAGAAGAAAAGTTCCCAAAGTGGATTGTGCGATGATTGTACAACCTGTCTTGATATTATTGAACACGTGACTTGTATATGTTCACTACAGCTCAATAAAATTTCTTTTAAAGAGGAACAGCTGGCATGGATTTTATAGAAGGAAATATTTTCCATTACAGTAAAGATTGCCCTCCAATATATCTCTCCCTTTCATTTTCAATAAGAGATTATTTTAAAAGGTCCACAAATTTATTATACATTTGTCATGTATTGAATTATATTCTCCCCTCCCCTCCCCCAAATACATGTCAGCATGGTGGGATCATGATCCCCAGTGGTTGAGTAGTTAAGTACTATAATCATCCCCCATGATAGGATCCGATATTATCAGCCAATCAATTTTAAAGGGCTTAGGGTGGATGCAACTGCCTTCCTGGACTGGGGGTTTCCCTGGGGCCTGCATCATTCTTTTATGGAAGAAAGAGAAGTGTGCATAGAAAGAGGGACCTAAGCCCCACCAAGAGCCAGAAGCAGAGCCTACCTTTAGATCTAGGGAGTCAGGGCTGAGAACCTCCTGGACTCAGAGGAAGACTGATGCCCAAACCTAGGGAGACCTCCAGGGAGAGCTGGCCTCACAGATGTTGAAAGGAAGCAAGGACCTTGCCAATAGAGAGCGAGCCTTTCCCTACCCAGAATTTGGATTGCTTGCCTCCTACGTTTTGATAGAGTAAGCTTCTCTGTGTTAAAGCTACCCACTATGGTAGTTGTGTTATAGCATTATTAGATAACTAAGGCAGCATTTAATATAGGGAATGAGGTGCTACTCTAATAGATACCTACAATGTAGAAATTGTTTTGGAACTTGGTAATGGTTAGAGGTTGGAAGAGTTTTAAGATGCTTAATGGGAAAACCTTAGATTGCCTTGAAGACACTGCTGCTAGAATTATGGACAATTGCGGGGAGGAAGTGGGGGAAGCTGGTGCAGAGGTTGAAAAGGAGAGGCCGAGAAACGGTCGTAACAACACCAGGAGAATCACACAAGATGACACAGTAGCCAACCTTCAGAACCAGATAACCAAGTGCCTTTGGGCTGGGGGCTTTCTTGTGGAGTGCGGTACCTCTGGGCACTTACAGGTAGAACCAAAGAACTTTGTAACATTTGCCTAACTAGGGCAGAGGCTGGCCTGGCCCGTGAAACCCAATGGACCTAGAGGCTAGGAACCAAGAAGTAGATGCTGAAAAAGGAAGAAACAGAAAAGAGCTGTCTCAGTTTCAAAGGGTAGGGCCACAATGACCTCTGGCATTTCAAAGGGTGAGGTCACAGGCTCTGAGATTTTAAAAGGTGAGCTATCATCTCCTACCTTTGAGTCAGAGTCTCCACTCAGCTCCAGGGTGTGGGACCCTGGTGTGTCAGCCACAAGGGCTAAAAGAATGGGGCTAGACCTGCTGTTCAAAGTTGAGGGAGCAGGGCAGCCATACCCAAGGGTGGGGTCACCACTCAGTTAGATAATGGGGCCACCCAATGCCAAAGGAACAGGGTTGCCACCCCAGTGGGTCTGGAAGGTGGCGCTGAAGGTTCTCCAGCCAGCCTCCAGGGATCAGAGCTAATAGCCAGAGTCTGGAGGGCACTGCCATTGCCTAGAACGTCTCAGAGGACACAGGATTATTTTCGAGCCCGAAGAGCTCATGTACATTGTTTTGCTGGTGTGTTAACTTGCTTGGGGACTATCTTCCCTTTTCCCTTTTCTTCCATCTGCAATGGCACTAGGAGCCTTGGTTACATCGAGGTTATACATTGAGCTGCGATCCACATAATTGGCTGTTTGAAACCATCAGCAGCTCCAAGGGAAGTAGTCTGGGCTTTCTACTCCCGTAACCCACAGTAGATCGCTATGAGTCATCACTGACTCCCTGGCAGGGAATTGGGTGTTTTTAGGGGGGCAACGGTAGTGTCTACCTTTACTGTTTCACCATTGTACTTTGGAAGCAGGTACTTTTTACTCTGTATTTCATAAATGAATAAGAATTCTGACCCAGGATAGAATTTGGACTTGCTATTGATTTAATACTTGTTGGGCGATATGATGGGGTGAGAGTTTTTTGCATATGGGAAGGAGGCAGATTTTTAGGGTAAAAGGAGTCCTGCTAGTGCACTGGGTAAAGTATAGAGCTTCTAACTTCAAGGCCATCAGTATAAACCCACTAGCAGCTCAGCAGGATAACGATTAGTTTGTTCTCCTAAAGATTTACAATCTCAGAAACCATGGGAAATGGCAGTGGATTTAAAAGGTGAAACAGCCTGGATTGAATTGTATCCTCCCAAAATGTGTGTCAACTTGACTGGGCCATGATTCTCAGTGCTTTCTCACATTCTTTTTATAATGTGGCAGTTATGTAATGCCATACTCTACCCCATGATGTGCTCTGATGTGACCACCCAATCCATTTTAAAGGAATTACGGTAGGATACTACACCCTTACTCTAGGCGCAACCTTGATCCAAGGTAAGTGAAGTTTTCCTGAGGAGTGACGACATCACCTTTGAGGAGAGATAGCTGGAGAGAGATGTGCAGAGGAGGAAGGACATTAGAACCATCCAGAAAGAAGAGCCAGATGGAGGAGATTCTTTGAACCTGGGCTCGTTGTGCTGAGAAAAAGACACAGCGGAAGACGGATAACAAGATGCATGGAAGTCTTCAAGGGAGGTTGGGCCCACAAATGTTGAAGAGATCTCAATCCTGTTCCAGAGCTGACAGACAGAAAGCCTTCCCCTACAGATGTGTTCTGAACTTGAAATTCTAGCATCCTAAACTGTGATAGAATACATTTCTGTTTGTTCAAGCTATATACTGTGGTATTTCTGTTGGAGCAGCAATAGATCACTAAGACATACACATATAGATACGGAACAATTCAAATGCAATTACATCCTAGTGCACGCAGTGCGTCAGAACCATGTATATGAAAAAATATAAAAACGACTCTATGTAAATGGAAAAGTTGTGACTTAAATTATTTAAATTCCAGAAGGAGATATGTTCATTATAAAACAGAATCTTACAACAATATTCACAGTAAAAAAATACTTTAGCTGTCATAGATATCATGGAACTTTTGATGCTACATTTATATTCACTGTATATAAACTAAATCAGTATATTTTGATTTATAATTGAATTTGTCAACTGTGTTTTACCTCTCTCCTTTCAAAGGAGAATATTTGTATAGACTTGATGAATATATACTTAATGCTTGTGTTTGAAGGGGAACGAGTACCAGCCAAAAAAATACTTGTGATTTTCTAAATTTTTGAGGACAGTCAGATTTTATACAGTACATTCTTTGTATGAAGCATTAGCTCCTAAGCATTGTTTGCAGTCCTTTGTTTAAAAAAATCATTAGTGATTTTCATAGTACAATTTTTATACTGCATTATATATATCAGTGTATTTCTATTTCAAATATTAGCTGAAGTGCAGCATTTGTAATCTGTTATTACAGAAGATAAAAGAGAATCCTTAAGTATTATTTACATAAACATAGAAATCTGAGGCTGATTTAAAATAAAAATATCTTCTGAGTACACAGTCAAAAGGCCTGGTAATCTATTCTGTAAAGATTACAGTGAGGAAAACCCTAGAAGGCGTTCTCTCGCACATTTGGTTGGTTCAAATCTAAAATGAATTGACAGCACCCAACAATAGCCGCTCGTTAACATCGTGATGTAGAAGGACCAGTGATTTTACCTTCGTCAACACATATATTACTCTAAAACACATGTACACCCACAGGCACCGCACCACGGCTACGCTGAAGCAGCTTTTTAAACTACGCGTTGGCTCTGACGTTCGCTTCCTGGTCACTATTGTTTGTAGAACAGTAACTAAATGGTTGGTGAAGGAGCCCACAGGGCTGTGCACTCATGAGCATCTTTGAGGATGAATTATTATTGTCAATAATGATCCGCTTTCATATAGTTGGAAGTAGCTCTCTGAAATATTCTGTGACATTTTTAAGAACCTTTGTTTTCAAATAGATCTCAAAAAGATTGCCCATTCAGTAGATTTTTGTTTTTACCAAGACAAGCAACGATGGTAACTAATATTTCTTTGAGAGGAAAGATATTTCAATTCCAAGATTTGTTCAGATACAACCCCATTGACCATGTCTTCTAGGGATTCTGGTTGAATAAACTGAATGCTTTAGTGTTTTTCAACCCACCTGAGATCTGAAATATCTTTGCATGATGAATATTACATTTGCAAGTTATTTTCTTGCAGAGAACAATCCTGGGTTGAGGATTTCACTTTCATTATGTCCTGGAAGTCGATGGAAGAACCCTTAGTAAAATTCATGCTTTCTTGTAAACACTGTCTTAAATTTCTGCAGCCCGGTGTGTTTGTGAGCTCTCTACACTTTAAAGGAGTCTTTAATCCTCAGGATTACTTTTGCTATTCACATAACTCCAACTGTCTCTTCTGTTTTCTTCTTGCAGGATCGTTTTATATTGTCTTTTAAAGAAGCCAGCCTGAAAATAGCATTACACAGTTAATAGCAGATAGCAATAAGCATATTATACCCATGCCAAGTATTTAAGAGGTCAACACCAGCATTTCTTAAATTATGTTCCATGTCATAGTCATTGTGAAGGCTCTTGCTAGTTATAATTAGTAAAACGTCGTTTGGGCAATAATTGGGTAAAGAATCGTTTTGTACCCGTATACCCATTTTCTCCCTCCCTCCCCTTTCTCTCTCTCTCCCTCTCGCTCTCTCCTTCATTCTCTCTCACAACTCTCTTCTCAAGGATGGCTTTCAATATTAGGTCCAATGTTGTCAAAGGCTTTTCTTAAACAATTATTTTTCAAAGCTAGTATTCTGATCTGAGCATTGGTTGTAACTAAATTAGCTTCTATTAAGAAGGTATATCTTTTCTAGCAAGACTTTGATATTGATAGTAGACATCTGAAATTTGTACTGGTACTCACTTGTGTATCTAATTTACAAAGTTATTATTAAATACTAACATATTTAAATATAGTAACTTGGAGCTAACCACTGACTTTGAGAACATAAAGTGCCTTTTTAAATGGTTTAGTTTCAGCAGTTACTGAAGACTTACCTTCCACATAACATATGAGATTAATGAAAGTAAGATAAGTCCAAGTAGTAAGCTAATAGAAATGATAAGGATAGTGAAAAAACGTTTGGGTCTTTGATGATGTAGTCCTTCTAGTAGAACCTGCATGAATTAAGCAAAAGGAAAACAAGACACCAATTAAAAAACATGTTAATACCTCCTTTCAAATGTCTCATAGTCCCCATTCGTAGTTCTAACAACCCACTCTATTCTCTTCTGTGTCTCAGAGAACCACAGAGAACACTGATGGTTGTTCAGCAGAAACAGTGAAAAATGGGCTCTTCTCATGGTTGTTCCCCAAGCCAGCCTGTTCTCATGCACCAAGTTTACCAATCAGAGTCCTGCCCTCCTTCCACTCATGGACAAGACCAATCTGCAGTATGCAAGGCCCTCCATGATTTGGCTACTATCTACTTTTGTTACTTCTGGTACTCTATAGGAAGTGATTATAAGCACCCTAATAATGCTAGTTCCCTACTACTGTACTTAAAAAGGTAGCAATTTCTTACATGTGCAACATTCTCCTCCTTGTTTAATTCAATGACTTTTGGATTTGGCTCCGGAAAGGCTGTCGCTCTGATTTCAAACTTGAGTGATGATGTCTCATCCTGTTTAAATAAAAGGCATATCCTTTATCCTTTATTTCACAAAATCATATATTAATAGATATAAATTCTTTGCCTACTCTCTAGAGGTTTCCACAATTTATTTCACTTGTATTTAACTGTGGTGCTTCTTTTTGTTCCTGGTATTAATATACATGACATCATTGTGTTGAAACTCTTGTAGTAAGCAAGGCTGTTTTGCAGATAACTTGTGATTTAAATATTATTTCATAGATGAAAGTAGCTAGTCTAGCACTGAATTTATTATCTGGATACTTCTTTTATAAGGTAAAGAAAACATTTATATGTTTTCTGAAGTCCAGTTTATTTGGGGCTCATTTTTATTCCATTCTAACCAATGAGTAGAAGTTAGGGATTCTGTGAAATACCCACAATGCACCAGACCATTCTCCCTTCCCCAAGAATGACGTATCTGGCCCATAATATCAATAGTGCCGTTGTTGATGAGTCTAGGCTTAAAAGGAAGACAAGGTAGACTGCAAAATTTTGAATGATTGTTTGATAGCCCTATGACTTAATTTTTAACAGAATTAGAACTAATTTTGGTATTTCTTATTTCCCTGTCTGGTACATCTTCCTCTTGACCACCACACTGTATAGTAAATTCAGATATTCCTTTCAGCACATTGTACCAGATCATTTCCTCTGTCTTTCAATGTGCCATGAGTTATTATTAGGTTTTATTAAAAAAATCAACTCATTTAATCTGTAATCTCAGATAAAGAGATACTATCCATATTTAATGAACAGATCCTAGAGTTGGGGATCAAGAGTAGCTTTATCTTGAAGTACTCCTCAGAAATATACATGCTCCTTTATTTTCTATTCAATGTTTCAAAGTTCACTTTTTGAAACTATACTTTTATTATTTTGTTTTGTTTTTTGATGTTTTAGTTTAGTTTTATGAAACTTAATTTGGCTCTTTGTTTTCTTAAGTAAAAGATGAGATTTTAGGAATAATATAAAGAGGTTTGGAATGGACACATATGAAATTCAAAGGTGGCCAATTTGATTTACTCCATCTAAATAACCTGTTTATTTACTAAAAAATGTCATTCAATCAATTTGGAGTATGGAAGAGATCAATGGAAACATAATTTTAGATTTTACTCCAATTTTACTTTTATTCAGAGTTTCTTAATTTATTCCATGCCTCTGTCCTATCCTACCTACATAACATGGTTGGATTTACAGGTTCGGTATGGACTACCCCCAGAGTTATCTCTATAATTTAGACCTACCATTTCTAAAACAGATGGTCTGCCTTCCAACTGAATGTGAACACTGGCTTCTTTTCCACTTTCCATTTTCCCCAAATGGCATAAGAAGATTAAGCAATGTGGATCATCGACTGTGCAGAACTTGAAGAGAAAACAAAGCGCGTCATGAATATAAGTACAAAGTTAATCAAAGCTTTCTGCAGTTAAAACTAAATGGCTAAAATCTTTTTGCTTGATAATAAAAATCTGCTTTCCTTAGTGGTACTTCAAAAGATGATCTTGCTAAAAGCGAATGTTTGGTAAATTATAACCGAAACAAAAAGAATTTGAACTGGAGTATGCCTTCTCGTTATTCTTATGACTGTCCCCTTCTTGGACCAAATGGAAAGAAAGACTCCTAATCTACATCTTACTCAAGTACATCTAGTACGCCCCCCACCAAACAAACAAACAATGGTCACATATAAACAACAACAACAAAAAGATGAGAAGCATGAAAATTAAGCCCATCCCTCAAAGGCTGGTCAGGTGAGGACAGCATTTTGGTATCCCGGAGGGTCTGCAACAGCGTCTGTCTAGCATACAATGAAGTGCAATCTTTCCTCTAAACTCCTCTCAAACTTCTCATCAGGTCTGTTCTTCACACGCAAGAACAACAGCCAAACGTGCGCTCTCTGCCACCACGCGACAGACTACGGTCCAACCAGGGGAGCTGTGCGTGTTTCATTCTGCGGTCGAAAGCACACCGGGAACGTCCACAACGGACACTTACCAAGAGCCTCTTGTCAGACTTTGACAAGAAATTGAGCATGTCTTTCATGGTTTCCACCGTACTCTTCCGCTGCTGAACACACACTCGTTGGTAATTTACAAAATGGCATTCCCCGGTAGTAGTCTATGAAGATAAAAACCAGGAGAGCCTTTCAATATTAGGGGAAAGCACAACAAAAACTGGAGAGTTTTAAAAACCCCATGATTATCTTTCCAAAAACATATGAGATATTCCTGAATTTGCGACAGATTTATTTTGGAAAGGCTTAATCTCGGTGGCAAAGACATAAACAAACAAGCCAACAAACCAGAAAAATGATAGTGTGCCGGATATATGGCCTAAACTACTAAAATGCTTCAACCTTACATAAATTAACACCATGGAATTTGAACGAAACATTTATCTGGCTTAGGCATAAATCAAAACAGTAATAAGGTGGCATGCCCCAAGACCTGACTCAGAACATCAGCACAAGAACATTGATTCTTGATTAGTGAGTTGGATATAGCTCTTTTAAAGGGCTCTTAACATTTTTACCAGTTAAAGTACTTTCAGAGGTTCAGACCACCAAGAAAATATATCCTAAAGTATATATTTAGGATATATCCTTAGTTCTGTGGCTGTGTACATCAAATGAGAGATCCCGGTGTGATTCCCTGGGTGTAATGCAATGTATCATGTTCAAAATGTACTCCAGAAACGCACAGGAAAGTCACAGCAAATGAACAGAGCAATGGACTGAAATGAGTACAAAGAAAGCTCTATTTTAACAATATCATTTGGAATAAAGGATTGGTCTGCATGAACTTAAGACATACACAATAAGGTCAGGTTGAATGAATACATTTATACCTGCACATCCAAAATGTTGAACAGTTTTTCGTTGTAGGGAGTAAAAGAATTTGGCACCATTATTTCCACACTGACATTTGGAGCCAGGCTATGGCCTGTGTTGATAACCTGATAAGAATGAAAAAAAAAATTAACAATCTTAAAATGTGTCCCATACGTGTAAGTACAGATATTCATGACCTTTTAAAGAAAACCAAATGCCCTATGTAACCCTTATAGCGGGAGAGACTTTCAGTGTGCAGCTTACAGAGGACACACACAGTCAGAGTTTGAAGTCTGTTAATAATTTCAACCTCTAGTGATTAATCACAGCCTATTCTTTGAGGGTATTCACTCAGCCATAATGATATGGCGCTTAAAGGGATTTATTGAGAAGAGATCTCATTGATTTACATCTAAAGATGCCCTGACTGCTTCTGTTTTCTGTATGTGTCTCTGGTTGATTTAGCTCACCCGTCACTTTGCTTTTTTTACCAGCAATAGCTCTTGTACCTGCTGACTGTTTCATCATCTCCCTAAGGAGACGTAAGCTTGAGGACCAGGGACAAGGCACTGAGGGAAAAGAAATGAAAATACAAGAGGAGAGAGCATGCACATCACGTGTTGCAGCTCCCTCCCCCCTCAGCCAGGCTGGCAGGAAGGCGAAGGGGCCTGCTGAGCTGCCCGCTGCGATGCGATGCTGGGGAGCCTTCTCTCAGTCCCGTTACCCATATCAGCACAAGCACTTCTCTTACATGGAACGTGAAGTTAATTTTCTCCGCCATGCACGTTTGAGGTTCATTTTCCTCAAGTGATCCATAAACAAATGAGGTTGGGTTGACAAACCTGATGGAAAGAAACGATAATGGGGTTCAACTAGTCTACTGGACGAGTGACTCCAGAGGGTCTTTCTTTATAATGTCGATTCTAGAAGAGGTAATCGTCATGATGGAGTAGTTTGAGGTGCCCTGGGGTGCTGTAACCTGTAGCAGACAGATGGTCAGGTCTTTCTCCCACGGAGACACCACCACCCTTTCATCGGAGCAGCAAAGAAAACTCATCTGTCTGTTCTGTATCTAATATTTCCCCTGCTTTTAAAACTGTGTTTTTAAACACAGACTAACAGCTTTTATTAGTTTCCAGTGAAATCGCTGGAGATTTTCTTATCTCTTCTTTCATACATTTTTTTTAACACATCTGTCTTGAATCAAAAGATCCATGAACACAGTTACTAAAATTAGGAGGAACCAATGGATGCTGGTTCCTGGGCCTTGGCTGAGGAGCTCAGTCTCATCCCATCCAGAGTACAAAAGTGGTGGCCTCGGTACAAACCCTACTCTCTTCAGTGTCAATACCTTTGCTTTAGAAGTGGACGTGGGTTCTGGAGAAAAAAGATTTGGCCAAGTTCACACCACTTAGCACTTCATAACTTCCCCACCATGTAGTGTGATTATGAAACCTCCAGATGCCTGCATCTGAAATTTATCAATAAGGCTAGCTACTTGACAATGGGCCTCACACTCAACTTACCCATGAGCAGCCAGCATGACCTCATACTTCAGAGGGATTGCTAACGTCACTTTGTTATTCCTCAGACTGTCCATTTCTTCTTCATTTTTACTACAGAAGCAAACAAACAAACAAAAAAAAACCACCACTAGATTCCACCAAGCACAACGCATTCATTATTTTCAGAGAAAGCCATAATTACATACCATGTAGGCCTTACATCCTCAGAGATTCTTTCAACTTTTTTTGGGGGGGTGGGGGGATGGGGAGTGTGGTAAGGGGAGGGAAGGGGATACAAATGTGGTAATAAATGATTTTTATGACAAGGTGGCAGAAATTTTCTCATCATTTGAATTGCTATCATTTACTTCTCTGTTCATTAGAGAGTTTTGCTTGTTTTATAATAAATAGATAATCTAATAAAAGATTTCTCCAAACACAACTAATGAAATGGAGCTACGTGGCTGCCCTAACAGCTACCATTCCTGGGATTAGAGAGGCCCAGTTGTTACAGTTCAATTGTTTTTTCTGTGATGAAACATACCAGGCAGCATGCACTGTGATGTTGAGGTTGTCTTCGGCTCGACTGAGTGAGCTTGCATCCAGGAGAAAGCTAATATCCAACTGTAAAGCACACAGAGAGGGAGAACTCACTATTGTTCCTTTATCTAAAATACCTTTTAAAATAACATTAACTTAAATTTAATTTTTCTTGATCTATTACACTCCTTGGACACACTGACCTGTGTTGAGTGCCATAAGCGGCCTCTCACTTGCCAGGAAGGTTCAGAAAAGATGGGGGATTTGTGACAATTTCAAAGTACAAGCATTTCCACAAGTAAAATTCAGAGACAAAGCCTCTGACAATACCGACAGTCAGGTCCAGACTGAAAATTAGAAATGCTTTCACAACCTGATTGAGGACTCTTGCCAAGAAACACCTTTTTGTATAGCAGAGGTAACATGCCTGGCAGATAGGACCACCTGGGGTGGGGTGGGGAGTGTTGGGTAAGGGTGAGGATGGGGGAGCCGTGTTCTCACCATAAACATGTACCCACCCCTCTTTTTTTTAACAGTAAACATTGCCAGGAATATAAACACAATCTCAAAGAATTCAAACCCAGTTGGTTTTTGCTTTATTTTACCACTAAGCTACCTACCCTGAGCAAAAAATAACAAACAAAACCACATACAAGTAAAATATATATGAGTATATGTATCTTTAGATATATATGTTTAAAATGTCTGTATATATGTATATGTGTTTATAGTATAATGATAGGGAAGAGTGGAAAATATATTGATATGGAAAAATAACAAACATTTTATGTTATTTTAGTAAAGAAAACCCACAAATGCTAAATGCTTACCCTTGACAGACGATCCACATATATATAGCCAACGTTGCAGTCGAGTTCTACAAGGCCCGACTTGTCTATTACTTCACAGTTTATTTGTTTCTCTTCCTAAAGGTAAAAATGGAACAAATGTTTTGGGTAGGAAGAAACCAAGGACGCCGTAACATATACTTGTATTTTTGTTTTTTAAAGAAAGCAAAATCATCCCAGGAGTGTTAATTTTCTTAGAAAATTATCTTCTGTTTACATTTGGGATATAGAGAAATAAATAGATAAAAATAAAGAAATAGAGATAGAAATAAGTTATATATAATATATATGCATATATAGGTGCATATACACATTAATACTCGTCTAAATTCACCACAAAATGCTTCTGGACAAATCTTTCATCAGTGTTTGTGTGCTTTATATTCAATCCAAGGCCCAAGTTCTAGAAAAATCACGAGACAACTCCATGTCTCATTTGGTCTTTCTGTCTGGGATCTGAGAATGTGCTAGAATTACTTAACCCCAGTGATTCTAATGGCAGTTGGTATGCTAGATGAAAACTATTTTCCTAAAAAAATTTGCAAGTGTTTGCAAGACTTATCAGTAAATTTCATATGAGCACATTTATTACTATTTCTTAATTTCTCTTTAGAATTATTAGAATGCTTAAGCTTTTCCTCTGATTTTTCAAATACTACATATACTCGAGTATAAGCCGAGGCACCCAATTTTAACCACAAAAACCTGGGGGCCTTTTTCAGCATAAAAAAGTGCTGAAAAAACTTGCCTTATCCTCGAGCATATACGGTAGGTACCCAACACTCTCAGGAAAGAGAACAAGGTATATTTTGAGTGGTCAGAGGCCTCTCTGAAATGTTGTTGGTGTTGAGATGGCCCCTAGATAAAAGATGGATAAACCTGTTAAGGGATAGACCCAAAGATCCGAAAGGAACCCAGGCCCTTTTCCTCCTTGAAATCCCACTGATTTATACCTCCCCGATGAGACTTCAAATCTTGCAGGGAAAGAGAAACCGGCCTGCAACCTCACTCGACATCAGGATTTCTAGGCGTTTGCAGAGTTCTGGCAGGTTGGAAATCCTTTGGGTGTAAGCCGTGCATGTGAACTTCACAGGAAAAGAGCAGCGACATTGGGATCGCTAGCCGTGGACCACCACTGTTTCTACAAGGATCCCAACCAGCAAAGCCTCATCGCAGCACCAGATAGGATGTGGCCGTGAGCCAAGCAATGGCATCCAAACTGCCCGCCCGCCTACCTGCTCCCCTTCTCTCTGTCCTGCTGAACGAGGAAGCTGACTCTGGTCTGTCTCAGACTCCAAAGAGCTTGCCTACTGAGCAGGCCAACGAAGAGTCTCAAAAACGTATTAGGGGCCTAAGTGATACATCTGAATATTAACTCTTACACACAAATATTGAAATACATTGTCACCACAGATCATTTTTTAAAGATAAATAAGACATTCAGTACAAGTTATTATCATAATATTGCATCATGATTTCAATACTTTAAAACCAGGCCTCTTGCTTTCAAGCCAATTCCAACTCACAGCGATTCTATAAGACGTAGGAAAACTTGCCCAGCCGGTTCCCAAGGCTGTGATTTTTATGGGAGTCGGGCAGAGTGGCTGTTGGGTTGGCACTGCCCACCGCTGGTTATCAGTTATGCACGTGAATCACTGCATGCCCAGCACCCTTTGCGACACTTACCAGGTCTAACATCTTCACGAAGTACAGACCGGTGGGCAGTCTGACCTGCAGAGTGGTGTCATACGCATCATCGCCAGCATTAAACAAGGACACATTCAACATTAATGTCTTCATACTTCCCACAGCAAGATAGCTTTTATTCTCATGCGGCCTAAAGGTTAAGGAATGTTATTTAGCACTTGTTTAGGAAATCAAAAACCCCCATCTCTTCACATAGTAATGATTCATCCCAAACATAAAATATTATTCTGGAAAAAGCACCTTATGCATGACCTCATGCAAGCCATTGCAAACACACATTTAAAATAACACTTGATTTCCTATTTTTCAGATAAATTGATAGCTATTAAACAAGAAGGGTTTTTTTTTTTAGAAAAACTGATTAAAGAAGTCTTTTTCTGTTATACTTCGTTTTGTATTTCATTGATATGATATGATATTTCTGGATATGACCTTTTCTTTATGATTTCCTAATTATTTAGCATTTTTTCTAAAGGCAAAATATATATTTTTTGTTTCTTTCTTTTAATCTTTGGATAGATATTGAACTAATGCTTGCCCAACCCAAAGAGAGGATGTATGGGGAAGTAGGGAAAAGGAAGAAATAAGGAATATTTTGTTGAAAGTTAGCAAGGGATAGGAAAGGGCTGTTATATCTGAAATATGTTGGATGCATGAGGTCTTCCAAATTCGGGGTATAAGGTTGCTATCGACCAGAACTGATTTGATGGCACCTAACAGGTACATGTCAAAATGGCCATGCTGTGTCCAGTCTCCACTCCATCTCGCTCCTCAATCAATGTTTCCTTCCTGTTTCTTTTTCCAATTGGTGCTTAATTGAATTCTTTACCCTTTCATTTGATGCTTAGAGTTCCAGGATTAACACAAGTACTGGTTTCACTTGGTTTCTTGGGTCTTTGTGGTAGAACGAGTGGTGGGGCTGTTACCAGGATGCCATCAAATGGGTTCTATCCCAATAACAAAGAGAGGCGTCCAGTGCACGGAAAAGGCAAGTAGACTCAAGAGCAGGGTTGTGAGGCTACTGCTCCCGGCAAAACTCGAACTGATTTTTCATTTTGTCCGTAACCGTCACTGACGCGCACGCATTATTTGTGTACAATCCATGGCTGCTTCCCACAGAACAAAGACAGAGCTGACTACTGGAGACAGACACTAACGAGCTACAGACTAAGCTATGTGTTATCTGTCCCTCCCTAGAGGATCACTTCTGTGGTTCTCTGATTCTTTTAACAGTTGTCATGGAGTGGATTCCATCTCCTAGCAACCCTTGTGTGTCATGCTAGAACTGTGTTACATAGAGTTTTCAATGGCTTTGATCTTTGGGAAAGATACGTCTACGTCCTTCTTCCAAGAAACCTCGGGACAGAGCAGATGCACCAACCTTCTAGTTAGCAGCTGGACGCTGGACAATCTATATCACCTAGGGACTCTTTGAGGCATCTCAAAAGAACGGCCTGGACATATGATTCCAAAAGATCGAGCTAAGTTTCATTCTTTCAGTGCTGTCTTTCAGAAACTACCAGTTCCCTCAATTTCTTAGTGAGTCTGGAGATGTATAGTAGACAAGGAAGAGGACTTTCACATATAGCAGCTTTCCCTTCTGATCGCTGGGTCTGAGAATTTGGACATTGCTGGAAGAATATGCAATAACTAACAAAGCCATTGTTCTGAAACAAGGCTATCATTTCAGGGTGGAGAAACCTGACGACATGGGAGTGTGCTAGCTATCCAATAACTGAGGAGATGGTTATAATGATTCCTTCTGTACTGTGAACCTTTGTGTGACCTAGGCACGTGTCTGCTGGTGGTCAGGTCTGAAGCGAGAGAGAAGAAATGTACACAGACATGGCTGATCTACATTCTCCTTACTTTTGCTAATCATGTTACATCCCATGGAACCTAAGAAGTTCTAAAAGTAAACTCTGCTTGACATTAAAGTTTAATTAAGACTTGTAGAAGAGCTGCCTAGAAATAGACATTTATAAAATATTCTGGCTTGTAACCAAAGCATTAGTCACTGAACACCTTTGGGAGAGAAGCTGGCACCTAGACAAGCAACAGAAGGTGAAGGCGCTGCATGCACAGCTCGGTTCCAAGACAACAGCAAATGAAAGAGAAGCACCACGTTCACATTTCAGTACCTAGACGCCGAGTGCATTTACCATGTTTAAGCTATTGTGCCACATTACCATAATTCTAATTCTACATTTTTTGATATATACTTTACTGAATCTTGATTCATTTACGAGGTTCTGTCAGAAAACTGCCCACCAGCTTTCTACGTGAGACATAATAAAAGACCAGGTGCACATCTGGAAGCATGACAAGTCTGAATCAGAGCTGTCCCCGGGAATCATTGTTCATTCTTCATTAAAACATTCACGAAGCAGACTTGAAATTTACAAAGCAGCCTAGAAGCCATGTAATTTACACAAACCAGAGCACTGTGTACATACAGAATCATAACTTAATAAGTGAAAGAGGGGCCTTAGAAGAATGACTTATTTCAGCACTAATCTCTCCTGTTTTTTTGAGTGATGTATCTTTCTTTCACAAGAAATGTTCCCCCTGGCTTGGTATAGTGAATGTATATGGGCCTCCGCAAAAATAATTAGTGTTTCTTACCTCACTGGTTTCTACTGAAGATGTTGGATCAAATTATGGTGTGAACGAATATAATACTTTACACTGACAAGGTCAATAACTCAAGTGTTTGATAAAAATAGCCAGTGAAAAATTACCTTATTACGTTATTCAAAAGATTACACTCTGTTGTTACTACTGACCCCCCAAAAGGAAGGAAAGGAAATTATTTTTTTTAAAAACACCCAAAAACCAAAAACCATCTTGCCAATTGGAATAAGGTTGTTGCCGTTATGTGCCATCGAACTTGTGTGCCGACTCAGTGCAACTCTATGTACAACCCAGGAACTACTGAGGCCCGGTGCCCTCCTGATCATGGCCTTAAGTCGGAGCCCACTGCTGCAACCATTTTGTCAAGCCATCCTGTGAGGGCCCCCCATGTTCATTGCTCCTCTGCTTTTCCAAGCATGATGTCCTTCCCTGGGAACTGGTCTTTCCGGAGAATATGTCCAAAGTACTTGAGATGAAGTCTTACCATCCTTGCCTCCAAGGAGCATTTGGCTGTACTTTTCCCAAGACAGATCTGTTAGTTCTTTTGTCAGTCTATGGTGCTTTACCAGCACAGTGACTCAAACGCATCAATTCTTCGCTGTCCAACTTTCACATGCAAATGAAGCAACTGAAAATACCATGGCTTGTGTCAGGTGCACCTTAGTCATCAAAGAAACCTCCCTGATTTTCAACATTTTCAAGAGGTTGTGCAGCCAATTTACCCAATGCAACGTGCCATTGATCTCCTGACTCCTGCTTCCAGGAGCATTGATTGTAGCGCGAGCAAGATGACATCCTCTACAATTTCAAACTTTGCTCTGTTTATCATGATGATACCTATTGGTCCAGGTGTGAGGATGTTGGTTTTCTTTCCATTGACTTACAATCCATTTTGAAGGCTGAAAGCCTTGATCTTCATCAGTCAATACTTCACATTCTCTGTCAGCAAGCACGTCTGGTCATCTACATATTGCATGTTGCTAATAAGCCTTTCTCCAATTCTAATGCCCCATTTTTTTCATAGCCTCCAGCTTCTTTGATTATTTGCTCGGCATACAGACTGAATCAGTATGGTGACGGGCTATAACTCTGATGTACAGTTTTCCTGATTTTAAACCATGCAGAGTTCCCTTGTTCTGTTTGCACAACTGCCTCTTGATCCATGGACAGGTTCCGAATGAGCACAATGACCTCTTCTGGAATTCCCGTTCAAAATGAGCAGCTGCTCCATGGGAGCAGGATGAGGTTTTCTTGTCTTTCTCCTTAAAAGAGCTAATAGCCTCCGGGCAGTTCTATTCTGTCCTATACAGCCACTGTGGTTCAGACTTGACTCAGTGGCACAGGGTTTGGTTTGGGCAGTGCACATAGCATCTACTTCATAAAACTTGTTGAGACCAGTGAGGCAAATAGGCCTACCATCTTCATTTTTTCAGACGGGCAGTTCTTGCGGGCTCAGGGACCTCTGGTGGGCATGGTCTAGTTCTTGCTGCCTGTGATTTCCCTTCCTTGCTTCTAAGGAAACCTCCGATTATTCAGTTAGTTGGCAGAAGTCTCTTAGTCTTGCCGAAGACAGAGCTCCTGGTCTGACTTCAGAAAAGAATTGTGATCAATTCAATGTGGTCATAATGCCTCCATTCCCCTCCAACCATGACGGACTTAGGGGTGAGCACATTTCACAGTTCTGGTTAATGAGTTAAAAGAAGTCTGCTAAGGTTGTCCCCTTACTGAAAAGCCAGCCTCATGAAAGACAAGCCTTTTGCCTTTGCTTCTTTTTGGCTTGTTGTCATCTTGGTTGACATCAAGACGTCATCGTGTGACCATGAGGGCAAGGCCAAGAGAACCACAGAGTTAACCATTCATGTGCAGATATGGGCGAGCTGTTGCCCTAAACCTGCAGAGGCTACTTATTGCACAAAGTAACAAATGTCTTTATCAGTGAAGCCACCCATAGCCAGGTATTCTGTCATTTGTAGCTGAAAATACACCTAGCAATTGCTTGGGGAAAACCTAAATCACTTCCCCTGGAGGCATAAATGGAGGCTCTTAGGAGTAGTAGCATTTACATCAGTAATCTAGATGAAATCTACTTTCAGTTGTTTACCTGATGCCTCTCAAATATCTGCTATTCTATTTGTGATCACGAGCAAGCTGTGTTTATTCATCTTTGTTTTGCAGTAGGAATCCATTTGAATGTGGTTTATTGTTGTGGGAATTCAAACATCCAGGAGAAAGCTTTGACTTAATGAAAACATGAGGAGAATACAGAAGCACTGTTTAGTGTGCTGTTGGCAGTCTATTATTTTGGTCTTCAGAAACTCATGTTCTTTAAGGCGTAAATGCATTTACCTAAAACAGGTTTATAGCTGTGGGACACAACAATACTATTAGTACCCGTGGAATTCTAGACGGAGAAAGTGCAGAACATATGGTCACAATTTGCCAACCATTAGAGAGAGGGGAGTGAGGACATCTCTGTGGGAAAGGCATATTTTTATGTGACAAGAGCATCATTTACTAAAGATTCAAAGCAGTTTGTCAGAATTCCTTACTGTGGGTCTAACAATCAATTAGGAGAGCTTTCAATGGAAAACTTCTCAAATAAGTTATTATTTACTTAGTAGGAATAGCTGGTAACTTGCCTAATTGTTGCAAAAGATGGTGTACTTATACTTCAAGCTGACATTCATGCCACTTCCAACCTAATAAAATGGGAATGTATTGACTCTTTGCACTGCATTTTCAGGACCCAATGAAACAATACATTCCGAACAAATAACTAGTACTACAGTTTAGCAATTAAAAAACATTTTTTGCAGTATTTCACTTCCTGGCCAAACTAAAAACAATTTTATCATGATCTATAAGTATTCCAACTATGTAAAGAAAAACAAACCCAAAACTGTTGCTATTCAGGCAGCTTCAACTCAACTCTGGGACAGACAGCCACGGCTCCCTCGGGCTTCCAAGCTGTGGCCTGTAGAGAAGCAGACTACCACGTCTTTCTCCCAGGGAGTAGCTGGCGAGTGTGAGCTGTCGGCTTTTGATTAGCAGCCGAGCCATGGGGCCACCAGGGTCTCTTCTATTCCGAGCATAAAGCATCAAAAATAATTTTACTTTGACTCAGTAACTTTTACTGAGTTTAATGTGTACTTGGCATTGTGCTATGATGGTGGCCTGCATTGTGCTCTTTGATTTTTAAACCAGAGAAGATACTGTCACTTAGTCTAGTTGTCAATGAGTACAAATATTTGTTGTTCGGTGCTGTCGAGCTGGTTCCAACTCAGAGCGACCCTACGCACAGCAGAATGAAACACCGCCGGGTCCTGCGCCCTCCTCACCAGAGTTTACGTGTTTCGCCCCCTTGTTGTACCCACTGTGCGGATCTACCTCATCGGAAGCCTTCCTCCTTGGGGCTGCCCCTTTACTTTCCCAAGATAATGCCTTTCTCCATGGATTGGTCTCTCCTGACAATATGTGCAAAGTACATTTAGAAAAATTTTAAAAGCTTCTCTAAAAATGCCATTTGGCTAGTAAATGGCAGGTACAGGATTCGAACCCAGGCCAGCTTCACTTCAGACTTGAAGTTCCATGACACTATAGCATAAGTCCTGAGTTTAGTGTTATTGGAACTTCAGGGAAACGCTGGGCCTGATTCTCCCAATGTCTGATCAGGTTGGGCTGTGACTAAGCACCTGCATTCCCACCAGGCATCCTGGGGGCCCCAAGGCTCACACTTTGGAAAAAACTGCATCAAACTCTGTTGACTGCCATTTAAAATCATAATGTGTTTGACGCTTAGACAATGAGAAATACTATCACTTTAAATTTTAAAAATGCATAGTAGATAATATAATTTTCTATCACAACAAAATATGCAGTGAAGAAAAACTTATAATTCACAGTTTAATAATACAAAATCTGAATTCTATAAGACATATTTTCACCCATCAGGAAGGCATCATTCTTAGTCATATTTTCATATGATTTTCAATTTCTCATTTTCTCTTAGGCCAGAGAGTAACAGCAGGAGAATTTAATTGGGAAGGTGAAATAGTTATTTATTTGTACCTTAGCAAGTCTTCCCACACATAACTCTTCGTCTTATCAAAGGCCCATGAAGGCCAAAACATCAAAAAACAAAACAAAACCTAACCCTAAATATCCTAGGAATAAATAAATAAATACATTAATGGGAAGGCTATACATTATTCAACTAATAAATTAACAAAGACACCAGCATGATGCTGAGGTACAAAGTAGTAGCTTGTGGTCACTGTCCCTGGATTATCTAAGCAGCCAATCTGGATAATGGAAGTATAAAGTCCAATGATCAATCAAATAGACTAGGGTTTTGACAGGGAATGCTGACGGCTATCTTGGCCTTGCCCAACTGAAAAGAACTCATTTATTCACTGCCACAAGTGATCCCACCTCAGCAGCAGCAGGGCACTTAACATTGGTCACCAACATTTGTACCCATTCCTATTTGACTCCCTGTCACATTTATCATAACAGCCTCTTTGAATCTCTTCCCTTTCTTTCAACTTCCCAAGCCCCATCTTCAAAGTCCTCACTTTCCATTTGAGCTCATGTTTGATTATGATCATCCACGAATTTTCTTTCTTTACACACTTAATCAAGAGATCAAAAGATACAATGCCTTGGGTAAACCTGCTGCACACAGCTTCTATAGAGTATGGAAAAGCAAAGATGGTACTTTGAGGACTAAGGTGCACCTGACCCAGGCCACGGTGTTTTCCCTCGCCTCATAAGAATGTGAAAGTTGGACATTGAACAAGACTGAAGAAGAATCGATGCCTTTGAACTGTGGTGCTGGAGAAGAATATTGAAAGTTTCATGGACTGCCAAAAGGACAAACGGCTCTGTCTTAGAAGACTGATCTGTCCGGTACAGCCCAAATGCTACTTTGAAACAAGAATGGCGAGACTTTGTCTTACATACTTTGGACAAGTTGTCAGTAGAGACCAGTCACTATAGAAGGACATCACATTGATAACACGGAGGGGCAGGGAGGAAGATCCTCAATGAGAGGCCCTCATGGATTCACGCAGTGGCTTCGACAACAGGCTCGGGCATAGGAACAATTGTGAGAATGGCTCAGGACTGCGCACTGTTCCATTGTGTTGTGCATAGGGCTGTTACCGGACAGTACTGATGCCCCATGGCACCTCAAAAGCAATAGGAACATTTGTTTTCATAAGACCCAGCATATTGCTTACTTCTCATATCAAAACCAAAGAGCTACCGAAGAACTCACTTCTATAGAGTTGATTTTGACTCACAACTATATAGGGCAAGGTAGAACTGAGGAATGGCTCTTGGCTTCAAACTGCTGACTGTGTGGTTAGCATCTCAATGTGTAACCATTACATCACCAAGGATCCTCTTCTCATCTCAAGATAAACCAAATCCAACCAACCAACCAAAGCAATTGCTGTCATGTTTATTCGAACTCAGGAGGCTCTCAAGGGCTTTAGCATAGAATGATGTTTCCCTGGGTTTTCAATGACTGCTGTTTTCGTAGTAGATTACCAGCCCTTTCTGAATCAGTCAAGTGCTTAAGCATTTACTCCATCCAGGAACTATCCCAAGATAACGACCTAACTTCTTTGCAAAACTAGTTACTCCACCAGTAAGTCTGACTCCTCACATGCCCTCTCCCTTATGATCACATTCCATTCTCCACAGATGTCTCTTCATCACTCACTGCTTCCATACACAGTTTTGCTATGGGAATACAAGGATGAAAAAGACAGGAACCTGGCTTGGAGCAAGATATTATGGAGACAGACACTCAGTAATTGTGGATCTCCCAAGTGCAAGAGACTATGGATCATAGGTGTTTATATAATTAGTGATAAGGCAGCTTTATCTTGGAGGAAGTGCAGATCTAAAGGAAGACTAAAACTGTTATGTGGATACGTGAGAGATTCAAAAAAGCACAATACCAAGTCTTCGGCCATCAATGGATGACAACAACAACAACAACAACAAGCCAACACCCATTGCTTTTGAGCAGATTCTGATTCATCGTGATCCCATATGAGTTGGATTAGAATTGGGATTCACTTCTAATTGGCATATCCTTCTGATTGGTTGGCCTTTTTTGCTGAGGCACCTGTGGACAGATTTGAACTGCCAACCTTCTGTTTGGTAGCTGAGTGCTTCACTGCTTGGGCCACAGTCTTGAGGAATTTGGTGAGAAACACCTATGAGCAGTTTCAGTTTTAAGGACATAAGAAATCATGGACACAACAATGTGGTAAGCGGACAGAATAATGCAAATGGTCAAGGACAGTGGCACAGATCCAGGTAGGATACCGAGTGTCTAATTTAGGGCAACAGTGGTGTGGACTAAGAAGTATGATGGATAAAAATCTATTTAGGTGGCACGTTTTAGGACTTAGAAATTATTGGAAGAAAGCAATCAGAAAGAGTTGAATTTAGGTTTCTGGTTCTGGTAACAAAACACTGGTATGCCATTTGTGGAGAGCAATTAGGCAAGTTGAATCTGCAGGGTTCTCACAAAGAGACAGCAATTGGATATGTTGATGTGGACCCCAGAGATACTGATTGGGGCCTCAGTAGAGACTAGTCTTTCTTTCCAGGGACATGCCCAAAGCACATGGCTCACCAGCCACACTTCTGGGAGCACTCCAGCTGTCCTTCTTTCAAGACATATTTGTTTCTTCTTTAGGCAGTCCACGGTACTTTCGATGTTCTTTGCCAACACCACAGTCCAAATGCATCTATTCTTTGCCGGTCTTCCTTATTCCATGTCCAACTTTCACTTCCATATGAGGAAATTCAAAACACAATGGCTTCAGTCAGGCACACCTTGCTTTTCAACCTTTGCAACCTCCTTGCTTTTCAACATTTGAAAGAGGTCTTGTCCAGTGGATTTACCCAATGCAATGTGTGGTTTGCTCTCTTGCCTGCTGCTTCCATGAACATTAATTTTGGATCCAAGCACAGTGAAATCTTTGACAATACCTACCTTTTCTGCACTTATCATGATGATACCTATTGGTCTAGTGGTGAGAATTTGGGATTTCTTTAGAGTAAGTTGTAATCCACATTGAAGGATGAAATCCTTGATCTTCATCAGCATGTGCTTCATGTCCTCCTCACTGCTAGCAAGCACCGTTGTGTCTTCCTACTCCCGAGAAGAGTTACATGCTTGGGCACCCACAGGGGCAGTTCTACACTGTCCCATAGGGCTGCTGACAGCTTCCACTTGGGTTTTGAGCCTTAGCAACACTAACGGAGCTCTGTGATATTTGCAGGGCAGAGGCCAGTAACCAAAGAGAGACATGGCTGTTGACATGATTGGTAAGAGGTACTGCTGTAGACCAAAGGACTGTATTTTTAATGTCTACTGCCCTGATTTGTAGTAACCTGGTAATATCCTTAATAAACCCACATAATTGTGAGTAGTTTCTATTCTTTCTGTGTGGCCAATGCAAGGAATTCTTCAGCCCAGCAGAGTGGGTGTCAAAAGCGTGTAGAGAAGAATGGAAGTTGGAAGGAGGCAATGCCTGACTTTCTTTGGGGAATCAGTCTTGGACTGATGTAGATTTGCAATTTCCTTCTTGCTGCTGAAGCTGGGAGGAGGTCAGGTGTGGACCCCACATCATTTCCTTGTCATCTGGCTACTATTGCGCTAACAGTTCTATATGTACATTTGCCACTGGGATCCTTCCCCCCCAGTCACATTTTCATTAACAATTCTCATGACCTATCTTCCATCGTTATGCTATTTGATCTCTATGCAAAGTTTAGCACCTACTAAGTCTCTCTTTTTATGTTCTCCACTGTAGGCTAAATTCTTATCTTAGTTTTCCAGTCTCCCACAGTGACTTATTTTTTGAAAGCATTAAATCCATTTGTCCCCACAAGATTTTATCCTTAGTTGATTTTGTCTGAAACTCACATTTCCAATACCCCTCCCTCTACAGGTATTGTCTCAAATTATTAATATGTGGAGACCAGTTCAAACTGCCTTTACCTCAGTTACTCATTGAGCTCTGAACTGTTTGTGGTACCTAGACATGACTTCTAATGTGTAGAGGACATCCAAATTTAATTGGGAACTAGATTTTCAAGCAAATAGCTATCTTCAAAAGTCCTACCAAATTCAACATTCTCCTAATTTAGCATACAAAATCTATTGATTAGTCTCTTAAATCCATTTTTCTATGAACATTTTGAGATCCCCCATGTTTTCTTTAGAGTCCTCATCCCCAAAGTGATTGTTCTGCCCTGTGATCGACAACTCCTTCCCCATGTTCACTTTGCATTTTCAATCAGCCTTCAACCTTCATTTTCATTCATCTGGCCTCTGATTATGCACAACAGTTTGATTACAGTGCATCTACACATAATACAAGAGTTACAATGGTTCATTTCTCAACATATAATAATAATAGCAACCAACACTTATCAAGAAGTTGGGCATTATTGTAAGCACATTGCATTTAATGTTTCCCTGTTTTCCTTCCTTATGAATTTCAAAGACAAAATTTTTTAGGGAGTTTGTTTTGTCAACCAGTCTGAATTATATAACCGTCTTTTTCTGGGTGATAAAATAATTAAGAATTGTGTAGTGAAAATTAGCTCATCTTACCACCAAAGCTCTATTAATAGACACATACACAATTAAACCCTGAAATATCTCCTGTGCTACTAATGAAAGATTAAAACACACGCCACATTGCCTTATGTTACCATATTTCCATTCGTTGGAAAAAGTACTAATTCTTTAATATGCATTATGAATGACGTGTAGATGATTTGTGCGCTTTCATTAGCACACACTTCCTTTCCAGATCTTTAAATGCTGTTAACCCTTATGGTGTTGTCCTTAGTCCTCCCCCATTAGAACACTGCCCCCATCTGCAAACACCCATCTGCCCCTGACCTTAAGGAGTAATAGAGATGTACACTTACTTTGAAAATCCAATCTTTGCAGACACTTGTAAATCAGCAGAACAATTTTCATGGGCACAAAACCTTGCAAAGTTGATCTGGAAAATAAAAGACAGCATTTTAAAAGTTTAGCTCACTGAGTATATGGTCTGTTTTTTAAAAATAAGTAATGCGTGAGGAAATGAGATGAATGTGTCACATCAATAACCTCCTTTTAAGGAGGTACAATTAAAAATTATTCAGTAAGTTCAAATAAAAAACGATCTCAAGACTCAAAGAACTATTTTCCTCCAATATAGACATTTTTAGAGACTAAATTTGTTAAATAAAATAAGAGAAATAAGGTTAAACGAAAGGCACTATAATTGGAGAATACCAGTTATCAGTCATTCCAGGAAAATGATTTTTTTCCTTTACAATAGTTGTGAGAAAAAAAAAATAAGCTTGGTCACACAAAGGTAAGTAGCCTGTGTAAATGTTTAAAATGAGTGCTGACAAGGTCACCTTTGTCTCCTCCCCTTTCTGTTGCTGCAGGTGGCTCTCACTTATCACACACAAGCATAACACTTAATTTTGGCAAGTGGCAAGACAGTGACTTTTACAGTCTTTGAACATAGAAATATAAAAATTTAATTTTAAGAAAATACTGAGCAAAATTAAATCCACTCTAAGGGTTCTAGAATTGATTAGCTCTAAGCATTTCAATAGAATCCAGTAATACCACGAAGTGTGTTGAAAAGGTTTAAGCTATAAGTCTGACAAGAGAAAAAGGGGAGAGACAAAGGTAAGGGAGACGACTGGAACAGGTGAATAAGGGAGAAAAACAGAACCCAGAGAAAGATCTAGAAAATCAAGGAAGGACAGTGAAAATTGGCTCCTGTATTGCCAACTGCACGTCAGACCTGGGATTGCAGAAGAAAAGCATATCTTTCTTTAAATGACGCGTTTTCATGGCCCTCCTGTCTGTAAAGCCAGTTATTCTAGGGCTCAAACTGTAGGCCACAGTGCTGTAACTACAAATGACTACGGTGTTCAGACTTGGGATGTTGAGATGTGCATGACGAGAGACATTTAAAAATGGTGGACATTGAAAATTAAAACTCAATAGAAAAGCCAAAAAATTCACCTAAAAACACTTTTTATAAGGACATAGGAAAAATTGCTCTTAAATTCCTACCTTCCTTTGGTCAAGTATTCTAAATGAGATAGGGGGGACTATAGGCTCAAAGTTCTTAAAGTGAGCTAGGTGCAATTTTGTCTGGACAGGATATGAACTAGACCCGCAAATGTCCCTTTCTTCTTTTACAGTATGCCATTAGCAAGCGTTTTCATGACTGCTCTTGACCATGGCCAAGCACATGCTGCTGCCTCTCTTTGTGTTGTTGCTGCGAATAAATATAACTGTCGGTGAGAGAAATATTTTGGAATAATTGAGAAAAAAGCAGTTCACCATTTTAGCAAACAGCACCAATTTAAAAATGCAGATGATGCTGAAAATCACATAATGAAATAATAAGAAAACAAAACCCAAACAAGTGAAACCCAACAAGAGAATATGACTAACAAAACGAGTGAACCTTGAGTGCTGTGAGAGAGAACGAGAGGAGACAGTCACGAGCAAGAGAAACAGTCTGCATTGGATGATACTGAACAACTAACTCCTCAGGGCAACCTACTTTCATTGTGAATTTCCCTAGTTATACATTTTCTTCACAGGCAAGGGATTGAAGAAGTAAAATGAACTGGGTATATGCATATATGTATGTATGTATGTATGTATATACATATGTGAAACTCCTATTATTAAATCCATATTTAAACACATTCACCGCACTATCCTAAAGGAAAAGCAAAAGGTAAAGAACAATTGACAAGACATATCAAAACTCTAGTTTTACAAGAAAATTATTAAACACTTAAAAGAATTCAGAGAAATTATTTGTTTCTCAGATGTATCCACTATTTCAAACAAAGCAGTCTTTAGTTACATGTAAAATAATGTTTGCATAAAAGAGGATCTCCCAACCGTTTTTGTAATAGTGTCTTTTTCTTTTTTCTGCTGAAGAATCGGCTGCAGGGGTGGGAACTCCTCCGTACTGCGCTTACTGATGACGTGGTGCCCAAGGTGGAAAGCCGCTTCTATTTGAATGGGAGTGATAATGTCCCGCACATCTTTCTAAGGAAATCAGAAAGCATATGAACGAAGATGAAAAACAAGCATGTGCACAGAAACATAAATATAAAACATATGTATAAGACAAATTAAATACAACACACAGGAGCCAAAGCAGACTCTTAAGTTTTTCATCTAAATTGTTACAACCTTGAATTTTTACATTTCCCCCATTACAAATGTATTCCTGTTTCTTTGGAAAGACATGCACACACAGAAGTATAAGAAATGAAAAATCAAAGCCATCCAAAAATAGTGAAAATAGTCTCCCCTCGGGCATAGCTCCTGCAATGATACTTTCTATACTTATGCTTTATCACCTGACCCCATAACTTAAGAATTTTCCAATAAACTCTCCGTAAATTATTTCAGAGTTAATCACCAACGAATTCTATTTAATGAAATAAAGGAAAACTTGCTGATGTCGCTGAGTGCCACTGAGTCAGTTTCAAGTCAAAGGGTCCCTCTGGGTCCTAGAAGGAAACACTACGCAGCCCCACAGCTTCTGCACTGTTGTTACGTTGAGCCCATCGCGGCAGGCAGGCAGGCGTCACTGTATCAATCCCTCAGTGGAGACTGTGGTTTTCTGCGGACCCTCCACTAGATCACGCCTGATATCTTGCTCCAAGGACGGACTCTCCTAATCACATGCCTAAAGCATGTGAGCCACGTCCAACTATGCTTGCCTCTAAGGCGCATTCGACCTGTATTCTTCCAAAGTAGATCTGTTTGCTCCTCTGAATGTCTGCCATACTTTCAATATTCTTCCCCAATACAGTACCGCGATTCAACTCTGTCGGCTTTTCTTCAGTTTTACTTATTCAGTGTCTAGGTCTCACAAGCACCTGAGGCGAATGAAAATGTGATGGGTTGGGTCAGGCACACCCGAGTCCTCCATGTGGCATCACGTTAGAAAAGTCTTTTGCAGCAGTTTGCCCAAATCAATAAGATATCTAATTTCTTGATTGCTACTTCCATGAGTATTGATTGTGGGGCCACGTAAAATGAGATCCTTGACAATGTCAATCTCCTCTCAATTTATCATTATGTTGTCCACTGGTCCAGGTGGGGGGATTTTTGTTTCTTGACAATGAGTTGCAATCCATCCTGAAGCTGCAGCTGTTAGTTTTCATGAGCAAGGGCTTCGAGTCCTCCTCTCTGTAAGTAAGCAAGGCGTCATCCGCACTTTGCAGGTTGTTCAGGAGGCTTTCTCTAGCCCTGATGCCTTGCTCTCATCCATACAGGCCGGCTTTTCAGACCATTCACTCAACACCTAGATGAAGTATTACGAAAGGATACAAACCTGACATAAGCCTTTTGGGGGCTATTTTTAATAAACCCCTTTCCATTATATTTTCTATCAAGTTAAGAATGTTATAAGGAAAGTTGTTTTGTTTATTTAATCTAACATCTTTGTTGCTTTGCTAAATTATTTTATTGTTTTAGTTTTCTAGTGTTATCTTGCTTTACATTTGACACAAAAAAGAGTTCTTGCATTTATTTATCAATTACACAGGAATTCTAATTCATTAGGAATTCATTCTATTCCGTATTCTTTTAAATTTAATTTATTACTGATTTCTGCAGAGCAATTCTCATTCCTAATTTATTTATAGGTGGTTCAGAAAGTTTTTTAAAAATCAGTTATTTTAGTGTATCCACATATTCTATTTTATTTATTTATTATCATTCTTTTTAATCATTTTATTGGGGCTCATACAATTCATCACAATACATAGATCAATTGTGTAAAGCACACTTATACATTTGTTGCCCTCATCATTCTCAAAATTCGCTTTCCTCTTGGGTTCCTGGAATTAGTTCATTTTCCTTTCTTCCCCTCCTCCTCCCTCCCCATTTCCTCACCCCTACTGAACATTAACTCATACATTTTAATCTTTATTTCTACAGGCAGGCATTATTACTTTTTTCTTGTCCATTTAAAAAATATTTTTCCATGGATTGAAAAAGATTTGTTTTATCTTTTTTTAATTATTCCCTAACAACTTCATTAAAAGACAACCTACCACATTTCTATTTATATTATTGTCATTAAACAATGACACGATGAAAAAAGGAAAGAATTTCAAAAGTATTTGGCACTCAATTAAGAACTAATTACTGGATAGTAAAGGTGTTTTAGAATCCCAAGTTTGTAGCAGAAATATAGAGGAGATAGGAAAGATATAATAACTCTTTAAAAAGTAATGTCAAAGCCTTCCCTAAGGTGGTCCAATGATATTTTACTAATAATGATATATTAACAAAAGTCACTGATTAATATAATGATATTTCATGAAGACATGTTGATAGCAAGTCTATAAACGGTTGTTGTTGTTGTTAGGTGGTATAGACGCCATTACGACCGATCTCCACCCTGTGCACAGCAGATGGTACCACTGCCTGGTCCGGCGCCAGCCTCACAGCTATTCCAATGCCCAAGTCCGCTGTCGCAGCCACCATGTCAATCCATCTCATTGAGGGACTTCTTATATTGAAACTAGCTTAGAAATGTATGACATTTTTATTTTTCACCTCAATGCAAACTAAATCATCACAGACTGTTCAGTTTGACTCCATTTTTCAAATGGTTATCTGACTTCACAGGTTATCTTAATTTTAAAAAAGAGATGCTTTCACCTACACTAGTTATGTTACCTTAAACCATGGGTGAGTGTTCAGGGTGGATCCAAGATAATGGAACCAACAGACTTTCCAGTTAATCTGCTAGTGGACCAAGTCTCTATGTATCTATACCCAGATCAAGACTGGGAAATGGCTTAACCATTACTGCCTAAAAGCAATAAGGAACAGATTACTTTCAAAACTCATCCATTAACAATTCCTATCCCTAGGTATTATCAAGCAGCTAACAATACCTTGATATAATAATGATATAAATCAATGCAGCAAATTAATAAAGAAGCCACCCCACATAAAAGACTACAACGATTCCCAAGATTTTTATGCGTGAGCAAAAGGATGTCGTTTTTCTCTTCTCTTCATTTACATTATCAGCAGATGTGTCCAGTGGTTAACAGCACGTGGTGTGGAGGTGGAATACTTGGATTCGATTCAGCTCTCAGGTTATTGCCTATGTAACCGGGAAATTTACTTGATCTGGCTATGCTCAGAGTTATCGCATTTGAAAATAGGAATAATGATTATGAGACTGATGACAACTTCACCTCATTGCTATGAGGTTTAAATGACATCATGTAGGGAAAAGACTTAGCATAACACCTGGGACATATGAAGGTCTCAATCGGCATTAAACAGAATTAATATATGCATGTTGGTTTTGAATATAGCGATATAACCAATAAAATGATTATTAAATGTTGGGTTCTCAACATCTAAAATTCCAGTGATAGAATATGCCTTAGATTATTGCTAACCAATGAGCTAACATAGAAAATGATTTATGTAACAAATATTAAACACCTTTTAAGTAAGCGAGCTCTGGAAGATTTAGAGCATGAATCAGAGTACTCAGGATCTTATAACTTTTCCATTCTTACTCATATACATTAAAATTTCTTAATAAATGATCACCTCCATATGAAACCTTGACCATATAGGAATGCTGAAATCAAGACCCAATTCCCAAGTTAGCAACTTGTGAAAGTGGAACAGCTTGAAGCGCTGCGTATTACACTAGCAAACTTGATCCAATCATTCCCCAGACGTAGAAGCTAGACAGCCCGAGTGTCCCTCCACATGTCCACTGGTTTACTGCTTCTCAACACGCATGCTTTCACCAAATCACATACTACCTAATTCATTCTAATTTTCCACAAGGTCTTCTCTACATCTGGTGTATATTACTTTCATTATCCTAATTAGCTATTAATTATGCTTTTCTTGCAATATATAAAATGTACATGCACTCGAACAAAAACTGCAAGTGACAGATATTCACACTTACTTAACTTTAACAGCTTCACCTAAGGACAAAAGCTATAATATTAAAAAAAAAAAGTCCTAAAGTGACTAATTAAATATTTGTCGTTTTGCTTAAAATTTAATTTGACTAGGCATGTGCTATTTACATTAAAATAATGAAGATTCTATGCCACATTTCTATGGACAATTATATAAAATATGACAGCCACAGCCCGTAAACTAGAAAATGCCTGGAATTGCTCAAAGTATGTCTTCTTGCTTGACTTTCAGGGAATTTTGTATTTATGGCTAGCTATTTATAACCAAGGGAGAAAGACAGGACTTTTTACTCCTGTAAACAGCTGCAGTCTCAGAAACTCAAAGGGGCAGTTCTACCCTGCTCTATAGGGTCGCTACGTATTGGGATTGGCCACATAGCAGTGAATTTGGTTTTGTTGGCTTGGACTTATAACCAAAGAAATTCTAGCAGCCCAATAGTTAAGTGCTCAGAGATTCTAACCAAAAGTCAGTGGTTTGCACCCACCAACTACTCCATGGTAGAAATATGTGCCAGTCTGTTTTTGTAAAGATCACAGCCCTGGAAACCTTATGGCATAGTTCTACTATGTTCTATAGGGTTGCTATGAATTACAATTAACTGCAAGGAGTTTTGGTTTTATTTTTAACATATTTTAGAGCTTAGTTATGGGCTATGGGCTTCCTATTTATTTGTATATAGTTGAAGTATTTATGAATGGGCCCAAAGAATATTTATTAAAAATGAGTTTGAAGTTAAGCATGTTAAAGATATCTACACATGGACTTACTGTGTACAAGTCAGACTCTGGGGATTCAAAATCGATAAATAGCACCTTTGTCTCTGTCTACCACTCGTAAATCCACACACAGAGACAAATGTTCTCATATATATATCCTAGTACAGAGAAAGAGGGATCACCTAATTTAGGATCAGAGAGATTCTTACATAAAAAACTTTTAAAAAGGAAATGACATGATCAGAATTTTTAAAAAACCTCAGGGCCATCAAGTAAATTCGGACCCATAGAGACCCTACAGAACAGTTTCCAAGTCTGTAACTTTTTGTGGGAGTAGAAAGCCTCGTCTTTCTCCTGTGTGGCTGGTGGTTTTGAACTGCTGACCTTGAAGTTAGCAGCCTAATGCATAATCACTACTCCTCCAGGGCTCTCCTCTGGAACAATGAAGATCAAGGGATACATGGAAAGGGTAAGAGTAGGGGTAAAGATGGAAAATTGAACCAGTGCCCCATGTTTATAGTTCCTTGATTATTTCACATAAATTAAATTCTTGATAGCTACTTATTGCTCCAAAACCCACTGAACTCCTTCATAGTGAAAATGGGGTTAGAAAAACAAACCAACCAACCCAGATCTCATTAGAAACTTAGTGAAATTTTCTCCTAAGCTTGGTTCACTTAGTGAACAGCCTAATATTTGAAACTGCCACTTCCTGAAAGAATGCCTCTAAGACACATGTCTACTCCATTATTCACATGGAATACCCTCAGATTTTTCTTTATAGAGTTCTTGAGAAAGCTGGTGTTCTTACAAGGAAGATAAAGAACCATTATAACCTCTAAACAAGCAAACAAACAAACAAATAAATAACATGCCTTAGGCTGCCCATGTGACTGTTTCAGGAGTTATAAATATATTGTATTCTTTCTTATAGATCAAATTTATCACATTATAGCCCAAACTCCATATTATATTTCTACAAAAACTATTCCCAAGGGATGTACTTATTAAATTCCTAAATGTCTCCTGTGTACCTATAAAATCCGATGTATGCCGCTAGAGACTGTGTGATTAAAAAGGACCCTCTACTTCCTACCGAGACCTGGGTTTCTTCTGTACTCAAGTCCCACACTGGGAAGGAATCTGGCGGACTTTAGAGGCATAAGTAGATATAAATATTTGCATTTGCATGAAATAATCAAGGCACGATAAACAACAAAAACAAAAGTCACTATTTTCCTCACGTCAGGTCCCTAACGCGTTTTACATATTATAATATTGATGAGATCTTTCTCTCTCCTTATAATAGCAAATTCCAACCATTTGCTGAGCCCTGTGGGGCCTTCCATCAAACCCTTCCTTTGCCCCACACTCCGGATGTTTCTCTCCCTTCCTTACTCTGATTAAAGTTCATGGCCCACAATGGAGCAGTGCCTCTGATACCTATTCAATTCTCTGCCACTCTCTTTCTTGGCAAGACCACAGCCCTGGTTCATTATCACTCTATCTACGGCCACCTGTAAGGTTCAATGTGACTGGGGGACCGGGAGTTCATCATGGTGACTAATCTCACTTAGAGGCCTTGAGTGGACACGAGCGCATCCTGCCACCTTGTCACCACACTATACTTCTTAATTCCTTCACTCTCCTAAAGACACATCTTTTTCTCGAACCTGAACACTGCTTCTGCTATCCTCACTCAGGCTGATGACTCGGCTTCCGACCTTGCCAAGAATACTAAAATGATCATAAGAGAACTTACACAGACCCCACTACCACATCTGCCTAGCATCTGTCTGCACATACACAGATGAACTATTAATGTTTCCACTGTGAACCAAGCCCTTCCTTTGCCTTCCAAAGAGCCCACTCTGCTTGCTTTCTTAAGAATATTACTTTGTTTGCTTGTTTATTTAATGCCTGTCTTGGGCATTTAGCCTCCTAAACTGAGAAAATAAAGTGCTATTTGTTAATGGCAAAAGAAAGGGAATGGGGGATATTACTTTAAAGATAGTCTCCCCTCACCTATATCATATTATTTTTCCACTCATCAGCATAAAAGCCTGCTGATATTTATTCTTCCTTAAAAGGAAAAACAAAACAAATAAAACCTCTTCCCTCTACTTCTCTGGTCCACAGCTAACAATCCCCCAGACTGCACTCCTATCACGTCACTGAATTCCAGCAGAGGACAGCTACAGGAGGACTTATATTCTCTGTCTGCAGTCCCCCTCCTTCCCCCCAGCATCCCCTGCGCCCCCAGAGAGCCCCTCTGACATGGCTGGTGGAAATCACCAGTAGCTTTCACTTCGTGGAGCCCCCTGGCAGCCCAGTCTCCCACTGAGCTCACCAGCAGCAGCACCAGCACATCCCATCACCTGCTCCCCGCTCCGTCTTCCTTGCCTCCATTCCAAGAGGCCAAGCCTCCCGCACTGAGGTGCCTCTCGTTGCCTTTCCCTGGTGTCCTCTGCTGGGCACACCGGAGGACCCTGCTCCTCCTGCGATGATCGATGATCTGATCGCATATGCTTTCACAGGGCTTTAAAAGAGTCTTCATGGTCTACTTCCAAGTATGTAACATTTGAACACCAAATTAGTATATGCAAGTAGTATACACAAGTAACTAATATTTTCCCTTGAAGGAAAAGCAGGTCTTTCCATTTTAACAGATCCACAATTGAGCTCCTTGGCCTCCGGTCCCCAGACAGCACTTCCTGCAGTGGTTCGTATCTCAAGGAATGAAGACTACCTTCTTCTTTCTGCTTGGACTAGAGACTGTGGTGTCAGGTTGGAGCCTCTCTTTCTTAAACGCTGGCATCCAATCTCTCGGCGAAAGCTGTAGAATATGCCTTCAACCACATGGACAGCCCCGGCCTGGGCGGAGACACCACCATCATCTCTCACCTGAGTCAGTGAAGGTGCATCTTCTCCAGGTGTCAAGCACTGGTCCATTCTAGTCCATGCTCAACACAGAATGATCCTTTTAATTCCGGAATCACGTGAGGTCACTCCTCTACTCTAAAGTATGTAATAGCTCCTCGTTGCACTCAGGGAAAAATCATCCTAAGTGATTTTTTTTTTTTTGCTACCTTTTCCCTCTTACTCATTTTCTGACCAGGCTTTTCCACTAACGTTTTACTCTATTAATATTCTCCTGGCTCATTGGTTCCCAAAGAATGGTCCCCAGGCTAGCAGCATCAGTTCTACCTAGAAACTTCACAGAAATGAAAATGTTCGTGCCTCGTACCACACATCCTAAATTTAGAACTTTGAAGGAGGCCAAACAACATGTTTGTTAACAAGCCTTCCAAGCGATTATGATGCACACAGAAACAGAACCGATTCTCTCGACCGCTAGCTGCCTGTGTCACTTCCTCTCCTTCTCAGGACTGCTGACAGATTACCTTCGGAGTGACAGCTACTCTGAGCATCTGTTCAAAATTACACTTTGCAAGTGTCCACCAGTACTCCACCATCCCCTTACTCTGCCCTCCCTTTCCCAACATGTCTATCTTCTTCCAATCCAGTACAAAATTAGTATTTTATCATCTTTATTATAGGAATACAGGCTTTCCCAGGGTGGAAGCATTTCTTTCTTTCTGCCTCAATGATTGATGTATTTACTCTTGAAGATAAAACAAACCCAAACAAAAATGTCTCAAACAAAATCTGGCACAATATACTGGTGCCAGTTAACATGTCAAACAATTGTACCACCCAACGGTGCTCATCACAATATAGGCACTCCGTGAATAACCCTGAATTAATTGAGTGAATGGAAAAATGGAACTTAATTGATGTGGTCAATGAAAGTAACTACAGAAGCACAACATACCTAAGTAGCATGCAGAGAAATCTCTGCGAGCTGGGGTCGGGGATAGACGTCCATTTTTAACAAGTGTCACCTCGTTTCACTGGAAGTGACTCGGGGGAGAATGCATAGGAAGGGAGATTAAGGCTCCTGACGCTGGATGTGCTTTAAGGAACACAGGAACAATCTAGCATCCTGCATACTGTCCTCCTTCTCTTCCACCATCGCGAATCAGATAGAATTCAGGTTAGCGCTCAGATTTTAGGAAATCTTTCAGATTGTGGAGGCCTAAGAGTGTAAATGTTTCTGTGAGACTCGTACCTGACCCTGACCCTGGTGGCTGTGGCAGCGCACTCATTCCATTCCCACGCATTTCTAGGAAGCAGTTAAGGTTCCCTGAGTTCCTGGACATAACTCTCGGATGTGGCATCCATTTCCATGGTTCTTACATCCACTCGGGGATATTTGCAAGTGAGAAGCTCAGACGAGCCTTTTGTCTTTCAGTATATGCATTTGGAATGTGTCTTAAACAAAGCCCAAGTACCTTAGGAAAGCAGAAAAGGAACTGGGAAAACATTACCACTCCTTTTCTCTTTTTTTCAAAACCATACTGTGTACTAACCCCAGCACTGAATTCTTTTGCTTCAACTCCACAATACGCTTCCTAGTTAAATGATCTAAAGTGGACGGCTAGCCTGCAGCTGTCAACACAAAGGTAACATTACAAGGAGATGTGTAAACACACAGACATCTTTGCTAGATTGTCATTTCCATTACATATCCACTCTGAAGTTCCTAAGAACAATGCCAGGAGACATAAGACCAAATAAGCCAGGCTGATTTGCTGCCACTTTCACAAATTCAATACCACGTGCTTCTTTGTGAACATCGAATGTTTTATTGTCGTTACTTTGGTCTTGTCTGATGAAGTCCACCCTTCCCTTATGAAAAAGATCTTGCACTGCTTCATATGATATAATTTGACCAATGTGAGAAGTGTGACAATCAGTTTGGGAAGGAGTTGTTTAATAACAGAAACATGAAATCAACTCAGCCTTGGCAGGACATCCCCTAAGCTACATGTGTGCTGTCCTTCTAGTTGCACACACGATCCCCACCACACTGCAAGTGTGCACGTTCCCACCGACACCACGGACAAGGCTGGCAGAGAGACAATGCATAATCCACAACGGTCCCGTTGGATTCTGCTGTTCAGACTCACATAGATAACAAAAATAAACCAAAAGTATTCTCTCCTCCCTGCCCAATCCCATCCCTTGAAAAACTATCATGGAATAGATCTGGGGCAAGATCAGAATGACTCAACATGTACATTTATAGGCAAGTAGGATATAGACAGAAAGCAGCATACTACATGGCTTATAATCAGGAAAAGTGTATATCGGGGTTAAATGTTCCACCATACTTATTCAACTGGCATGTGGAAGAGTCTGAAAAGGCAGATGATACGAAAAGGACCTGACAACGGAAACGGAGAAGATTCAGGAAAACATGTGAGATTCCTTTGCTTGATGAAAGTGAAGAGGACTTGAAGCATGTGGTAGTTACATAATCTGGTTTCAATTTGAGACTTGAGAGGGTTAAGAGTGAAGGGGTGGAGTCTAGTCTGTCAGTCGGGTTATAGCCAATGAGGTCTCTGTGTGGGCATGACCTTCTCCTGAGAATTCTGGGAACTCCTGGACTTTCCTCCTTGGAGGCAGAAGGCACTTCTCTCTCTCGGTTCACTTCCTGAGAGACACTCTATTGACAAGACACATGGCACTATGCCTTGGGAGTTAGAGGAGCCACATGGATCTACCCTAATGCAACCAGACCTCTGGAGCCAGAGAAGCCACGTAGAGATCCCTGCCAGGGCTGAGATGCATACAACGCCACTGGATCTACAAGACCTCCAGTCCACTGGTCTGTTATCCTCCTGCATTTGGCATCATTGCATGTATTTTGTGAGTCTGAAGAGGACTTTATAGATTGGTACCAGACATATGGGCTAATATTGAACTTACGGACTTGATCTGGACTGGGTTGGCACTTGAATATAAACCTCTTTCCTATACAAATATGAGTGTCTATGAATTTGTTTCACTAGTCTACCCAGACTGACACAAAGCACTTATTGGTGGAAATCAAAGACTACAGCCTTCGGTATGGGGTTACACCTCAGCAGAAAGAAAACCAAAATCCTCATAACGAGGACAGTAAGCAGTATCATGTTAAACAGAGAACCAACTGATGTTGTCAAGGGCTTCACTTTAGTCTATAAAAGATCCTTCTGGAAGCATCACTGAATCAAACAACATGCCTCATTGGGCAAATCTGCGGCAAAAGACCACTTTTGAGTGTTAAAAGGCAAAAATATTATCTTGAGGATAAAGCTATGACTGAACCAAGTCTTTTCAATCACCTCCTATGTATGGGGATGCTGGACAAGGAATAAAGAAGACAAATAATAGATGCATTTGAATTATGGTGTTGGCAAGGAATATTAAATATATTATGGACTGCCAGAAGAACAAACAAATAAGACTTAGAAAAAGTACAGCCAGAATGCTCCTTAGAAGCGAGGATTGTAAGACTCTATCTTATGCAATTTGCTTGTGTTCTCAGTAAGAATCTCAAGTATAGGGTCATTGAAAAAGAGGAAGACACTCAGGGAGATGGATTTACTCAGTAGCTATGGCAATGGGCATGTAACACAGCAGTGACTGGGAGACTGGGGCAGGACCAGGCAATATTTCGTTTTGTGGTATCCAGCATCACCGTGAGTTGGAAACAGCTCCATGGTACAAATAAAAACAAAAATAGAAATTGTAGGATTTAAAAGAGCAAATCTTTAAAAAGAGGGAAACTGTAAAGTTTTATAAATGCAAAATAAAGAGATGAAAAAACTGAACTTGGAATTGTCCAGATCAGGGCCAGCCAACATGCTGACTGTAGAACAAAACAGGTCCTTTAGTAAAGGAAGGGGTGACGCTGGTCTCATTTCAATCTGTATAAACAGTGCAATCAAACAAAGTTCATTCTATTTAGGAAACATGTGAAGCTTACATATTCATCAATAAGAAATAGTTACCTTACCCGCATGAATGCTTGATGTGTTCTACAGCTAACTCCCGTGCTTGACACTCGTATGCTTCCTGTGACCCCATCAGAGGTTCCATTAGAAGAAAAGTAAAATCTCAGTGGAGACTCCGCCTTTCTGTTCACATCCAGACTCATGTTATAAAACAAGACTACAAAAATGTAAAGATAAATTCGATGAGTATAAAAATCTAGAAGCATTTATTTATTATTTTAAAATAGCAGTTATATAGATTACTGTCAATATCTACAAAGGTCTTCATTATGTAGCTTTTTATAAAATCAAATAAAACTTTGGCAAGTCAACAACAAACATACAAATAACACAATCATAAATTAAACAAGAGATTTGAATAAACATTTCACCAAAGAGGTCATTAAATGGCCAGTGAACACATAAAAAGATTCTCAAGGTTAATATCCGGTAGAGAGAAGTGATGCTAATCAAAATGTGAGCTAGCATCATACGAGGGGGTACCCCCCTGAAAAAACTTAATTTTTTCAAAGCTATGTATGTATTATTATTATTATTTTTACAAAACTAATGTATCACCTTCAAAGTACTTTCCATGATACTTGATACATTTGTCAATTCTGTGATTCCATTCTTGGAAACATTTTTCAAACTCATCTGTTTAGAAGGCTGACAGCACTTCCCTCCTTTTTTCTTCACCTCTTCTACATCAAATTGCTCTTTTTCATGTCCCTCTTCATTAGAGGAAACAAAAAGAAGCCACATTGAGCAAGGTCAGGTGAGTAAGGAGCATGGGATAAGAGAGGCATGCTGTTTTTTGCCAAAACTGACACACTGAGATGGCTGCATGAACTGGTGCATTGTCGTGGTGGCAAAACCAGTCCCCCATATGCCACAAATCAGGCCCTTTTTTCCCACACACTGTTATGCAATCTTTTCAGAATGTCTAAATTGAAAGCCTAATTAACAGTCTGACCTGGTGGAAGGAACTCTAAATGCACTATCCCCTTCACATTTAAAAAAAAAAAAAAAAAAAGAGCATCATCTTGATCTTTGATTTTATTTTACAAGCCTCTTTTGGGTGAGGTGACGATGACGTCTTCTACTGGCTGGATTGATGTTGACTTTCGGGGTGGTAAGAATAGCACCATGTCTGTCACCAGTAATGATCTTGGGGAAAAAGTCTGGGATGCTTTGGAGCTGATCTAGCAAACAGGCGTTTTTCCACTTGATGCTCCTTTTCTTAGTCGGTCAGAATCCAGGGCACAAATTTTGTTGCTACCCTTCTTATTCCCAAATCTTCTGTTAAAATTCACTGAGCCAAGCTCCAAGATAGTCCAGATAACTTCCCCATCTCTTCTGTGCTCCTTTACTGGTGTTCGAGCACAAGTGCATTAATTTTGTTGACATTTTCATCCATTTAGAATGTTAATGGGCATCTAGAACAAGGTTTGTCATCAATCAACATTAAACTTCTTTGGAAATAAGAAAAGCACTCACACACTTGAGTTTTTTCCATAGTGCTGTCCTTGTAAGTTGTGTTCAATATCACAACAGTTTCTGCAGCATTTTTCTTGAGCAGGAAACAAAATCTCACAACAGCACACTATTCTCTTAAATTGGACATCACAAAAACGAGGTTTGAGCAAAACTGCTTTTATAGAAAAATTCATTGTGACCAGAGAGAAGTTTCCCAGGCGATGCCACTGGGTGTACTACCTCAGAGCGAGTTGCTTGATGCTTGTCTAGCAGGAAAAATGCATACCACAAAAGCTCCACCCAGCAGACCTTTTTCTGCTTTTT
>NW_022103899.1:7472635-7515236 GCF_000313985.2 Echinops telfairi | reverse complement strand
GGAACTGGTTAATGCAGCTGCACCCTGGTCTGACCATCAGAAAGCAAGAGACCTGAGAACTAGAAAGGTAAGACTCACTGAGCCATTTATCCCTCTGCCCTTCAATTAACCCCACATGTGTTTATCAGCCAGGTTGGCTCAATAAACTAACTACCTCATAATCCATCTAAAAAATAAAACAATAAGATTTGTTATTCCAGGAGTAGTGATTCCAGATAAATGGTTTGGCTTATTTTTATAATATGTTTTCAAATATGAAGGTAAAACAAAAATAAACATAGCTACTGATTGTAAAAAAAAAAATTCCAACTGGCACTACCACGTAACCCAGTGATTTTACTTATTGGTAAAATCACCCAAAAGACTGGGAAGCAGAGACTGGAGCAAACCCTTGGACACCAGTGTCCCTCGCAGTACTGTTCACAACAGGCAAAACGCAGGGACATCCTAACTGCCTAGCAACATAACAATGTATACACAAAATGCGGTGCACACTAACACAGGCATTCTTCACTAGTTGGAGAAATGAAGTCTTGCTATTTGGCACAAGATGATGGAGTTTGAAGACATGTGGAGTGGAAGAAGTCAATCACAACAGGACAAATGTTGACTGGCTTCATTTACATATAAAGACATGAAAAAACAACTGCATAAAGATCAGTGTTTACTAGGAGTTGGAGCAAGTGGGGAAAGGTTGATGATGATGAAAAAATCACATTGATTAAGTGTAAATTGCACAGGTGATTATTGAAACTACTTTCAAGAAGTTATACATCTGTAAAGAGTTGAATTGGCAAATGTTGCATCATATTTACAATTACTAAAAGAAGCAGAAGACCAGTAGCTGCTGGGGCTGCTTAAGGATATCCAGAAACCTGGTGGAATTTGACTGCTTGGTTTGGAGATTAAGGGCCATGGTTTCAAGGGATCCCACTTAATGGCTTAGTAATATCTTTGGCGCTTTTGTTCTATCCCCTAGTTTGCTGAGTTGTAACTAGCTCTATCCCCTAGTTTACTGAGTCGCAACTAGCTCTATCCCCTAGTTTGCTGAGTCGCAACTAGTTCTATCCCCTAGTTTGCTGAGTCATAACTAGCTCTATCTCCTAGTTTGCTGAGTCGTAACTAGTTCTATCCCCTAGTTTGCTGAGTCGTAACTAGGGCTATAAAGCTTACAAACGGGCATCCAAGGCACAACAATTGCTATCTATTCACCTGGGACAACAAATGACATGGAGTCGGAAACAGGAGGATGTGGGCTATGTGGCTAATTGCCTCCATGCAAACTTTTCAAGTTTGTCATAAAAACCACAAGCATTGGGTGATACCTGGCTACAGTTTCTGAATATTTTGATCAATGATTCTATCTAGGACTTTTGATCAAACGATGGGAAGTGTAGAATAGAATTTCAAATGCTCATGGTCTCTTCAGATACTTATGGAGGGTGGGCAAACCTTTGACACTATTGCACTGAGATAAGCTTTAAACCTTAAACCAAAATTTTCCCCTGAAATAATCTTAAAACCAGACAGTGATTTAAGCCTCACTGTAAAATATGATACCATTCTCCAGACTGACACAGAATTATCAAAACAAGATGGAAAGAAGACAGAGTCACCCTACTAAAGAACACTAGGGAAGGGCCAGTCAAGAAATCAAGCGATGTATCACAGTAGGCAAATCCACTGCAAAAGACTCTTTAAAGTGTTAAAGATCAAAATATCACTATGAGACCTACGGTGTGCCTGACTCAAGCGACGATATTTTCAATCACCTCCTCTGCATAGAAAAGATGTAACCTGAATAGGGAAGTCTAGAGAATAACTTAGGTATTTGAACTAGGGTGCTGGCAAAGAATACTGACCATATCATGGCCGCCAGAAGAATGAACAAGTCTGTCTTAGAAGAAGTCCAGCTATAAGGAGCCTTAGAAATGGGGATCACATCCCCAAACTGCCCGTTCTCCCATCAATAGCCAGATGAGAGTTGGCCCCTCCGCCTGTTTATGCCAATCGCACAGTGGAAAGTGAATGTGATCCAGAGTAAAGATAACAGACCTGTTCTTTCCATCTCCTTACGAGTTAATTTAGACTGAGATTCGGGTCAGTAAGTTTTGGATGCCTTTCATGATGTTAGATGACAAGAGCCTGCAGGGCCACAAAACCCATTCTTGATAGGTCCTAAACTTGCTTTAGGATTGGCCATACACTTTGTGAGTTATTAATGTCCTAATGATAAACTCGGGCATACATTACTCCTTCTATAGATGGTCTGACCAGCTATCCTAATTCCAGCTTAAATATAACATAAGTAAAAACATGAACCTGCTTGCAGAAATATAATACTTACAAGGTCACACCCTTACAAATCCATCACCCTAACAGAGCTCAGAAAAGAAGTAAAGGGGATGAATAAAAAATAGTATCTGGGGCTAACCATGATTTTTAAAAGAGCCACCCCAATGCTACCTTCTCCAGAGAACTAAGTACCTTCTTTATCGGGAAGTGGGGGTGACCTACAGGAGTGGCTCATCATGGGAGCTCATTAAGAGATTTGTGTTGTTTACAAAAATTAGAGTGATGGCTTAGTCTTCATTCAACCATCTTCAATTACTCAAACTATGGAGGAAAGAAAGGTTCCTCCTCCCAGCGCCTTCAGCTTCAGCTAGTTGTAGACTTTGCAGGGCTCAGTAAGGCGCAGGAAGAGCTGTGCTTAGGAAGCAAATGATCATCCTGCTTTGCCTTTATTCCTGCCCTAATCTCTCTTGACCCTAATCTCCTAGGTATCCAAGTCCTTTATCAGGACAGCCTGAGAACTGGAGTATGCTGTTATCTCTAGCTCAAAACAAAACAAAACAAAACAAAAACCTTTTCATGATGCAAAACAAGGGTGTTCAAAAGATGATCATGAAATCAATGCACGACATGCACACCCCAGCAGGCACCAATTTCATAGAAGCACTTACCAATATAGCCTGGAACCTCTTTGCCTTTATAGGAAAAGCAGAGTTTCAGATCAATGCATACAGAAGGCCATCCATTTTCAATACAGTCAAATTGTGTTCTATTCACTGACTCGGGGTGGGTTAAAGAAGCATCAACAATCACTACTGGTCTTGTCCTAAGCAGGAAACAAAATGAGCAGTATTAATTGCAGAATTATTTTTCTTTAGGAAGGCTAGGAATTGATTTGTTATTGTAGTTTACAGTGTCCGAGTAATTTCCTGAGTCAGCTTTACTAATAATATGTGTCTCTTTACTCACTTGCAGTCGTCCCATGGACAGAGAAAGAGAAGCTTGCAAGCAAATGTCTAAACTGCTTTACTGTGCCTGACAATTTATCTAATTATGTTTAGGGAAGGAAGGGTCATATTCTAAAGTTCAATAATTAAACCTCAGAATACCAAAAAGAGCACTCTGAGGTCACTACCACTGCTGATTTAAAAAATTGCCTCCCATCATTTACAATCAAGGCCAATTGTCATTAAGCAGTGAAATGCATCTTACCTTAGCAACACGGCAGTATCGGACTGAAAAGCCCCAACTGCTACATCTGGAGGATAACAGACAACAACACAGATTAATGATCATCATTAGTCAAAGAGAATTACTCTGCAGCCATAAATACTTAACTATGTCTCACCTTTCAACTACATCAAAACACGATTTACAGAAAATTAATTAGGAAAGACATACTAACATCTTAAGATTCATTCCACATTTGTCTGAATTCATTCATTTGTTTTTATTGACCCTCATCCTTTTTAAAAAATATAAACATAAACTTGATGATATAAAAGTAAGCTTCCTGGAACAAAATCAATTAATTTTCAGGCTAGAAAGAAACATTTACCCAGAAACCCACTTTACCAAAAATGAACTAATATTTTGTTCTTTCTTGTCATTACCATCTGATGTATTTATTTCCATGGGTGTTTTAAAATTTTTCAATTAAGTAAAAATCCAGCATAAAATGGTAAGGCTTAGAAGTGATCAGTTCACAATTCTTGAATTCAACAGAGTTTTGGAAGCGATGGGAAAGCAAATCCGAAGTAGATTAATGAAAGTTTCCAATGCCATCTGTGTGCACTTCACAGTAAAGCAGCCTATAAATAGCGCTTGTCCCAACGAGCAAAACAAGGTAGTTTATACTCACCTGCATACCCGTTGTTGTCAGCATCAATTTGTCCAGCAATGGACTGTCCAAACATACTTAAGGAGTCGCTAATTTGAAGTCCTTCAATTCTCTGCAAAATAGATCAGTTGAATGGGGATCGGTTTTAAACACATCATGTCCGAGAGAAGCAATGATATAATTAAAGAATGAGCCCTTCCCTGCCTTGACACGTTTCTTAACTAAATGTTTCCTCTCTCGCTGCCATTGAGTTACTTCTGACTCCTACGCCATTTATAGGATGGAGTGGAATCACTCCTGTGGGTTATGGGAATAGCCTCATCTTTCTCACGCAGAGTGGCTGGTGGTTTCAAACTGCTGACCTTGGGATGCACAGCCCAACACATAACCCACAATGCCACCAGGGCTCTTTAACTAAAAAAAATGGCTGTCTAAGAGAAACAGGTGGTGGCATAGTGGTGATGTGTCCGCTGCTACCCGCAAGCTCAGCAGTTCGAAAGCACCAGCCATTCTGAGGGAGAAAGATGAGGCTTTCTACTCCTGTAAAGAGTTACAGGCTCAGAAACCCACAGGGGCAGATCTACTCTGTCTTACAGGGTTGCTGTAACTCAGAATCAACTGTATAGTAATGAGAAGAAAAATACAGTCACAGCGTGCAGTACATGGTTGACATCTATTTCATGACTTTAAAACAGCAACGAAACTCTTTATAAGCTGAGGAATCTTTTTAAGTCCTTACATACAGATCTTTTAAAACTGTCCTGACTCCTCCTCTCTCCCTAGCCCGCCCAATCTTCCCTCATGTTCTGTTTTTCTTCCCCTGACCAAGATGCCTAACTAAACAAGTAAACTGGAAGAGAAGACATCCATACTAATTAAGCACAGACTCTCACTCGGGCTTAAGATGTTAGCGAGATTGTTTACTCGCAGTTCACGAGAGCGTTCCACGTCGGCTCTGGGCTTCATATTCCACATGTCCGATTTCAAGACTCGATGTTGGTTTATAAATGGCAAGCAGCGAGTTTTCCTAAGAGAATCAGTTTTCAAGGCTATTTTTGACAAGCGTCTGTATCTCTCATGTTAAATGGAAAGGTCCGTTTGCTCATGTTTGCCTCATCAAAAATAAAAGTGTTATATACGATTTCCATGAAAGTAGCTTTGGATCAACTTTCCTTCTTTGCATAAGAATCCTGGGTTTTTTGTTTTTTTGGATAGGCACTGAAAATGCCCTGGTTTTTCCAGTCAGGATGAGCTTACAGACCTCTAGTGAAGGGCTACCAGCTTACTGCTAAGCACCGCAAGAGAGGCAGCCTGCCACGTGAATGTGTGTTCGCGCCACGTGACTGTCTCCAGTCAAAGTGGGGCTTTTCCCACAAGACACGACACGGTAATTAAGCCCAAATGGACGGTCTGGGAACAGTGTGGATGTTTCTGTGGAACATGAATTTGATGAAATACAGAAAGGCACTTTTAACAGGCTAGAGACCAATGAGAGCAGCAGTGACCTTGAACTCTTGTTTGTGGTGGGAAAATGGTTTCCAAGAGCCGCTTGAGGACCCTCATGATGAAATTATTTACCATCATTCTAAAAAATGAAGTGAGATAAAATATTTGACAGAACGATTTAGGAAAGAGAAGTCAACATTATCCCTGGACAATTTAAAGAAGCTTTTATAATAATGTTTAAAAAAATAAAATAAAATAAATGAGCAGTGCTGTACCTGTGAGAAGGTGGGTGAGATCCCGTCGACTCGGCCATTATAAATATAAATAGCCCCTCGCAGGCCATCTTCTTGGGGAGCGCCGATAGCAACATCTATTCGAGGATTTAAGTGGTGGAAAAACGACAAGTTTTTGACAGAACGTCTCTGATCAGGCTGGGTGCCACTCGAAAAGCTAACTTCTCTGGAGTCTAGCATTTGTGGCTCTAAAATCATAGTGCATAATATAAAACTCCCTCTGGCAGGAAAGAAAACAAGGCCAAGCCAACCAACACTTTGCTCACCAGAGAGGAAAGCTATGTCAGAACACTACCGTCATGGCAGCGACATCGGGTCCGCGAGTAAGGGTCAGGGCATGGCAGACATGGAGAGGCTATGGTGCAGAACCTGAGAGGCAGGGTTGTGCGGTGGCATGGGCTCTGCAGCCAGAGCGGGCTGTTCCCAGTTCTGCACTCGTGTGCAGCTGTGCTACGCTCGGCCCGTGTATTCATCTCTGTGCTATAGGTGCGCCCCTTACAGAATGGGATCAAATAGAATCCACCCTCAGCTGAAAAGGACATAATGTGTATAAACCGCTTAGGGCAGTGCTTGCCATTTCGCCTGTTATTATAATCTCTGAAAATTACAACCTCCATAATCTTTATTTTGAGCTTTGGGCTTTAATTTACTGTCCAAAGGACGTCTACATTAATTCCTTACTCCAACAACAGTTATTCAAGTAGTATTTGCTTAGGATATCTGTAAACACACATACATACATGCACACATACATACTAGGTTTTACTAAATGGATTTTCTCTGCAAATATAATGACTGCATCACCTTTACAATAGGACCTTATTGGGATTTACATCCTATTATGATACCAGGAGAAATTAAAATGAAAAGATTTGAACTGATATAAGAAAATCAACAGAAAAACAAACTATAAATGAAATGGTTGCTTCAGGCCTACAAACATAGAGAACAACATAGAAGAAAAATGATATTCTACCACTGCAAGAGCATGTCATTATTTTCATCAAGTATTGTTTCTATTTATTTATCTACCTACAAACAAATAAAAATTACATTCACAAACACACATACACTGTTTTCAAGTGCAAATAGCATACATATTCTGTGTTTGTTTGCCAACAGCTCCCTCCCCTGGGTGGTGTTTCCCAAATACACTGCACTCATTTTCTTTTTAAACATTGTCATAGAGGCACTTGGAAAATACCTCCAAGGTGGAAGACAAATATAAGAAGGCTTCAAAAGTTCATGAAAATATTCCACCAGCTCTCAATTACATTTTCCCACAAACTTTTGGAAGCCCTCTTGCATAAAGGGGCTGACCCCTAGAGCAGTTGTGGATGTGTTCCACGGCACCTCAGAACAACTGCTAGGGTCACTAGCAGTCGGAATCCACCCCACGGCACCTCAGAACAACCACAGTACAAATGCATGTCGTAGTTTGGGGGGAAAATAAGGTTTACACATATGTATGGGCATATTCCTATATTTGTTTATATTTAATATTTTGTTATTTTACTATAAAGTACAAAAAGTTTACTCTCATATTTATTATTTATCACTGTCTATAAAATCTATAATATTGGATACAATTATAGTGATAATTTTACCATTTCAACATGCATAAAAATATTTTTGATATGTAACTCTATGCCAAATTACATATAATTTTAAAAATGTGAAAGCTTTTCTAGTTTCATCTACTTCTTGTTTTGGTCAAACATAAGAAGAGAAGCTTATTTTGACTTAACTTTTCACATGCCAAGACACTCATTTGGTGGTGGTTTCAGGTATTCAGTGATTGCTAACTGCAAGTTAGAACTCCGAGGCTGAAATCCGACAAAGAAAGAGGAAGCCATCTGCTCTCACAGGAGTTACAGTTTGGCAAACCCTACACAGGGTTGCTGCGAGTCAGGATAGACTCAACGACGGGGGCTTGGGTTGGATTTGATATTCCAGACACTTGCCAGGTGTTGGTTGATTCAGGGTCAAACCACAAAAAGAATCTCATAGGTGAGAAGGAAAGGTCAATAAGTCAAAACATAATAGTAACAGCATGTACATATGAGACAGTGGAAATTAAGGAAGCCTAGTACAAGATGATGCCCAAGCTGAGATGAAAGTCATCGCTACATCATAGTCAGGTGTAGTAAGAAAATGTCGTAATGTAGACTGAGGAAGCAGCCTGCACAAAGGCAAGTAATCAAGAGACAGCAAGGTACGCCTGAAGAATGGCCATTGGCACAGCCGGAGCCAGAGATGAGCAGACTAAATGCTGTTGGAACACATGGACGAGGCAGGAAGAGACAAGGAGGGAGGGAAAGGGAAGAGGGAAGTAGAACCTTGGAGTCTTTGAAGACAAGACCAGTTAGTAATTGAATTAATCAGAGATCAACTAATACTTTTATCATTCAAGCTAAAGCCCTGTTAAGTAGAATTCTGTATTTTGATTCTTGATAATACATGAAAAAAGCAAGTTTTGGTTATGAAATTGTCCATCCACAAATATTCTATTAGCACAGTGAACCAAATGAAGGAAGATTTCTTGCAACATACACATGAGCCTTGGAAGTTACGTATTTTAAAAGCTTGGGCCACGTTTTCTTCTATTCAGAAAGTATTTGGGTATATCCAATTCAACTTTTAATTCCCAGGAGAACACTTAAGACTTACACTAAAAAGCTCTAATTGCTATTATAGAAACTAGAAAAAAATACGTTTGAAGTCGATCTAGAGAATGATAAAATGGTTTTCTGTGTTTACACAATTCAAATATATGAATTGGGGACACACATCCACATATATGATAGCACACTCAAAATAGTACATGATCTTTTATGAGTGTGTCCACTAAAATAAGATATGAAAGAAAGCCTAAGTAAACAAAGTATTTTACTAAAAGACAGTTTTGTGCTTTAAAAAAAAGAATCATATTATTCCATACTATATATGTAAAATATCCAGATGTACCAACATGGTTTGATACTACAGATATTTATTAAGTAGGTGGTCTCTATGTGCTTAATCTCATCACTAAATAAGGTTTATTTTTAGTGTTTTCCCCTAATAATGCCATTTGACTGTAAAATCAGAAAAAAAGAGTGCCATTTCTTCATTTGAATTTTAATGGCAAATAAGCAATACCTAGAATGAGACATCTGATAAATTTAAATATAAATGCTCAATAAATATTGTAGAATTGCTATTTATGGTACAGTCCTCATGATAAAAATTTACAGGTGTTTTAGAATGGTTTAATATAAATATGCACAATCAGAAGAGTCATAAGGATATCTCCATATAAGAGTTCTCTCATTTTTAAGTAGTAAAAAGAAATCTGGCAATAGTAATCCTTATACATCAAATTTAGCATTTTATATCTAAGAAAACGCAAGTGAAGCAGTGATTTAAATAATTACTTGGGAACCGGTCTTGTATTTTATACATTTAAAGTAGATTAAGGCATTTAGTCACAGATAGAATTATGAAATGTGAACTAATACACCCCTCACTTATTTCCAGAATCCAGGTAAGATTTGGTCCAATGTGTGTTTTACATCACTAGCAGCTACCAATTGTCAATTGTCGCAACAAGAAGACATATTCTGAACCCTAAAAGTAAACATACAATGCTTCTATATTGGACTCTAAGATATTATACACTGTCTTCTAAAACTCATTCATAATTTTGTGCACAACCTGAACGGCCTTGGTTGCCACACAGAACTAGATTTTAAAAAGGAATGCTGGTGGATGGTATCTAGGCAGGACCGGTATCCAGACAATTTGCACCTTCTGTTCAATTATTAAAATACCTCCATAGCAGCAAATGAATAATCATTATCTACAGGTTCTCCAGATGCCCTGTCTCTTGTCATCCCTAAGTCCCTTCACAAGCAGCAGTGGAATGGGGAAAGCTGGCACAGCGGGAGCTTTTAGAAGCCCTGCTCTAGTTTGCAGCCAGCATCTGACGGAGTTGGTCACTGCCTCTACTGCGGTGCTAGTTGAATGCCATATCCTAAACTATACACCGCCTAAGCTGCACAATTCTTTCATTCTTAATCACATCTCAAATTAGCATCCTCTTAAAAATAGGTGGCATGTCACATGCACATAAAAGGATGTGACATATAAACAGTGGAAGCACAGGAGTTATGTGGTGGGCTGCTAAGTGCTAGCTGCTCCCTGGGAGAAAGATAAGGCTTTCTACTCCTGCAATTATTTACAGTCTACATTTTACAAGTAAACCCCCCGGGGCAGTGCCACCTATCCTAGAGGGTTGCTAGAAGTCAGAATTGGCAGTGAGATTAGTGTTGTTGGTTCACAATCAATGGCAAAAGCGCTGGTGGCATGATGGTGAAGCATGTGGCTGCTAATGGAAAGGTTGCTTCCATACCAGCTGCTGCACGGAACAGGTATGCCGCAGTCTCCTTCCCTGAAGATGACAGGCTCCGAAATATGATGGGGCCTTTCTACTCCACCCTACAGAGTTGTGACATGGAGTCAACTTGACAGCCAGTTTTGCTGCTGTTTGGGCTAGAGTCAATGGTGTCTTCGAGGCAATAGCATCCTTTATAACACCCTCAATAACCTCCTGTTGGCCGTCCGGAGAAGCCGAGTGCAGCACAATAAAGAAACGCCAAACTCAGCAGATTACTCGGGTTCCCTTTTCTATAGACGGACTAGAGACGAACACCCTCCTAGAACTTTCCCATCCAAGACTATTTGAAATGCTGGAGTCATGTACCAAGTGGAATACTTTTAATTACCTTCGAAGCCATCATTGTCAATGTCGCCAAGGTTAACTATAGATTCCCCAAATCTTGCAGCATATTTGTCACTTCCAATGAGCTCTGTTTCCATTTCATTCATTACTGCTCCCTAGATAGAAAGACAGGGAAAGGGTGTCATTATAACACTCCCTGACCACGTTACACCTGATTTCCCGTTGTGATTGGATATGGATTTTCCCCCTCATGCTTCAAACAAATTGGGTAAACTACAGAGCTTTAGTACACACATCTTAGTTCAATTCAATAAATATTTATTGAGCATGCCAACACATGTAATCGTGTGATTAAAGCTCAGAGGACATAAAAAACTGTCAAACTCATGATCCCTGGCTTTGAAAATTCAATAAATCATTTTGATAATTCAATTTAACAAATATTTATTGAGCTCTCACTAAAGACAGTGCATTGTGCAAAGCGTGCATGGCTGAGTAGGAACACGATGTTGTATGTGTGACAGAGCTTTAGCAAAAAGTCTGCGGGAAAAATTCCATGATCTTTTAAATCCATTGTTTTTCTATGCACTTTTGAAAGTCCCTTTGTATAAGACACATTTCCTTTTCCTCATGAAGTACACAGATACAGAGATGGTTTAGCACACACATGCAAATGGCTGAGAAGCAAAACAAAACAAAACCGGAAGATCAAAAAGCAAGGAGAGCATGCTAATTGTGAGAACTGGAAGACATTTCATAAAAGAGATGGCATTCAAGGTGGGCAGTGAAGGACGGGAGCACATTTGATATGCAGGCAAAACATTATCAACAAAGCACACACGCCCAAGAATTTGTTTATAATGAAGGCTGAATATCATGGATGAAATGAAAAATCTTAGATTGGTCTTTGGTGTGGGACCTTGAAGGCCAGAGGACATTTGTCCCGCTCATCTAGGGGACCACATGGATCCGTTGAAGCTTTCTGAGCTGAGAACATAAAGGCCCTGGAGCAGGCCCTTCCAACCTTCAATCAGCGTCAATGCAACTTGAACTAGTCAGCTGATGTCTCAGAAGCTGGAAGTAAATTATTGCCATAAAACTTAAGATATGATGCAATAACAGTTACTAAACCTATGTTCCAATCCTGATCACGTTACTGCCTTATCATTATTTCTTGAATTCATTGAAAAACAATTACTGAGCACCTCCTTGCTCAGGTCGTGGTACATAGCAGTAAACGAGACAGACAGATTCCCCACTACATGCAGTTTACACTCCAGTAGGAGAACAGACACTAGTAAACCAGACAGACAAACACATAATATAATGCCAGATAGTACTTGTCATTTCAGGGAGAGAGGGTTGAAAAGGAATAATGAAAGAATAATTTGTAAGAGTTAAAAGCTGGAATGAATTACTAAATTATCCCTAGTATTCAACAGCGGGATGGACAAGAAGATGGCCTATTCATTTGCACTCTAAAAATGGCTTCACTTATATCTCTTTTATGTACTAGGGGTACTTATAATTTCGATGGGAAAAATATTCTATGCTCCCCTTTTTAGGTGTATAGTCTACTGTTTAAAATATTCTCACAAAGTTTCATTTTAAAGGGAAGAAGAAAATTTTCAAAATTAGAAGACAGCAAGTAAAAGGAAGACTTTATGGACAGGAGAGATTTGATATGTTTACAGAAGAAGAACAATTGTCTGACAGCACAAGTAATAAGACTCTAATGACCACTTTCTAGATGCTGCGCCTTTATAATTACATCTAGGTTTCTGCACAGCTTAGGCAAGCCCAGGGCAGAAACGATCTTCTTGTTCGATAGTTAAGTCTCAAAGACCCTCTCTGAGGGAGCTGAGAACCTCTCAGCTTTATCAACCCTTCAACTGTAAAGAGATTCATTTCATGCTTACTTTAGGAACTTCAGAATTGCTATTAATTAAGGCTACCAATACCTTATTAAACAGATTGTCATTTTTGATTCCTGACTGACAAAAGTGATGTGCAATAATAAAATGAACCAATTTTCCCATAGTTCAACTCTTCTTGCTTAAAATGAACAAACTGGCCAAGCAGACCCCAGTAAGGTCCTCTCACATCCTTGTTTTCATTGAATGCCAAATAGTTAGGCTGGAAAGAGAAGGCCAGCGGCAGTGTTCGTTGAAGTGTCAAGTGGTCAGTTTGTATACTTCTCATCAGGTAAAATTTCCCCTAAACGATGACTGCCTATGTCCACAACTAGTACATCTACTTTGGAATGCCTATGATAAGTTTATATTATACTGAGGAATACAGTGCACACGAATTGTGCAAATCAACACCTTATCAGAACACATCTTTCTAATGTCTTAAGTCAAGACATTCAAAACATTCCCTATTTATCGTTTGCATCTATTATTATCGTAGGCAAGCCAAACTCACAGCCACCACGTAGATTTTGAGTCCCTGTCACCCTACAGGACAGAGCACAATGGCCCCTGTACGTTTTTGAGACTGCAACTCTTCATGGGAGTAGAAAGCCTCATTCATCTTCCTTGGACTGGCTGGTGGTTTTGAACTGCCTTCTGGTTGGCATCCCAACTCACAACCCACTATACCACTAGGGCTTGTTGTATAATAATCAATAATACTAAAATATTATAATGGACTAACTCTAGAACAAATTTTTAAAATCCACTGAGTCCATTGAATCCACTAAAAATACATCAAAGAATGTATGCGAGATATATATATATATATATATATATATATATATATCATACAGGTATCATAATAGAACTGGAAGAAGCTTTAACCACTGGAGTTAAAGCATACAAATTGCGAAAAAAGAAACTCCAGGACAGTTCATCTCATCCAAAGGGGGTGGCTACCCCTTTATCATCTTCATTTGCCACCTTTTTCAGAGCATCAGTGCAACGCTGGAACTTGTTCTTTTAGCAGGAAAACAAACAGTCTATCACAATGCTGGACTAAGAATCAGTTCCATTTTGATCATCAGCTCATAAATGGCTTCGAGTTTGTGGGCAGATCGGACATACCACGCCGGAGTTGATGTACACGAAAACTCTCCCTTCCTCCCTGATGGTGCTCTGCATGGGCGCGCCCACGAGCAGGTCGGAGAGGCCATCTGCGTTGAGGTCCACGGCACAGACGGAAGCGCCAAAGTAGGATCCAAGCTGCGCCAAAGCAAATGACATCCGGTCATTGAGAAAAGAGCAGGGCTACTCATGAAAGCCCTCAGTGATACCATACGGAGAGACATATTACCTTTTTACCTTTCATCTCATATAAGATATTTAGCTCTTTTGCATCGATGCTGAAGATGTATGCCTGGAATTGGGAAAAGAATGAGAAAACATCAGACTTCTTTTGCGTATAAAAAACAAAATAAAAGGAGCTGTTCTTATTTGACCAAAACATCCATTTTCATAATTTTTATTTGCTTACATTAAAATCAATTTTAAGACGGTGAGAACAGTTTTAGGGCCCACTTTCACATGAAAATGCCTTATTTATAAAATTTCCTTCTCAGAAACTGTCTTATTGATCGCATAGAAACGTCACCGAAGCATTGCCTTGTCCCAAGTAAACATGAGGTTTCCCAGTAAACTTCAGAAAGACCGAGTAACTAAGCTTAACTCGCCATGTTGGCAAACATTAGGATTGCAAAGAGCATTCTTTCTTGTAGCCTTACCCACACACCATAGAGCCCCCTCCAGTTCCTTTGAGATGTAAAGCTGTTCTGTAATACACACATAGTCCTGGGGTGTATGTTCATAATTCTATCTCGATAGTATAAAGAAACACCGCCTTTGACCCCCGTAACTTTTATCTTAGTTCAAGGGGTTCAGCAACACCTCTCCTAGCAACCGTCCATCTCTCACCACATCCACTAGACAGGCACCCTGGTCCTCATTTCTAATAGTTTCTTCCTCAGAATTTTTTCAGTTCCTCTTTTAACAACTTCTCATGCTCTCAGGCTGGATACTTGAACTTTCGTGAAGAAATACGTATAAAATGTAAGTCTTACTTTACCAATCTGTTCATGTTGGGGGGCTCCTCCAACTACTTCTGTCGTGTGAGGACTCTGAAAATGACCAGCTCCAACGGAGTACCCTTCATAATAAGAATGAAGTATGAGAATTAAAATTTACAAGCGGTGAAGTACACAGTCATAAATCTTATCCTAGAATTAAATGGGACTAAATTAAAGACTTTGGCAGAAGAAAGATTTCTAAAAATATTTAGCACCAAATGTGTCATTGAGCCCATTCAGATCCATAGCAACCAAAAAAAATAGGGTAGAACAGCCCCTGTGGTGGTTCACAGAGCAGGGTGGTGGTTTTGAACTGCTAACCTTACAGGTAGCAGCCCAACTCTTAACCAGTACCTTGCCAGGGCTCCTCATATTCAGCAAAGTAGTACTCAACACTGGACACTGTTCAGCAATTGATTGTCATAAAGCTATAGCCAACAGTTTATATCTTTAAGGCCTAGAAACTGAATATAACTCCTTTACATGTGGCTTGTTAGTCCCTGTGGGTTAGAGTGAGCAGCTAACTGCAAAGATGGGGGATCAAAGGAACTAGTTACAAAGCTATCAAGATCTGTAGCTTTGCAAACCCTATGGGTATGTTCTATGGGAGAAATGCCAGCCCATCTGCTCCTGTAAAGAGTTACAGCCTCAGAAACTCCATAAAGGGTCACTACAAATGAGAACGGACTTAATGGCAGTGGTTTATGGAGTATTGGAAGCTTCTAGGATTATGGTGGCTCAGTGGTTACGCGTTGGGCCACTAACTGCCACCCTCCAGCTCCTCGGGAGAAAGACAAGACTTTTTACTTCCTAAAGTTACCTTCCCAGAAACTCACGGGAGCAGTTCTACCCTGTCTACAGGGTCACTATGGGTCAGTGACCCTGTAGTGACATCACTTGATGTCAGTGAATTTGGGTTTTGGGGTGGCGGGGGGTGGGGGGGTGTTTTGAGAAAATATAATCTTTTAAGCTTTAAATTTAAAAATGATTCCTAAACCTCAACATGTTTCCCATGACTGTTGTCCTAACTTTAAGCTCGAGTCGGAATCCACTCAAGAACATTGAGTTTGGTTTGGTTTTTGTCTAAAATGAGGTTTTCAATTAGCCTTTTAAGAAACTATACTTAATTACCCACACTGGACTGAAGGAGTTAACCGGCATCAAGTGCTTATGGAAAGAGCCTGACTTATTCCATGCACCAAGCAGATGCTACCTGTGCAATCGTTAAGTTGGCTGCATGGAGAGAGATACAAGCTCACAAGTGTTTCATAAGGCACATTGCAAAGAATAAACTGAACTAGGGGTTCCAGTTTTAGAATTACATTTTTATGACTGTAGATTTATACATATAATACTAAATTAAATTTAGTTTTTCATAATTTCAAACTCCATGATGTCCACTTTGTAACTCTAAAATTATGATTGGCAATTTTCAAATAAAATTTCCCTTAATTATAACTACTATTATCATTAAGGCAGAGATCATTTGAGTTTGTCGATTTTTGTAGTACCTAAATAGCTTCCATATTTTACTTGATTGTGCTTGTCTAAGAAAGCCTTGTATTTGTTGGTAGTTATATTGTAGACAAAGAGAGAACCAGTCCAATAAGAAGATCCTGGGGCTCCCATCACAATTAAATCCTATAAGAAAAAAAAATCATTTGAGAGTTCAAACTCGCCATCTGAAATTGTCTACAAATACATTTTAAATAAATAATAAAGAAGGTGTACTTTTATGTTAAATATCTTCAATCTGAGCATATTATGAAAATAAAACTTTTAGCAAAAAATAGTGATGAACTCCCCTCTAAAGGTAAATTTTCAGAGAAGAGACTCAGAAATGCTTCCTTTAAATTTATCGGGGCTTTAAAAGAGGAGGTAGAATCCTTGACTACTGGAATATGTTTTGGAAAGAAATCAACGTGGCTTACATTAAAGTAAATCAAATCTAAGTAATTCGTTATTGCTCATTGAAGAGATAATCTCTTGTTGCCAAAGAAGGAAAAGTGGACTTAATTTATTTCATTTGGCAAAATGCCACTGGCTAGTTTCCTTAACAATGTTAACTTTAGGGGGAATAAAGGAATTTGGGGTATATATTTGATTATAAACTGGAATTTAGGAACAGAAAACAAAGACTAAGTTGTAATGAGAGGGCACTAATCTGGAGATGAATGAAAGTTTTGAGCAATCAACTCTATTTAATGTATTTTTAAATGTCTGAAGTAATCCTGAGCTTTCTTTAAAAAATTCAATTTAAATATAAACAAAGGAAATCATTACTATAATCACTTTTATTGCATAGTAGATAACATTTATAGAAATTAACTCAAGAGTTGACAGAGATCAACTTTATGAATTTAGAAAAGATTTATTAATTCATATATATTCTTAAGAGAAACTGGGGCACTTGGGGGTTGAGCACAACAATGACCTTTCACAGTACATCCTAGATAGAAAATAATTGAATTTGAAACTACTGACATATAATATAAGACGTGGCTATTAAGTTCTTAGTCTCAGCATTCTTAAATTCTCAGATTCTTGATAAAATATATGGGCAAATATACTTCCTTTCCACTTCAACTAGTAATTATATAGAACATATTTGGATAGAAATTTTCAATGTCCAAGCTAACAATCTGTGGGTCGCGACCCCTTTGGGGGTCGAACGACCCTTTCACAGGGGTCACCCGATTCATATCAGTAGCAAAATTACAGTTATGAGGTAGCAATGAAAATAATTTTATGGTTGGTGGGGGGTCACCACAACATGAGGCTTTGTATGAAAGGGTGACGGCATTAGGAAGGGTGAGGACCACTGCTCTAAACTATCTGAAGATATAAGCTTTTCCGTGTAAACATTCACAGCAGCTATGATTTAGATTATTACCTTTGTGTAAAAACTGGATATCCCAGCTTGACATGACGCAAAATTTTCCCCAAATTTTTTCACATAATCTAAAATGAAATATACAACAATTTACGACTTCATTTAAACATTGAAGGTTAATTTCCATAATTTTGTTCTTCTTTAAAAGTCTTGTGAATACATCCCTTAAAAACAACACACCTAAAAAAAAACAAAACACACCTTTTGTTGTGGATAAGGTGAAGTTCTGCAGAGCAGACCCGTTTTTTTTCTATCCAACAATCCAATGCCCCTTTGTTTAGCTCATTGACTACAATCCCTACAATGTAACAACACGTACCCCTCTGCCTCCTGTTTCCTTTCCTCTTTCTTTCCTAACCGTGCTGAATTTTGTCCTTACATAAATGCTTACCTTTTGATTTTAAATAGTTACTTATTTTAAGATGTGGTACCTTCCTAATTGTTTGTGGCTGAAAACTGAACCATGGGACAAGTTCATTTGTAGATGAGAGACAAGATCAACTGGAAAATAAGGCATTGATGATCTGTATTTTGTATGACAGCATTTTAAAATTAGTAACTGATACATTTTAAGCTCACCAATAGCCAGAGGAATATTCATATCTCTATTAAATAGCAATAAAATTATCTACTCCTTATTTTTCATGATAAGAAAATGCAGCATACATTCAAACAAAATTATCAAGTTCTCAATGTAAGAGAGAATTTCTAATTCCTAGCCTAGGTCTCCATTTAAACTAGGCCTCCTAGATTTTTCTCTGAATAAATCAAGATCTACATGGTACATAGGCTCTCTGATCACAACACCCCAATGAAGGAAAATGTTTACAACTAAATGGGGGTGGGGGTCAGTGTTGCTTCCCTTGAACTAATCGATATGACATCTTGAAAATGCCACTGCAACCACAGCATTCTTCTCTTTCCCATCAGAAAACTTAAGATAAATTCCCAAGTCATTTACAATGAACTGTTCCCTGCCATTGTCCATGCTGTGAAGCTTTCTCTCTTGTATATCTTAATCCAGCAGTCAGGATCCTGCCTTTGCAGATGAGCACTATTGAAAGTTTTGCCCTACCTCCCACCCTCATTGTTTGCATAAGTAGTGTCCAGTCATTTGAGTTTTTGATCTGTACAGGCTGGGTGAGTCTATACAATCTTGTCATTTCTTCCGGTTACAGCGGGAGCCCAGGTGGCATAGTGGTTACACATCGAACTGCCAACCACAAGGCCAGCAGTCCAGAGCCACCGGCCTTGCTGCTGCCGGAGAACGACAGGCGGAGCTTCATACTCCCACACAGAGTGAGTCTCACAAACCCACGGGGGCAGTTCCGCCCTGTCCTGTAGGCTTGCTATGAGTCGGCATCAGTGAGACAAGAAGGAGGGGTGATGGCAGGGGAGGCTGCTGGAAAATGGGGAGTTAAAAATGAGTCCTCCCCAAAGAAGAGAAGGTTGTAAAATTGGTTGTGACGATGTATTTATGATGTTGAAACTAGTAAATAGTATGATATATGAATAATATGTCAATGAAATTGTTTATCATTTTTTTTGAAAACTGTCTTCCTGAATGTTATTTTTGTGCTCACTCTATAAATTTTGCCATATTGTAGATCTCTCTGCTTCAGGCCATTTTTTAAAAAAGTGTAGAATGTGGCTAAGTCTATCTGAGCAAAAACAAAATCTACTGTGAAAATATGTTCAACTATACACTCTAAACCATTTGAAAAAAAAAGATAATACTTAGAAATCTTTTGACTGCAATTGAGGATTGAACATTCATATTTTACCTTCATGACACCCAAAGACACAGCAGGAACATACAGGGTTAAAATGTTAATGTTCGGTTGACACTGACTCCGAATTCCGTTCAAATCAGTCATTTGTTGATATCCCCGCCCTCTTCTCTCTAAGGTTACCCATAGTCCAGAATTTTTATAGAAGTGGCCTTTCAAACGTATGACACAGCCATGGACTCTTTCCAAGGAAATACATGAATTTTTTAAAATGAGCAAAAAACATTGGCTTACACTCAAAACTTTGAATTTTCTAGGCATTCCTAAGAGGTGAAGATCCAAGAAGTAAGATAAAACAAGACACCTATAGAGATTTCTCCTGCCACTCAAATGTTTCCACGTAACTTCACAATTTTAAGTATTTTGTATTTGCTGGGCATTGTTTCACTTACACTGAACTGAAGGCAAATGTACACCAAAGTGGGCTATTAGAATTCAGTATCATTGAAATGAAACTGCAGAATGCCTCATCCCAATGGCACGCATTGCACTCGTGACACGAATGGTGCTGTAACTGGACTTTTTAAAGTAATACTTGAGTAGGTAAAAAGAACGCAGCCGTATCAAAGGTCTCCCTTCTCCTCTCTGAAGTCCAACATGGAAAAAAAGAAAACGTTGAAGGCATTAAGTTGTTCCTCTGGATCCAGTTGCTATCAAACTGGGTCTTACCTTGATAACATGGAGCTATCCTTTTACTCACTTCTGTTCGTAAGTTGGCCGGTATTCCATAGCAAACACCAGTGGGGAGTTTATTTTCATTTTTTATGTAAAATATATTTTTCCATCTATGCCCACAGGCCTGAATACAACACAAAAGTAGAGTAAGTGAAGTGAAAGTCACACCCAGAATGACTGACTTCACAGTGTTCATGGGGGACCCATCCCAGTACCTACCACGACCGATCCATTTTCTCCAGGCTGCCTGGACAGTGTGACCCCCAACCACTGATTGTCTCTCTCTTCCAAGCAAGTCTTTCCGCAAGGCTCTCCAGCAGGACTCCCTACAGCATGGGGAAAGAAGATTCCCACCCGTTATCTCAGGAAGGATGCCACTTCCTCCACAGGAGCAACAAAGCAAACCAGAGAACCCCCTGCAGTGCTCCTGGTCAAGGCCTGCCCTTCACATCAATGGTTCCAAAGTGGGTGATAGTGGCCCGGGAGGTGGGGGCGGGGGGGTGGGGGGTGGGGTGGGCACTGGAACGACCCCAGGAGAGCAGAGAAAGCGGATACTGACACTTTCTCCTGGGTCATGGACTACAGTACAAAAAATGTTAATTGCCAGGCGAGCACAGAGTAAGGTTTTCTGTTTTTGTTTTTTTAAGGAAAAGGGGCCAGTGAGCCATTAAGTACAAATAAGTACGTTCAGGAGTAGAACTGCCCCACAGGGCTTCCGAGACTCTAAATCTCTCTCTCGTTTTCACAGTTTTATTGGCATATACTTCATATATAATACAATGTAATGGTTCAATCCTGAGTCCAGGACAGATAAACCCCTCAGGACCAATAATGAGAGTGACCATACCAGGAGGGGAAGGGGAAGGAGGGAGAGAAAGGGGAAATGATCACAAGGATCTACATATAACCCCCTCTCTGGCGGATGGACAACAGAAAAGTGGGTGAAGGGCGATAGCAGACAGTGTAAGATATGACAAAATAATAATAATTTATAAATTATCAAGGGTTCATGAGGGAGGGAGGGTGGAAGAGGGAGGGCTCAAGTAGAAAGAAAATGTTTTGAAAATGATGATGGCAACAAATACACATGTGCTTGACATAACGGATGGATGTATGAATTATGATAAGAGTCGTATGAGTCCTCAATAAAATGATTAAGACAAAAAGAGTTGTACAATCACACCACAATCCATTTCAGAACGATGTTCTCCCAGTGCACACTGCTGTTAGATCCCCATTTCAGCCCCATCCTCCCCTGCTGAGCTCCTACCCAATGATCAGTCCAGTTCCTGCCTTTAGAGAGACACCTGTCCTGGCTCTCAAAAACAGAAGATCACAGAAAACACAAACAGGAAGCTAACGAACAAAGAATAGCCACATGAAACGTGGAAAAACCTCAATCGAAAAAGCGGAAAAATATTAAAAACGGAATCAACTTTTTTTTAATTAGAAGATTGAAACAATTTAAAATGGGTCAAAAAGGAGATAAAATGATAAGGTATTACATGTTAACCTAACTGTATCTGTCACAATTAACATTAAAATGCTGTCTGCAAGACGATAAATGTTAATGGGAGCAGACAGCCTCATCCTTCTACATAGCAACTGGTGGGTTTGAACTGCTAATCTTGTGGTGAGTAGCCCAGTGCTTACCCCACAGCATTACTAAGGGCCCTGAAAACCAATGCAAGTCGTCCAAATATAACCATAGTGTCTCATGCTTGGAGAAAAGTGTGTATCTTTGTTTTCCTCCCTTTATCTAGAAATGTCAGCAATATTACCAGAGTGTCTTTTTAAAAGAAGTTTATTTTATTAAAACATAAGAAGAGAAAAACTACTACCTGATGTTCCACAGTCTATTGGAGCTGGAGGTGAGAATTGAACATAATGATCATGTACTGTTGAACAGCATAGCAATAAGGTCTAATGTTTAAAATAAACTGCATTATGCTTTACATTGAGTTGACGGTGATATATGTTTTCAACAAAGGTTAAAAAAAACCTTGAAACAGATTCTCTCAAGTAGTTTAAAAAAAAAAGACAAAAAGTTTCAACAAGCATTTTTTGAAATACATGCGTATCCAGAAAGTCAGTCGATGAATAAGTAAAATGTTACCCCCTGCCCAGCAGGGTACTTGTAAGCTGTACAATAAGGAGTGATCTTCACAGTGATTTGTTGTTGTTGTTGTTGTTGTTGTTAGGGGCTGCTTTCTAGCATAGATTGTGTATTAAAGTGACTTGAAACCGTGATGATTAGGGAAAATAGATGCACCTATGATAACATTCCTTTCGCTCTTTTTATTTCCCATCTTCAATGGCCACTTCTCTGTTCATTCCGCCTTACTTTACGTAGAGTTATTTCTGACTTGCTTGCCCAAAAGAGCCCCTCCAGGTGGTGCTGATGGGTGAGGTGAGCATCAGGTTGCTAATGGCTAGGTTGACAGTTATACTAAGGGAGAAAGTTCAGGCTGTCCATTCCCACAAAAATGTACAGGCTCAGAGACTGAATGCAGGCTCATGCTGAGTCAGGATTGACTCCAAGGTAATGGGAGGGTAACTTCCACAGGCACCGTAAGCATGAAGCTGGTATTAATTCTGTTCGCCAAAGACTTGGAATTTGAATTTGTTTTACTAAGTTTTAAACACTGGCCACGGGGCACTCTGTCATCATACACTTCAAGATACTGTTTTCTGAAGGCACTATGGCTCCTCCTATCACCTTGACCCTCCATGAAGGTTCTTATGGACACTCAGAATCACTACGTAGATGGGGCTCTTATTTTAGAAGTAAAATTATTTAAACAGACTCTTTCAGGGAGTAGAGATTTTGATTAAGGAGTGTCGGTAGATGTTTGCGTATACATCTTTGGTTTCCAATTTTTGTTCATCAAAAACCCTTAAACACGCTAAACTGAAGAAACTGCAGAGGGCGAATGGTCCGATCACATGGAATGCGACCACACTTCCCAACGCTACGGCTGAGTGCTTGAATCGGTGCTTGTTCAGGACAATCTCCAGTAACAACGTGTTGCTCTGCTTACTTTTCAGCTTCTCTTTCTTTGAATTGCTCTGTTCTGGGTCTTAAAACAATTCACTTAATATAGCATGAACCGGACTGCGCAGACTCTACTGACAGTAAGAATCACTTGGGGCATATGCTAAAAATTCAGCCTGCCTCTTGAGATCCTAGCTGGGGTGTGCAGGTGGGGTCCTGGCCATCTAGGTGAACCTTGTGGTCAGGAAGCTGGCTACAATGGAATGTGGAACATGCGAATCTGGTCCTGTGGAATAGACTTCCAACTGGCGGCGACTGCCAGGAAGGCTGGGCTGAAAGGGAGCAGGTCTGGGAAGAGTACTACTTTGGCTTGTAGTATCTGCTATTGGAATGGGAGAGAGGCTTGCCAGAGACTAAGCCCCGATAAGGCAGTTTGGGTAGTAGAAACATAAGGTTTCAGTGCTAAAATTGTCAGAGTTTGGAGATATTCAAAGCAGGAGCGAGACACAGAGACGGGGAGAAAAGTTCTGTGTGTGTTGAGGAGTTAAAGGTGCAACTTAGGCAGTTGTTACTGTATCTAAATGATGTGACCGTAATCGAAAGAAAGTGAGAGAGGATGAAAAACAGGCCATTTCGGTTTTCAGTAGGATGTAATTTTCAGTTTGACTTTGTAGTAAAATTCCCAGGATTTAAAAATATTTTTTTTGATGGATTGACATGGTGGCTCCAACCATGGGCTCAAATGAAGAACCACTGTGAGGAGGGTGGAGGACCAGGCAGGGTTTCGTCCTGTGGCACACGGTCGTTATGAGTCAGAAGTGACTGATGGCTGCTCGCAGCAACAACGCTGAGAATACATGATGACTAGACTTAGTCTCTTTTGAAGTTCATGTTATTCATATTCAGGGATAGATACGTTCAGGGAGTAACTTCTCTGAAAATACTTGTCTTTGTAGAATTACAGTCAGTTAACGAAGGCAATTGTGCAGGAGCAAAATTAAAAAGAGGGTGGAGGTCACAAATAACACCTTATCTCTGTTAAAATGAGGCTTCTTTAATGGATGCATTTGTTTACATCGGGTCCCTGGGCGGTACCAGTAATCTGAATCCATTCAGGAGCACTCTGCAAGCATGGTTGAATGATCTACTTCCCTAAGACGACAGCCACTGGGCACCCAAGAAACGCAGCTTGGCTCTGAAACTCTGGGAATCTGGGTTTTTGTCTTTTTTGGTTTGTCTTGTTCAGATCATGATGAACATTTAGGAACAAATCTACTGTTCTAAAGAGGCCACCCACTCGTTTGAAAATAATAAACATACATCAGTTTGGAACCGCAAAAAACTATGTACTCAGACACAAAAGTGTTGGTTCCAACTATGGAACACAGGGCTGCTCCCAAGGCTTCCTGAGACATGGCTCTTTCTGGGCGCCGACTGCTTCATCGTTCTCCCAGAGCTTCCAGTGTTCAAAAAGACTACATATTTATTGTCTGCTCTTTAACCGTAAGGATCCTTGGGAGGCGGTTCTAAGCAGCAGCGGTCAAGAGGCCCTAGACACATAGGATGTGATCACCCAGAGAAATAGCGAGTAAATCATGATGAAGAGAGATGTTCAGTTTTGCTTGGGTTGGCTAACTTTATTCGTTCACAACTTCCCTGTCGACTTCTAAGAATGTTTCATGCATTTGCCTTCTTTAATCCCCCACCATGAGGATGACTTCTTTTGGATCTGCTAATTTGATTTTTCATTGCTGCCCCATGACTCCCTGGCCTACCCAATTCTACCCTAAGGAAGAGACTTGGGGAGTGAGTTCAGGTCTCAGACCTCCTCCATCCACCTGCTAGGCTGGGTTTTTGTCCACATCTTCCTCGCAGTCCCCTTTGCAAGAGCCCCAGTCCTCGTCCTGCACAGTGACATGAGAGGACGGGTTTCCTTCCCAACAACTCTTTCTCCCTCTGCTTCCCCCACTTACATCACAGTGTTCTTCCCTCCACCCCTCCCTCCCTGTATGTTTGGTTTATGAAATGGAGAGCCAGCTGGTTACAGACTAAGAAAACCAGTCAACACGATGCTTTTGAGTTATTTCACAGCGACCCTGAAGGACAGAGGGAAACTGCCCGAGTCTTCACGGAAGCACCTGCCATGTCTTCCTGGCATGGAGAGGCTGCTGGTTTCCAACCCCTGGCCTTTCAGTTGGCAGCCAAGGATTTACCCTGCTGTGCCACCAGGCCTCCTTCGTGGCATAAAGGAGAATCTTGGCTGCAATGGCATTTTTTGTTTTTTAACTGTTAACAAAATCCCAACAGAGAACTCAGAAATACATGCTGAAGGGTCAACAAAGGGAAAACAATTCCAACCTCAACAGTAAGGGAAAAAGCAGCCCCAACTTGGGTTGTCTTTCTTAATTTCAAATGAGTTGACAACACAATGAATGGATATAGAGACAAAAAAAAAAAACACGGCACTAAAACAATAAAGGCACCAAATGATACTTCTTCCCCCAAGGACTGACAATGGAGGCCAGTAAATGACCACACACACACACACACACACACACACACCACACGCCTTCATCTGGGCTTTGCCTTTCCCCTTCCTAGCACTGCCTCTGCTGCTGAGGGAGCTTCTGCAGCTCGGCCTCACCGCCATCAAGCCGATTCGGCGTCATGGCCACCCTACAGGACAGGGCAGAACTGCCCCTGTGGGGTTAAAGGTGGTAATTCTTTATGAGAGCAGAGAGTCTTCTCTTTCCCTGCAGGTACAGCTGTATACGGATAAGCAGGAGACACTTGCTACACTCGGTACCAGCAGAATCAGTTCAAAGAACATCCTTTAAGCCACCACCATAGTCTTTTCTTAGATTCGGGGAATTTTCTAACCTTTCTTTCATATTGGACATCAGAATTACCCAGAGAGAAAAATAACCATTGCTATAGAGCCCATTCTGACTCAGCGATCCTGTAAGACATGGTCGAACTCCCCCCTGTGGGTTTCCTAGACTATAAATCTTTACTGGAGTAGAGAGCCTCATCTTTCTCTCGTATTAGTTGGTTTTGAACTCTTGGCCTAGCTGTTAGTAGAAAGCGCAATTTTCTCCCAAGGAATGGGTAGTGGTTTCGAACTGCTGGCCTCGTGGTTAGCAGCCTAATGTGAAGTCCACTATGTCACAGGGGCTACTTAGATACAACTTTTCTCTCTCTCTGTTTGTTTGTTTGTTTTAAATAAAGATGCCCACCTAATTGTATTGGGCAGTGGGACTTGTGAGAAACAGCTCTCCAACACAGTGACAATGGTGATTCCTTTCCCTGGATTATGTCAAACGTGAAAAAGAATTTATTCCACCTTGAATGTACTCAATATTTTTTACTCCTCTTGGTTCCAACCAGATAATGAAATGGAAGATCAAATATTAAACAAATTGTCTCCATACAGTACTTCTCATTTGGACAGAAATGATGGTTATTATATCTGCCATGAGAAGCTAGTCCTCATGGATTTCTCGACATAACATTATAAATAAACTCAGATTATCATCATATTTTATCCAAACGTCATGCTGAGATGATTTATAATCTGGTTTTCAGTTCAGCGCATACATTACTAATCTGAACTCTTAGTAAATCAAATTAGGCTTTATAATTGAAAAAGTGCTTTACATGGTTTAACATAAAAAAAGTCAGCAGAAATTAACATGTGGCAATTTTCCATGCTTTGATACAACATTAGAATGGCTAATTCTTGGCAGAGTCCGTGCATTTTCTTGGTAGACATGACCACACCAAAAACACCCTCTTATTCTAAAATGCACGCCTAAGTTCTCTTTCTCTCAATTTGTTTTTAATTTGGGAAAGAAAATGGTAAAGCATATAGCTAGTATATTATTTTTTAATTTCCACATACTAATTTATAATATTATATAAATATGAGTACATAAAGGTGAGAAAATCATGACTTTGAGAGATAAATAGAAAGCATACTACTGAAAAGCCAATTAGATGGGTTTGTTTTTTGTTTTGTTATGCACCTTACCAATTTGAGTGCCATTGTTCAATGGCCGGAAATGTGACAGAGACTAAGGAAGTGGATATTTGATCTTGAACTTGGCCTCCGTGAGGACAGAGGGTCCTGACAGGTGCATCCTCTGAGCACAGCGCCGTGTCTCACATGCAGTAGACAGGGACTCAAGAGTCATTCGTTATACTAGAAGCACTCAACGATGGGAAACAATGTGTGCAGGGTTGAAGATCACTACCAAGTGTGATATGTAGCCCCCTCCCACACACACACCCCCACACACAAACAAAAGCAGTTGCCACGGGGTCAATTTAAACTCATAGTGAGCCTATGACTAAACTGCTCCATCGGGTTTTCATAGCTGTGAGCCTTCAGATGCAGAACACAGGCCTTTCTTCTGATGTACCTGGGTGGGTTTAAGTTGTTACATTTTGGGGTGGTAGTCAAACAGGTCTCGGGTTGAAAATCAGCTGGGGCCCACAGCACCTATGTTAGATGGTTTCTACCAGGCCTGGGGAGCACATGATATATTCATGAAGTGATTAGACAAGAGGTTGGCAAGAAGATGCTTGCTCAAGTAAGACCATGCTGCCATTACTATTGTTGCCACTGCTGACGTAAACATAGTATTACATAAGCTGCATCTATCCTCCTCCCTAAAATACACGTGGCGCATCACTGCGGGTGGAGGCTTATTTCACACAGTAGCTCATCGAATCCTCACAGTGGTGGCAGGAAATGCCAGCGTCCATCCTATTTTACAGATGCAAAATGGATCTTGAAGAAGTCAAATCATGCGTGCAAATACATGAGACTGGCAAATGGGACAGCTGAGAAGAAAAACTATCGGCTTCAATGTCTTAAATTATATCACACTGTGCAACAGCTCGTAAAGGAGCACTGTACACATATTTCAGACATATGAAGTAACTGATGTAATGTCACACTCTAAACCTCCTCTCCCCCAGTAGAAAATGTGTAACGTATCACAAGTCTTCCCGAAGACTGAATAATAGTTCCCCCTATGATTCAAGGGTGGCGGGGAGGGGGAGTAAGACATTTGAACCTTCTCTTTGTTTGACTCTGTGTAGCCACTTTGCCCTCTCTCGGTGTTTTGGAATTTCCATGGAAGAAGCAAGGACCAAAGGAAAAGGTCAAGCTCAACGTTCTGGTTTCTGTAGTCAAAGATGAAACACTTGTGTGGGTGGGAGAGACTGGGACTTCGGATGCTACTGTAGCTTCTTCCTCAGGACAGACACTGACTGGGCACTCGGCCTGCCTCTCAGATAACACACACATTGATCTGATCTCTCCAAAATGCTTTACATGCTTCAACTTTTAGCAAAACAGGGAATGCAGTTCCAGTCACTTCTGACGCTGGGTGCTCATCCCTTCCAGACTCCCTTCAGCCGATCATGTTAACACCTGGACAAAAGCCACACGCTTCTTTTTAAGAACTGAAAGCTGAAAGTGAGGCAGTGTGCTTCCTGCACAGAGGGAAACTTCTCTTTTACCTGGGCTGTTTGCATCCCTGACTTGATGCCCACTCATGGTGATGCCAGGCCTTACAGCGTCTAACTGTCCCTGAGGGTTTCCTGGGTTGTCATAAGCTGGCTGCCCCGCCTTTTCTCCCCTAGTGCCACTGGGTGGATTTGAACGGAAACCTTTTGGTTTCTAGCCCAAGTCAAACGGTGTGTGCCATGGACAGACCTGTGTCTTATAATAATAACCAATATGTATGACCCAGTTTTGATGTGTGCAAACGCACTGAACTCACTTAATTTTCATAATATACCCCTGAAATCAAAGCGAGCCAAACTCGCGGCCATGGAGTTGACTGTGACTCTCAAAGACCCTGTCTGTAGTTCTGGAGACGGTAAATGTGTATGAAAGTAAATGGCCTCATCTTTCTCCCACCGAATGGCTGGTGGGTTTGAACTGCCAACCTTGTGGTTAGCAGTCCAATATCCAACCCACAGCACCAGCAGAGTTCCTTATTCCTATAAATAGGCAGTCCTATTATTATCAGCAGTGTCTCCATTTCACAGGTGGGGAAAATAAACAAAAGTAGATCAAGTGTTTTGTTCAAGGTCACACAGCTAGTATGTGTGCTGAGGACGGACTCCAACCCACACCAACCACCTCATGCTACCTTATGATGATTTGCTGTTAATACTTTTCCCTGTTAAAAAGGAAAAGAGGGGGAGGGAAGGGGAAGAAATGGGGAGCCGATATCAGGGGCTCAAGTGGGAAGAGAAGGCTTTGAAAATGATGATGGCAGCATATGTGCACATGTGCTTGACACACTGGATGAATGTATGGATTGTGATAAGAGATGTAAGAGCTCCCAATAAAGGTCTTTAATAATGAATGAATAAATAAATAAATAAACCCCAAACAATAAGCCTTATTTTATTAAAAAAGGGAATAATCCAACCCTTTAATATTATTAATAATTCTATATTAACTCCATTTCTATTATAGTCCAACTACTATTTTCCAAGGAGCTCTTGTGGTGCAGCTGTTAAGTGCTTCAGTGTCTACTGAGAGGTTGACTGTGCAGACCCAGCCATTCCACAGGCGGAAAACACGGCAATCTGCTTCTGTAAGTATTTACGGTGTTGCTATGACATAAGTCTACTCTGCCGACAGGTCTTTATGAGTCAGAATTGTCAAGACAGCATATACCAGTAACCACCTATAATATTGTAATATGAGCTGCCAACATTAGAAAAAATGGAAGGAAATTCACTATTCCCATTGTTTTCAATTAATCTCTTCAATTTAAAGCTATATTTGAAATCCATCAGTAATATATGATACCATATGAGTGTCTTGGAATAAACACAATGCAAAAATGTAAACAAAATCAGGAAATCAGGGTTATGTGTTCACATGGCATGCTAGGTGTTTAATACTGAAGTTCTGTGTCTGGTTAGGGAATTCACAAGACCAAAAAGATGAGAGAGAAAAAGAAAGAAAGGAGGAAGAAAGGAAAGGAAACAGAGGGAGCCAAATAGTAAGGTTTAAAAATATCTGCTAACTTGTCCATCATAGTATTCTGTAGCAACAGAGAACCCAGCAGGATGGGAAGCCATGATGGTCAGTGGACATTTCCCCGCCAGGGCTTAAAGGGGAGAAGAACACATTGCAGAGAACATGCTGTGCAGACGAGATGATGCTATTCTACTGCCTACTGGAAAACTTCCACAAGAAGACAATGTTATTTGGGGCTGAGGTTGACCTAGAATGACTTTCACGAAGAGTCACATGTACAAGGGATTTTATACAAGGTAGAATATTAAGTGACCATGTAGAATCCACCTCTAACACAACTCTTAGAAAAGAAATCTGACCCCAAAGCCATGATCTCCTATCTCTGAACTAATTCACTGCACATGTTAGTACTTCATGTAATCCATATAATAAATACGGGTGCCCTGGGGCATAGTTGTTACCCTGGGGCTGCTAACTGCAAGGTTGGTGGTTCGAAACCACCAGCCCTTCTTGAGAGAAGGATGAGGCTATCTACTCTCCTAAAGAGTTAGTCTCACAAACTCAAAGGGTCAGTGTTTCCTCGTCCTTAGAGTCACCATGAGTCAGAATCGACTCACGGGCAGTGAGCTTGCTTTTGACATGATAATTATTCTCCATGTTTTAGAAGTTGTGATTCCTGGGAGTAAGCTGAGAATGATATGATCATTTAAAATTCTGTTCTGTAGTTCCCCCCTTTGATCAGCTCTCTCTACAGCAGTGCTTCTCAACCTTCCTCACACCGCGACCCTTTCATACAGTTCCTCATGTTGTAGTGACCCCCAACCATAACATTATTTTTGTGGTTACTGCATCCCTGTCTCAGAAACCCACAGTCGGGTCACTATGAGTCAGCATTGACTTCATGGAAGTTAGTTTTTATGTGAGGTCTAAGGAGCCCTGGTGCTGTAGTGACTACGCAGTGGGCTGTGATCCCCAGTCAGTAGTTCAAAACCACCAGCTGCTCCATGGGAGAAAGATGAAGCTTTCTACTCCTTTCTCTCTATCTTTTTTTTTATTAGTTGGGATCTAATACATATAACATATCATTCCATATTTCAATCACATCAAGCAGAATGTACCATTGCTACCACAATCCATTTCCAAGCATTCTGTTTCTACATGGACTCCTTGACATTCTCTTCCTTTTACTCCCACACCGCCATTGTACCCGTCTCCCCTTTCCACTCCTCTAAAGAGTGACAGTATAGTCTCAGAAACCCACAGGGACAGTGCTACTCTGGCCTGTAGGGTCCCTATGAGTCATAATTGACTCATTGCCAGTGAGGTGTTTTTTTTTTTTAATGGTATGTCTGCTTCTAGGGGTTTATTTTCGGTTGGGGGTTGGGTGGGGGTGGAACCACTGCCTTTATAATAAAAGGTTTCTGCGTCTCGAGATGGTGAGTTTCAAGCTTCTCATCTCAGAAGAGGGTGTAATTGTTTGCACTGCCTGATGGGAGTAGGTGGAATATTTGGAACCCAGGTCTGGCCTCAACCTCTTTGGGATGATGCTAAAAATGTGCAGCCAACCCCAAAGTACCCCTCACCCAAATCTGAGAAAGGTATCAATTCATACCAGGTTGGTTCAGCTTGTACTTCATACTCATGGAAACAAGCCCACAGTGGCTCAGCCCCTCAGGTACCAGCTTCTCCACAAAGCTGGCTCTCATCATCTACAATGGATGTCTTCTCTCCCCTTAGTTTCTATTGTCACAATTCTTATTGCAGTTCTTCAAAATTAATCATCTCTTTAACTGACTGAATTCTTTGGAGGCTTCAACTTTGTCTGATTCACCTTTTAATTCCCAGTTGTAGTGTAAATGATTACTAAAATGAAGGAAGAAACCAATTCAGAGTTGTTAACATTTCTTTAGTCCTAAATTCTTCTGCAGTATGGCTTCAGCATTAAAACTGGTCCTATCAAGGCTTATTTGCATGAACTATTCTCTAAATAGAATAAAGCCTTTTGTGATTAATGTACTTCTTAGTATAACCTACTGACCTTGCTTGATGTCCTAACAACTTTGGATACTCCTAACCTTACACTGTTTGTTTTCTCAAAATACTCTCATCCTTTGACTTCCACCTGCCAAGTTGACTGAATTGTCTTCAGATCTTTCTAGTTTTTCCTGCTTAGATTTTTTCTTCTGTAAGTACTGCTTTATCAGGCATGGTGGTTTTCAGCCATGATGAATATTGAAATTATCTAGGACCCAACGGAAAATCCTGGGGCCATACTCAGACTTATTCCTAGAGATGATATTAGCTTGTGATTCAGCCACCAGTCCTGATGTTTTAAAAGTGCTGAGGAGAAATCTAACGTGCAGGCAGAGTTGAGCAACCCAGGTGAAGCCATTTCTCAAATTGTAGGAATCATCAAAGATCTATCCTTCACCCTCGTCCTAGTCACTGAAGAGATTACCCAATTTACACTCTTCCATCTCCATGGCAGTGGGTGCTCACGAGCCAATTCTGACACACAGTCACCCGTTGTGACAGAGTAGAATTGTCCCCCCGATTTTCTTAGCTGTAAACTTTATGGAAACCCCCACTTCTTTCTCCCGAGGAGCATTTTGGTGAATTCAACCCATCAAATTTCAGTTAGCTGCCAAGTCCTTAACTGCTGTGCCTCTAGGGCTCTCGGGGCTTGTGTTACCATAGAGATATTACTCTCAACTCTGAAGTGACAGTACGGACTCTTCTGCTGCCTGGACCCCATGCACTCAACTGATAACTAGATTTGCGCTTCTGTCTCACAGGACCCTCAGCTCCATTAAACTTATCATTCTTGCTGCTCTTCGCTTTCTCCGTGAATGTTCCGCAGCAGCCCACACCAGCACCTTGAGGGACATCACTGCACTCTTCTCCTTCCTCCTTCATATCCATTCATCGCCAAGTCCTGTTGCTCGTGTTTGCTGTGCCCTCCCCCTCTCCCCCATTCCTACTGTTACTCTAGCACAGGCATCTACCATCTCCAACTTAAATTACAGACAAACCTCCCTACCACTATCTCGCTACCTTCGGGCTGGTCCCACCCAATCCAGTATATTCCCCATCTGGCAGCCAAAAGAATCTAAGACAGAAATCGCATCATATCGTGTTCCAGTTTAAAACAAATTTGTATACATTCACACTTCTAAAGATAATTGACACAACCGTGTCCCAAATTACCCCTGTCCACCTCTCCAATCTACCTCCCCCCAGGGCTCTCTTCTCACTCCGCAGTCCAACTTTGAACATCAGTGGCTTTTCCCCTCAGTTCTTTAGAGGACAAGACTCTCTGAGACCTTAGAGTTTGGATGCACATGGCTTACTCCGGCTGAGATACTTTTTCAAGCCATTCTCTTCTGGGTAACTCCTAATTTATATTTTGCTCCTCACTTGAAGAACAATTCCTTACGAAATGTCACTTTACTTTCCTGACTTGAAATGTTCTTCTCATCACATTGCCCCATCATAATCTAACTACAGCCTGTAAGTTTTAGAGGCAAAGCCTGGGTCTCTTCTGGATTACAGGTTTGCAGGCCTCAGGGAGGTATATCTTAGTAATTAAAACTCTCTCTCAAAGCTCCAGAAAACTTAAAGTTAAAAATTGCATTTAGAAAAGCTCATCTATCAAATTAGGTGGAAACCCTGTCCTTTCTGAGATGGAATTTGGGAAACTGCTGGAAATCAGAGAACTTTAATCTGTTAACATGATAGTTGGTTAATGGAGCGCTCTGTCTTGATTTTCTGCTTAACTACCAGGACAGCCTGTCTTCAGGGATGAGTTTTTGTTTTGTTTCTCTTTTTCCAAAGTGAACAATATCAGTGTTATAAGCCATACACTAGAGCTAATTACAAAGGAAACGGGAAAGGAAAGCTAACAAGTAGAACATACTGGAAGTTCAACAGAGAGATGTTTGCCTTTTAATATTAAGCTAATAACTCCTCTAAACCAGGCTGAAGTGAGGGTAATGGAGTCATTAGTTTAATGACGCATTGCAAATTAAGCTAACCTCTCACAAATAGGTTATGTGACATAAACCAGGAGGCTGGTGAAGGTAGAGTCATTTTCAGAAAGAAAGTCAAAGGGGGAGAATGGTGAGGACTAACTTGTGATAGACCATTGTTCTCGTCACTAAGGAAGAGAGCGCCACACACAGAGCCGAGGAAAGTCCAGAAACGATGAAAGAATTCATCTGGAGAAGAAAAACGAAAAGTTCTCTTCGTGTACATGGAAATGGAAAAGCACCTGTCAGAGTTCTCTTCTTCCCACAGGGAACTCCTGTTTCTCAGGGCCCGGCTGTCCCATGTCATTTGAACCACATATGAATGTTTACTTTTCTAGTAACCACATTAAAAAGGTAAAAAGACAGGTGTGAAATTAACCTAACAAATGCAGCTTATTTAATTCAAATACATATTAAATGCCATCATCTCAACCAGCAACCGATACTTTTTCTATTAATGTGATGTTTTTCATTCTTCAAAGAGTTTTTGAAATTGAGTATGCGTTTACATTGCAGCTTGTTACAAATCAGCCTCATTTCAATGTACAACAGCTACCAGAGGCTCTTTGCTACTAAATTGGACAGTTTAACGACCGATTCTATTTTAGAAATAAGTGTAAATGTGCGATAACTTCAAATTAATGATGTTCGTGATAACATCACACTACTTACAGATGTGTCTTATCAATCATCATCTAAAGGCACTCTTTTCAGCACAATATTACTAAGGCATTTTCGTAGGCGGTTTCCTTAAATATTGCTGAATCCATGGATCGACTATGAGAAGCTGTCCTACTTAACTAACTGCCACCAATTTGGGTTCACTGCAACCCTAAGGAAGAGAGTAGAACTGTTTCTGTGGGCTTCTGAGACTGCACCCCTTTAAGAGAGTAGCAAGCTTTATCTTTCTCCTGTATATCAGCTAGTGGTTTTGAACGGCTGACTCTGGTTAGCAACCCAAAGTTTAACCCATTATGCTGCTGAGGTTCCTCTACGAGAGAATGTCTTTGTGAAGCCTGGACATATGATTCATCTGTGAACAAAGCTTCCTTTCAAACAGCTTCAGTCAGGATGCAGTATGCCCTGGGGGCAACAAGTAAGTGGGAATGTAGAAATCTCCATGGTTTCTCAGCTACTGAATCCTCAGGAGCATTTCTGGCTCCAGATCCTCCTGTTCAGAAGACTGCCTTCCTTTGATTCAAAGAGAGGCACACCAGCCAAAGGTAAAGATGGGCCAGTGAGTGAGCTAAGGACCAGTTCCCTAACAGGTAAGGAGATGGAGGAAGCCCTTTTGTTGACATGTGGGGGAACAGGTACCATACCCCACCACCTCTGTAGCCCATTGACTTCACTACAAGGACTATCTCACTCCCCACATCCACATGCTGGGTCCTCTAGATAAAGTGGCTTGTGCGGTCCGCTTCTGATTGTGGCCACGGTACAGTGCAGCTATACCATGATACGCAGCAATCGCTATCCACAGGAGGAGGTGGCACCAAACGGACCTCCTCTCCGTAAAGGAAAAGTTTGCCTGAATCAAACTCTGACCCCTGCAATTCTACATCACGACTCACAAGCTAGAGCAAGTGCACAAGGCTTTGAATAGCACAGGTGTTGGAGGCAAGGTTGTGAGAGGCTCTGCCTCTTCGGTTTGCTTGATAGCAAGTTGAGATATTGCAAATTCAAGGAAATCACCTTTCTGGCCTGGCGATGACATGGCCACGATAGCTGCATCTTTCGTCTGGGTAGCATTTTCTGCTGGGCCCAAAGAGAAGCTCTGTTTGTTTCCAGTTGATGCCATTTAACTTGCACATTTTCCTTTTGGTTTAGTTTACTGGTGCTCCTTAACAACCTCAAGCTGCACATTACAGGGAGTGTACAGAGTGCTGTGAGGAAGTAAACATGTCATAAAGCGAGTCACTCGCGTTTTGTTTTTTCACCCCAGTATATAAAGCTATATTTATACTACACTGTAGTCTATTAAGTGTGCAATAGAGAAAGCTCGAAATACTGTCAGAATTACTAAAATAGGGCACACAGACACAAAGTGAGAACATGCTGGCACCAACAGACTTGCTCCCATGACTAGCACAAGTCTTCAATTTGTAAACTATAAACACACACGAATTACCTGTGAAATAAGAAACAATAAAGTAAAATGCAAAACAAGAGAGATATGGCTCTATAGACTTAACAAACATATTTCTCATTTCTAGAAACTAATAATCCTAAGTAACTATTATGAGTCAGTTACTAGACCAGGCATTATAGTCACACACCTTGAGACAGGACAACTAAAGGCATTTTATATCAAATACTGTGTGTGCGTGTGTGCACGCGCGCACAGGCACAAACGTGTATGCATGTGTGCATGCTCTCTTGGAATTTCTTCATTAAAAATATCACCCAGTCTGAAAACCTGAGGGGAATCCCTAAATATCTTTGGTTATGGATTTTATTATTTTCAATGTTCCCTTTTTAGATTTTAACCTCAGTCTATTACATTACAACTTTAAGTGACTGCTTCTCAATTTTCCCTGAATAAAGGTAGATTTTTTATAGAAGGAGGCTTCACAATGTTGATGGAAGAATTCCATTGTTTTTAAGTTCCATTGTTACACAAACATTTGAAGCCCCTTTGTATAGGGAAGAGGAGATAGATGTCTTAACATAGTACATGAGAAATAAATACCAGTCAACTCTTACGCAAATACCCAAAGCGCTGTTTACTGTTCATCTTTGACCAGTATATTGACTAGAATTTTTATTTACTTCATTTCAGTAATTACTTTTTTGTATTAACTGAAAATTACTAATAAAATCAACTTAGTAATTTTACTTTGGCTTACAATTTCCAATTAATTTTCTTATTTAAAATGTAATCCTTGTAGCAATCCAGTTGATGACAATTAAACTTTCACTTGGCCTATATTCATTCATCCGCCCAATACACTTTCATTTCATTCACGTTGATACACATCTTTCATGTGCACATTTCGCTGAAGGTAGTTCTAAGTCAAATTCTGTGTTCTACTTTCTGGACCAGTGTAGGTTTTCCTGCAAATAACAATCGTTATCATCTTAAGATTTGTATAATATTTTGACAGGATCTCCCCAGTGTAACACAGGCATCTAGAAATAGCATTAGTGCCCTTCCCGGAAGGAAGTAGATGCTGGGTGCCAGTTGTTATAATGTCAAGGATCAGCAAACAGTGAAAGGACGGCAGGCATGATCCCGTTTTTCCCCTTCCTGAGGCCTGGTCAAGCTCCTCTGGGAGACCAAGGGTGTCCACCCTTCCCATCCATTCTCTAGCCCACAGTGTTTCAATGTATTTTTTTTTTAACATTTTATTAGGGGCTCATACAACTGTCATCGCAATCCATACACACATCAATTGTGTAAAGCGCATTTGTACATCATTCTCAAAACATTTTCTCCCCACCCAAACCCCCCATATCAGGGCCTCATTTTCCCCTCCCTCCCCGCTCCCCCTCCCTCATGAGCCCTCGATAGTTTATAAATTGGTATTTTGTCATATCTTTCCCTGCTTTAAGGTGTATTCCAACTGCATTAGGCTGTAAGTATGTTATGTATTGCTCGTTTCATTTTTTTGCCATATGAAGTGCTTAATGAGAGACTACAGCTTAATCTACATGCTAGAGACAACTCTAGACTTTTTAATTTTTTCTAAAGAGGCTTTCTACTCCCTTAAAGAGCCCCAGTCTGGTAGCCCAAGGAACACTTCTATCCTACTCTAAGGGGTTGCCCTTAATAGGAAACGACCTGAAGGCTGTGAGTTTGGTTTGATAGGACCTTGATCAAGAAATCACTACTAGTCTGTCCATTTGTCCTACTGTGGTGGCTCGTGTATTGTTGCAATACTGGAAATTACGTCACTGGTATCACAAATGCCAGCAGGGTCACCCAAAGTGAACAGGTTTCTGCAGAGCTTCCAGACTAAGAATAGACACCCAAGAACAACTTGGCTCCCCACTTTAGTGAAGAAGCCTCTCAACTCTAGACTTTTAAGGGCAAGAAAGAAAAGGCTTTGTGCTCCCATTTATAAACAAAAAAGCCACAGCATCAGAAACCTAGAGAGGCAATTCTACTCTGTCCAATAGGGTTGCTGTCAGTTTGAAAGGACTGGACGGCAGTGAGTTAGGTTTTGGGAGTGAGACTTCTCTGAGTGAAACATTAAGATCACATGATGGACATGCTACATTTTAATTCACCCTAGTGAAAAAAGTTTGCCAGCAAAGGGCAAAGGATGGAAGACGCAATAACTCATTCATCTCAAAAGTCTATCGCAAAGATAAACACTTTTTAAAACAGCAGTTGTAACCTTTGGTTCACCCTTACTTACAGGTGACCCACTGGGCTCACCAGACCACCTATGGGACACGTCATTTCATTTCACTTCATTTGCATGAAACACTGCATCTGTCCCCTCTACTACCTACTGCTGCTCACTGAGTGTTAAGAGAAAAGGTAGCTGCCACTCTCTGAGCCACAGGGTCCTCATGTGCAGAGTAGGGACAATGACAACCAGGGTCCAGCGATGCTTTGAGGGAAAGTAAGTAAGCAAGCAGGGGGTGAAGGTCTGAAGCTTTTCAAAAAAGTTTACACAGGAGGGGGGGGCTGGGGGGTGGTGGAAATCCTTTAACCTCAACTTTCCAAGAGTGTTTTGTCTCTTTTGTTTTTGAAGCCCCGAGTACCTAGCCACGAGTGGGACAACACATTAGACATGAATTAATGAATATGAGTTCCCCTTTCTTCCCCCATGTGCTTATGTGAGGCAAATTTGTTTTTCGGCTTTGAAACATGAACTTCCTCCCTTCCCCTATCAGAACACTTTTCGTTTTAGTTTGAGTTGTCCCAAACCTAAGAAGAGGCGTGAAAGCAATGAGTGCAAATGGAGGGAACCATCAGTCTGGGGAGAAGAGCCTAACACAGGATCCCCCTTTTTTCATTATACTCACAGTGCGCTGCCACTTTTCCCCTTCCTTCCTGGTCTTTCACATTTCATATTAGGAGTAAGACTCTCAGGTTCTGGGTTAAAACCCCAGAGGCGAAATGACAGGATATGGGGCAATTCCCACGGCTATTTCCGATCTGTCCCATCTTTAGCAAAGTTGATAGGTCAAAGATGAAAATAAAATTCGTCAGTCTTGGCTGGGCTGGCAGACTATAAAATGTGTTTTACACTGCAGGGCAGAGGCTTGTGGGGAAGGTATGAGAATTAAGTTTCTTCTCCATATTGGGGGGGGGGAGTGTTGAGATCGTTGCCTTCAGGAAGAAGTAGGAAAAGAGTGATAGAAAGACATACTGACAGGGAAGATCGTGTGGAGTTCAGAGTGGAAAACCACATGCGGGAAAGTAGAAGGAACAGGCGGCACAATGTATATCTTTCTTTCTTTCACCCAGAATTTGCTCTGTGGTGCGATCCACGTGAGGGAACAGGGACCGGACTCACCCAGTTGGAGCTGTTCGCAGGAGCCGCGCGGATTCTGGCCGATCCTGCACCGGTAAATGGCCCCGGGTTTGACCACCGAGGCGTTGGCGAGCCAGGTGTCAGTGGGCGCTCCCACCAGGAGCCTAGAGCGAGAAGTGCGCACTTGAGCACCGCCAGGAGCCCGGCCACCCGCCGGCACCTCTCCGGGGTTCCGCAGGGGCGCAGCGCCCACCTCCCCGCCGGCGCCCACCACCCCGACCCCGCCGCGCCGGGACCTGGCGCCAGGACGCACCCCGGGCGCCGCCGGCCCCCCCAGAAGCGAGTGCCCCGGGGGAGTCCCCCGCGACGCGGTCGGAGCGGCCGGCCCGCGGGCAGGGCGCGCATGGAAGATCCCGCGGATCGCCTGCGGAGCCCGAAAGTTTTCCTCCAGAGGCCGGGCTTCCGCGGCACTCACCATCGGTGGGTCCCGTGCTGGTGCAGCGCCACGGAGTAGCCGAAGAGGGTGCCGGGGGAGCCCCGGTAGAGCAGCGCGCTCTCCGGGTCCACGTTGTAGGGGCGCCCCGGGGGGACCCCCAGGCATAGCAGCAGCAGCAGCAGCATCCCCAGCTCCCGGCCGGCGGCCGCTCGGGGCCCGGCCCCGCGCCTCGCTTCCTCAGCCATGCGCGCTCGGCGGGCTACATCCAACCCCAAGTGACCACGGCCCAGAGTTGCGCGGGACGCGACACTCGGCCGGAGGGAAGAGCGCCCCAAGAGCAGCGGCGCGGCGCTGCGCGGCCGGCGGCGGGGGAGGGGGGTGGGGAGGCGGGGCAGTCTGCCCGCAGCGGGCGGGGCGAGCACAGCGGGATCGCAAAGCCGCGCGCCCCTCTCCGTGGTCCCGGGGTGCGGGTGCGGGGGGTGCGGGTGCGGGCCGCCGGGTGAGGTCCCGGGCGCGGTGGAGAGGCGCAGAGCCGGCGCCGTGTCCCCCGCAGTGCGGCTGTAGAGGGCGCTGGGAGACCTGGTCCTGGCCGGGGCACCCCACCGAGCGGCTGCCCCGGATTTGTCCCAGGAAAGGTGCGGTGGGGACTGGGCTTCCCTTTTCACAGGCCTCCGGCCTGGACGCCCGGCGGGGTGGCCCAAACGCGCCCCTCTCCGCGGCTTGTCGGGCGTGGCCCCCCAGCCCAGCCACAAACCCAGCTGTGGGGACTGCGGCTGGGGACCGACAGGGACCTTGGGGTTATCTCTTTATCTGATGTTTAGGGTGTAAGCAACCGCTAGAGAAATCGACTAGAGGCTGATGCACAAGCACAAACGAACTGAACTCAAGCCGCCGAGGGAACATGCTGGTGACAAAGACGTTAGGGTTTATTCACTCCAAGACTCAGGGCCCTGCACCCTTTTATGCCCACTTCCTTCCGCCCCACACTTCCTCTTAAATAAGGCCAGGCTGCTGTGTGTGAGAAGGCTGAATGGAGTGTGGTTTAGTCTGTTACTGACCCCCAACAACTAGGCGGGGGGCTTGCCTCCCTTCAACGGACTTCTCCATCAGACACTTGATCTCCCACCCACAGGGTAGCCACCAGGCACCCCTCCCTTCAGGGGGGTAGACCCAGTTTAGGTCGATGAGCAACCGTTGTTGCATCTGTGGTGGAGAACCACCGTAAAACACGTCTGAAACGGAGGATGCCTCTGTCTTAAAACAATCCAGATGTGCCGTGGGTTTACTGCTCGAGCCGCGAGGGAGAGAGCCCTCGATGCTGGCGTAGATATGCGCCACTATATGAAGGCCCAGTGTCCCAAGGCGCTTAAGTAAAACACACACCCGGCAAACAAACTAACCAGAAGGCTTCCTCCGAGGGTGTATCAGTGTGCATCAGAGCCCTCTTAAATAGCACCTCTCAAGTGATGATGGCAGTCACATAATTAAAATATGTGCGCATTAAAATGTGTGTTCATTAATTCAGCACTCGCATAAGGTAACTTTCTTATGACCAACAGGATACCCCAGCGAACAAGGCCGAATGACAACGCATCCTCAAGAAAATTTACACCTAAGTGGAGTGGGCTGCTAACCCAAAGGGCAGCAGTTTGAAACCACCAGCCGCTCCTCTGGAGAAAGATGAGGCTTTCTACCCCCGTACCGTTCCAGGTACCCACGAGGGCAGAGCTACCTTGTCCCATAGGGCTATGGGTGTGGGAATTGGCTCGATGGCGAGAGAGTGAGTGTGTCCGTGAGTGGACGTTCTGATGTGGATTCCACCCCATGGCACCCCATGTGTTTCACAGTGGGGTTGGCTCTCCAGGAAGGTTTTGTGGCTGTGACATGAAGGAGCACTTCTCTGGGCTTTTCTTCCCAGGCACCTCTGGGTGTTTGCAAGGGCACAGCTTTCCCATTGTAACCCAAGGCGTGAGTCATCTAGGGTACCTTCCGGATACTTTAGGAAGGCTTAGAGAAAATGGAAGCCATGGTTTGAAGAACAAGAAGGGGTAATTCAAATTCAGGACAATTTGAGAGGAGGAAAGAGGGAGGGTTTCTCCAGAAGCAGGTAGTGGAACTGGATGAATTCCTTTGGGCTGGAGCGCCTCGCTGCCCACCAGTTGGTAAGATATGAGGCTGAATAGGGAAGCAGGGACTGTCCCAAAGAGCGTTGGTAGCCAGGTTAGGAGGATTTTACGGTGCTCCACTTACAGGACACCGTGGAAGTGTTTGTCTTGGTCAGCTGTGACTATCAGAAGGCACTTGTCTACAGTCTGGAAGCAAGACTGAATGCAAAAAACTTACTTTCAAGACTCCTGCAGTAATACCTAGGGAGATGGAGGCTTGAAGTAGTAAGGTAGATAAGAAAGAAAGAAAAATAGATTCAAGGTACACCTGAAAGATAAAATGCTACAGAATGTGGTCATGGATATGAATGTGGGGCTAAGAAGGAATCAGGCTGATGTCCAAGTCTCTGGACTGGAATTGGGTGTAGTGGGCTACTATTCATGGAGGAAAAACCTACAGAAGGGTGACTGGCACAACTGTATGGTTTGCTCTTGGTCCCGATAGCACAGTGGGCTACACATTGGGCTGCTAACTATAAGGTTAACAGCTCAAAACTCCCGACAGCTCTATATGAGAAAGAGAAGGCTTCCCGCGCCCC